>NC_060085.1:32101730-32723846 GCF_922984935.1 Meles meles | reverse complement strand
ATTTTAAAATCACACACCCTCAGGGTGCCTGGGTGGCTCAGTGGGTTAAAGCCTCTGCTTTCGGCTCAGGTCATGATCCCAGGGTCCTGGGATTGAGCCGCACATCAGGCTCTCTGCTCAGCGGGAAGCCTGTTTCCTCCCCTCTCTCTCTCTCTGCCTGCCTCTCTGCCTACTTGTGATCTCTATCTGTCAAATAAATAAATAAAATCTTAAAAAAAATAAAATCACACACCCTCACATGTACGTGCGCATAGAAAACTTACACAGCACCCAGAAGCAAACCCTTAATTACACCTTTGAGAGCAGCGGTCAGCAAAGCACAGCCAGTGGGACACAATCAGGCTGCTCTCTGGTTTTGTAGAGACTTCTAGCCAAGAATAGCTTTCCTATTTTTAAGTGGTTGGGGGAAAAAAAATCAAAAGAGGAATAACATTTTGTGGCACATAAAAATGACATAAAATTTACATTTTAAGTTCATAGCTGGAGTTTTAATGGGACACAGCCATGCTGCTTCCTTTAGCATCCTCCCTGATGGCTTTTGCAGTAGCAGAATCTGGTAGCTGAGACAGCCTTCGTGGCCCAGGAAAACGGAAGAGTCGACCACGTGGCCCTGTGGAAAGACTGACCCCCTAGCCAGATGTCTCGAGATCTATTGCTTATGGCTGGTTTTTGTATCGTCAAATTCATTCAAATTAGTATTTGTTAATAAGATTTTAGAGAAAATATGCATTCTATATGGTCTTCTGTAGCATACTTTAAGAGTTATAAATTTTTCCGGGACATCTTTGCATGTCATTATATAAAGAGCAGAAAGATCGAGGGACACCTGGGTGGCTCAGTTGGCTAAGCATCTGCCTTCGGCTTGGGTCGTGATCCCAGAGCCTTGGGACTGAGCCCCACGTCGGGCTTCCTGCTCTGGGGGAGCCTGCTTCTCCCTCTCCCTACCACTCCCCCTGCTTGTGCTCTCTCTCTCTCTCTGTGCCAGTTAAATCAATAAAATCTTTTTTTTTAAAAAAAAAGAGCAGAAAGATTGAACCTAATACATTTGTTAGCTTTTAGAATCTGGTGTATGGGTTATCAGTGAATTGAAAATTCTCTGCTCATGGCCACTTTGGTTGTTTTCCACCATTCCTGATTATATAGCATATGATAATAGCTTTTCTTATGCTACAACGGGGCCATGTGAAGCTCTTTGTCCTCTGGGGAGATGGTGCCAAATTCCACCCCTGCTATTGAAAAAAAGTGAATATATTTATGTGTTCTGCAGACTGAAACTTTGAAACATCTCAGCTTGTACAGCAACCTTGTAATTAATCCTTGTTTAATCACCCTGAGTGACAATTTGTACCCGATGAATAGTGAGAAAACATGGAGCGTTGATGTCAGTCATCTTCTTTTTCAAAATACGTTTTATTTGTCTTTCATGCAGAGAGCAGTACTCACATTCCGTTGAAAGGTTGCCATCCATCCTTCTGCTTCTGTTGTTTAAGGTTGGTGGGATGAGGGGGAACCTTGTAAATGTGTTATTTTGTGGTCTGTTGGTTCAGAAAGCTGTAAGGTTATCCTTTAACTCTGCCATTAATGAGAACCCCAGAGGGAATTCCCTGTGGACAGAGGGAGCATTCCCCAAAGGGAATGATTCCCAGAGCGCAGAGCATTTTGAGATCAAAGGAATTCTACCTGCCCTGTGTATGGGAGAGCCACGGGGAGTGATCTCTGGGGAGAAATGTGTACTTTGAGGCAGTGTCATAAAAACTTCTATGAAGTATATAAGGGCTTATGTGGGACGATTATGGCCGAGCGGTTAAAGGGAAAGCCTTTGAAGACGTTTTGCTGGGATTGTAGTCTTGGTTCTGCCTTTTACTAGCTAAGAATCCTTGAAAATGTGACTTAACCTTTCCGAGCCTTCCTTGGTTTTCTCATCTGAAAAATGGGAATAAGGTTACTATTATGAGGTTCCGTTAAGAGGTTGTCAGGAGGATTATGTGGGATAAAGCATATAACGTGCCTCATTGTGCATGGTGTGTAATGTAAGCTCCACAGGTCTGTGGTCCAAAGACAGATGAGTAACAACAAGATTGGATAAGAAGTAGGAAGGCAGGAGCGCCTGGGGGACCAGTTGGTTAAGCGTCCAAATCTTGGTTTCAGGTCATGGCATGATCTCACGGCTTGTGAAATTGAGTTCCTCATTGGTCTCCGTGCTCAGCGGAGAGTCTGCTTGAAGATTCTCTTTCTCTGCAACTTCCCTCCATTCAGTCTCCCCATCCACCCCCCACCCTCCCAACGCCCCCCCTCAAATAAATAAATAAATCTTTAAAAAAAAAGAGAGAGAGAGAAGGAAGGTGTGGGTTCATGGCCCTGGAAATTGGAGATGCAATGACAGAGAACAAATCCCTCCCCCCGCCACCCCCCACAATGAGCTGCAGTGTTTCATTGGTTAAATGGGTGTGATGCTCCTTTTTCTATGAACTTCAGTCAGAAGAGATGGTGTCTCCAAGCTCCCCCACCCCCACCCCACCCCTGACCATGTGGGACTTCAGGTTCTAAAGGAATGAGTATTACGGATGGGATAGCCAACTCACATCACACACTTACATGCAGACATAAACACTTCAGATGAAATGGAGTTTAGAATTGGACCCTCTACTCTCACAGTCTATTTGCTTAAGTGAAATGTGCATATGATGTTCGTTAAAACAGTTTGCCAACCATAACAAGAAGACAACATTTAAATTTTGCCCCTGGTGTCCTTATATAAAAAAGGGCCTTTTTTGTGCCTTGTGCCCACCAACTGGACCATGAAAATTCATGTCCAAGATGAAAGCCACTCATCATCAAGGCGAAACTTAATCCGTGTTACTCAAGCCTGCTTGATAAGCGTCGGGCTTTCCCGCTGCTAGTGTGCCGCACCAAACACTTTGACTTACATGATCATTAAGGAGAAGCTCCCTTTTCTAAGGCATGAAGAACATGGATATTTATACAGTATTTGAACTCCAAGATCATAACCCTGAAAACTCCTGGGATAATATCTGGCCTGTACTTATATTTTGTTGCCATGGTACTAAATTAAAAATTTTAAGTAGTTGCCAACAGTTTGATGTTTCGTGTAAGAAATCACATTCAGGGTTTTCTTTGGAGTAAAGAATTTCCAGCAATTCTGGGCTTATTATATTCCTCCCTTACTTTCTGATAAGAACACATGTGTTCAGATTTCCACAGTCCCCACCATTCCCTGTTGTGTTACCCTTGGCCTGCCTCACTCATTTACATTTCGGGCAGGCTGCTGTAGACATCTAACTTTGTGCTAGTAATTTGAAGAAGCCAATGAGTGATTTTGCATGACTGGAAGGAGATAAGAATGGCAGAACAGAATAAAGTCACCACTTGGCAGGGACAAATGGACTGAGCAGGACATCTAAGTAGCTAAATCCTCCCTATCTGGGAGTTGCTTTTTGGAAGGAGCTCACATTGTTGAGGGTTTGCTGTGCAGTTGGCTTTTTTCATGGCCCGTGACTCCCTAAGAACAATTTTCTGAGGCAGGTGTTTTATCTTCTGCTTTGTAAACAAGGGGAGACTGTGACCCGGGGCGGGGGGGGGGGGGTTGGTAACACGTGTTAGGTCACACGGGTAAGTAGTAGTGGAGTCAGGATTTGAATCCAGGTCTTTGAGGCTCAAGATCACAAGTACTCTGACCAAGACAACATGTTTAGCTCTGGCATTTTGTCTCTCCTTGTCTAAATATAAAACTATAACTTGGAGAAGAGAGTCATATTCTCAGTGGTCTGGGGATGAGATTGGACTGTTGCCCACACTGAACAGAACGTCTGAAGAACCCTGGGCTAGTGGGTTTACTTGCGGATGGGGGCTTTAAGGTGAAAGTCCTATCAAATCAGAGGACTTAGCGTGTCTGAGATGTAACAAACTGGCTGCTTGCACTTTCCCCATCAGATCTGCATACATCCAACGGGGCTCCATTCAGCTTGCTGACACGTTTGTTGTCAAACTGGGCTATGGGGAAGCTTGTCTGCAGCATGCCATTTGCATGTTTCCTAGAGGAAACCTCCTCGGAAGAGGTCAAGGGAGGGAGTTTATGGAGCACCCCCTCTGAGCCGGCTTGAGTCCCTAAGCTAAAAATAACCAGGACCTCCAGTCTTTGGACCTGTGCTCTCGAGCTTATGGTCCCCAATGTTTCACAGATCCCGATAGCACATTGCAAAGCAGACACACATTTGCCGGCTTGAAGGCATTTAATGAGAGTGTTATTTGATTTTTATGTTTAGTAAACTACTTGAGGATGCAGAAACTGCTTTCACAATTCTTAAAAACTGGCTCATTAAGTGTACGTATAACATCCAGAGCCTGTCCTCCACGTTGAGTGCTGAGGAATTAGGCCTCCAGGGGGCTTATTAGAAGAATGCAGGTGTTTTCTTTCTTCAACGATACTATGAAATTACTGTGATAATATAATTTCTCCAAGTCTTTTGTTCCACAATCAGGCACCCAGGAGCACACGCCTGTCATTTGCATCTTTGATGATTTGCCCTTCGGAGCTTCTCCAGTGACATACAGAGTTGCTGGGAAGTCATAAGGACAGTCTCCTCTCAGCTTCATGAAGCCCCAGATTTGGAGGCAATGGATAACAGGAACGTCTCCGTCGTCTTGGGTCCGGGAATATTTGAAGTCATAGGGAAGGACACGTACCTATGTTTTCCTGGGTTCTGGGAGGTGGAACTGTTTCATAGATGTATCCAACTGTTAGGGATTTTTTTAAAAATTCTGGGCTTTACTTTTCAAAGTCCTGGTGATAACAGCATTTTAAAGCAAGTTTATTTCTTATTTTAAATTAATTTTGATCAAATTGTTGGATGATACATGTACCATGTAGACAATTTGGAAAAATCAACAAAGTCAAATGATTTTATCTTTAGGGGAAAAAAAAAAAAAGTAGTGAGACTCCCTGGACCCAAAGAGGAGTCTTCTCCACATTAGGGTGTGATTTCCTTCTAGGGCTTTTTTCAGTCGGGAGTTTTACGTAATTGTATTATTGGGTAAATGAATACAAACTTGGTGGCTTCAGATAACAGAAATTCATTTTGGGGCGGTTCTGAAAGCCAGAAGTCCAAGATGAAGGGGTCAGGGTGTGGGTTCTCTCTGGAGGATCTAAGGGAAAATGCACCCCCTGCCTCTGTCTTAGCTTCTCGTGGCTCTTGGCAGCCCTTGGCATTTTTTGGATTGTAGATGTCACTCCCGTCTCTGCTTCTGCCATCACAGGGTGCTTCCTTTTGTCTCTCTATCCCTTTCTTTTCTCAGAAGGCCTTGCTATTGGATTTGGGCCCACGCTCTCATCTAGGATGATCTCATCTCAAGGTCCTTAACTTCATTACATCTGCAAAGACTCCTTTCCAAAATAAAATCAAATTTAGAGATTCCCGGTGGATGTAGCTGTCTGTTGGGGGCCTGCTCTCAACCCATTATAATTGCAATCATGGTGAGAAAGCATATACCCTTTCATGTTCTCCAGCAATGCGCCCAACTAGGGCTTTTTATTTTTATTTTTTTTTAAGATTTTATTTATTTATTTGACAGAGAGAGAGAGATCACGAGTAGGCAGAGAAGCAGGCAGAGAGAGAGGGGGAGGAAGCAGGCTCCCTGCGGAGCAGAGAGCCCAATGCAGGGCTTGATCCCAGGACTCTGGGATCATGACGGGAGCCAAAGGCAGAGGCTTTAACCCACTGAGCCACCCAGGCGCCCCTCAACTAGGGCTTTTTAAATGTGTTATCTAGGAAAGTCCAGGAGCGCTGGAGGGCTGGGTATCAACTTTGGGGCACCTTTATGGGGAACCTGCCTTTTGTCTGTCTGAGGTGCGGTTAAATGCTTGCAACAGGCGGGATTGTGCAAACCACTGTTAGTGGATGGAATTTCCTGTCCGTATTGATGAATTCAGCAGTCTGAATCAGTTGACCCCCTGGGGTCATTCTATGAAGTTCATCCATCTTCTTGTAGCTTTTGTTGGGCTTTGCCAGGGAGATGTATATGAAATGAACTGATAGTGTGTAGACGGTTATTTGTGGGAAGAACTGTTAGCCCTGGGGCTTTTAATTAATGTCTAGGTTGTATAATTGATTGACTTTCAAAAGAGAGAAAAATGGGCTCCCTTAGAAAATTCTTCCTAATCCTGGAACTAGGTCCCATCTCTACAAAGTCCTGCCATAGCTAACTTACTCCATTCCCCAGCTCCTATCACTTCTCTGTAAAATCAATCAGAAGAAGTCTAACATTAATTAAACTTCCCTACTCCCTGATTTCTGTTCTGTTAAATTCAGCATGAATGAATATTGACTTTTCATAGTAACTTAACTGAAATAAAATGAAAGCAAATGATTTTCCTCATTATCACTATCATATTAGCGATTGTGAATTGACCATTTACAATGGGCAAGAGCTATTCTATCCCAGGCCCATTTCTTATATTCTTAGATTTAATTCAGAGAAGTAGTCTGGGAACCATTATAGCCTGGCTCTCTAGGGCTTAATGTCACATTGGAAAAGCCAGACAGACATGATTTAAATAACTGTCCACTTAGCAGTCAAGGAGCTTTCTTACCATGAAGTAGTATAGAGTATTGGTACGTGATTGGTGCTGATGTTGAGGGCCAGGAGTGTAGATGGGAGAGAGAGGCCCCATGTGAGCATCGGTACCTTCTTGGCTGCCTCCTCCTTCCTTTCACTTAGGGGCCATGGAATTTACTAACGTAGCTTTCGCCCTCTTCCATCAGCAGAAAGGAGAGCCAGCCAAGGTCTGGTGTCTGTGAAGATGACTCAAGGTTTAGGAGGTTCTAGCCCCACTGGGTAGTAAAATACACCGTAAGGGTACAGAAATGAGATAGTGTCGTGCTGGAGCAGAAAGTGATGCTGGAGGCGGACCATCTTAGATGCCTCCAAAACTAGGTCTGAGTCTGTGCCCGGTGCTCAAGAGACGTGACCCATAAAAGCCATGGGCTAAGCTTCAATACATGGTGCTAGGACAAGCAGCTTTCCATTTGTAATAAGGAGAGAGAGATCCGAAACTTAAACAAACCAACCCCTAAATTTTCTTTTGGACAAATGCTTTTATAAATTTGGAAAGTAAAAGGCATATCTAAATCCAAATAATTTCTCTTTTTCTGTCCCCCACTCCATACCCTTTTTCCATACTGGCCACCTTACTACTGGTCCCTAAACACAGGCATGTTTCTACCTCAGGGCATTTGACAGGGCAGCTCCCCGCACCCCGCCCCGCCCCAGTAGATGTCCACACAATTTGTTGCTTTGCTTCCCTCCAAGCCTCTGCTCTAGTGTTTCCTTAGAGCAGCATTTCCTAAACATCCGAAATAGTGCTCCAGCCCTTCCCTTTGCCCTGCTTCTCTTAGTTTTGTTTTTTTTTCCGGAGCACTTTTCACGACATGATGCTATATTACATTTTTAATGGATTATCTGGATTTTGATCTGCACTAGATTTAATTACTATAGTCCACACAAGAATTTCAACTTCATAAGAATCTTTTGTTTCGTGCCTTTTTGTTGTTGTTGTTTAACTCCCCAACTCTCAGAAAAATAACTGGTGCGTGGCAAAAATCCTGATAGAATTTGTTGAATAAATGAATAAATGGAAGGGATGACCCGGAGCCCAGAAGTCATAAAAGTAGATTATCTTCCCATGAATAACTTGAAATTTTCAAAAGACAACTTGGGAAAATTATTGGTAATGCATGATATAAGGAGACCTAATTTTTCGAAATGTGGAAACAGCTCTAACTAATGAGAACAAAAGGAAATGATTCAATAGAAAACTGAACAAAGGATCTCATCAGGCAGATGTATGAAAAGTATTATTTGCTTTCTTAATGACATGAGCATTTCTCCTGTTTCTGTTCGCTTGAGTCCAGGATAAATAGCTTTTAGGAAACAGATTTGTGTGCAATGGTGAAGTTTGTGTTCCATGAACTATAGCGTCTGCTTTCTTAGGAATTGATACTCTGGTTTGAGCTAAGCATTGTTCACTTCTGTTGAGAAGATTTAAAGAGCTCTTCAGATTCCTTAGGATTTGGCATTGTCCGAGGGCTTAAGACAGGTCCACAGCTGTGATCATGTGATCCAGGAGACAGCGGGAAAACGGCTATAAAACTATAGCAAAACATCACATCTACCTCTAGGGTTGTGGGCGTCTGGCCACTCACAGCTGCGTTTCTGTGTTCTGGTCACAGTGACTTGGAAAGGGCTACTGGCGCTTAGTGGGCTGGAGACAGGGTGGTTAAATGTTCTTTATCCTGAGAGACCGTGCCATCACAGTGAAGGTAGTCCTGCCTCAAAGCCAAGGGCATTCTCACCCACTGAGGAGTAATGCAAAGTGTTGCAAGCAGCAAACGCCTTTGGGAGGTGCAGAACACACCTCTGATAGTTGGAAACTTACTGAACTCTCCTGGACCTCAGTTTCCCTCATCTTGAGATTGAGGTGCATGGATGAATCAGGAAGGGCTCCGTCATCATTAACACATGATGATAGCATTGCTAGGGCTTTCTTGCTAAAATAGCCAACGGAGGAGATTTTGGCAAGAAGAAGTTGGAGGGGAGTTGTTCATTCAATCCCCTTTGCTGGGTAAACCAAAGATCTCCATTCCCTCAATGACACATCCAGTTTGTAAGTCCTTTTTCAGGATGCTGTCAGTCTCTGGTCCCTTCCGCTCTGTTTTAGACTCATGTATTACCAGGAGTGAATTTGTTCCTAAATCTATTCCCGCCTTTTTCCTTGGGACTGTAGGTACATATGTGAACTTTGTAAATCTATGAAATAAAGATGTAAACAGAAAGAAGACTTGCTATTTCTATGAAAATGAAGCTCAGTGCTTGGAAATAACCCAGTGATGGATACTACAAACAACCCAGTTGAATTAGGTTTGAGCAAAATGATTCTAAGAAACTGGGAATGAGGCAGAGATGATAAAAGGACCTAGATTTGTTTGGACATCTTTATGTTATGACACGGCTCTAAAAACAACCAAACTGAAATTGAGGAAGATGGATTATAGGTTTCTTTTGTGCATGACCTAAAATGTTTTCTGTTCCATAAACCCATATGCAAAATCTCCTCTCTCCCTAGAAATGAATGTATGGCTCTATATTTCAAGAAAAAAATTAACGTATGTATATATCATTATTTTGTGATTCCTCAATGTGATAGACACTGCTAGGTATCCCCACGTCCATCACCTACTTCTTCCTTAGGGATATAACCTGTAAAATATTGTATGACAGGCAGCCTGAGAATTAAGACAGTATGTCCCAGGGACGCCTGGGTGGCTCAGTGGGTTAAAGCCTCTGCCTTCAGCTCGGGTCATGATCCCCGGGTCCTGGAATCAAACCCCGCATCGGGCTCTCTGCTCAGCAGGGAGACTGCTTCCCTTCCTCTCTCTGCCTGCTTGTGATCTCTGTCTATCAAATAAATAAATAAAATCTTAAAAAAAAAAAAAAAGACAGTATCTCCCAGCCCTTTTTACTCCTAGGGGTTGCCATTTCACTAAGTTCCACTCAAAGGCATGTAAGTTAAAATAGTAAGTACAACGTCTGGGAAGTACCTTTCAAAAGAAACTGTGTACCCCTGCTTCCTGCCCACTGGAATATGGATGTGACAGTTGGAGCTCAAGCAGCCAAATTGGGCCATGAGGTAGAAGCCCTGTATGGAGGAATGCGGAACAAGACAGGCATTGCCTGGATTCCTGGTGACCATAGAGACTCTCCCTGGTAGCCTTGGATTGCATAACTCCAGACTGTATTTACATGAGGGAGAAAGTAGTTTCTATCTTGCTTAAACCACTATTATTTTGGATTTTCAGGCAACCACAGCCGAATTTCTTCCCAACTTGACTACAGATGTTCGTTATGTTGGATAAAAGGCTCTGTTATATTAGCTACTGCCCCAGGGTCAAGAATTAGTTTTGACTATTTCGACAGATTTAGAACTGTCATTTCTAGCAATAAGTTAGGCACTGTGTTCTCAATGATAGAGGATCCAAAATCTCTCTTTTTTTTTTTTCCCTAAGTTTGGGAGTGCTTGCTAAGGGCAAGTGTGCTATGGCAGAATATATAATATATTGTTCTGAGGTAGGGATGACTTCATCTGAAACCTAGAGTTTTTGCAAGTTACTAGAGTAAATTCAATTATACATGGTTATAATAAGTATTGAAGTGAGAGTACTCCTCCCCTCCCCCCATACTTCCAACCTCTCTGTGAATCGGCACCATCATCTATCGAGGAATAACCTGGAACATTTCAGTATTGTCATCACGGAGCCCTGATTTGACCCTCTGAAAAAGTGCATATGCTGTTGCGGAATGCATTTAGAACTGCTTATTTTAGGATTAAAGGGTATAGAATGAAGGGATACGATTAATCCCGTTGATAGCCCCTATCATTTTACCAGCAGACGAGGCAGAAAGCTTGGGTTCACATTACATATGTGGAGAAGTATGCCGCAGCGCTACTGCGTGTGAGTGTGGGCAAGGGGGGAAACCTTATCGCCTTCGTGTGAACAGAAAACGGCATGTGCCTTTTTAACCTCTTAATTAAATAATCACCATTCAAAAACTTCGCTTGCTGGAAAGTCTGCCGTGTTGGTTTTATTGCAGGATAGGTTTGTGTGAAAGACTCGAAGCTCGGGTTGCTTTTTTTGAGCTTTCCTAAATTATCTGAGAAGAGTGTTAAATTGGGTAATAAAAAAAATGTCTGAGGAAGAATTGGATGACATTTTGGGGTCAAGTTTGATTTATAAAACACACTGGGAAGTTGATTTATAAAAAGCATGTAGGGAATTTATTCATTCAAGAAAATTTATGTGCCTACTATGACCTCATATACCCTGAAATAAAATTATAACATGTAAGTATGTATTTTGAATTGGATGTCCTTCCTCGATGCATATCATATACAGGTATATATATCATGCATATGCCTTTATGAATATTCATGTGTGTATGTGTACATAACTTTGTTTTTTAGGCAAATGGTGGCATACCATAGCTACTTCCTCTTTGTCATTCAGCAGTAGATCTTGGAGAGCTTTTAATATCAGTTACATAAATATTCTTTTTTTAAAAATGTCTGTAAAATCCCATTCTATAGCTGTACTATAATTTATTTTTACCAGATCTTCACTGATGATCATATTTAAAATTTCTGGTTGTTGCAAATGTTGCTTGAGTAGACATTCTTATCTGTAGATCATCATTGCCTTTATGCATGAAAATATCTGTAGGATACATTTCTCGAAGTGGGATCACTGAATCAAAGGGAATACATGTGTCATTTACATAAATATTGTTAGAAGGAAAAAAGTTGGTTTTTGAAGATGTAGCTATCAGCATGTATGGGGGTAGAACATTGATTTTCAATGGCTAAGCATTTAAGTTCAACCAACTCCTTGGAATGCCAATTAAAACCTTCTTTTTTATTGTGGTAAAGTAAACATAACCGGAATGCCATTTGTATTCATTACTCTGATTTGCCAACCTCAAGTTTTTGCAAAACCACTAAATTGGATTTAACCTCACTGTACTGAGGTAGGAGTTATTTAATATTTTTCTCCTGATAGAGTCTCTGTGGGAGTAAGACACGCCATCCCTACTGCAGACAAGGCCCATCGTGCTGTCAACATTCAGCTCCTGCTCCTGCCCGCAGTGCGGTACTGAGTATCGGGTGTGTCCTAGTGAGAGTTCGTGTTCTGCCGCAAGGTTGGGTGGAAGGAGGCAGGGGGCTTGGTGTTCATGATTTTGATGCTGCCCTGATTGCTCTCATCTCATCTCTGGGTCTTGATGTGCATATCTGTAAAAATCAAGGGATTGAGTAAATAAGCGAATAAAACTCCTCTCACTCATTTTTTCCATCACACCCTCCAGAACTGTTTCTGGAATTAAACCTTGAACCCGGTTTGAAAAACCCAGGTTAAATGTGCCTGGAAGCAATTTCTTCTGTCTCCACCATATGCCTGCTCTACCCCCGATGTCTGTTCCTTTTGTCTTAGCAGCTGCCCTTGCCCCCAGCAGCTCTCCCCATTTCTGCCTTTTCACCCCACTAATCGATTTTCCGTGCAGCACGCAGATACAAAGCAGTGGTTCTTATGAAATATTGAGCAGATACAAACATACTGATAAAATATGTATAAGGCATAAACAGTAGCAACACAATGATTGCCCATGAGCCTACCACCTGGCTTTAGGAGAAAGAACCTTATTGTCTTTTCTGATTCCATCTTCTCCCTGCCCCCTCCCTGCCCTCCCCTCCTCACTGTCAGCCCCCTCCACCGAGAGGTAACCATTCTCCTGAATAAGGAGTTTATCATCTCCTTGCTTTGCGTACAAGTTTTGCTCCAAGTCTGTCTCCCTGACGGTCTTTTGTTTGCTTTACCCATTGTTCTTTGGGATGAACAGGCAAGAGCTTCTCTGATGCAGGTACCCAGGAGTGGCCTTGCAGGAGCATGGGTGTGTGTTGGGGGAACTTACCTAGATAACGACATGTGGTTTCCCAAGGATGTTTGTTTTGGTTTCCACTCCCATCAGTGGGTAAGGTTCTTCTTGTCTTCCTCCTTCCCACGCTTGGTTGGTCAGCTCTCCCCTCATCCTTGTGCATGCGGCTTCCTCTGCATGGAAGGGGCATTCCCGTTTCTCCCAGCCCTGGACGCTCCTCCACAGAGCCTCTAGCTCTCAGTGTAATAAATTGTCACCTTCTCAGAACATTGCTCCCACCATATGCTCCCTGGTCCCAAGCTTGTAAGCTCTGGGAAGACAGGACCCACATGTGCTGGTTCATCATTGCAGCCCCCAGGGAGCCCAGCCCAGTGCTGGGGAAAAGTGCTCGGTACGTAGTTGGTATCATGAGTAAGTGGCTGAGTGAGTCCGGTCCTTGCCAGCCTACAGTCCCCTGGTCCAGTGACATGAAATAAGGACATGAGAAAGTTAAATGGAACCTGCTTCATGTTTGCCTCTGGCTTCAAGGCAGTTTGGTGATGGAGATGGTAACCGAAGACCTGGAGGGTGTGTCGATTATGTGCTGGTAGAGAAGGTAGAGAAGATCGTTTTGGACACCAGATACCAAAAACAAGGTCCTTTTGAAATACTTGAATAACCAGAGTATGAAGAAGTGGAGGTTTTATGGTTGCTAGCCTCCAAAGGAAGAAAGGTGAGCAGCGGTGCTCTTGGGGTACAGAATGAACTACATTCCAGCCAGCATTATGTGAACCAGGAAAAAAAAAACCCCCAAAAGAACCCCCCAAAACGGAGAATGATCCCAGATGAGAGGCCTGGGCACATTTTACTCAAGAGCCCAGATTCCCAGTGTGGACGGCCTACCTGTCGCTGTCGATTTTTCTGCCTGCATGCATGGCAGTTGGATTTTTTCAGTCCTTCGTGGTAGCACGTTGCCTCCGAGGGAAGTGCGTTGGAAAGCTGAACCCCACAGCTGCAGGCCGGATAGACTGGGAGCGGGGGGCATGCCGTTGTTGCAAATTAAGCAAGTGGCTGGACTGACATCCATAAAGAATGAGATCCCTGACACACAATCACTCAGCCAGCAAAGCCCTTTCTCCTGCATAGTCCTGTGAAATTGAAATGGGGGGAAGTAAAGGTGCCCAGCGTTCCTGAGAAATCCCAGCCGCAGAGGTGCCCCCGCCCTGGGAGGGGGGAGGGAGGAGGGGTGCTAATAGGCCCAGCCGGAATCTCAGTTTGCTCATCCACCCGCTCTGTCAACCCTAGCACATTACTTCTCTTCTCTGTGCCTCAGTTTTCTCATCTGTAACATGGGAATATGAATACCCACCTTAACAGGTTTCCAGCACGGAACAAGTGATAGAAGAAAGGCAAACCATTTGGGATAGTGACTGACACCTAGGACGTTTCTGGATTCCTTTCTTTTAAAGAATTATCTTTCTCTCTCTCTGCCTGCCTCTCTGCCTACTTGTGATCTCTGTCTGTCAAATAAATAAATAAAATCTTAAAATAAATAAAGGAATTATCTTTATTTTATCCATAAGGGGCCAGGGGTGATGCAAAGGAGGTTGACTTCGTGGGGTATGTATTTGAAAGTGGCCGGAGCCCAGATAGGGACTGTTCACCACTGTTCTCTGCATGCATTCCTCTCTACTCTTGCGAGTAGCTCAAATAACTTAAACTTCCCTTGATTAAACTGTTGCTATGAAGGGGCTACTCTTACTTTTTAAAACATTTCCCAAGTCTTTTTTGCTTTAGTGTGTTTCTTAATGTCTTATGACTTAAACTGGGAGGATTAAAACTGAGGGAATGGCAGTGGGCTATAGGTACAAACGACGCTGAAGATTGGTTAAAAATGTGTCAAGAAGTGAGCGCCTGGGTGGCTCAGTGGGTTAAGCCTCTGCCTTCAGCCCAGGTCATGATCTCAGGGTCCTGGGATCGAGCCCCGCATTGGGCTCTCTGCTCAGCAGGGAGCCTGCTTACCCTCTCTCTCTGCCTGCCTCTCTGCCTACTTGTGATCTCTCTCTGTCAAATAAATAAATAAAATCTTAAAAAAAAATGTGTCAAGAAGTAAACAGAGGGCTGAGGAGAGCTTGCGGAGTCTCAGCCTCCACATGCACACCTGTCTGTGGCCCTAGCTTGCGCCCTGACGGGGGAGGCCCTGTGCACATCTGTGAGCAAGAGGAAGTTGTGTTTTTGTTTCTTTGGGTGGTTGTTGTTGTTGTTGTTTTTTGTGAAAAATCAGCTCAGTGTGAAAAGAATAAGCAGGCTGACTCGTGATAACTAGTGACCCACCGAGGTAGAAAAATCCCCTTCTAACGGTGCTTACTTTCCACCAGCCACCAGATCCCCCCATTTCAGCCCTGGCCTTATCCCAACATCCTTCTAGAACACTGCTTCTTAACCTGGCTGCCCCTGATTAAAATTCAGAGCACCCCTGAACTTGGGTGGAGACCGTTTTACATCTTTGTTTCTACTAACCCCTACTTGAACTTCAGGCGTTTCCCTCAATTATGCAGGCGACAAGTGAGGGTAATAACGTGGGCAGTACCTGTGACTCAGTCCCCAGTAAATATTCCAGATGTCTTCGTGTCACATAGTGGTCATGGACGTTATCTGGAAATATCATTTACTTAGAAAATAAGGCCGCTTAGGAATTATGGTATTACCAAACTTGGTGCTGGATCTCCATGTATCATATGCTAATAAGTACATGATCACCACATATACTAAATCATGTAAATTATAACTTGCATATAAAACTTGCTAAGGAGCGCCCGGGTGGCTCAATCAGTTAAGCATCCGTCTCTTGATTTCAGCTCAGGTCTTGATCTCTGGGCCTGCTCGCTCTCTCGCTCTCTTTCTTTCTCTCTCACTCTCTCTCAATCTAAAAAAAGCAAAATACCTTAGTAACACATAACTTATATGTATGACTATATAAATAGACAATATATACTCTATGCATACAGGATATACTAAGTTATGTAGTATATATACCATGTATACTAACATAAAAGGACCTACATTGCTACATCAAATTGAAAAGTTTTAATTACTATGTATTTGACTGGTTTCCCTTATAATCAGATATATTTTATTTTACTTCCTTTGGGTAGGGGTTCCTGGGCTTCTCTAGATGCCCCAAAGGAGAGTAAGGCACAGAAAGATGAAGAATTCTGACACTTGTTTGGAGAGAGGAGATGAAAAGAGAGGGGGATGCCCTCCGATATTTTGTTGTCTCTCTTTAGAAACCTGTGAACACAGTAGAATTGTGAGTTTGGGGGTTTAAGTGTGGCTTTTCATAACCATGCCATTGAGTGGCCTTTGTTTTTTTGTTTGTTTGTTTGTTTTTTAAGATTTTATTTATTTATTTGACAGACAGAGATCACAAGTAGGCAGAGAAGCAGGCAGAGAGAGAGGAGGAAGCAGGCTCCCCTCCGAGCAGAAAGCCCAATGTGGGGCTCGATCCCAGGACCCTAGGATCATGACTGGAGCCGAAGGCAGAGGCTTTAACCCACTGAGCCACCCAGGCACCCCGAGTGGTCTTTGTTTTTAAATCAGATGTTGCCTTTCACAGTGAGAAGCCTTTGATTCTGCAGCGACTCGTCCCCTCACTTCGGTGTTTTATGAAGCATCTTTTTCTCAGATTGGCTTAGGACCAAGTCAAAAGCAGACTCTGGAGGGGAATGGGAGCTTCCATATGTCTCCGCCTCTCCTCCTGCTCACTGAAAAGCCCATTGCACACACACAGCATGCCCTTCGGCTGCCCTCCCTCGACCGCATGATGAGCCCTTCTCTCCAGCCCTTGTCCTGAGCAGCGTTTGAAGAGGTGAGAAGGCCAACCCAGGACGTCTCCAGGCCCCACCACGAGCACCTCAGGGAACTGCCCTGTGTCAGTGATCTGTTCACTTGCAAGGAACCCGGCCTGACACCTCCCTGTTTCACCCAAGCAGCACTGCTTACAGCACAGCTTCCCAAAGCCAGCCACTCCCACCACTCGTGGGCCCCCTCTGTGCCCTCAGCCATATCTAGGCACCGTCCTGATGCCTGAGAAGTAATTTCAAGTGGCGGTTCTGCTCAGGAGGCCTGGCTCTGGGCTCAGACTGCCTCGGTTCCCATCCCAGCTTCACCAGGAATGACTGTGTCTTTAGGCAAGTTAGTTAACCTCTCTGGGCTTCAGTGTCAGCTCACCCATCCCTGAACTCAGGGTTGGAAGAGTACTTACCTTATGGGATTGTGAGGAGGATTAAGGAAATTAGTGTGTGGGAAGTCCAGGAAGCAGTGCGTGACTCCTAAGAAGCACCCAGTTAAGAATTGGATGTTGAAATGAGCGATTGTTGACTTTATAATTTTGTTAGCATTGGCTTAGAAAAGTCAAAATGAATATCATTTAGAAAGGGAATTAGATAACAGGGAGGGGGGGAAAAAAAAAAAAACAAGTGTGAAAACAGGAAGGACCGTGGTCTCAGTGAAAGGGCCGAACTCCAGGGGCAGGGAGTGGGAATTCCTGAGGCAGACAGAAAGGGTGGGCATGGGTGGGGAGCCGGGTCCCTCACCGCAAGGAAGGTTGAGGGCAGGACCACAGGTATCGAACTGTGCAGAGGATCCAGATGTGAGGCAGGGGAAGGTCAAGCTGGGTTAGGGATATGAGAGAAGAGGCAGAGAAGCTGGATGACACAGGGTTTAAGGCTGGTGGGCACACCAGGCCGAGGGATGGGAGAGAGAGGCTGGATGGAGCCTGAGAAGGAGCTCGAAGAATGGAAGCTTGGGCGGGGGGGGGGGGGGGGGGGAGGGGGGGCTGGAGGAGGCATAGGGGCAGGGGCTGAGAAGGAGGTCGGGGTAATGGTTTAAGGCATGAAATCTAGATGGAGGTGTGGGTACCCAACAGTATGTAATGACTTTTCCAAGGGATTTGCTTATGTGGAAATTTTTGTGTGTGTGTGTGTTTTTTTTTTCTTTTTAAGATTTGGTTATTTATTTATTTGAGAGAGCTTGAGAGAGAGAGGGAGAGCAGAATAAGAGAGCACAAGCAGAAGTGGAGGGGCAGAAGGAAGAGAAGCAAACTCCCCACTGAGCAGGGAGGTCAGTGCAGAACTCCATCCTAGGACCCTGGGATCAGGACCTGAGCCAAAGGCAGATGCTTAACCGATTGAGCCACCTAGGTGTCCCGGAAGTTGTTTTTTTGAACGCTTTTTATTTCAGTATTATATGTAGAGATAAAAGTGTCCAAATCAGGGGCACCTGGGTGACTCAGTGGTTTAAAGCCTCTGCCTTTGGCTTAGGTCATGATCCCAGGGTTCTGGGGTCAAGCCCCACATGGGGCTCTCTGCTCAGCAAGGGAGCCTGCCTCTCCTTCTCCCTCTGCCTGCTCCTCTGTCTGCTTATGATCTCTGTCTGTCAAATAAATAAGTAAAATCTTTAGAAAAAAAAAGTGTCCAAATCAAACCTGCAAAATTTCCCCAAATTGCACACTCAGGACCTAGATCAAGAAACTGCATCGCCCACCTTTACACACTCAGCGCTCCCAACAGTGGTACGTGCGCCGTGCTGTGGAGACGTGCGGAAGAGTAAATGGGGGAGGCATAGTCACCCCCGTGGGGACTTCCCCTTCATGACGGAGTCCGTGAGGTTTAGGTATACATCCTGTAACAAGGAGGTTTCATAGATTATCTTTCCTCAGTTATGGTTGGCAATAGATGGGAACGGTTGACCACTTCTATGCCCAACGTTTCCCCTTGAGGCAAAGATACAAAATGCAAGTAAGGAACCAAATACAAAGGGAAGGAAATCAGTGTGTGTTGGGTCCCCCCGTTTGTGGCAGCTGCTGGGCCAGGGGCTCTATGTATACTGTCCTTCAGGTCTCAAAACAACCTCATAAAGTCAGTATCCATTTTACAGAGGGTAAAACCGAGTCTCAGGGCTTAGCTCTTGGCTTTGCTCTTGCTGCTGGCAAATGTCAGAACCCGCATCCAAGCCCAGTTCTGTCTGGTCTGAAAAGCCAGACCACGTGGCTCAACTTTGCTCATCTTCACTGCTTCTGATGCACAGGAGAATTCTATGAGACCTACAGAGTTTTGCGAGGATTAAAAGATAATATCCCAATAAACTTAGGAAGGGGCCTGACACATATTAAGTTGCCCCATAAATACTAATTACTTCATCTGACAAAGAGGTGTTTAATAAACGTTAACTTGTGTTATTGTTTTTAAGCCTCTAGGCCGAGAACTATTTGTTCAGACTCCTTATTGAGTGTGTCTTTAATGTTATCTGGTAATGGCTACTCCTTGGAGCTAAAAGATCTTAATTGCACCAAGTAAGCTTTTTAATGATGATGCCTAATAAAAATAGAGTATCCACTGACTCTTTCATGGTCCCATTAATTCACTTGATTTTTGTTTTCTGCTACGGCAGATAGAGAATCTGTGAATAGAGACCTGCGTATTTTGTTTCTTAAAGATTGATTTTTTTCCCCCCGGTATTCACACTTGTCCTAGCTACTTAAAATTGAAAGGAAAGGAAGAAGTGGCATTTGAGAAAGTCATTTTAACATCATCCACTTACAAAGAAAAGGCAAAACTCTCTGTAAGACATCTAATTTAGAGTATTATGAAAGATTATCTCTGAAAAATGATATGTGTTCATCCAAAAAATTTAAAGCCTTATTACTTTCACTTGAACTGAAATATCAGCAGTGATTTTTAATTAGATTTTTTTTTTTAAACTTGTGAAGTTCCCAGGCTAGAATGGAAAAGGTCAAGATAGGTTCTGAAGAAAAAAGATCTCATTTTTATTCTTCATATTGTATAATCATACTCATTTTTTCATGCTTTTTTTCCCCCCCTTCTCAATAGGTGACATTCTAAAAATAATCTTGTGTTGGTTTGTAAGCTTCTTCAGTTTGGCCTAGGATGAATTTATTTTATTATTTTTTTTTTTGAGACGTTATCACGCATTTGGTTTCCAGTGATAATCTACGTGAACTTAGAAGAATTCCCCTAGCAAAATCTTGTGAGGTCAGCCAGGGCAGATGTTTAACATTTCGGCAACTTATCTCCTTGTTTGTTTAGCATTTCTTAGCCTTTGAAGCTTCCCATAAATAGTCATGAAGTTATCACAGAGAAGATCAGTGAAGATGAATTGACGTTATTCCCAAACGCAATGCCAGAAGCTGGCTGGTGTCTCAGATTGGCGGCGGTGGGAGCCACGTTGCCTGTGCTGTGGAAAGCCCCTCTTTGTGACATAATAAAGTCCGTGCTTCTCCTACTGCCCAGCCCTGTTGGATCTTTGATAAGCTTTTTGAAGTTTTATCTCATCCTGGTGGACTGCAGTGTGAATTAGGCAACAAACAGTGAAAAGTGTATCTCCATGCTACTGAGTTAATTTACCAGTGGCCTGAGTGCTTTTGTGGAATGGGGTAGGCAGAGGGGGCAAACGCCTCCAAGGGACTGCCCGTAACACAGGTGCACACCTCAGTGCCGCCATCAGTTACCTAAGGAATTCACAAGAGAGAAATATATCGGACTCCGTGGACTGGAACATTGTCCTAATGAATGACCTGCTTTGCTCTGATCTTAGAGGCCGAATGTTGGGTACTCTTCAGGGAAGGTCCTCCCCGATGCACCACATCAGCTCTAGAAAATGGTGGTCCTGTTGGTGGATAATAAAGCATTATAAAGGACTTTGTGGGTTCTGCCCTTTCCCCTGACCCTTGACTGCTCTTATAACTGGGACCAAGACAAAGCAGGCTTGAATCTGTAAGCCATTTTAGAACTCAATTTCTTTCTTTCTTTTCTTTCTTTCTTTTTTTTTTTAAAGATTTTACTTATTTATTTGACAGACAGAGATCACAAGTAGGCAGAGAGAGAGAGAGGAGGCAGCAGGCTTCCTGCTGTGCAAAGAGCCCGACGCAGGGCTTGATCCCCTGGTACCATGACCCGAGCCGAAGGCAGAGGTCTTAACCCACTGAGCCACCCAGGCGCCCCTTGAACTCAATTTCTTAACACTCAGTGGCTGACTTGAAATTGAGGGATTAGACGGAAAGAAGGATTTCTGCATTCTGGGTGACGCGGAATATCCCAAACAGGGCAGGCAACATTCCCCGAACTGGAAAAAGGTGGAGAACACATCTGGGGAGAAGAGGAAGAGCTTCAGTTTGGATAAGATGGGGTTGAGTGACCTGTGGGACATTCTGATGGAGAAGTTCCAGAGGTTTATCTTAGAGACAGGCTTGGTATATGCTTAGGGCTTGAGATGAAGAAATAGTCATTAGTGTTTAGGTCTTTGCTGGGAGCCATGGAAACAATTTGACCAGGGGAGGGTAGAGACACTCTACCATTAAAAAGTGTGATTATTAGTGGAGAATTGTACAGACCCCCTCCTCCCCAAGAGAGAAGCTGGTTTAAATGAATTAGGAATTTTATTTTTATTATGTAATGAGAAATAGTGACTTTGGGCATACAGGGGTGGTATGCCAGCTTAGCTGTCATCTGAGACCCATGCTTCTCTCTTTTCAGCTCATCCCTTGTTAGCATGTGCTCTGTCCTCAAGAGAGCGAGATGGCTTTTCGTGCCCGCCTCCCTCTTCCGCCACCCTACACAAGCACTATATTTGAGGTGCAAAGAAAGGGGAAGGGAGAGGAAGAAGCACTGTTGCAACTGAATCATCTTCTTTCCCAGAAGATTCATCCATGACATCAATGCACATCTTATTGGCCAAAGCATGGTCACATGGCCATCGCTACCTGCATGGGAAGTTAGGAAGTCGAGTTGGTTTATTGCCACCCTGAGTATAACAGTGCAGTCCTGGTAGCAAGGCACTGGGCCAAAGGGGTGACTAAACAAATGAAGTAAACATTTGGCAAATATTTACTGAATGCTGACTGTATGCAAAAATCTCGAAGCGTCCTCCCTCAAGGTGGCTTTCCTGTCTTGATTGTACAGACTCCTAACAATTAGATCATGGCCTGTCCTGAGTAAACCGTTTGTGGAGGAGGTACTGCGGGCCACGGACTGATCTAAGAGCTTGACTTCCATGCTTGCATTTGATCGTCACCTACAGCCCTTTGGGACTGGCACCGTTACGTCTGTTTTGCAGGTAGCAGAACTGAGGCATAGAGAGGTTAAGTTGCTTACCTGCTGTCACATAGCAAGAGATAACGATTTTCAGTGCTTTCCGCATTTTTGGCCCCATGTATGAAACCCAAAGACCTACCTTCTGCTATGCCCTTGCTTTTTCGTATCCAGTCTTTTATACCAGCTCGTTTCCCCAGTTAACAGAGTTCCTCCCTACGTAAAGGCCAAGTGCTACTTACTTTTTAAAAAACTCACCTAGAATTTACATTTCTTAAGACAGCATGCCGTTGAACAGACCTGTTTTGTTTGAGAAATGGTGGATGGATCCAAAGGAATGCGGCTCCAGGAGTGGACTTTTCACCTGCACCAAAGAGGGAAGCGTTTGGGGCATGTGGGCAGAGGATTGCAGTGGAGGGAAACCTGACCCCATTGGCAAGATGGTGGCAGGTGAGTTCCCATTGGGCCACTTCATCCTTGTAGAAAAGACAGAATGAGAGATGGAAGTACTTGAGAAAGGTGGGGACATTTTACCTTCCATTCTCATGTTGCCGAGCTCCAGTGTGAACAGGAGCAGGAGGACATGAGTCTCTTGCTTCTTGTTGGTTTCGGCTTCTGAATCGCTGTGGTGGCGTGCGCTTCTTGCCGTGCTGCATGAGATGCTAGGGTTTAAAGAGAAACATTCTTTTAATGCATTGATGAAAGCTGGTGACTTCGTCTAGTTTCCGACTTGAGAAAGGAGCAGTGTCTGTCTCAACATGGGCAGAAAGCTGCCTGGAATAGACCAGGAGATAGGGCTGTTGTTCTCCAAGGTGGCTCCTTTTTCAAGTGTGTTGTGAAGGATGATTCACCTCCATATCGGGTTTCTTGTTCTGATGCTGCCGACACGTGGATTGGATAACTCATGGTTATGGGGGGTTGTCTTGTTTATTGTAGGACATTTAGCAGCAGCCCTGATTTTGATGTACGGGTTGCCAGTTGTGGTTTTTGTAGGACATTATCAGGATCCCGGATTTTGATGCACGGGTTGCCAGTTGTGGCAATCGAAAAGGTCTTTAGCTGTCACCACATGTCACTACATGTTCCCCATGTCACGACTATCCCCAGTCCAGAGCTGTTGCTCTTCAGGTGACCTTGTGTGCTAACTTCAAAACCCAAACCTGACCTGTGGTGTAACTTCACTCCATATTTTTTTTCTAGCTACACGGAGATAAAATTAACATGTAACATTTCCAGCCTGTATTTGTAAGACTCCTATAAAGCTGTCACATATGAGATGTTTGCGGCTTAGAGAAATACCATGCCATGACATCAGTTAGAGACAAAACTCTACCTGTAACATACCATAGAACTATTTATCCAATAAATATCTACTGAGTGCCAGTCATATGCAAGGCACTGAACTATAATGCCGGTGTACCGCAGGATAAAGTAGAGATACATTTTGTGCCCTCATAGAGCTTCTACTCTGCCTCTTTGTGCTCCTGAATCCTGAAACATCAAATTATAGATTTGATTAAATTGCAGCAAATGCTCCACAGGGAAGGATAAGATGACTTGACCAGTCTGAATAAACCAGAGAAGGTGATGTTTAATCATTTAATCTGAAAGATGAACAGGTGATAATGGGGGAGAGGGAGAAAAAGCCTCCTGGGCAGAGGAAATGGCATGTGCAAAGGCCCTGAGGCAGGGAGGAACATAACATATTTGATGTACTAAAAACCAGGGCAGCTGATCTGCAGAAAATAAGGCAGAGGGTAAGAAAGGTGAGATGGAAGAAGAATGTTTGGTCTCATATCATCTCAGGGAGTTAAGACTTTATCTTAAGGATGGTAGGAGGCTAAAAAAATTAAAAAATAAAAAAAAAGAAGGATGGTAGGAGGTCATTGATTTTACACGGGGGAAGTGATACGTTTCATTTGGTGCTTTAAAAGATAAATCTGTCTCTGTCCAGAAAGCATAGGTTTCTCTCCAGACCTTGAGGGATTGATCTTGTCCCATGCCGGCTGACCCTGATGGCCGTCTTTTGAGGTTACCGCGGCCATTGGTGCCTCTGCCCATCCTCCAACCACCCTAGTTTGGAACCTTTTAAAACTTTAAATAAAAGAAGCAATTTCTGTCCATGTTCTCCCTTTGTTCTCCTTCTTTAAACAGTGATTGAAGCTGGGCTCAGATATCTGAAAACCCCAGAGAAGAAAATGATTTCCATAGCAGCCGTAACCATGGGAAACCTTCAAAATAGCTCCCATTCCTATATTCCGCTCCGCTCTATTGGTTGGCTAGAAATGAGGGCTCACATTTTGGTGGTGTTCTTTTTGTCAAAATCCATGTAGATGAGAGTCGTCTTTTCATTTCCACATATATCTTATCATAGCTTGAGAATCAAAGGATGGCATATTTGGGGTGAGGAAGAAAAGATGAAGCCACTAGGGTACCTTCAGAATTTGTTCATAAGCTGAGACGCTCAAGTCGAAGGTTGATTTAGAAGACAAGACCTCAGGTTGCTTTTCCTGTTGCTTGTGTCCCCCCAAGATGCGTGCTAGGACCAAGGCCATCTTCTTTGAGAGGTATTGGGAGAAAACAATTTTTTTTTTTCCTTTTTGAGAAATTGAAAGTGCTTTTCATCAGTTTCCCTCCCATTTTGCTCTCCCAGTCTCTTGGTAACGAGTCATCTCTTTGTTGCTTCAGAGATGCTCAAAATTCTTCCAGAAACACATGATTCCCCTTTGGAGGGTTTCTGTCGTAAAAATCAGGACATTTTTTGGTGGGAGGGGAGGGGGAGCTCAAACTCCAATCCAGTGTCCCTCCCGGGGAGGGTGCAGGGCAGCAACGGGCTGATCAGTGTTGCTCCTGATGAACAGAGTGTAACGAAACGCAGGCATGACAACGAACCAGAAGTTACTGCTGCAGAAGTTAATAAGGAGACTGGAACACATGAGTGTAGTGTTTGCTTTTGGAATTTAGCCAGGCCTCTGGGAGAGGCTCAGGAGGAAAGCCGAGAAAGGAAATACAAAGTTCAGGCAAGTCCGTTATGTGCATTCTCCTTTCCAAAATGTTTGAAAACCATGTCGAGAAATGCATTGCCTAAGTTAAAGCAGCTGCCAGCAACTTTAATGTTCCTAGCTTTCCTGGGTCACCAGATAACAGGGTAACTTCTCCAAGATCTCTGTGTGTACCATTGAACTCTGGGGCGGGGGTGGGGAGATTTCCTTTAGGCCACATCCTCATCCTAACGGGGCGACATCCTTTTCCCTCCGGAACTCGCTGTATAAAAAGGAATGACGACTGTGGTGGTGTTGGGCTTACTGCCCGTTGTCCTTTGAGGTTTATGTTTTCAAACAAGGCATCGAGGACCGGACAGTCGGTCGGTCGGAAACGTGACGCAGGAATTGGAGGAGACTTAACCCTGGTTCCAGAGTTTGGCCTGGCCTTCCAGAGGTCTCCCTGGGACATTCATACGCCTGATGAGAGAGTTTGCCTGTGAAAATTGAACAAGATGACCCACGCAGCTAGCCTACCCTATACTCCATAAACGTCCATTCCTGTCTCTTGTTAAACTTGTACAGGGGCGATCTTAAGAGATGATAGTCAGTCTGTCTGATGGAAGCTTGTTGGGGTGGGCATGTTGAGATTTCTTCCACAGCTACGGTTGTCCCTGAGATGGGTGGCATAAGATCAGATCACGAGGTCTGGAATGGTAGTGACAGTCCTCTTAGTCTCTCTGTTGCTTGCAGAGGAGACCAGCTAGGGTGAAGGCAGTCCTTCCTCTTTCTGCAGCATGAGGCCCTGGACAGTGAACCTTGCTAGCGTGGGGCAGCCTCTTCGAGGCCAATGACACTGCCTGGTCACTACCCGAGACACTGGTTCCCATGCTGAGAAAACGCACATTACCACAATCTGCCTATTAATATGTTCTTCCTAGTAAGTCATTAATTATTAATTAACAGATGTCTCTATGTCCTTTAGACGGTGTTTGGAATCACCAGAAGTATGTGTTCTTCTCCCAAGGGTACCTTGAGAAATTTCTAGATGGAGATTTCCTTCACAGATTCTGTTGTTCAATTCTTGATAAGGAGAACATTTTTCTTACGTCATCTCAGAGTAAACTACCTTTCCTTCCTGTGTCTTGCAGAATCTCAGACCTGGGAAGACTCCCAGAGAGTTCCTGGTCTGTCCAGTTGAGAAAACAGATTGACAAGGAGCGGAAGGGACTTTTCTTAAGAGAGCTTTCTAGGTGGCAAAGCCCAGGCCACAATCTGGGTCTCCTGGGGTCATTTACCAAATAAAGTCTGTACATTCTGTAGACATTTTTTTAAATACTTATCAAAGGTTACTATACTAGTTATAAATGTAAAATGTGTCTTTTCCAGCAAAAGCTTCTTGACCGATAAACATTTTAATTGCATAAGATTTTGGTCACTAAAGTCTCCCTCCAGCTAAAACCTGATTGGCAGGCAGGGGATGTGAGGGATGGTGGGGAGGGGACTGTGGGAGATCTTCCTCCTTTTAAAGCTTGCCTTTAACAAGGATTGATTTTGTGGTGAAGATATGTGATTCTATGGGAAATGGGGAGATTGATGTTTCCGATCCTTTTGTGGATGTTATTGGTGGAGGTTTTGACTTAGCCAGGCCTGGATGCCGTCCTTGGTACTCCTGACATCTTAGTTTGTGGGTGAGGGGCTGGAACTCGCTAAGCTCCTGTTTTTCTCCTAAAGCACCATGAAGACCATAATACTGCTTTGATAAGGTTATTGTGTAGCTAAAATGGTGTACAGTCCATGTAAAGCCTTTAGCACAGTGCCTGGCGATAGCTAAAGACTATTGTTAGCTCCAAGATCAGCCACTGATTTCCGCTCTTGAACTTGAATCCATGCTAACAAAGAAGGCCCCCTCAACTTCCCTTGTAATATGAACAAGTTATTGAACACTCTGGCTCAATTTTTTTTTTCCCCTTAATCTCTTACACTGACTGAATCAGAACATTCTTACCTGTAGGAAAAGATGTTTGTTCGTTGGCTAACCTGTTTTCCCCCTAAAGTCTCCTGTGTCCATATTCAGATGGAGCTTCTGATTTTAGGCTCCTTATTATCAGGGTCCTGATAGATCCACCATATCTCCATATTTTGTTTCCAGTCCTCTTACTTATCCTTGGGAACTCAGGAGTCCCCCAGCAGGGATACAAAAGTCCTATTGAAGACTACGTGACGAGGGAAAGAACAAGAGATCTTAGAGGAACAATGCGGAGACGTGGAGTAGCGGCCCTTTCTCACACATGGAACTAATCAAGGCTCTTGTCCTGGGGCCCGATTTCTGCATCAGGATCCCAGAGCCTGTCCTGGAGAGATGTTGTGGAATCCCACCTCTGTCCGTGCCCGGTCGGAGAGGCTGCGCCCTCAGCTCAGAGCTGCGGGGTTTGATAATAAAGTTGAACATGTGTAGGGGGAGAGGACCCATATGTTTAATACATTCCAGTATGTGAAGCAAATTCCGGTCTGATTACAAGCCACATGAAAGCTTCACTTAGGTATGGTTCTCCTTTCTCCCCCTCTTCCACCAAAACGTGGATCTCCTGAGGTTCTGTATTGAGCTGCCTCCCTGCAACATTCACCCTTTCTGTGATCCCATGAAACGAGGAACCTCTGAATCTAGCCTTCACGCTCTTAGGTTCCGAGATAGCATTTCACGGGCAGCCCCTTCTCAGACCAAAAGGAATATGAATCATAATATTGGAGCTAACAGAATACTGTGGTTTTCTACCTCCTTTGAAAGCCCCTTGAATTACATTTTCATTGGCTCGACTCGTTCTCAGTAAATGGGTCTCCTTTAAGTTCCTCTGGCTTTTCGTAAGTAGACTGAGATAGTATTTGTAAGTATTCCTTATGAGCCACCACGAGTCCTAGTTGGGAAGTACCACTAAAAACAGGAGAGCTCCCTGAAGGTGTCGCTGTGCCTCTGTCCAAGAGTAAGAATAACCTGTATTTGCACGGTTTTCTAAACCCTTTTGCATATATCATCTCGTGATTCCGGCGCCCTGGAAGATTCTCCTGCTTTTGCTTTTGCAGGATCACTGGCTTCCGGATGATGAAGCCAGGGCTCAGAAGGGGAGGTAGCTTGTCCAGCATAGGTGAGGTGGGGCAAAACCAGGACAGGAATCCAGTTCTGACTCTTAGCGCAAAGAGCTCTTGGCCTCTCCATACTTCAGCTACGGTTCATACCGACCAAGATGTCGGCCTCTGAGGACCATGCTTCCATAGCCAAGCAGCTGATGCGTCATTTAGTTAACTCTCTCCACAACCCTCGGAAGTGAGTAGGAGCCCCGTTTCCCAGGTGAGGAGACAGATTCAGGGAGGCTATTTTACTCACAATCCAAAGCTACAGAGTTTAGATTTCTGCAGCCTGTGCTTCGTCCTGCCTTCCTCCAAAATAGTCGAAACTATAGGCTGTGTGGTGCGCTGGCTAAGGTGGGCAAGTCTGTAAAAGATTTGGAACAATTGCAAGTGCGTTTGCTAAGATTGGGGCTTTTAAAAAGAGAAACTGCGAATATTTGGAAAGTGCATGTATCCATTAAAGTTTAACAGCCAAAATAGCCCAAAATGGTGACCCATACTCTTGGTCCCAGCTCATATATTTTTCTTTGCTTGAGCAGAAGACTAATGTCTCTGAGAGCCAAGGATTGGGAAAAGGGGTCAAGAGCTTTTGTAGAAACTCCATTAAGTGGGAGTGAGATTAAGAAGCTGTGCTCGTCCTCATATGACTCAGCCCTAATGACACCTAGTTATTCTCTTTCTACTCCAGGAAAATTCTACAGTTCACATCCTGTATCAGTTAGCTATTGTCACAGCAATGATGTGTAACAAATAACCTCAGAACCTTGGTGGTGTGCAACATGATTCATTTTTTCCTCACTCGTGAGTTTGGGGGTTGGCCGCATTGGCTCTGCTTCTCCTGTCTTTCCTCCTGTTCTCGGGATCAGTGGCTAACCCGGACAGGCTCTGCTCATGACAGGGGAGAGGTACAAAAAAGCAAGCTGAAAACCAAATGTGCTCTTAAGGCTCAAGTTTGGAGCTGGTGCGTGGTCATTTCTACCCATTTGCCATTGGCCAAAGCAAGTCGTGTGGCCGAGTCAATGGGGAGGAGTGGGAAATAAGGTCCGTGATGAGCCAAAGTGTGGATACAGGGAGAGGTAAAAATTGGGGCTATTTCAATCTGCTAAACATTCTAGTAGGACACATTTTGGAACTGGCTGTTTTAAATACTGATTTTAGAGTTTTTGACCTAATGGTCAAATGGATCATTTGGATATAATGGATCCCTTTTTGAATATGATGAAGTTTCTACACATGTTCTCCAAGAACACACAATATATACCTAATTTAGCATTCATTTTTCAGGGGCTCTCTCAAGTCCAACAATGAGCCCCAAGGTTTTTCTTGTTTTTTTTTTTTTTTTCTTTTAAATTTTATTTATTACTTGACAGAGATCACAAGTTGGCAGAGAGCCAGGCAGAGAGAGAGGAGAAGCAGGCACCCCACTGAGCGGAGAGCCCGATGCAGGCCTTGATCCCAGGACCCTGAGATCATGACCTAAGCCGAAGGCAGAGGCTTAACCCACTGAGCCACTGAGGTGCCCCGAATGAACCCCAAGTTTTGATAGTTGGTAGGGGAGCCTTGCCTTGATAGTACCCTGTCTTTTCCAGGTGGGGCGTGAGACAGCATGGTGCCACTCCAGCCTCTCGTCAAGTTCTTCGACTTTGCCTGCTGCTCATCCCAGATCTTCAAAATTCTTAAATGGGATCACAGTATTGGATGGGTTTTTTCCCCCCCTGAAATTAAGACAGCTTTATCAATCTTTCTTGAGCATTTAAAAAAATTTTTTTTCTCCAAACTAATGGGTAAACAAGTACTGTTCTAAGATATTTTCATTTGTTCACAGCTAAATGTGGATATTAAGGGTTGTGAAACCAAATCCGGTCCATTTAGAGACTATTCCTCCTCTTTCTGATACTTGCCTTGGTCTTGGGATTTGTTTTAAATGACTCCTTCTTTGAAGAAAGCACGGTGATACTAAATAGTTTTTTATAAAAGCCCTCAAACCCTGCAGAGATCCTCTAAATTATTCTGGATGTTGTTTTGGACCTGTGACATATCAGACTCTGAGAATTACTGATTGAGGCCAACTACCCATCTGAATCCGAAATCTGGAGATTTCTCCCCCACCCTTAAGGAATCATCCAGACTGTGTTTGATTGCCTCCAGAATGGAAGATTGCCAGGCATCATTGGTCAGCTGTGACCACAGGATCCTTCTTTCTTATACAGTGTGCAGTCCTCCTCCCGTTCCCAGTACCTGAGGACACTGGTAATCAGCACAGTGACCTCTTGAAGGTTGCCCAGCATCTTAACCTTAAGTGGAAAGAGGAGCCCACTTTCCTTTCATCTGTCTATTGATGATTCCTTCAGCTCATCACTTTGGAATTTTGTAAACTTGTTGTCCATCTGAAACATAGGGGCGCTTCAGAAGTGAGCCAGCCTTGATTCTGCCTGCGGGCCCTTTGCTGGATGCAGGGTTGGGAAGGCAGGGACGTGAGCAGATCATTTTGTCCAACACCTTCCCTCCCAGTCCCAGCCTCTCCTCTAGAATTCTTCATTTGCCTGAGAACCCTGTCAGGTTGTTCTTTCCATTTTGAGGGACAGACCTCAAAGAAGAAGTCGGTGTCCTCCAGCCCCACAGTCTCTCCAGAATTCCTCGACTTTTGTCCACTGCCTGGCCCCGCAGCTAGCATGCCAATGCTTGTTGCACTAATGAAAACCCACAGCAGAGGGCGGTCTCTCACGCTTATCCAGGCTTCCTTTGCATGATGGCGATTTAATTGAAGAACCCGTAAAAAAGTTTCTTTGATTAGGTTGGCCTCATAAAGGGGAGAAAAGTGTCTTGCTCTCCTAGAAGCCATGTTTTATCTGCAGGAAGGGCCATTTTGTTCTTCGGGGAGGGATCTCCCTCTTCGGCTGGCCCCAAGCCCCCACACCGTTGGGGTTAATTGGTGAAGTTCAAAGAGAAAGGGGGTTAGTTTTGGAGTCCCCTTTCCGGTTTTGTTTGTGTGTTTGTTGTTGTTGTTATTTTACCAAATACACAAAGTGGTAGGGGCACTGAAAACTGTAGCCAGCCTTGTCGATTTTCAGGCTTTCCTAGCTGCTCCTGGCTCAAAGGATTACCCTGGAGATTATTAATGCCAGGCATCTGTTTTTCTTTCTTGTGCCTGGCACTCTGCTGAGGCTGTTTTATATAGTATTGCATTTAATAGCCATGAAAACCTCATTAGGCAGCTATGCTTGTTACCGCCATTTCACAGATGGGGAGATGGAGTCCTGAGGTTAAGGGCTGTGCTGTGTGACCTAGAGCACGTTGCTGGGGTTCTCTGGGTTTTGATTCGCTCTTTTGTAAAATGAAGGCCTTAAAGAGCTTCCCAAATCCCCATTTCCTCTAGGCGCCAGACAAAAATCAAATTAAAAGCGCTGAAACCCAACTCATCCTGAAAATGATGACCTCTCCATTGTGTGGGGGAGAAGGGCGTTGATGTCAGTGGTGAGGAAGTAAGGCTTTGCTTTTGTCATTGGCTTAAAACGCTCTGAGCGGAGCTGAGGGCAGGTCAGGAGCCCAGCATCCCAAGGAGTAACACCCACAGATGATAAAACGCGGAGGCTGGTCCAGTTTTAGCGATCACCTGCCTCAGTTGGCAGGGCATGTTAAACCGGGCGCCGCACTGCTGCTTCTGGAAGCTTGGCCAATCTCAGCGTACACACCTGCTCTCTCAGGAGAGGCAGAAGCAAATCATGAGCACCTTGAATTATACAAAAGAGATGACTTTCCTTTTGTTTCTCCTGATAAAAATTTACCAGAAAACCTGACTTAATCCCCTTCCTAACCCGTAAATCTTTCAAAAAGGAAACACATACAGCTTTTGGTGGCCAGTCTCCTTAGACGAAAGTTTTATTTTCTTGTGGTATCAACCACCTCTCAGGACTTGGTGAGTGCTTTCTCATGGTTTTATATTCTGCTGCGGGACCTCCCAGCAGGCCCCGGGGAGTGCTGGGGGTTACCTGGCAGGAGGGAGGCGCAGGCCTGAGAGGAAACCCCATGTTAAGAGCTTCTGAAGTTACAGCGACTTTATCTGAGTTGTGTGGGAACTGGGCCAGGCCCATTTATAAAAGGCAGCGGTGATTATTCAGTGGTGTGGGGACTGTATACATTGTGTGATTAGAAGGAATCATTGTAAGGAGAGAGAAAAAATTAAAGGATGAGTGAGAGGTTTTTGTTTTGTTTTGTTTTGTTTTATTGCTGGATCGAAGCTGTACCCCCAGGAAATTGCTGTTTGGTAGGGAAGGTCAGGGCTGGGAAAAAAATTCCCAAGTCATCCGCCTACCAGTGGTCTTTATACCTGTGGTGGAGATGGCTTCGGGAGAGAATGGACATAGGACAGAGGGCCTGCCTGACGCCCGAGGCCTCGCCGTGTTCAGAGGATGTGTAGAGGAGGAGGAATCAGCAAAGGATTTAAAGAAGGGGGGAAAATGTGTCCTTAGATAAATAAGCAACACACACACACACACGCAGGCACACACATGTATGCACACACTCACGTGCGCACACAGCTAAGCACAGCTAGGAGCCCTGGATCTGGTGTTGCTTTTTACAAAAGCCCTCCCGAATGACCTTGCCTGGCAAACATGCTATTTTGTCAGAGGAAACAGCAGGAGCTGCTAAGCTCAGATGATGATTCATTATCTGTTAATGGTTTCCCCCTGGGGTGTGTCTCTCTTTCTCACCATCCCCCACCCGCTTTTAGGGGAGATTTCCGTGTGCTAGAGAAATCCATCTCTGTAAAATCTCCAGAATTCCCAAGCCTCCTGGACTTCTCTGGACGCACGGAACCCGGGAGCTCCTATGCCAATCCAGAATTAATGGTGGTCAACCCGTGCCTGAAATGTGGTTAACTTCTCTAGGGTCGTGCTTATAATGAGTGATTTTTTTGTCAAGTGGGCTGGGCTATAGGGTGCCCAGAGAGCAGTCAAACATCATCATTCTGGGTGTTTCTGTGAGGGTTTTTTTTTTTTTTAAGATTTTATTTATTTGATAGAGAACTAGAGAAAGAGCACAAGTAGAACCACAGGCAGAGGGAGAGGGAGAAGCAGGCTCTCTGCTGAACAGGGAACCAGATGTGGGACTTGATCCCAGGACCTTGGAATCATGACCTGAACCAAAGGCAGATGCTTCACCCATGGAGCCACCCAGGCCCCTGTGAGGGTGTTTTTGGGGGAGCTTAACACTTAAATGGGCAGACTTGAGTAAAGCAGGTCACTTTCTGTAATGTGAGTGGGCCTTGTCCAATCAGTTGAAGGCCTAGATCGACCAAAAACAACAGCAACAACAGCAAAACCCCACCTTCCCCTGAATGAGAGAGAATTCTCCAGCTGACTGCCTTTGGACTCCATCTGCAGTGTTAGCCCTTCCTGCCCGATGACCTTCAGACTGGAACGCGGACTCTCCCTAGGTCCACACCTCGGCTCGCTCTGCACATTTCAGACTCCTCAGCCTCCATAATCATGGGAGCCACTTCCTTATTAACAATCTCTCACCTCTGTCTAGATAGAGAGGGCAGTGGCCCTGCCTCTCTTTCTAATACCACGCATTTATTTACTATTCTCTACCATCTATCTCTCTGTTCACCTGAGCTTCCAAGGCCTGATGGGGTACCATCTGACTCTTGTCCTAAGACCCCCATTTGCTGCGGGACAGCACCCACAGGGCTTGGAGGCATACATTCAGTGCAGACTTACTGCCCACCCCCATGCTAGGAGCCCTGCCTTCGCTAAAGGGTTACCAGCTGCATAATGGCCAGCAAACTGTTCTTTCCCGCTCCGTTCAGGGTCTGAACTCTGCCCAGCACAGCAGTCCGCTGACAAACATTCCGTTTTCCTTTTACATGCTTTGCAGATTGTTCCCTAGAACTAGTGAACCGAAAGTAGCAGAAGAATGGGACAGTCACCCTGGATTTCCTTTGCTTTATCAAGTATGCATTCGGGGTCTGAAAACGTGTCCAAAGAGGCATTTTCTCCTAAATGTTTATGATTGGTTTTGCAGACCTCGCCTACATTCGATCCTTTAAACATCACAGGATTCCTTCCCCTGTTTTGTGGGTACAAAAACAAGTATTTCTCAGGACTGAAGTTTAGTCATTGGGCACAGAAGCTGCTACACTGGGGTTACCCTGATGACTGACCTTGCTACCAAGCCTGGGTGGCAGGGAGGGAGGCCTGCCGTTGTACCACGACTAGAGCAGCAGGGTCCCGGGGCGACTGATGGACGGAGACAGGCCCCTGCAGCACCAGCCCCGGCACTGGCTGGGACTTCAGAGAAGTCCAGAGGTCAAGCTGGTCAAGAGGCCAACTTCAGGGTCTTTAGGTCTGGCTTCTGTAGGAAGAGCTGACACCCATTCACTGGCCCAGATGCACCAGCAACATCTGGCCTCCCTCTGGCTCCCAGTTGCTGAGGATTGGGGTCCTAATGACTATTATAGCACAGTGGGAATGCCCTTGAACGTCCTCAGTGTGGTTGTCTAGGTCAACCGCGATTCAGCAGCAGCATTTACTTGTGACGAGCGCGTCAAATGAGAGTCTGCCCGTAAACCTCTCGCCATCAACAGACGATACGGAAAACGGTAGAATGGGTTGAAACACAGTTGATGGTAAAGCTTGTACCATTTAGCAGCTTCTGATAAGCATTCACTTTTATGCACACACATATGCTATGTGGAGAATAAGAGGAAGCCATTTTAAAATTTCAGTGTCTATTTTTATATCAACTTCTATTAAGTAGCGTATCTCGAATATAAGCACCAAATAGTCTGAATTTACAGCGACGAAACCAAAGGAATCTGAAGCCAAGGGCTCCCCCGGTTTCCCGCTCTGCTTCTTGAGGGTTTATTGATTTCCTCCCTCCATGGTTTTTTTTTTTTTTTTTTTCAGAGATGGGCAGCAGCCAGTCAGACTTAGTATCTTGACTCTTATCCTATGTTCTCCCTAGAAATTGTCTTAGTTAATATACAAGTGGAAGAAACACCAAATTAGACTAGTGAGGCACTGAGTAAAATGTAGGCGTTTTTTAGACAGAAGAGTCTTTCTGTCAGGAACAGAAGATTCTGAGCATTATTTATAAATAAAGAGAGCAGCATGACAAGGCCATTGAGACTTATGTGAATGTGAATGAAGACAGGGATGGTCTAGGGTCGTGGTGAGAAACCCCATCTGTAGAACCGCGTGGACCTGGATTCAAGTTCTGGCTCTTCCTTTTCCTATCTGTGGGTTCTCAGCCAGCTGTTCAACCCCTGGCCTCAGTTTCCACATCTGTAAAATTGGCCTTATCACCATCATGTTGACCACACTGGTGTGTTATCAAAAGTAAGAGGAATAACTCAGAGTGCTTAGCCCAAAGCCCAAACATAGTACGTGCTACATTAAATATTTGCACTTGTTACAGTTACTCTCATTAAGTGGTTATGGACAGTAAATAAGAGTCTATTCTAGCTTTTTTGGAGCGTTCAGCCATTGTTGACAGGCAGTTTGGTACTTGATTTGTTGGTAATATTTTCTCCGGATTTTCAGGATGGCATGTAACTGTGCCCCCGGGAGATTCGTGCGTTACCTGGAGTTCACTATCAAAATGTCTGAGAAATGACCACCTTGTGGCATACAGACCACTCTTCCTGGGCTCACCTGGGAGGCCATAACAGTCCTTGTCAAGCCTGATCGGGGCTTCAGAAAGTACCACCGCTGGCTCTGTAATGGGACCAGGACCGTTGTGGTTGCTGATGACATTGGTGGTCTCTAATTCTTCCCTTCTTCTGTTTCTGTTACTTGTAGTGCCCTCCCGCCCCAACCCTGTGCTCAGCTATGGGGCTGCTCAGACCAGTGGGATGGGAGCAAACCTGATGTGTGCCAAGGCTTGAAAAAGCAGTGCAGGCGTGTTTCTGCTTGTGTTCTAACTTCTCTGCCATCCTGAACATAGCGTGGCCTGTGGTCGAGGAAAAGCAATGAGAGGGACATAAAACATAGCAGAGTAGACTAGCCAAACTCAGCCTAAATCAGACACCCGTCCATCTCCCTCTCCCACCCCCCAACCACCACCGAGGCATGAGGGAGCCCAGCCCCAGAGTGGCTCCTGCAGACCCCTGGGAAGGAGAGGCCACTGAGGTCTTCTGGTCAACCTTATCGTTGCAACAGACGCCTGATACAACCAGGTGGGGAGGAAACTCTGTTTTCTGGCGGTCAATTTTTCTACGAGAAGGAAAATGATGGAATCTTTTGTCTTTTTCAATTTTTATGTTTCATAAAAATTTTTTGATGCCTTAAAGGGAACGAAGCCGCAAGCTGACATGTCCTCAGGAGTGCCAGCCAGATTTTCGCTCATGGCAGGATGTCGTTATTTAAAGTCTGCTGGGAAATAAAACATGTGTACTCATTTGAAGCCGCCTGTAAGTGCCACAAACAATCATCTGTAAGAATGAGGAAGGACGGGAAGGGGACTTTGTTTCCCTGCCGCATGCTGCTGAAAAGTACTCAGAATAGTGAGAGCCCAGGTTCTCAGGCCACTGCTGTGTAAGGACTCGGGGGTAATCGTGGCTGCCGGGGATTCATGTAGCCGAGGAGGGTACTGAAGGGCTCCATTGGCTGTATCCTTGGCAGGGACAGACGTTGATCACCTGGGTCCATCTCCTTTTGGATGCCTGTTCTCTGACCTGGATAGGAACCTGAGCATTCACCACCATTGAGCTTCCTACATTATATCCTCTGGGCCTACTTGGAAGGAAAAGGGGCCTCTCCAACGAACCTGTGACTCTTTGGAGGGCAACAGTGGGGCTCATTCATTCTTTGTGGTTTATGGACTATCTAGTATGTAGTTGGACTCTTAAGAGTAAATGAATGAGTAGATGGGTGGATGGATGAGTGGTGGGTGTGTGGGTAGATGGGTGGATGGATGGATAGATGGATGGATGAAATAGCATTGAGTATTTATAGGGTGCTGAATTTTTCCTTATTGGACAGATGTACTTTGGAGATTGCAGAAAGAGAAAGAAGCCACTGTGATACTGGAGAAGCTATGTCCTCTTTTGAAGCCTCAGTTTGTAGGTGTGGGAAGGGCAGTAATAAAAAACCTTACATCATAGAGCTGGGGTGAGAGTTCTGTGAGCAGGCCTTGGGGATTCAGCATTGTGCCCAGCGCACTCTGTGCGGCTAATAGTACGTTAGTGGTGGTGCTGGTGCTGACGGTGGGATTTATCCTTTGAAAGTATAAATTATCCTTACAGACCTGAGACTTCCCAAAAGAATCCATATGCTACTACTTGAATGGGGATGGTAAGAGAAAGACACAGTCCGTGGGAGTCAAACTAAGGACACAGCTCCCCGGGGGGACTCGTGCAGCTGGAAGGCTGTGCAGGCCACAGTGGGGCCCAGAGTGGTCAGAGGAGAGACTACGAGGAGTGGGTGGCATTTGAAGAGAGAGAGATTTTGACAGTGGTTGTTGATCTGACACAGACGTTTGGTCTTCATGGAATTCTGAAAAAGTACACATCTGCCTGGATGTGTGGATCTGGGAGGGCTTGGTGAGGAAAGTGGACCTTCCATTGGCCCTTGAAGGGAGGAGAAAACAAAGACAATTTATAGAGGAGAAAGCTTTATTTCTTGGACCCCTTTAAATCTTACTCCTATATTCTGGATAGAGATAATGCATTGCAGAGTATATTGTGTTTCTTCTCATCCCATATTTTTCTGTTTCTTCCATTTCTTTTCACTCTTCACAAAAGCTCATGGGCTGTGGCTTTGAACAGATCTGGAGTCTAATTTCAAACACCACTCCTTAAGAAAGCTATTTTGCTTTCTGGGTCTCAACTTTCTCATCTGTAAAATGGAGAAGTAATCCCTACTAGGTTCATGGGAAGGTTAGTTCAAGGGTCCTTCATAAATGAAGGTCATCACCATCATTCAGTTTTTATTCTGCCTGCCATCCAAGTACAAGAGACCCTTTTCAACCTGCCTCAGGCTCTGGAGATAAACCAGTTAGACCCAAAGGTTGTTGAGTGATTCAGCATCACCATTTGGCTCAGCCATCTCACTCAAGCTGAGGGGTCTTCCTGTGGGACAGTCCATTGGTTACCATAATACACCATGTGAAAACATCAGGGGTCTGTCCTCTGAGTATGCTGTTTTCCTGAGCTCTTGTCTGCTGCTGGTGGGACCTTCACAGTCCATGTCTAGAGTAGACACACTAGAGTAGCACTCAAGAAGGGTGTAGTCCCTTCATTCACACCCACCCCCAGTTATTGCTGGTTACTAAATAGTTTGATTATCGCTCCTGGCTGCTACATTTCCAGGCATCAGTTTGCAGGAAAAATGACTAGGAGGTGACTTTTCAATGTCTATCCTTGAAGACTGTAATTTAGAGAATGGCAACATCTGGACTGTGACCAAGTAGCTCAGATATGCAGACACACACAACAGAGATTGAGGGAATTGGAGATGGTTTCCATGAAAAAAAAAAAATTCTAGAAAAATTAAGTTCCTTGGTGGTTCTGGGTTCCTCAGTAGGGGAACTGTAGGATTGGGGGTTGGGTTAATTCTTCATGGTAAGAACTAAATGATACATACATCTTTGTCTTTTGTGCTCTAAATACACAGCACCAAAAACTACCCCCAAGTATTTCCAGATGTTTCTGGTGGGAGGTTGGTGGTGGAGAGGTGTCATAATAAGGCCTTTGGTGAAGAATCACCATGTGATCAACCAAACCCAAATAGTGAACAGTGTTTTATTGAGTACATTGCAAAGCAAAATTCAGGGTAGAAAAGCTCACATAATAAAACTAGTGATAATAATAATAAGGAAGATTTAACTTGCTGTTCAATTCAATTCTTGACTTTAAGACTGACAGATAATGGTCTTCAAGTGTTTCCTTTAGCTTCTGCATAGCGGTTACACTGTGCGAGGGCCTGGACGAGATCCTGGACCAGGCCGGGATGAGGGGAATGTGATATAGTTCATGCCTTTCAGGAGCTCACATTTGTCGACCTGCCAGACTGTACAAGCATGGCTGGCTTCAACTCACAGGGCAGCAGCAGCGTGGGCAAGGAATGTCCAATTATTCCTCCTTCTCATTTGAGAAGGAATACAGGCACACCTCAAAGTTACTGTGGGTTCAATTCTAGACCACTGCAAGAGAGCACGTATCACAATAAAGCAAGTCAAATGAACGTTGGGTTTCCCAGTGCCTTTGAAAGTTACATTTAGTAGCATCTTCTTTCCAGATAGGTCTCCTGAGGCAAGGGAAACAAATTTCAAGAACAAGTTATTGGGACATCATCAAAATAAAAAGCTTCTGCACAGCAAAGGAAACAATCCACAAAATCAAAAGGCAGCCCCTGGCATGGAAGAATGTATTTGCAAATGACATATCCGTTAAAGGGTTAGTATCCAAAATACATAAAGAACTTACAAAATTCCCTCAATCCTCCCCCCCCCCCAAATAATCCAATTAAAAATAGGCAGAGGAATTAAATAGACATTTTTCCAAAGGAGATGTCCAGATGGCCAACAAGTACATGAAAAGATGTTCAGCATCACTCATCAGGGAAATACAAATCAAAACTACAATGAGATTATCACCACACACCTGTCAGAATGGCTCAACTCAAAAACACCAGAAACAACAGGTATTGGCCAGGATGTGGAGAAAGGGAAAGCCTCTTGCACTGTTGGTGGGAATGCAAGCTAGTACAGCCACTCTGGAAAACAGTACGGAAATTCCTCAGGAAGTTGAAAATAGAGCTACCCTACGACCCAGCAGTTGCACTACTGGGTATTTACCCAAAGGTACAAAAATACTAGTTCAACAGGATGTGTGCCCCCCCCCCCACCCAGTGTTTATAGCAGCATTATCTACAATAGCCACATTATGGAAGCAGCCCAAATGTCCATTGACTGATGAATGGATAAATGAGATGGGTGTGTGTGTGTGTGTGTGTGTGTACGTACGTACACACACCCAAAATTTCTCAGCCATAAAAAAATAAAATCTCGCCATTTGCAACAACATGGTTGGAGCTCGAGAGTATTATGCTAAGTGAAATAAGTCAGACGAAGACAAACACATATGATTTCACTCCTATTTGAAATTTAAGAAGCAAATGACCAAAGGGGAGGGGGAGAAAAAAGAGAGGCAAACCAAGAAACAGACTCTTAGCTATAGAGAACAAACAGATGGTTACCCGCAGGGAGGTGGGTGGGGATGGGTGAAATAGGTGATGGGGATTAAGGAGGGCACTGGTCGTGAGCACCGGGTGTTGTACGGAAGTGGTGAGTCACTGTATTGTACGCCTGATGCTAATGTTAAATGGAGTTTAAATAAAAACATTTAACATTTTTATTAAAGATTTTATTTATTTACTTGAGAAAGAGAGAGAACATGAGAAGGGAGAAGGTCAGAGGGAGAAGCAGACTCCCTGCTGAGCAGGGAGCCTGATGTGGGACTCCATCCCAGGACTCTAGGATCATGACCTGAGCTGAAGGCAGCCGCTTAACCAACTGAGCCCCCCAGGCACCCAAACATGTAACATTTTAAAGGTTATGTTTATACCATGCTGTAATCTATTATGTGTGCCATAGCATTATATCTAAAATAGCAACATATGTGCCCGGCTAGCTCAGTCGGTAGAGCATGAGACTCTTAAAATAGCAAAATATGTACCTTAATTAATAATGCTTGATTGCTAAAAAAAAAAAAAAAAAAATGCTAAAACTTACCATTGTCTGAACTTTCAGCGAGTCAGAACCTTTTTGCTGGTGGCTGGACTTGTCTCCATGTGGATGACGCTGACTGATCAGGGCGGTGGTTGCTGAAGGTTGGGGCAGCGTGGCAGTTTCTTAAAATAAGACAGCAGTGAGGTTTGCTCCATGAATGGACTCTTCTTTTCACGAACAACTTCCCTGCAGCCCGCGATATTGTTTGACAACATTTTGCCCACAGGAGAACTTCTTTCAAAAACGGGAGTCGGTCGGCTCAGACCCTGCCCACTGCTTTATCAACCCAGTTGATAATAATATTCTAAATCCTTTGTTGTTGTGTAACAATCGTCAGTCTTCACCAGGAGTAGATGCCTCTTAGGAAACCATGTTCTTAAAAAAAGTAAGGAAGGGAGGAAGGGAGGGAGGGAAGGAGGAAGGAAGGAAGGAAGGAAGAGAAACAAAAAGAGACCACTTTCTTTGCTGACCTGCAAGAAACAAGTCCTCGTCCATTAAAGTTTGAGCACGAGATTTCTGCAATGCAGTCCTGTCTCCAGGCTCCACTTCAAATTCTTGTTCTCTTGCTGTTTCCACCTCATCTGCAGTCCAACCACACACATAACATTTACTGATTAGGTTTCTCATCTTCTGCGGGCTCTGTTCATGGGGTCCCAAAACAATTACAATGGGAACATCAAAGATCACTGATGACAGATCCCTAGAACAGATATAATGGAAAAGTTGGGACCGTGGTGAGCGTTGCCAGACTGTGACACAGAAATGCAAAGTGAGCAAATGCTGTTGGAAAAACGGCACCTAAGGGCCTGTTGGATACAGGGTTGCCATGAACCTTCAATTTATAGAAGATGCAGTATCTACAGAGTCCAGTAAAATGGGGTGTGCTCCGGGACCTTGATCTCGTTTCTCTGGGATCTCGTAAAGCAGTGTTTACCCCTGTAAGTTCCTAGGTGATGAGTTCATCCTTTTCCCACCCTTGGAGTAAGATGGGGAAATGTCATGCACACAGGAAGGATATTAAGAATATTTAATAAATGCCATGGCACAGATGCCTGGAATTCACCACCAGTACTGGCCCGTGCAATAGAAATGGGCCTTTGGAGCCTCCCTTCTGGGCTCTGAATGAACCCTTTGGTGCAGGTGGGCCTGTGAGGGTTTTGGCGAAGTGGCTGTTTGCCAAATGTTTCCATATTCTGACGGTAGATGCAGTTGTCCATGCTTGCCGCCCAGAGCCAGACTTGTACATCAGCCCTTACGACCTTCCTTTTGTAGGCATGAGAAGATGGCCTGGGTCTACGTTCTAAGCCCTGTGCCCACCAGTTTCCCCCTCCTGAGAGACAGGTTATCATCCCCCCCACCCCCCCCACCCCGTCCCCTAGGTGTCCTCATTAAAGCTCCCTTAGTGGCCCACACGTTGGACCTAAGGACATTTGGAAAAAGCCTATTTACTGCACGACAAACATTATAAACACATTTAATGATGACGTCATAAGTTTCTACGCCAAAATGAAGGGGTTTCTCCCCCATCCATATCAGTTCTGCTCTTTCTCTTTTTACACAAGCTCACGTGGTATCTTTTTAAAGGGGGTCCCACCCTCCCTTGGACCAGATTGCTTACACCCAGCTGGCTCTCTGGGAATCTATTCCCAGTCCTGGTGCTTTCGTGTTTTTGCTTCTGTGGTTTCGAGACAAACTCTAACATTTGTCCAATGTAACATTTTGTGGTCACGTACATGTGAGCGCCGAGCGTTTTGAAGTTGATTGACGTTCTTGTCTTACAAATTGCTACCTTTTGAGATTTTCTTTTGGTTTTCTTTGGCAGAATAACTTTTCGGTCTTAGAGATCCTGGCAGCATTGGTATGTCTGCTGGCTTTTGTGTGTTTAATATTATAATTGTTTTGATATCTGTTCTTACCTCTAACTTGGTTAAAATGGTTTTTTTTTTTTTCCGCAGTGCTCTCCGTTGGCTCAAGGGAAGCTGTAAATCTATAAAAGTGTTTGATTTCTGTTCACTGGTTTATTTTAAGAGTAAAATGAATGGCCTTTGAGTACAGCCTGGCGGAAGCGGGTGTCTTTGGATCCGTTTGATAATCATCAGCAACACAAATAAGAACATGAAAAGGGGTATTTATCCCAATCATAACCCCTAAATTCATATTAGCATTTGAAAGGAAAATATGCCTGAGATGATAGAGTTACAAAATGGACTGTTTAGCAAATATTTTCTGGGTCTAAGTCATTAAATCATCTTAGTTCGTGGCTGTAGGTAAAAGAAACCTAATTTTTCGACTGCCTTACAAGAAAAGAGATTGGTGCCTCTAAGACTCAGTAATTTTAATCAAATCAGATCTGTATTGGCTTGTATTGTTGAAACGTCCCCAGGAATCTTTTTTTTTTTTTAAGATTTTATTTATTTATTTGACAGACAGATCACAAGTAGGCAGAGAGGCAGGCAGAGAGAGAGGAGGAAGCAGGCTCCCTGCTGAGCAGAGAGCCACGATACGGGACTCAGTCCCAGGACCCTGAGATCATGACCTGAGCTGAAGGTGGAGGCTTTAACCCACTGAGCCACCCAGGTGCACCCCCACCCCTGAATCATTTTTAAGCAGATAATTATTTAGTCACAAATCAAAGCCCCAGCAAGAGGAAAATGACACAGAGTAAAATGGAGAATGATCCCTAGCCAAGGAATACAGGTCAGTTTGCGCTCCTTTTGAAACCAGGAGAGGGCTTCCTGATGATCTCTCTTGGGGTTCTGAGCCATTTCTCACTTTCCCTTCCCAATATCCCTACTGATGGCTTTTGAGGAACAGAGGGAAAGTCGTTGGCTGGTGGGGCGTTTGTGCATGGGAAGTGGTATTGGATGGGAAAGAAGATGTGATTCAGGATGGAGAGATGGGGGCAGAGTGAGAGCTAAGGGAAGGTGGGAAGACAGAGAAATGGGGACGAATATTTCATCCTATGCGAGGCTGAATTTCTGGGGACATCTCCTAGCTCTATGTACAGGCAGCTGGGCAGATAGGTCTTCTGGTTATGGTAAACCGGGGTGGAAATTCATAATAGTGGGGGTCATCCTAGTAATAGCAGCTAACTTACCAAGTGCTGACTATCTACCCTTCAACTTGCCAAGTGTTTGATGGGATTATCCCCTTTAATCCTCATAGCGACCTTAGGAAGATGAAATTTATTATCCACATTTTCCCACTGAAGTAACTAGGGCTATGAAAAACTCACGGTGAAAAGAAGTTATTTGTTAAACTGCAAAAGGGCTTTGTTATATACACTTTTCACACAAAGTGTCTGAAGTATCTGTAGGAGCCTGTTCGAAACCAGCTCCATGGTGAGATTCCAATGTAGATGTGACCAAGAAGGCACAAATGGGAAGATGGAAAACACTTTGAGGTAGGCTTCCACTGTTTGGGAAATATGGCATTACACCAAGTCAGAGAGGTTGGAATTTATCAATTTGTTTGTTTTATTTTTATTGGAAGACAGAACTTTTAATATGTTAACATGTGTCACAAATTCTCTAGAAGATTTGGTATATTTTTCTAAACTTTCTTGGCCATCGAACCACTCTTTCTTTTTTTCTTTCTATTTTTTTTTTTGTTGTTGTTGTTGTTTGAGGGAGTATCTATTAACTTCTCGAAACATATATATGAAGCACCTTTTGAGAAATACAGACAAAAGTGTAGAATGTCTAACTAGAAGGAAAAACGATCCAGGTGCCTCCTTGGTTTCACTCAGGACTCTCCATAATTCAGGGTAAAATTTCACTGCTCCCCGCCAAAGCTTTGCCTCTACAGCTTGGAATGTGTGTGTCTCTGATACTATGTTACAGAACTGTGTTACTGTGAGTAGCTAAAGTGAGACTTAAAACATATTTCGTTGTGGACATTAAGGTGAGATGACTGCATTTTTGTAAAGAAAAATATTGTAAGAGTACGTTATCATTCTTAAAGTAGAAGAGGGAATTTGAATTTTCTTTCAATACCTGGGAATTGAATAATCAAAGTATCGAAACCTGTTGTTTTTCTTCATCCTTGTGATGTTGGAAGGAGCGTTTTGAAAAGATGATTGAGACCGTTGGGTTCTGACACGTGGGACCTCGCGGAGACTCCAATGCAAGCCCCAGGTAGAAGTTGGTAACCCTGCTTAGATGAAGAGCTCCAGATTCTGAGCTGGAGTTCTCTAAAACTCTGGTCTTGTTCGTGTGATGTAGGGCTCCTGGTGACTGTTTGACCCTCGTGAGAAACCACGAGTGCAGTAACTAGACAGGAACTGTTTGTACAGTCAAACAAGAAAAGATCACACCTCCCAGAATCCCCCGGGCAGAAGAGAGCTTGGACCAAATTAGACATCACAGGGAGTGAGGCAGCCATATTGCAAAAACACACCCTTGGATGTTCTATGGGTTTTTCTTTTTCGTTCTTTTCCTCTGAGGTATCAGAAGTGGAGCCAATAAAGAGAAGACATTTCCCTAACACCAAATGGGAAAATGCAGTTGAGCCTTCTGAAGTGAACTGTAAAAAGACATAGCGCTGTGGAAAGAAGAATACATTTTCTCCTCAGCGAGGTTATGTATTTCGCAGCTTTTTGATTGCACTTGACCTCTGAAGCGTGACCGTAGCCAACTTAGGTTGCTGAAACTTAAGATGGTGTAGAGGGTGGGTGGCGGCAAGGCCACTGCCGCCTCCCTGACCGTCAGAGATTCAGGTCTGGTTAGCAAGAATGTAAAAGATGTTTCCATCCCAACAACGCCAGGCTGGTGGTGGGTTTTTGTGTTTGCTTCTTCTACCCTTCTTTCTTTTACAGTTCATTGACAATTCTGCTCATGCTTTAAAATAATCTGGGCTTGAAGTGAGGCTTGCATTGCGCTGATTTTGATTACTCCCACATACCGTATTTATTTGCCATTTAAAGCATCTTTGTCTGGAGGAGATTCAGTTTCTGCAGCAACTGATCTCCGCGGCTGTGGTTAACTGAGGGAAGGTGAAGGGGAGGCAGGTCCCTTCAGCGGGGCCCATGGTGGGAGGAGACCTCTAGGGAAGAAGGAGAGAAGATAATGCTCAGAATGACCAGGGGGGCCTGACTGCTCCTTCAAACCTTTGTCTGGTGCCTCGTACTTTTACTGGGGCATGATGGATGGTGATGCCTTCAGGACTGTCCTTATCGTTTAGGAAATACACAGCATTCACGGTGAACCTTGCGGCCGGGCCCAGGATGCAGTTTTGCAAGCTCTCATCCTGGGACCCCGGTCTCCTTTCTCCCATGCCATAGTGACACAAGGTGCTGGGGGGACCAGGCGCTTCCAGGTTTCCCATGAGGTCAAGGGCCCAAGGTGCGGGGTCGTCCCCCACAATCCTGGCATGAGAACAAAACATCAAAACTCTGGATAAATGAACTTTATAGAAAGACTGCAGTGGAACAGTGCCCTGCAGAGCCATGCAGAAGCGGGAGGCAGAAGGGGGAAATGCAGGAATACTAATCTTGTTTTTATTTAAAGACTTTGATGATCTGTTCGGTGTTACCTGTTTTTGCATTACATTTAAATTTTTTGAACGATTGCATCGAAACATCATTTTCTTGATTGCTGAGTATTGTGGTACCCTCTTAAATGTTGCATCCAAGGTGAGCGCCTCACTTAGTCCTAGCCCTGGTGACAACTTCTACATGAGTGCCTTTTCTTTTAAAAATTATTGAATAATGATGTTGATAATGTCACTTGGCCTGTATTGAGTACTCACTCTGTGCCCCATGGCACATGGACCCCTTCGCACCATGGGAAACATTCATAAGTATTGACTTGTGAAATCGGCCTGAAAGTAGGTACTGTGATTATTCCCATCCTACAGATGAAGAAATTGAGGCATCAAAAAATTAGGTCATTTGCCCAAAGTCCTCAACCCACCAGGAAAGGCAGAAGCAGGATTTCAGCCCTGGTGTTTACGGCTCCAATCTCTCTTAGTTGCCTATCTCCGGGGGACTGAATTTTTTTTCACCCTATCCCATGTGGGTTGATTCTGTTCTACCTGGCCGGCAACTTCACGTCTTCCTCATCGGCGGAAATGTACTGTATTGATTTCTACCTAGGAGGTAATGCACTGAATTGAAAGTGAAGCCTGCAGTAGGAGATCACAGAAAGCATGTGGCGGTCCTTGATTCTGTGAACCTATGGAAAAGGGGTAGCTGGTTATCAGCCTGGTCCCCTAGCCCTTATAATGGCTTTTATCATAATGGTTTTAATAGCTTTTAAAAAAAATGTAATACTGAAAATACCTGTGTGCGTGTTGGCTGGTTCTTAGTGGTACCGTAACATACTTTCATTGCCTTTATTTTCTTTTTTCCTCAAATACATTGATTTTGGGATTCTTGTTAGGAAATTTGGGTCTTAGCTGGAATCTCTGTAGACCTATGCTGTGCGTTATGATAAGGTTATTGAATACTTGAACTATGGCTCATCAGTAATCCAGTCAGTTTCCCCATCTCCTTCCTTTGCGTATGATATAGATTTTCATTTACTTCCAAACACCTACTAGCCACCCTTCGCTTTCCAAAATTATCCTTCCACGGCTTGGGGCAGAAGGTGGAGGGGAGGGCAGTCTTTGTTCCCTTCCCTTAATTGTCTCACGGATCAGTGAAGTTTAACTTGAAAGAGGTCTGAATTCCCCTTTGAAGTAAATGAGATAATTTTTCTGCGAATGTTAGCTTCAGCATCTGACAGAATATGCTGCATAAATATTTATTGAACGAATGAATTTCTGTCCTGTTTGTCTTCCTTGGAAGCAGCATTAACTCCCTGTCTCCAAGGGTCTGAATCTACCGTAGTGCCCTGGGGCAGTCATTAGGTGACCGCTCTACCTGGAGGAGCTGAAAGGGAGCTTTAATGCCGTCCTATAGAATGCGCCTCGGTGCCAGAAATACAATGCACTGCGCGCTCAGGAGTAACTGAGCCCACCTTCCTTCCCGTCCAGTGTTTTCTCCGCTCCTCTGCGATCTCCACGTGCCTACTCACTTCCTTACAGTGCAGTTGTATTTGTCTAGGCTCTAGGTTGCAAGTGCCAGAGAGACGCATTTTATTTTTATTTTATTTATTTTTGAAGATTTTATTTATTTAACAGAGAGATCATAAGTAGGCAGAGAGGCAGGCAGAGGTAGGGTGGGAATCAGGCTCCCTGCTGAGCGGAGAGCCGGATGGGGGTCTTGATCCCCAGACCCTGAGATCATAACCTGAGCTGAAGGCAGAGGCTTAACCCTCTGAGCCGCTGAGGCGCCCCGAGAGACCCCTTTTAAAGGGGCTTATGCATGAAACAGAATTGATTGGTTGAGGTTATCGGAATACCCAGACGAGGCTGCGTGCAAAGGCTCTGGCAACGTCTTTTAGGATAGAGATCTCTCCGGGACTTGGCTTGGCTGTCCCATGGTCTCCACCCTTGTGAGTCAGATGGTCGGCCTTTGTTAAACCTCCACTCAGTGCCCGCCTCCACCCCCAGCCTCACCCAAAAACCTTGGCTCCATGTGTAGCTCCAGGGAAACTCTCAGGATTGGCTCTGGTTGGATTGTGTGAACTGTGACCAAACAGATTAAATGCTTGGATTTGCCAGATCTGGGTCACACACTTCCCGGTGGATCAGGACTCTGGGCTACCCCATCCACCCTGCTCTAGTGGAGAGAGGGGAAGGGCATGGCACCCTAGAGTTACTTCAAGGTCAGTTTATCAAGGAGAAGAAGGAAGGGTGCCGAGCTGGCAAAATAAATCAAAGCACTGTTATGAAAACCTATAGAGAGATCATTTTTCTGCTTCTCTAAGAGAGTGACTCTTGCCGCAGGAATCACAGCCCTCCCCCACTTTCAGAATCATTTGGGAGGGAGTTCCTCAGTCATCAGCGACCAGGGGGCCCCTGACCTTGAAACATACTTTCAAGTCTGTTGCACGCAGCAGGTTTTTAATCATTGTTCCAATCAACGTAATTGTGTCCCTACTGTGTGCTTGGCATTGTTCAGTCCCCGAGCATCTACTGTTGCAGTAATTGTTCAAACTGACTCTTTCAGCACAGCCTGCCCACAGAGCCTGAGCCTGGAGAGGATGCCAGTGGGTTTCCAAATCTGACTCTGCCATTGACTAGCCCTGTGGATCTGGGCTGCCTCATTTTCTGCATTTATAAAAAGGCTATTCTAGTACCTTCTCCTTGTAGTGAGTATGCTGATTAAATGAGAAGATGCGTGTCAAGCGCTTCGCAGCCCAGCTGGCTTACAGTGAGGGCTGACATGGTAGTCATTAGTAATTAATGACTTTTTTTGGTGAGCGTTTATATCCATTCGTTTGGTGTCTGTTGAATTTTTGTTGTGCGCTGGGTCTTTTACTAGACTCGGGATAAGGATGAATAAGATAGAACTCTCGTTCTTAAGTAATTCATGGTTTCTTGGTAGAGGCAATTGTGTAGGGGAGATAATCAAAGGAAATGCTCATAAGTCCATGGTCCATGCGGTTCAGTCCCCAGAGCTGTGTACAACCAAAAGCAGTTTGTTCAGATTTCTAGAATATCACAAAGGAAAGCCTGTGCCCTGCCTGTACATGTCTTTCCCCCTTTCCCTCTTTCACCTCTGCCCTCAGCCTGCCGAGATATGCAAGTCTTCATTTCATGGACCTTGCCGAGCATCCCTGCCCCTTCCCAGACGTGCCCTACAACAAAGACTCCCTGACCGCACCTTTCTCTTCCCTACCTTGGCTTCCCCATCCAGTCATTTTCTCTGCTCAAATGGCTCTCTCTATCCTTGTGTAGCTTGAGTGACATCTACTATCCCTTCAAGACTTAGCTCAAGTGCCCCTTCTGTTTGGGTCCTTCCCGACCTCTTGGCCCCCAGCGAGCGGCGCACCCACTGTGAGGAGACCACCCTCTGAGGATGTGATGGTTGGCCTTTCTGACTATTGTGTGTGGGCTACGGGCCGGTCCTCCTGGGAGGACCTGTCATCATTTCCTGTGTCTCTTCTGGCATGCTGGTACCATGTGGGAGGGAGATAGAAGGACAGCGGTCGTGGTAGAGAGGACAGTGCTCTGTGGGGCTTCTAAGGTTGACAGTTCTTGATGGGACATTTCAAACAGAGCCTCCACCTAGGAAATGATGTTTTTTGGTATCAGTTATAAAATGAGAGTAAACACTACTGTGTGGCCACTACAAAGCTTGATCTTTCTTTTTTTTATTTTTTTATTTTTAAGATTTTATTTATTTGTCAGAAAGAATGAGAGCACAAGCAGGGGGAGCAGCAAGCAGAGGGAGAGGGAGAAGCAGTCTCCCCACTGAGCAAGGAGTCCCATGTGGGGCTTGATCTCAGGACCCTGGGTCCTAACTTGAGCCAAAGGCAGATGCTTACCAGACTGAGCCACGCAGGTGTTCCTGCAAAGTGTGGACTTTGCCATCAGCGAGAACTGGGATGGGCTTTAAGCTCCTATCGGCAGTGGGCAACTTCGTTCCCCTCTTAATACCTCCTTATCATTAAAACCTTCGGGATAATGGGACTGATCTCACAGGGTTGCCGTGGGCATTTTATGAGATGGTGCAGGAACATCCTTGGCCCAGAACCTGGCAGCCAATAAAGTCCTCAGTTACAGTGGATGCTGTTATTATGAAAGTGAAAATGTATTTCCGAGAGCTCCAATGACTTTTCAAGGTGAACCACCACCAACCACCGTTCTTCAAGGAGGGGGCTCCATGACTGCTTGTGACAAGGAGGAAGAAGGAAACAAACAGCCTGTTGGTTGCCGAGAGGGAACGTAATTTTGTTTTGGTTTTTGTTGTTTGCTTGTTGTTTCTCACACCTGTTTTCTCAGGGGATTGGGACGCAGCGTCTTGCCAAAACTTGACGGCAAGTAAAATACGTAGTTGAAAGCCCTCAACAGGCAGAGCAAATGTGAAATCAAATCTCTCATTTGCTTTGGAGCGTCTGGACGGCAAGGACAGCTGCAGTGTTGCTATTTTTTATTTCAAATAAAAGAGTCAGCTCCTTGTTTCCATAGAAACCACCAACCTAATTATAAGGAGTTTTGTTCACTGGATAAAAGTCATCATTTCTCTTTCCTCCCCATGCTCATACAGGTCCCCAAAACATTGGCTTGGATTTGATCCTAGATGAAGGGATTCGCTCTCTTTAGCAAGATGATCACGGTGCCCTGGCCACCCCACCCAGGAAAGAAAGCACTTGGGGCTGGCCGGGGACTGGGAGAAGTGGTGTCTGGAGCTCGTGTTCCACTTTGAAAACAAGTCGTGAACATTTGGCAAGAATAAATTAGTGTTTTAAAAGCAACATCTAAAGAAAGATGATCCTGAGCTATCCTACCACTAGAGAGACATCCCCTTTCTTGTCTGGAAGTAAAAAGGTATAGACTGTAGCTCGGGGATCCTTCTGTTCTCGGATTTTACACTGGAATTCTGAGATCAATCGTGTTATGTAACATTGCAGTATTTGGAGAAGAAGTGGTAGGCCATGGGTTTCCAAGAGCATGAGGCCATTTCATGGATGCTGGGGATTTGCTAGAATGGTGAATAGTTGTATGGCACCACTAAGGCTCACCCAGGGAATGTGGAGCCTTCTCAGGCAGGCTTGTCTCTTCTTGAACTTGATCTTCCATCTGTTTCCTGACCTTCCTGCTGATAAGCACCTAAGTGGAGGTTCTTTTTCCTTGACCCTGCAGAGGTGGTCCCTCAATAGTCCGCTGGTAGGAAGCTAAGTGGCTCGGAGGACTAAGAGCCTTAGAGGTATTTCAGGCATAAGGTGACTGAGGGGTAAGAGATTTGCAAGCACAATTAATGTATTTATATTCTGAAGATTCCATTTATAGCATGGGCCAGCTCTAGGTCAGTGCTGGCACTGAGCACACTGCTTGCATTTTGTAGATACTGTAATACTCAGGGACATGAATGTTCCAAATACCCATCAGGAATTTTGGAAGATACATCAGGCCATTTGGGGCGGGGGGCAGGAGGCATGCTCCACAGAGGGATTGGACTAGGACAGGGTCAGGCAAAAGCCTGACAGTGAAGACAGGTGTCCCCAAAGAGACCATAACCACGAAAAGAAGCTTATATAAATATGCGGGGGGTGGGGGGTGGCAGGGTGGGAGAGAGAGGTGGTAGGCATGCCCCAGGCCCTATGACTTAGGCAGTATTCCAGGACAGGTCATCCCGTCCTTCGTGCTTGTCCAGAACCAGTCCCTTGATTGGGATGCAGGTGTCTTTGACATAGACTTGTTCCTTGGGTGGTTTCCTCTGCTCTTTGCGCCACATACCCCCCTGCTGTTGATGGTGCTGTGGTGCTGACCGTGGGGTGATGGAAATGTGGCACTTGTAATGATGGAAGATGGCACTTGTAATGACCACGGTGGAGGGGATGGTGGAACTTGTGATAATCACAGGGTTTGTAGTGACATCAGTGATGTTGATGGTGCAGGATGGCATTTTCTTGTTTTCAGCACCTTCAGCACCTTTTCAGTTGTTGGCCCCCATTCTAAGCACTTAAATCTGATGTCTGTTCCTTTATTTAGGCCAGAAACCCGATTATTCCTTTTTCTCATACATGCCACCAAACTCTCAGCAAGTTTTCGTCAGCTCTACCTTTAGAACCCATCTGCGTTTGTCCCTTCTCACCATCTCTTTTGCTACCACTGTGGGTCACACTGCCTCCCTCTTTGGCCTGTCTTACTGCCAGGCCTTCTCCCTAGACTCCCTGGTTCCATTCTTGCCTCTTAGGATCCATTCACAGCAGCAGACAGAGTGACCTTGTAAAATCATGCATACCCCCACTCCAGAACCTTCTTCATGGTTTCCTGTCACACTGACCCCGAAATCCAAGATCTTGTGACCAGTTAGGTCCCAAACGCCCATCTTACTGGCCTCATCTCCTACCCTTTGCCCATTGCTCATTCTCCATTCATACCATCCTTCTTCCTGATCCTTGAGTTACCTGGTCCTGTGGCCTTAGCTCCTCCCTATAGGGTTTAGGATGGCCTAGCCCCTTATTTCACTTAGGGCTCTCAAACTCAGCTTCTAAAATGGCAATCCACCTTTCCCTGTCCCTCATCTTCCTCTATCCCATTAATCTGACTTATTTTTTCATATCTGTCATTATTTTATTAAGCTTTATAATTTATTTTTTCCTTTCTAGAATATCAATTTCATAAAGACAAGTCCCTCCTTTGAATTACTTACCTCTTTACACTCATGGTCTAGAACAGCGCCTGGCTTATTGAAAGGGCACCATAAAGGCTGGTTTGAAGGAATGAACCAATGATAAGCTTCTGCAATTAAAAATAAAATCCTAAGACTTACGGACTTTTGGAGAGAAAAGCTAGGGACTTCACTTTCCCAGGACACTTGTTTGTAACTCATTTGAATTTCTCAAAGTTCCAACTCTGGCAGGCCCAAGACAGTGTTCACCCAACTATGTGATCCTTGGCATTGGTGGTATGCAAAATGTCTTAGATGGTTTGTAGACAAGACATTACTATTGAGCTACAGCATGAACCTACTTTTTTTGGCAGTGGAATTTAAATTTTTTTTTATTTTTTTTAACAGTGACTTAATTTACATGGCATACAATTCAACAGTTCAAGTTGTATAATTCAGCGTTTTTCAGTATATTCACAGAGTTGCACAACCGTCACCATAATCAATTTTAGAACATTTTCATCGCTCCAAAAAGAAACCTCATACCCATTAGCAGTCATTTCCCTCCCTCCCCAGGCTCAGACAATCACTGACGTGTTTTCTGTCTCTATAGATTTTGCCTTTTTCTGGTTATTTCATGTCAGTGGAATCAAGCAAATTTTTTTTTTTTTTTATCCATGCAGTTTTGTGTCTGGCTTCCTTTACTTTAGCATAATGTTTACAGGGTTCTTCAAAGTTGTAGCATGAGTCATGATTCCATTCCTTTTTATGGTTGAATAGTACTCCTTTGTACGGATAGATCACATTTTGTTTGTTCATTCAACACTTGCTAGATAAAAAATGGGATTGTTTGCACTTTTTGGCTATAAAGAATAATGCTGCTATGAACATTTGTGTACAAGTTTTCTACGTGGACATGTGTTTTCTGTTCTCTTTGGGATATGCCTAGGAGCCGAACTGCTAGTTCACACAGTCATTCTGTGTTTACCGTTTTGAGGAATGACCAAACTGGTTCCCAAAGGGCTTGGGCCATTTTATATTCTCAGCAACAGTGTATAGGAGTTCGACTTTCTGTGCGCCCTTGCCGCCTTTTGTTGTTGACTCCCTTTTTTCATTATAGGCCTCCTACAGGGGTGTGAGGGTGAATCCACTTTTGTGATTCCCTTTTTAAGAAAGGAGTTGGGGGTGCCTGGGTGGCTCAGTCAGTTGAGCATCTGACTTTGGCTCAGGTCGTAATCTCAGGGTCCTTGGATGGAGCCCTGAGTTGGGCTCCTTGCTCAGCGGGGAGTCTGCTTCTCCCTCTCCTTCTGCCCCTCCCCCCGACTTGTGCACGCACACACATTCTCTCAAATAAATAAATGCAATCTTAAAAAAAGAAAGGAGCTAGGCCCTCAGAACTGTCAGCAGGGAGACTACAGTGTCTAAGTGGAATTTTATAGCATTATTTGACATTTACTGTATTTTGTAATAACAAATCACTTCCCTTTTATTTCTCCTTTATTTTAAAGTGAAAGCATTACATAGACTCTTTGAAAAGCAGCTTTATGAAGATATAATTTACATCCCACACAATTCACTCATTTAAAGTATATAATTCAGTGGCTTTTTGTATATTCACGGGGTTGGGCATCCTTCACTATAGTCAATTTTCAGATATTTTTATTAGCTTAGAAGAAACCCCCACACCCCTTAGCCATCATCCCCCAAATCCCCCACTACTGCAGCCTCTGGCAACCAGTAATCTATTTTCTATTTCTATACATTTGCCTATTCTGGATATTTCATGGTGTGTGTGTGTGTGTGTGTGTGTGTGTGTGTGTTTTAATAGTTGGCTTCTAAATCACCTGCCCGGCTCAGATCACCTACTCTTGATCTCAGGTTTATGAGTTCCAGCCCCACACTGGGTGTAGAGATGGCTTGGAAATTAAAAAAAAAAAAAATCCTTAAAAAAGTAAAAATGGCTAATTTCCTTTTATAGCAAAATGTATTGGTTTTCCTATTAAAATATAAGTTTCCTGTTAAATACACTAAACTAAAAATTTAATAAGATAAGTGGCATGTGCATAAAAGGTAAAAATTGCTGTGGTGGTCAGGGGCAGGGTATGGGCGGGTGGGGTGAATGGCAATAGAATGCCTGTGGCCAGTGTTTGAGAAATGGTGGGTGATCAGTGTCCTTGGTCTGAGCTGGTCAAGAGAAGCCGTTCATCTTTGGACTAGAACGCAGGGAGGCTGAGTGCCTTCTAGGCCCACATATCCACATCCTCAAAGAGCACCATCCCCTCAAGAGCCGTGTGACCTTGTACATCAGTGCCTCAGTCTGCCAGTCTAGACGAGACCCACCTCATGGGGTCCTAGCGAGGACTAAATGGCGGATACATGGAAAGCATTTAGAACACTGCCTGGAATTAACTGCGCACTCATTATGTGTTCTTAGCTAGCCAATTTCAATTATAGCCCAGAGGAAGCTCTGATCCTCCCCACCCCACCGCACCCCACCCCAACCTGATGGCGTCTTTGTCGCCTTGTCTTGTGTCTGCTCTCCCCCACCCCCCTGCTGCTGTGCCTTCCCAAGCAGAGAGCTTTGCTAGAATACCCGCCTCTAAGAGCCAGGCAAAGCCTTCTGCAGCTGAGGGTGGCCGTGGGTATTTGAGGAACTGCGTTAGAAATATCCCAGCTAGCTTTCAAGTCAAAAACATATTGCCCTTAACCAAGTTTACAAAACCACAGGTTACCTCTTTATGTTTTTGCAAATTGCATCAAATCAAACACTGAAAGCCAAACTCCATGGGGCCGAGTGCCTCTGTTATCAGTTTAACGAGTAACCCTGGGACACGGACAAGTTTCCATACCCCAACATTTGGAATGCATCAGCAGACCAGAAACACGATAAACGATTAAAAAAAAAAATTACACAAGTAAATTGGGATTTTAAAAATGCATTTTTTACATGTTTTTCTTCAGTTGGATCAACCATATGTTAAAGTAAGCTTCACCTATGGCAACAGTTTTCATCTGAGTCTTATTATAGCTTAATAAAAGAGTGTGTGGGTGGTGAGCCAAGCCTCCTGCCGAGCTGCTAGAAAATCGGAACTAAACGGCTTTTGTCTTTTCGCCTTGTGGATGGAAAATGGTTTGATTTTTGCCGGGATTATGGATGGGTGGGGCCACATCACGCTTACTGCAGGTCTTAAGCTAGGCTCTGGAGGTGTCCGAGGAGAAGACGTCATTTAGGGCGGAACCCAGGAGGTGGGAGAAGAGACTACCTGCCTTCTAATCCATGCTGTCCCCCCATTCACAAGCTATGTGGAAATGGCAATTTATTAATTCCTCCAAGGTTAGGTTGTTGAATATGAAAAACAGGGAGGATGACACTTACCTTGCACAATTGTCGTGGGTCAAATGAAATCTCACATGTGAAGTTCTTTGCACGATGCTTGGCATGGAGCTAATTTGCTTGGCATCATTGATATTATAATCATTTTCCCTCTTTTCTGGAGAATTTGACTCCTTTGGGCATGTTTGGAATGCCCTCTGATGCCTGGCCTAATTGCATTTAATTTCCACACCAGCCTCCTCTGTTTCTTGAACATACCAGCTTTGTGTCTGCAACAGAACTTTCCAATTGCTGCCCACCTACCCTGCCTGCCCTTTACCCCGCCCTTCCTGGGGCCGCTCCTGGGGAACCATCAGGCCTGTCTTTCTCATCTGCACCTCCACTCACGTGCGCTGCCATCTCATTCTTTCCCTCGCTGCCCTTGCTCCACCGGAAACCATCCTGTCCATTGATCTGTTTCCTTGGCTGTTGTCTGTCTCCCCCACTAGCATGTAAGCCCCAGGAAGGCACTGTCCTCTGTTGTCCTGTCGGAGGTCTGATGGCCTCCTCCTAGCTCGGTGCCCAGCCTCTAAAAAGCACTCCTTAAATATCTGTGAATTTCAGTGTACAACTTGGAGTTCGCATACAAGGTTTCATAATCGTGGGACACGAGGTTTCAAAAGAAGTCCTATGCTAGAAAGGCTACCGTGTTTGACAAGCCTTGTGTTCTGAATTTCAGTTTTACCTCTCCCCGAACTGTGTCCTTGATCCAGCCTGATATCATCAGGAGGAAGGTGTACGGGATGATAATAATGATTGTTACCGGAAAATAGGACCTTTAAAAGCCATCGGAGGATTTAGTTTTCACGCCACCATATAGGCAGCCATTTTCACCTGTGGTAAAATGCAGGCATATGGATGGTCTGTTACCACCTTTATCATCAGTTAGCGGATGTGTCACGAGAACAGATGGAAGGATCATAGTGAAAGTTTGGTGGTGCCTGTATGACATGGTCGTTGAGGGAGGAAGAACGTCCTTCTGGGGCCCCTCGGTCAGGAGATCCTTGCTCTTCTGTTTCTAGTGTCTTCGGATCCCTGGAAATAGCATCAAAGAAGTAAGCTTTAATAATATTATTTATTATAATAATACATTATAAATATGCTATTCGTTGCTTACTATGGTAAATGCTATAGAGAAAAAATATGGTTTCTAGTAAGAAAATGACTGTGGCAGCAGACCTCCTTTAGATTGGATGATCAAAATAAATGAATGGATCCCTTGGAAAAGATGAACGTCGTTCCTTATAAATCGGCGTGAAGCGTAGTTACTCTGGTGCCGGCACACCAGACTCCTTTACCCTCCACTGCTGGCACAGCGGAAGGAACACCACCGATTCTTCAAGCACACAGCTGATTTCCCCGTTGTTCAGGCGGGTAGTGTGTGCTCCATTCCCTCCTTGCTCTAGCATTCCCTCCCCTTCCTGCAGCCCTCCCCGGCTGGGAGGGAGGAGTGTCATGTGGTCCAGAGCTGCACAAGGACCTTGGGCCTTCTGGATGGCCACCTGCTGTGGCACATTAATGAAAAACAAAATCCTCTTGGAAGGGAGTGAAGACAGGGGTGGCTTCAGGGTCACGTCCTTGACAGATCACAGGCTTGCCCACAGTGTTCCAGAAGCCTCTGGAACAGATAGATCCTTAGTGCTGTTTGGAGTAGTGCAGGAAGGTGGATGTTTTGACAAGTGGACCCTCTTCCCTTGTTCAACCCAACCAGGGCCTCTGTAGACTTTGGCTGTTGGAGGCAACACCTCCAACATGCATTCTGGAACTGTCTTCTGAAAGACACCACGAACATGTTTGTTTATTGACGTTTATTTCTTTAAATCTTTTCCTGTTTCCAAGGTATTGATTTATTTAAGAACTGTGTGCCATCATCTGGATTAAACTCTTTACACGGACCTTACCACAGTGCCGGGAGAGGCACGATCTGGGGGGTACAGCTCCTTTTTTTAGATGGGGAAATGAAGGCTGTCAGGGATTCTGTTTACTCAGGGTTGTGTCGGAAGGACCACATAGCCCTTTCTCTTAACCACCGGGCACCTTCTCTCTCCTCACAAATCTCACATGCTCATCATAAATACGTAGATGATAGGGATAAGAGGCACGAAATTTAAAGTTATACCCATAAGTCATGCATAATGTCTACTACTTTGCCCTCGAAAGTTTATTAACCACTGTTAAGTTTTTACTTTCTAAACTCTGTGTGGGTGTGTCTATTTCTGTGTATGTATGTTTGTCTGTTTACATAAAGTACCCAAAGCATGGACCTTTATATAAATTTGTGGTAATTACCATTTTTTAAACAAATAGCAACTTATAATTTAGCAAATATAAAATAGCAAATATAATAACTTCCCATGTCAGTATACATCTACATGTTATTTTATTTTTTAAAGATTTTATTTATTTATTTGACAGAGATCACAAAGTAGGCAGAGAGGCAGGCAGAGGTGGAGGGGGAAGCAGGCTCCCTGCTGAGCAGAGAGCTCGATGCGAGGCTCTATTCTAGGACCCTGGGATCATGACCTGAGCCGAAGGCAGAGACCCCAACCCACTGAGCCACCCAGGCGCCCCACTACATGTTATTTTAAAAACAGCGTACTATCCGACACCTCATCAGCACCATGACTTATTTTACCAAATTCCTGTTACTGGACTCTGCCTGCTCCTTCCCTCCCAGATGACAATAATAAGCATTCTGTGGTCTGGTCTTCCACTGTTCCAAACTACTGCTCTGGATGTTTTTGTACATAGGTCTTTTTGAATTTGTTATTTCTGTAGGACAACTCCCAGAGTGGTATCCAGGCCCTGCCACAAAAGATAATTGAGGATAATGATTTAAGGCAATCAGACCTTGAGAGAATATAGTTGCTGTGATTAAGTATTTAACCTGCCTCTCTGGTTCCTGCTTGAGTAAATTCTGTTTGGGCAGTTGCTTGCGGCTTGCAAGGAACAATGCAGCAGGGTAGAGAGAAATGGAAACTTGGTGTTATAATACGATATGATGAGTTCAATAATAGAAATATGCTTCATATAGAGGACAGATAGATGTATATCTAATTCCACCTGAGCATTGGATGGATGGACAGGGCAGAGGATGAGCAGTTTTGGCTTACAGTGTGGGATGTTAGGCAGATCTGGTAGCTAGCGATGGAGCCAGAAAAACAGCCAAGAGCTATGTCAGAGCTTGATAGACATTACTGAGAATGTTTGGACCACCCTCTGGATTTGATACAGACATGATGAGGGAAGACCTTGGATAGGCCCAACGAATAGCTGATTTCCATTGTAGAAGGCTCCCGCTGCCCAGGGCGTGGAGGATGGCTGTGCGGGAGACAAGGTTGGAGACAGAGCGATGTGTTGGAAGGAGGGTACGGATTTCTAGGTGAGAGGTCATGGGCGTCTAGATGCAAACAGAAGTCAAGGAGGGAGGTTGGAGGGGCTGGACTGGAAACAGTGGCCTCCGTATCAGTGGATATGGAGCTAAGTTTGCAGGACTATCTGGCCCCTGGAATCCTATCCAAAACGGTGCAAAGATGGAAGGTGTTATTAAGAATATTGACAGTGGTAAGCCTTGAATGCTGGGCATGGACAACCTTTAGTGTTGTACCTCTTTGTTCTGGCTGGAGTTAGCAGATTTTCCAAAGGATCCCCAGATGTGAGCGGTCTTACCGGGGTGATGAAAGACTTCTAAAACTGGATTATAGTGGTGGTGGCACAGCTTGGTAAAATTACTAAAAATCATCAATTTGTAGACTTAAAATAGGTGAATTTTGTGGCAGGTAAACTATACCTCAATGAAATTTTTTAGTATATGTGCTGCCCAAGCGAGCACTACCTCTGTGAACTTTATGAAGGGGAGAGATCCGCGTAGTCCAAAGAAGATAAAAGCTGCTGAATTATATGGGTCACATTAAGTTGTGTTGGTTAATTCATTGTGTCAACTTGACTAGGCTTCAGTGCCCAGTGTTTTGTTAAAGACTAGTCTAGATGTTGCTGTAAAGGATTTTTTTTTTCTTTTTTAACATGGTTGATGTTTACACTCAGGGGACTTTAAAGCAGGTTGCCCTCTGTAACGTGGGTGGGCCTTTCCTCGTCAACTGTAGGTCTTAAGAGAAAAGCCCGAGGTCCCCCAGGGAAGAAGAGATTCTGCCTCCAGACTTCAGCAGGGAAACCCTGCATGCATCTCCAGACTGCTGGCCTGCCCTATAGATTTCAGACTCCAGACAGCAGTGTTGACTCACCTGAATTTCTGGCCTGCTGAGCTGCCCTGTGCATTTCAGATTTGCCAGCCCCTACAATCGCGTGAGCCAACTCCTTAAAATACCCTCTCTTACCTTCTCTCTCCATATATATATGTGCACATACATACACACACGCACACATACGTACTTAATATATATATCCTGCTGGTCCTTTTTCTCTGAACAACCCTGACTGGTACAAGAGGAAAATGGAAATATTTTGGTTGCTTTGATTTTTTTTTTTAAAGATTTTATTTATTTATTTGACAGAGAGAGATCACAAGTAGGTAGAGAGGCAGGCAGAGAGAGGAGGAAGCAGGCTCCCTGCTGAGCAGAGACCCCGATGCGGGGCTCGATCCCAGGACCCTGAGATCATGACCTGAGCTGAAGGCAGCAGCTTAATCCACTGAGCCACCCAGGCGCCCCGGTTGCTTTGATTTTTTAAGCCCTTTTTACTCTGAAAAGTATATTCTGGCCTGGTGTGCCATGGGCTTGGCATTCTGGCATATTTTGGGGCAAATTAGGAGCCCTGAGGGTCCTAGATCTGTTCCATGCCAAGTTAGATGTTAGCTCTGGTGCGCTGTGGGTAGATGGATAGGCCATGTAGCCCAGCTCGTGGTGGTGGTGTGAGAAAGGCAGGCAGGAAGTAGCCGGCCCTCTGGCTGCTCCTTTTATAGCAAAGAACCCAAATGGATCACAGGGAACATGGCCCCTGTGTGACCGTGGCTCTCAGAAACCCAGCTACCCTCCCTGGGCCTTCCGTCTGAGTGTGTGTGTGTGTGTTTAATATTTTATTGATTTATTTGACAGAGATCACAACTAGGCAGAAAGGCAGTCAGAGAGAGAGGAGGAAGCAGGCTCCCCGTGGAGCAGAGAGCCTTATGTGGGGCTCCATCCCAGAACCCTGGGATTATGGCCTGAGTGGAAGGCAGAGGCTTTAACCCACTGAACCACCCAGGAGCCCGAGTGTGTGTTTTGAAAGAAGGCACACCCATGTGATCAGCTACAGTGCTGAGCTTTATTGAATGTTGGCCACAAACAACACAGGAATGACAACCAGTCCCCAAATTTGGGTTCTAATCCCTCTGTATGTCATGACACAGTTTGGGTCCCTCTCACAGCTTCGCCCTAGGGGAGCTAACGGCTCCTCTCTCCTGTTTCCGTTTTTGCCATGACAGGAACGATAGGAAGGAACCTAGGCAGACATTTCTGAGGAAAACTTGAAAGAGTGGAGACTTGTCACTCAGAATGTGTGTGGAACGTGGAACTGGAACGTTGGTTCACATTGGATATCAATGGTCTAGTTTTTATTGAATACCTACTGCGTGCCAGGAATTATGTTGGGCTTGGGGGCTACTGTTGGCCCATGCACTTAAGGTGCTTGCCATCTCGCTACCTGAAGGAACAAAGGAAAAGAAACATCCTCAGAGTGAAAATTGATACTGTGTTCTCTTCTAGGACAAGGAAAGGACAAAGACTATTGACTACTTACCTAAGTAAGTTTACCTCGTCTGTAAAAATCCTTCTCCTCTCAGAACTGTGCCAAGGAATAGATGAAATAACGTGTGCCAGGCACTAAGGGTCATGTCGTGTCTTAACAGTCCAAGAAGTGCCCCTCCACCCCCGATCTTAGTGAAATTACGTTCCAGTGAGGGAGCTAGACCTAAATAAACCTGGTGTGTACTATTGTGTGCGAGTGTGTGTATGTGTCTGTCTGTCTCCAGACACCAGTGTATTGAAGAGAGATGTTGTCATCAAAGAAAGATATTTTGACAATTTTTTTATAGGTAACGTTAAAAAAAATCCAAAAATCCATCCTTTTCTCAGACATCGTAAAGGGAAACTTGAAGACATTCCTTTAAAAAAAAACATGATTTTCCCCATTTATCCATGCACATTGTTGGTTCCCCTCCATCTTGTCATCCAGACTGACCTAGAAATTCCTCAAAAAACACTCTTCCCCAACCCTCCTCCTCACATATCTCCAATTTCTCCTTCTCCACTCCCACTTTCTCTCAATTCTGCTTCACAGAAGCCTTATCTCGTGCCCCAGTGAATGCAACCCCCCCTCGGCCCTCAGACCACAGATGGGGGTACAGGGTGGGTATAAGGTGATGACAGAGAAAGCAGATTGGCAAAGCCAGAACTTGTGTCGGTAGTTGGCGGGGGCAGGGAGCCTGGAAACATGTGTCCATCAATATTTGTCCTGTCACATGGTCACCTCTACCTAACATTATGGCCTTTCTCTGGGAACCCACACGAAGGACCACCAGCTCTGCCTGGAAAAGTCCCAGGAAGGTCTCCTGAGACAGAAGGTCTCTGAGTTGGGCCCGAGAGGAGGAGTACAAGGGCCCTGGGGTGGCAGCGTGAGGCAGAGTGCTGTGAATCAGGGAAGAGAATGACATTCTGCGGGCTTGGAAGGTCAGAGATGCAGGAGGAAGAAGATAGAAGGCAGATGATGAGGCTGGCCAGCTTCTGTGAGGGCTGTGTATGGTCCGAGTGAGCCTTGCACAGCTAATGGCCATCCCCCTGGTGGAGATGCCTCCTTACCCTGGCCAGTTGGTTTGCAGATGGTCCCTCCCGCCACCGCAAGGTAGGTGGGTGAGGTCATTGTGGGCTGACGTTGGACAGCTGTCTCCGCGCCCCCCCCCCCCTCCAAAAAACATGCAGGTTGGCAGCATCTTCTTTGTTCACAAAGAGAAGTGTTCAGTGTTTCTTTCCCTGGTGCCTCCACCGGCTCACTTGGGTTTGCAAGTGACGGAAACTAACTTCAGGAGACTGATGCAAAAACATATACACAAGAAACTAAGCAGTCAGTAGGGGAGAGAGTGTAACCTTGGCTTTAGGCTTAGGCACTGGTAGTGGTTTTTTTCTGTCTGTCTGTCTGTCTGTCTCTTTGTGTTCTCTGTGTCCGGACAGCCCCTCTTCGGATGGTGGCAGAAGGGCTCAGGCAACCCTCAGCTGACATCCTGTTACCATAATGCCCCCGGGAAAAGGGAACTTTCTCTTCCTGTTACTCCTGCGGAAGTTGCCTCTTGTTGGCTGTCCCCAGACACGTCCCATCCTGGAGCTTGGGGTGGGAGGATGGACTGTGCTGATTGGCCAATCCCGGCTCATTTGTACTGGGGTGGGACAGGCCTGGTGTGCTCAGAGGTGAGAACTGAGAGTGAGGTGCCATGAATCAGAAGTAGGAAATGGATCTCGAGGAGACTAACACAGCAGATGCCTACAACAGTCAGTTTCCTTTCCACCTTAGATCCCGGAAGCACTGAGAAAGACCTTCACAGAGGTAATGGACATAGCCATTGTTAGGGCTTTTTATAGGGGGAAGGGGTGGAATGACTTCAGGGAATATATGTGCAGCAGGAAAAAAAGATTTGAAATGAAGCCCAGCTTCCTATGGGTTTTTTAGTATCTTGTTTGCTGAGGCGAATTAAGCGAGAAGAGAACTTGATTGCATCTGATTGCTTGTAAAAGTGTTCAAACGGCGTTTTATCATGCTGTTTAGATGGGTGAACGGCTAGGAGGTGAGTGCCACCCTCCAAAGTAATCAACAGAATGTGAAGGCCTTCCTTCATACTGCATTTATTTATGATTTTGAAAGTGCAGCCTGTGTTCATTGCTTGAACTTGGGAGGAGCTGTGTTAACTCAGGACAGATGGTGCTTCATACTGACCACACATGAAGACTAATGGCCCCAGGCTGCAAGTTCAGGCAGAAGGCAAGACAGATTTGCTTCCATATGGGATGAGTATCATTCAACGCTAGGATGCTGCGGTTTGGGAGTGAAACTGCAGAATTATCTTGAGTAGGTATGTACTATTGTTAATCTCGCTAATTTCAGTAACCATTTTATTGGTATTAAAGCAGGGCTTTTCAGGGACACCTGGGTGACTCAGATGGTTAAGCATCTGCCTTCAGCTCAGGTCCTATCCCAGGGTTCTGGGATCGAGTCCCGCATCAGGCTCCCTGCTCAGTGGAGAGTCTGCTTCTCCCTCTCCCTCTGCCACTCCCCCTGCTTGTGCGCACGCGCTCTCTCTCTCTCAAATGAATAAATAAAATATCTAAAAAAAAAAAAAAAAAGCAGGACTTTTCAGTTTACCTAATGCTTTCAGGCGCATTTGTTGTCTTTATCCTCAGAATAATCATGTGCAATGAAGTTTGTTCATCTCCATTTTTCGCAGGTGACAAGCAGCTGACTCATTATCCCAAAGCTGTGATGGATTGCCAGCACTAGAGCACGCATGTCCATAACGTTGACTGCAAATCCGGGGCTGTTTCTATGGGTCCATTATGACTGGTCCGGCAGTGTTCCTTGGTTGGGAAAGGGCTGGCTTTTGTTATGTGTCCATCCGTGCAGGCATCAGAATGAAGCCGTCCTCTACCCAGTCATCTTCATCAGCATCCTTGGCCATATTCTTTAATCTCCAAAGTATATGCCCTTGATAGCCCACTGGTGGAGGGAAGGTGATGTTAACACTTCCGTGAATAATTACTCTTGAACAGCTGAACTAGTCTTTAAAAATTTGTTATTCTGAAATATGTTAGAAGCACAGAGAGTTGCAAAACGAATGCAGGGAATTCCTGCACACCTTTCTTGTAGGTTCTCCTAAGGTCCGCATCTTCCAAAATCATCATATAATCATCTCATCAGAACCAGGAAATTGATGCCCACACAATATTAAACATTAGCATATTTAATATTTAATTATTATATACAATATATAATATATAATAAATTAATATAATATATAATAAATTAAATATTAAACTAAACTGTGGACCTTACTTAAAAGTCAGGAGCTTTCCTCTGATATCCTTTTTTTTCCCGGTCCTGGGTCTTCTGCAGGACCTGACATTGCACTTAGCTGTCATGTGTCTTTATAATTTTCTGCTCCAGCCTGTGACCCCTGCTCGGTCTTTGTCCTCATGACTTTGCCCCATTGGAACAGAACTGGCAGTTTATTTTGTAGAGTGTTCTTCTATTTGGATTTGCCTGATACTTTTGCATGATCGGAATGAAGTATGCCTTTTTGACAAGAAGACCACAAAAAGGATGGTTTGTTCATCTCAGTGCGTTGTATCAAGAGCTACATGATCTCAGTGTGTCTTGGTATCAGAAATACCAACGTTTTTTTCTAAGATTTCATTTATTTATGTGGAGGGGGCGGACAGCAGAGGGGTAGGAACAGAGGAGGAGGGAGAAGGAGAGGGAAAGGACCTCAGGCAGACTCCCTGCTCAGTGTGAAGCCCGATGTAGAGCTCCGTCTTGGGACACTGAGATCACAACCTGAGCCGAAGCCAAGAGTCAGGTGCTTGACCGACTTATAGGGAGACACTTTTGAGATTTACAAATATCCTGTTTCTCAGCATCCTTTTGCCCACCATTTTTGCCTTCATTGATGACAATGAATTTGTTAACAACATTTATTACTGTGACATTTGCCTAATAACCTTGACTAAAATGGAGTAAGTTTCTCCTTGGTGCTCTTACTTAGCAGTCCCATCATTTGACGACATGCCAAGGTAGTACTACCTATTTTTATGTGTTCTTTTCCTGTGTCTCTTCACATTCATGCTTGCTTTTACCCACTTAATAGTTCACGGACAGCTCTTAAAATGTTTTGTTAAAAGGGAAATACAAAACAGGTGTTTGGAAGCCTGTCATTGACATAAAGAATTGACAAGAGGCTGGAGAATTGAGCTCAGAACTCCAAGGTCATGCAGGAGAACCCAAGGAAAAGATAACATTCTGCCTTCTGTTGCCCACAGGAGTCAAAATCCAACCTTTTCCATTCCCCTTGATGCTATATAGCAGGCATTTCTGTGTGTTTCCAGTGTTCCCAGTTATCATTCTTTAATACCTGCATATCGTCCTGTATACTAATTAGGTGTTCAGGTTGTTCCAAGTTTCACAGGGAATGCATTCTTAAGTGTCTTCAAGCCCATGGTTTCTGAGCCTTGGCTGCACGGGAATAAACTATGGACTTTTAAGAAATGTGGATGCCTGGGTCTACCGCCGGAGATTGTGATATAACAGTTGCAGCTGTGGCCCGGGTTTTCCAAAGGTCTCCAAAGATTCTGCTGTGAGGCAAAAGTTGAGAACTGTTGGTATAGAAGCTTCTTTGCCTGTGTGGCATAGGTTTTCTTGTGTATGAATAATGCATATATTCACAAGTTCCTATGGACTGCAGAAACCTCTGTTTTCTCTTCACTAGACATAACACATTCACGCCCAGAGGCATTCACCTGTGAGGGTGGCCTAAGATTGCTTTATGATATTCCATTTCCTGCTTATACAAATAGGACTTTCTGTACCTTTGGGTTTTTAAAAAAGATTTATTTTACATATATATATAAAATATATATGTATAATAAATCTATGTACATAGATTTATTATACATATATATTTGTATTTTTATATATGGAGAGAAAGAGAGGGCATGTGCATGCAGGGAAGAGGGGCAGAGGAAGAGGGAAATAGAGAATCTGGAGCAGACTCCCTGCTGAGCACAGAGTCCAGTGCAGAACTCAGAGTCATGTCCTTGAGATCATGACCTGAGTCGAAATCAAGAGTTGGGCGCTAACCACCTGGGCCACCCAGGTGCCCCCACCCTACCTTTGTGTTTTCGTCTGTGAAATGGAAAAACATCATGTCTCCTTCCTTGGCTCATGGGGATTATTTAAAGACTGAAATTCAGATTCTTTATGCACAGCTGTTTCGTGCAACCATTTTAGCAGACAATTTGGCAATTTCTGAGAAAAAGGAAGATGTGCATTCCCTGCTCTGAAAATAGCTTCAGGCATGCAACCGTGGTTAAATTCTTGGATGAAGAGATAAAAAAAACCATGATGATGTTTTTCTAGGGCTGGGCTTAAGAAGGTATGGAACCATGATGATGGTTCTCCAAGACTGGGCTTAATAGAAACCATGGAGTGGTGTCAACCTTTTCTCGCTGGGAGCTGGTCACCTTTGCGATAGCCGTCTCTGTGATTGGTTAAGTTTCCTTGCCAGTTTTTTGGTTTGTCTTCTCTCTTACTTAATTTGAAAATTTTTAACTTTGTTTCACCCAACCAATATCACAGTGTTGAATTACCTGCGTGACATCCTCAGCATTTGCTCATCTATGCCAGGTTCCCAAATGAAAATGGGGAATGAATTCCCAGAGTGAGTGTTGGTAAATTCAGGAAAAGAAGGGAGACACTCTAACATTGTATACTTTTTATTTTATTTAAAGATTTTATTTACTTTAGAGAGACAGAGCATGGGCAGGGGGAGGGAAAGATGGAGAGAATCTGCAGCAGAGTCCACACTGAGAGCAGAGCCCGATGTGGGGCTTGATCTGACAACCCCAGGATCATGACCTGAGCCAAAATCAAGGGTGGGACACCCCACCTACTGAGCCACCCATGCACCCTGATTGTATACTTTTTAAATTCTGAAGTTCTTCATTAATTAAGACTAGCTGCCGTTATTGAACACTTCCTCTTGGCCAGAGACAATGATGAACATTTCCCAAGTTTTATTTAATCCTTACAATTTAGCCTTCAAGGGGTAGCTTGGGTTTGAAATAAGTATTCATTTTATGGTTGAGGTACTATAATAACAATAATTTATTCAATTCTTACCATGTTCCAGGCACTGTTTAGTCTTTTTTGAACTCATTTACTATCAGTTTATTTGCCCCAAGAGAGTATAAGTGACTTGCCCATTGTCATACAACCCATAAGCAGAGAGCTAGGAATTGAACCTAGTCTTCATCTGCCTGATGCCAAGGCCAGTTTGCTGGATCATCGTATTGACTTGGCCCCAGAAGGCTAATGTTGGGTCTGGCTTGTAAGTATTCAGGTGCAGAAGACACAGGAAGATTTTGTTTCGTTTCAGTCCCAGCCAAGTGCTGATGTCATTGCCAGGTGGAGCCGCATCGAGGTCCAGAGCAACGGTAGCAGCACTGTCGTTGGCTGCCCGATCCAATACTTACCTGTGTCTTTGTGACACGTGCCTGCAAGGTAGGGTCCGTGTGATCAGTGTTTTGTGAAGTTAGGTTTATGAATTTAAAAAAAAAAAAAAATCAAACCAAACAGGCTTTTGTTAGTAACGCCAAGGTGAGGGAAAGTCCCCGTTGATTTTCACTCCAGAGAGGAGTGGACGCTTCAGGCAAGTGAGCTTAGGTTCTGTTGTCCCTGAGCTTCTGTAATTAATCCTGGGCATGCCAGGGAAAACAATTCCAATCCTTCTTGTTTAATATCCGTGGTGAGGATGTTTATCTTGAGAAGTGCTGCTGCATGGATATAAGAAATGCTATTTCAGGTCTCTCATTTAATCTTGTATATTTAACCTTGGAGTCTTTATTCTGTTGTCTCTGTGACTCTGCAGAGCCCAAGCAGTCTGTGCCTAGTTAATTTCCTGCAAACAGAAACATTCCCAAAGGATTAATGCCCAGCTCTGTGGAGGGCAGGCATTGCTTCCTCAGGCCCCCACACTCCTGTGTGCCAAGTGTCCATCCGTGCTGTGGAAAGCACCCCCCACCCCAGACACATGGCTCGGAGGGCACAGCAATGTGGTGTGTGTGTGCCTGTCTCCGTGTCTCTTGGGAAGCAGATTGGGGAGGTGACCGCTGCTGAAATCAATTCTGACAGCTCTCTAATCTTCTTTCTAATTGAAAGCTGGGGTTGCAGGTGAGTCTTCGCGGTGCCGCTTGTAGAATTCACCTCTATCCCCCTCTGAGCTGGCGGGCTTGCTTCTCCCACTGGCGTCTGTGGGCTCTGGCTGAAAAGGGTTGAGAAAGGCAGCACACAGGCTGAGCAGCCCAGCAGTTCCTACCCCGGGGAGGAAGAGTCAGCCCTTTCCTCCGTCGGTAGGAAAGGATTCTCTGGTGTTCCTGGTCACTTCTCTGTGTTAGAGCATCGGTAGAAAGATGAGGTAAAGAGGACAAAACAAGAGCATAGGCAAAACCTATTCACTTTTCACAAACGATGACTGCTTGCTTTCAGAGTGCCTGCCGGAGGCGCAAAGGATAGGAACAGAAAGTGCAGAGAAGCTGATGCCATGGCAAATGGGAATTTTAAAAGTTCAACTCATTGGCGATGAAGGCCGTGCACGTTAGCCCAAAAATGAGATGCCATTTTGTGTATAAATTTAAACATTTTTTAAAAGTTTTATTTATTTATTTATTTGACAGAGATCACAAGTAGGCAGAGAGGCAGGCAGAGAGAGAGGAGGAAGCAGGCTCCCTGCTGAGCAGAGAGCCGGATATGGGGCTCGATCCCAGGACCCTGAGATCATGAGCCGAAGGCAGAGGCTTAACCCATCAAGCCACCCAGGCGCCCCTGTGTATTAATTTAACAAAGGTTTTGTTGTTGTTCGAGTTGCTGGAGTGAAACAGTGTGGAAGGTGGTATGGTTATTGGCACTGCCATACAGGACTGTTGGGAACACACATTAGTTCAACATTTCTGGCAAGATATTATCAGAAGCCCCCAAAATAGTCATGCCCTTTCACTCAGGAATGTCACTTCCAGGATTCTTTGCTAAGGAAATCATCTGAGAAAAAGGAAGAAAAAAAAAGCTGAAATTCTTAGGTATTTATAACAATGTTATTTTTTATAATTACAAATTGGAAATAACATAAATATGTAGCAATAAGGTTATGAAACATTCTAGCAACAGGAGACTGGAATATTAATATCTTTAAATAATATGCCCACTAAAAGTGTTGTTGACTAAGATTTTTATGATACGGGAAAGGCTTATGATATATTAATAAGGGAGAATTGTGTATTTAGTTTCTCATTATTTTTTAAAATAATGCATACACATAGGAAAAAAGACAGAAAAGAAATAGACCAAAATGGTAATTATGGTTGTGTCTGGGTGGTGGAGTTTTCTTTCCCTCTTAAAAAAAAATTCTGTGTATACTTAGCTTGTTTAATTCTGCTCTCTTCAGCCTTGATTTAATTAATACTGATAAAGTGCCAATTATATATCAGCACAGATTTATTATAGCTCTACCTTAGAAGTATTTTTTTTTAATTTTTTTTAAAGATTTTGTTTATTTATTTGAGAGAGAGCAAAGCAAGGGGAACAGCAGGCCTAGGGAGAGGGAGACGCAGGCTCTCAGCTGAGCAGGGAGCCCGATGTGGGGGCTCGGTCCCAGGACCCTGCAATCATGACCTGAGCCAAAGGCACACACTTAACCGAATGAGCCACCCCAGGTGCCCCAGGAGTATTTTTATTTTCACGTATACCTGAGTTGATTACACTATTGAAAGTTGCTTTCTCAGGGCTCTCCGGGAAGTGTGAGTTTCTGCTGATGGGGACTAACGGACTCTCCTGTACTTGCCACAGTATGACAAAAGGAGAAATTATCATCATTCTCTGTGTCCTCATCTCATGGTCTCATGAACATTATGGACTCACAGTACCTGGGAAGAGGACAATGTGAAATGGTGCTAGAGGGGTCATGAAAATGCCAAGGAAATCTATAAACTATGGGTATTAAACACGCAAGAGCTACACAGAGCTTTTTTCCATTTGTGGGGAGGGGCACTTTTAAATAAGGAAGGATCGTCAGGTGTGGGGACAGAAAGAAGGAGAGGAAGATAAAGAGCTTTCCTGGTAAGCTCTGTGTTCCCACCATGCCTTGGGATGATTGTCTTGGACCTTCTGGACAAGTGGGATTTTGAAACTGAGAGATGGGTCCATGATTTTATATCTTAGACTGTAGATGTCACCTAGGTGGCACCTGGTAGTACGGAGGGGAAATGACTGTGCCGTATCAAAAGGGCTGGTTGTGAGTGTCCATCTGGGTCTTGCTCTAACTTTGGATGACTTCAGCTGTTTGTGCCTCAGTTTCCTGATACGTAAGTCAGAGGTTTGTAAAATAATCTTTGATGTCCCTTAGCTTCCAGTGATTTTGTTGCTCATCTGATATATCTGGAAATCTGAACGTGGCCAGAGAAGGAACTAAGCCTTATTGTGCTAATAGCTCTGTGGGTTGGCGTGCCTCTCTTGTCCTAGGTTGAACTGTAGTTGGGTGCCTCAACAAGCAGATGCACCTTGTGAGGATCTTTCTCGAGATGTTGGAAGGGATTTTGATAGCTTTGCACATGGTTAGAAGACCAGTGCCCTGAAAATAAATGTACCGATAAAATTAGCTATCATATATTAAATGCCATGCCATGTCACGTTGAACCCTCATAGCTCCCCTGTGGTGGGTATTAGATATTTTACAGAGACCATTAGACCATTAGACCCATTTTACAGAGACCTAGAGAGGCTAAGCGCTCATGGCAGTTACTTAGCTGGTTACGTAGGTGTTAAAGAGTGGAGTCTAGATCTAGCTGGCTCCAAGATCTGTCCACTTCAGCTCCGTCCGTGTTCTTTCTGTCTTTTCTTTCACGCTCATCATCAGTGAAATTCACAAAACAGCCTAAGGCTCAAGTAACCCCAAACGAAACAGTGGTGCAGAATGGTGGCCCTAGGCAGCGATACACCTGTACTGTGTTTGGCCTGTGTAGGTTTTCTTAAAGGATGGGATCAGTTGCAAATGTTTATGAATTGGTGGTTTCACCCTGGGCTCACAGCATTGCGAGGCTGGTTGGAATTCCGTACCCGGGGCCCCTTTCAGGTGGGGCATTTGCTGTGCGGTTTGCTGCCTACCCATCTGACCTGCCTCCCTTATTTACATTTAGTTCTCAGGTGGAAAGAAAAATTCAACTTTTTGAATGATGCAGAAATGGGGCGGCCAGTTCCCGAATGATTATAATCCAACCACAGCTACAATAGAATTGAAAGCTCTACAGATGTAAATACCTCCCCCTTTGAAAGTAACTGAATACCATGTCTGAAAATAAAAATGTGCAAAACAATGAGTTATCAGGTACACAGTGTGCAAAAGGAGTCTCTTATGCTTGCAAAAGGCTTTACCAGAATATTCTCTAAAATGATGAGCTCATTTAAATTACAATTTTTTTTTTTAAAGTAAAGACTAAGTGCTGCTTCCTAGAAATGCTCTGCTACAGAGTGAAGTTTCCCTGTATTGAAATAGCTTTTATCTGCTTCAGGCACCGCAGCTACTAAGGCAGTGTTGGGGGTGGAGTGGTTGCAGTGTAGACGGGTGCTAGCGTTGCTTAATGATTCTAGAGCCTGAGAAGCCTGGGTTCAAGCTCTAGCTCTGACTTGTACGTGTTGTGCGTGTTTGGGACACCTGCTCAATCTGAGCCTCGGTATCTTTTTTTTTTTTTTTTTTTTTTTGGTAAAATGGATCATTTGAGGCTAAAGGAACATACACACATTATTATATGTTTCTATATTATTATCTCTACCACTTAAACATGGTGCCTGGCACATTGAAATAATGAATCTTATTACAGTTATTATTGTTTTTCTCTTTAATCTTTGGGAAATTCCATTTTTATCTGTCTTGATCCTGACCTTGTCACTTCCTAAGACTTCTTGAAAAGCCTCAGAACATCAGAAAGCCCAGTGCCCTAAAGTAGGTGGCTTTCCTTCCAGCAAAAGCAAGAGCGGGACTGATTACCTGAGTTCGGAGAAGAACGAGAGGACCGCCTGTGCGCTGGTGTTTGGAAATAACGCTGGCCATCGGATGAGGTTGCTCGAGGGTGAGCGTCGGTGCAGGGCCGTGGAGAGGCTGGGGTGGGCTCAGCTCCTAGGGTTTGGGCTGCTCTGAGGGCGATCCCTCCTGAAACGGGCTTGCTCCCTTCCAAGTTGTTCTTCTGTGCGGGAAGTAGATGCCAAGTGTCATTTCTTGGAGTGGGGGCAGATCAACGGTCGGACCTTCGCCTCTATTTTTCACGCCTTCTGCTTTGCGGTCCTCACACTGCTTCCTGTCACTCTTGTCATTTCCCTCCTTTCTTACTGCTCTGTGCAGCTGGAAGGAAAGGGTCCTCTGCAGAACTAAGGAGCAGAGCTAATTCTCTTCTTGTCTGTTGTGCTAAGGACTTACTACTTTGTGGCAGACGCTGCCTATCTTCTCCAAACCTCCATTCTGCCAGTCTACTTCTGTGATGAAATTTAGGAGGCTACAGGACAAAGACTACCTTTCCCAACCTCCCTTGCAACCAGGTGGCATCCGGCCATTAGGTACGACCAGTGGATGAGGGAACCTACTGGGTCACAATCTCCGAAGGAGGAGGTAAGCCCTCCTCTGCTCCTTTGTCTCCTGTTCCCAGCTTCAGGGATGTGGCCGTGGCAGCAGTGAGGCATCACCGACTTGTGATGCCAGCGACACTGCAAAGATGAGGGCTTAACAGAGGCGGAGGAGGCTGGGTCCCTGAACCCTGGAATCTCTGCACCAGCCCCGGTCTGCATAGCCTCAGACTGTGAACCAAGAGGGAAATAACCTGTCTCTTGGTTAAATCACTGTTGGTTTGGTCTGTGCGATGACTGGCAGACTAGGATCCTGACAGACGAGCGTGCGCACACGACGCCCTCGCATTTTGACTGGAGATTGTGTGGAGATCCGTAACTCTCATGGCTGGAAGCTGCTGTTGATACATCTTCGGGCTTTGGGCTGTGTGTGGCCTGATCCCTGAGGCACTATCAAAGACTGGGTAGGAGAGGTGGGAATGAGGGAAATCTGGACTTGAATCCTGGCTTTGTACTTTATTAGCTGTGTGACCTTCAGCAAATTAAACTTCAGTTTCCTCACCTGTAAAGTGAGATAATGTGCCTAACTCACAGAGTTGTATTTTTTAAAGCCCTTTGCCAGTTGCCTAGAACATATAAATGGGTAGATATTTACATCTCATGGGGTTTTCCTTAGCGAGTGATATAGAGCTAGTTTCTGTATGACCAGGAAATCGGTAGGTGTCTATAGGGTGATGGGTATGGGTCCAGAAAATAAGTGAAACAGGTGGTGGGAATTAAGGAAGGCACTTGTGATGAGCCCCAGGGAGTTGTATGGAAGTGTTGAATCTCCGTATTGTACACCTGACACAAATGTTACCCTGTATGGTAACTCACTGGAATTAAAATAAAAACTTAAAGAATTTCACCCACTACTACACACACACACACACACACACCATAAAAGGAGTGAAAATAGCTCCGTTTATCCCACTGAACAGTGTGTTGGGCTTCTCAGACCCTGGTCCCACATTGCCCTGAAAAGAAAGGTTTATTCCAGGCAGTGTCTCCTTCCAAACCCGTTCCATGATTTCCTGTGCCACCTGGACACAGAAGCATCCTGCTCTTCCCATGCATTTTGAGTCTTGGCTTCTGAGCCTGGCATCACCTGTGTGGTTTGGAGACTGTGCTTAGACTCGGTGACTTCCTGGATCGTCCCCCCACACACACCCCTGCCGAACTCCCAGATGCTGCCTGACCTGTGGATTCAGCGGTGGCTGGCAGACACGCCTGTTCTGACTTGTGAAACTGTTCGGGCCGGTTCTGCTTTTTTGAGAGCATCCTTCCAGGACTCCGTGCCAGGACTGCCAAGTTCCTACAACCTTTGGCTTTGAACATGAGGTCTTATCCACAGAGGTATTGCATGGGGAGCTGCAAAGGGGTATTGGTGTAGACTTTTGGGAGGGAGCAGACTTCCCCGCTGGGAGGCACACCTGGACTTTGGGAGAAGGAGTGCCAGCTATCGGAGCCATCTGACCCAGCCCTGGACTCATCACTCCCATGCAGGCCACCTCCCCAGTCTTGCAGGGGCCACCCTTTTTATAAGCGGCATAGTTCTGGAGCCTCCAAGATGAATATGGCTTATACAATTCCTCCTTTGTTCTCCAGGGCCTGGGCAGACCAAATGCTCTCCAGAAGGCATCTCAGCAGGGGTCCTTGGGTGCATGTGCTTTATTTAGGCCTCCTTAAGCTACAGCACTTAGTGGTCAGCCTACAGAAAAATGTGGCAGACAAAAAGAAAAAAAAAATCCAAGAACACTGTATGTTGTTCACGTCCATCAAGTCCACCAGCTGGTTCACTGTCGTGCATCCCTGGGTCACACTGTGCTTTTGTTCCCGGGCTAAAAGACAGGCAGATGCGATATAACTGTGGTTAAGCACCCAGGTCAGAGTCAAGTGCACCTGCATTCTGGTCCTGGTGCTGTCGTAAACTGGCTGAGTGCCCTTGGGCATGGTTCTTCATCTCAGGAGATTTTCTTTCCCTGACTGGTAAGAGGAAGCTGTGAAAGAGTGCCTACTTCCTGGTGTTAGGAGTAACAGCCGAGGTGTTATGTGATGGAGAGTGTCGTGTGTGGCACACAGTAAGTGCACAGGCAGTTTAACTATGTATCTGTCCATTGGCTCAGGCAGCCCTTGCAGCAGGTGCAAAGGGCCTATCTGTATCTGTCATTCATGCGAGCAGTGTTCCTTTTCCAAGAAACCGTAATGCTCACAGTTGAGTTTGGGGGAAAGGGACAGTTCTTACATTCATCTCTATTCATAAAATCCTTCTCAAATCCAGAACTTCCTGCCATTCTCCCGTTTCACCAAGGGAATAAGAATACTGTTCATGATCGTAATGATAACAGCAGCAAATATTCAGAATGAGGCACTATAGTAAACATTTTACTCTATTAGTCTTCGTGATACCTATACAAAATTCAGACTTTCATTTACTGCCTTTGGCAGGTTAGGAAATTGAGGCACAAAGAGTTTTGGTAACTTGCCTGAGGTTGTGCAATTGATAAATGGCGGAACTGGGACTCACGGGGTAGACCAGCTGGTTCTGGACCCCTGGCTCTCAACCATGTGAAGACCTTCCCGAGAGTGACCGTTTGGCGGTTTCTCCTTTGAATCCAGCCTGCTCCTTTCAGAAGAACCAGGCAGTAACAGCTGACTGCCTTCAAAGCAAGGCTTCCCACTGGCCTTGGAAGGAAATGAATCATACTTATTCCTTGAGTGCTTCTGAGAAAAAAAATCTCTCATGACATCTATGAAATGCCAAACAAAATGAATCAGATTTTTTTTTTCTTTTTGTAGGAAGGTAAACTCTCTGCAGGTAGCTGAAGATAATAATTCAATAAGTTATTAAGTTGAGAAATATAAACATCTTTCCTATTAAATGTCTGTGCTTCCATTTTTCAATCTGTCAGGAGTGAGGGATTTCACTGGAGAATTTTCTAAGGCAAAGTTTCTCCATCTTGGCACTATCGACATTTTGAGTCCGTTAGTTCTTGGCTTTGGGGCTTATCGTGAGCGTTATGGGGTGTTTAACAGCATCCCTGGCTTCTAGACGACCCTCCAGATGCCAGAAATACCTTCTCCTCCCAGCTGGACAAACAAAAATGTTTCCAGAGATTCCCCACTGTCCCCTGGGGAGTGGAATTGCCATTGGCTGAAAACTGCCACTTTGCAGTCCCCACTAAATGCATCTTAGAATTTGACTTCTCTCGCTTGCACAGCTGGGCAGAGTGGCCATGGACATGCATTATGAACCCTCTCCGCTCTAGTTTCCTCACCTGCATCCAGAAGAGGACACTGAAGGGCGCTTGGGTGGCACAGTTGGTTAAGCATCTGACTCTTGGTTTTAGCTCAGGTCACCAGTCTCAGGGTTGTAGGATTGAGCCCTGTGCTGGGCTCTGTGCTTAGCAGGGAGCGTGCTCAAGAGTCTCTCTCTTCCTCTGCCCCTCCTGCTCGTGCTCTCTCTCTAAAATAAATAATCCTTTAAAAAAGGGGGGGCAGCATTTTGATCCTTTCCTGAAGGGTGACTGGGAAGCTGACATGAGGAAACCTAATTAAATTATAGTGGATGGTTAATAAACACACATACATATTTTTAACTGTCCTTTTCCTTCCAGCTTCAAGATTCAACAATTCCAATTGTAATTATAGTTCTTAGTTTCACTCCAGATGCTAACATATGTATGTGATAAATCATTTTGTGTTTTTTTGGAAGACCACGCCTGGGAATGAACATTGAGAGTGATTTTTCTCCTTTTTCTTTTTTTCCTAAGTTTATATACTCCTTTTTTTTTTTTTCTAATACAGAAAAGTCTTTTTTATTATTTCACGTGAAGGATTGCTTCAAAGAAGATCAAGGCCAATCCTTTTAAATATCCACTAGCAGTTAAGGAGGAAATGAGTTTCAATAACAGCTCCTGGGATTTAAGTTAGATAGAGGAAGGAACTCTGAGACAAAGGGATCCAACAATGGGAATTCATTGCCAGAGCAGGTGATAGAATTGTCTTTCTCCACACTGGTAAAACCTAGAAAGCCATTGCTCTGGAACAGTCTGGTGAAAGACTTCTAAATTTGGAAAGCAGTCTAAGCCCGCACTGTACCCTTGAAAAATCTGCAAGCTCCACTTCCTGTCTGAGCCTCTAAGAAAGATTCTGGAACACTATGACAAGTAGGTCTCATTCTCTTTCCTGGGTCATTGTGCCCCCTCTCTCTCCCTTCCCCCGTCCCCACCACTTGCTAAAAGAAGAACCTCATGGAACAGTTGGCTACATTTTAGCACTTAAGACCTTGTTGAAAGCAAAAACGAAAACAAGGAATAATTATTCCCATGTTCTTAGCAGTTACTTGTAGCTTGAACATACCTTTGTTGTTGTTGGGGACATGGCCACACAGTGCCATGTGTCTTCAGCGGCCGGAGCCCTGCCTGAGTTCCCACTGTGGTTCGCTGAGTCACGCCTGCTGCTCTTGAAGAAGATGAATGCTTGGGCCCCACCTCTGGGCTCCTAATTCGGGAAGTTTGGGAGGCACCAGACAACTGTGTTAAGCACGCGCGCACACACACACACACACACACACACACACACACACTTCTCATTATGGTCTTCTTAAAAGAATGGACTTTGGATCTTAGATCTGTCTGTCCTCCTCAGTAATGTGGAGATAGATGGTAATAATAGTACCAACCATACAGAGTGGCTGAGATGGTGGTACAGATAATTCAGACCAAGTGCTTAGCCCAGAGCCCAGGAGAGCTGGGGCCTCGGTTTTCCAGAGCTGGTGTTGTACTGTCATCATCTCTGCCTTAGAAACCTTGGGCTGTTCTTGACTCCTTCCTTTAATGATTTCCTTCACTGTCCAAACTACTTGCCAGATTCTTTTCATTTCATTTGTAACCTACCCCCTTTCTTCACCACCACTCCTCTCCCCGCCTTTTTTTTTTTTTTTTTCCTATTTTTACTCCTCGGGTGCATGCCTGGCCCAGACAACAAACAGCCTCTTTACTGATCTTCCTGCCCCTTGCCTTCCTATCGGTTCTCCCACGTGTAGCCAGAGTGATCTTTCAAACCTACCTTGGATATCATTCCCGTGCTTAAAACCCTTCGTTGCACTTAAGACAAAACAAATTCTTTCTAAGATTTGCATGGCCTTGTGTGATCTGATTTGCCAGTGGTCAACTCATACCACTTTCTGCCCTGCCTACTATAGCTGTGCCACTGTGATCTCTGGCCACATTCGGCTGTACTTTAATCATGCCAAGCTTTTGTCTGCCTCAGGACCTTTGCACAGGACTTTTCATTCAGCTCGCTGGTTCTTCACCTAGCGACCTCATTCTTACTTCAGGGCTCAGCCATTGTTACCTCTTCGGCCTACCCAAGCACACCCATTCACAGGCTGTATTTTACTTCTCATTATTTGTACCTCAGCCTCCTGTCTCTTTCTTTCATAGCATGAGGCACTTTGTAATTATTTGTACACTTATTGTGTCTTCTCACCCTCCTTCACTAGAAGATAAGCCCCCTCCTCACAGGGGGAAGAAACCCTGTTTGTTTCACTCACCAGTCTGTCCCCAGCACCTAGTTCAGTGCCTGCCACCGAGTTTGAGTTTATGCTCGGGAAGCATTCCTGGGGGAAGGGGATGATGGTAAATGAAGGGGTGAATGAGTTGATTTGCTCATGTATTCGTTCCCATCTCTGCAGACACTGAGTAGCTCCTGGAGACAAGTCGTGAGCTGGGTGCCTGAAGGAAGGAAGGGATAGAGAGATGTTATCTAGGGCGTATGGGAGTGTTTTAATTTTTCCAGAGCATTTGGACCGATTTTACTTTTTGGACACGGCGAGTTGTGTAATTATGTCATTTTTCCTTTTCCACATCGGCTGCTACAAATTTAGAGCCAAGTTTGTGGCCCATACATCTTCTCGGTATGCAGTTCAGCCTCATTCTTGGATCCGCTTTATGTCCCCGTCCTCATTTCTCTTTTCCTTTTGTTCCTATTTTAAATTTATGCCATCTTGTATTTTATGTCTTTTCATAAGCTGCCTCAAATTCTCCCTGAAACAAGACAAAGTATTTATCAATCAATATATAAAAACGTGAAGAGTTTTATGAGAAGTATAAATAAAGTGGTTCTTGCATTGGAAAGGTAGATCTTTCGCAGATGCCTCCGGGAGCTCCAGGGGCTTGAGAGGGGGAGGTGAGAGCCTTCTCCGGGGGAGACCTGAACACTTAGTAGGCACAGGAAATAAGACTTGAATTGAAATTAGTGATGGGGGAGGGGGGAGGATTTAATTCAGGTAACTGGTTATTTTGCCTGTTTTGACTGCACACTGGAGCTCTGCGGCTCCTGCTGTTTTTTTTCCCATTATCTTCTTTCTCTGGAAGCACCATATAATTTTCAAAATAAGCAGGAGTCACCCACTCTCCTGTCTCTGAACGCTTCATGCAAGCTTCTGCGTAACTCTCTCGGCGCATTCTTAGCTGACCCCGACTTCGGTTTGAAGAGCGAGGGGTGGCTGCTTCTCCGCTTCTGTCTGCATTTGGTTTGCTGGGCTTCTGATTCAGGACTGGGCCAAGAGGGGAATCCAAACCCTTTCCTGGATCAGGGTGGCTGTGTCCGTAAAATGCCTGGAAGGGCGGTGAGCTCGCCCTTCTTGTAGCTCTGAGCACTCCAGGTGCTGCCAACGAGAAGCTGTGCGCCTCTAGCTCAGACCTCTGCCCGGACTCAGTGGCCGTCTCCTTCCGACTCTCGTCTTGGATGACTGCTAGGCAAAGGGAGCCGAGCATGTCCAGAGCTGGATTCCTCGTCTTCTCCCTGTTCCAGCTGCAACTTCACCATGTCCCTCGATGACAGTTTCACTCATCCGTTTCTCAGCCCAGAAGCTTAGAGGTCATCTTGGACTCTTCTCTGCCTCTGACCTCTCATGCTCAGCCCACCCGGAAGTGCTACAGACTCTGTCTGCAGATAGGCAGACACTGACCGTGACCCCAGCACACCCCTGGTCCTGTCATTGCTGTCTCTTGCCTGGGTTCCAGCAAGAGCCTCCAGAGGGATATTCGGAAACCCTACGTCAGGTCTTGAATGGGAAGACTCCAGTGACAACCCCATCTCCCATAGTCTCAAAGCCAAAGTCCTTCAGTGACCTTGCAGTCACCACGGGATCAATAGCCCCTTTCCTCACCCCGACCTCCTTCCCTTTCCCAGGCGCCACCACTTGCTCAGACTCACTGCCCCAGCAACAGCCGACTGTTGGCCATTCCCAGAACGCGCTGTGCTTGCTCTGGCCTGAGGACCCTTGCATCAGATTTCTATTTTGCTGGAACACCTTTACTTCCTTCAGGTCTTTGCTTAGTCAGCCTGGACAATCTCTTTCTGCTTCCCACCATATTCCTCCCTGGGATTCCCAGCCTTTTTAGTATGCTTTTTTTCTTTCATGCAGAGCACTTAGCCATCTTCTAACACAATATATGGTTTACTGACTTATTGGGTCTCTCTTTCTTGTCTGTTTATCCCTCTCCCGCCCTGCACTAAATGTAAGGGCAGGAATCTTGTTTTACTCCCTCATGGACGCCAAGGGCTTAGCATAGGGCCTGACACGTAGTAGCCTCTGAGTAATCTTTGTTATTAATAAATGAAGCATTAGCTTTTCTCAAGCGGGAGCGCTTTCCACGACTTACCACCATTTGACCTGGTCCGCTGTCCCGCTGGAGGGAACACTTTATAAAGTCTTAATTACACTGATGAAACTGGGGCAGATTCCTCCAAAATAAACCATGGCTTAACAGCACCCTCCACGTGAACCTTGCACGATTCTTCAGTAACCTCTCTTCTGGAGCCTCCTGGATCCATCTGGAAACCATTCCAGCAGACATCCCTCCTATACAATAGATCACAATTTTCCTTTTTAATATGACTCTGGCTCCCCAGAGCCTGCAGTCAGCGTCGAGATGGATTTCTTATCTCCGTTGCTTCATTAAGAGTGTTCCTGTTTGGTTGCCAGTGCTACAGTCCTCCCCAGTGCAGTTTGTTGCAACAAAAGAAAGCATTTGCCAAATGATTTGTCAGCATATGTTATAAAGCCACACAGACGCTCTTTATGTAACTGGAAAATACTGATCCCTATTAGTGACAGATTAAAGACCAGGAAGGAGAAAATGGTGTTGCTTTCTTCAAAGCAACTTAGATGGTTGGTGCAAAGGTATAGGGGTGGGGTGAGGAGGAAGAGGGGAAGGAGGCAGAGAGAAGGAGCAGACTGTAGATGAGGGGATAGAACTCTGGGACCAAGGAAACAAAGGCTTCAGCATCGTAGGGCCCGTAGCTATTTATCTTTTAGACACCCAGCATTCTTTTTTTTTTTTTTTAAAGGGAGAGAGTTTTTTGTTTTTTTTTTTAAAGATTTTATTTATTTATTTGACAGAGAGAAATCACAAGAGAGGCAGGCAGAGAGAGAGGAAGGGAAGCAGGCTCTCTGCTGAGCAGAGAGCCCGATGCGGGACTCGATCCCAGGACCCTGAGATCATGACCTGAGCTGAAGGCAGCAGCTTAACCCACTGAGCCACCCAGGCGCCCGACACCCAGCATTCTTGAAGGTAATAACCTTTCCAGGCTGACAGCTGGTCTTCCGAGCCAACTCTAGGGAAGAGAAACAGTCATAGGCTCTCCGAAGTGGCAGTGACTGGGACTGACCTCTCAAGGAGCACAGTCCTGCCCTCCCGCTGTACAGAGTCCCCACCACGGGGTTGGTGAGCGGGAGGCCTGTGGCTTTAGGGGAGGAGGTCCTAACCACTGGGGTTGGCAGCCATTTATAAATTCAGCAGCTTGTGATTCTTGCTGCTTTTGGAAGTGACTCACCTACCCATCGGGAGAGCACATTAGGCAAGCCTGGCCTCTTCTCCGAGAATAAATATTTGACCTCTTGATGTTCTCCAGGCTTCTTCCTAATTAGGAAACTCAGACAGATCTGTGAGAGCAAAACCAAACATGGCTTCTCAGCACAGGGCAGACCTCCCCCCTCCCTGGTGTGATGGGCCCAAGCCCGGAGCACGCCCAGTTGTTGGGGTCTTGGAGACCTCTCTGGGACGTGCCTCCAGGGGTGGAGGGGGGGAAATGTAATAGTGGCCTTTTGGGGTGTTTCCATTTAGAAAAAATGGACTTCCCTTATCGAAACCAAATGTTTATCTAGTAAAAGGCTCACTTCATCTAGCATTCTTTTGGTGATGTCAGCAAACGTAAATGCTTCGAAGACGGACAAATATGTCTTGTCAGGAGGTGAGGTGGCCATCAACCTGAATTCAAGTTGTTCCTTAAAGGATGCATTTTTTTAAAAAAAATAATTTTTATTTATTTATTTATCAGAGAGAGAGAGCATGCAATTGCAGGCAGAGTGGCAGGCAGAGGCAGAGAGAGAAGCAGGCTCCCCACCGAGGATGGGCTCAAAGGCAGTGGCATAACCAACTGAGCCACCCAGGTGTCCCATTGTTCAGCATTCTGCATGTCTGTGGCTGTGGGGGTTGGCGGGGAGGACCCTGCAAATACCCCCTTGTTTACTCCAAAGCTCCTTTGTGGTAATGTCCCTTGGGATGTTTTTAAATGGACTGAGCTCAGGAATTTAACCACTGTTAGATCACGGCCCTGTTCTAAGCTTTTACAGCGGAGCCTAGAGGCTCACAGACTCAGCGGGCCCTGAATGTGCTCATCCTGTGGTGAGTGGTTTTGGGGCCCAGACACCGCTAGTTCACGTCACTGTTCTTTAGCTCCCCGTTTTCTCTGGAGGAAGAACAGCCTCCCTTCCAGCCCCAACCCAACCCAATCAGCAGGAACATACTTGACAGGAGGAAGCCATTGCTGGGCAAACATAAGCAACTGGGGAGCTAAGCTTCAACATTCCAAGAGTTTTTCCATTCAGTGATTTGTGTCTTTGCCTGATTGTTGGGGTGTCTTCAGCCACACCGCAGGGACCTGTTTACCTGAGAGGGAGTCCAGGTTGAGGCTCCCATAGGTAGTCTGCGGCCCAGAAGCATATCCCGTGCGTTGGCTACGACAAGGGTAGCAGGGGAGGGATGAGAAACAGGCTCTTCTGTGGTTAATAATGTCGTCTCTGTCTTTGGGTAGCATCTGATTACAGCCTTGTGTATTATTTAAAAGGTTCTTTAAAAAAACATGACCACAGGGGGAAAAGAGTGGCTTTCTCTTCCCGCTGTCTGGAGATTAGGTTTTAATCACGCACATGTAAAGATGTGGTGTTTTCTCATGACATTTGTCAAAACTAATAAGGCCGTTTTCCCTCCCATGGCAAGCGCACTTAAGTGACTCATGTAAGTTTACTCGGGACAACCCAGGCCTGCTCTGGGATTAAGGCGAGGTACCTCTTTTTCTCTATCCCCTGCAAATGATTTGGGACGAACCAATACTACTGTGTTTCATATCCTAGCAGGGGATGTGGAACTCCATATTCCAGAGAAATTTATAGAGCAGGGAGTTTTACATGCAAATAGCCCAGAGGACATGGTGCTTGAGGGCCTGGGGTCCAGAGATGGGTGAGAAGTAAGTGGGCCTCCATGGAGCTGCCCCCCTCCTAGACACCCAGAGGAGTGCACCAGGAAGGTGCTCAGCCAGAACAGAGGGGGCTTGCGGAGCAAAAGGCATTCCCACCTCTCATGCTGTGGTCCTTAGCATAGCAGGCTCTGGTCCTTTATGTTCCCAGAGTAAGTTTTGACCCACAGTGACTTAGCAAAATAAACTATACTCTAAATCTAGCCCGCCTCCTGTTTTTGTAAATAAAGTTTTATTGGAACACAGCCATGCAATTTGTTTCCTTATCCTCTGTGGCAGCTTTCCCTCTACAATGGCAGAGTTAAGGACCTGTGACTGGGACCACATGACCTGCGAAGCTGAAACTATTTACCATCTGGCTCTATACAGAAAGAGTTTGCCAACCCTTGGTGGATTTTTAACTTAGAGACTCTGGTTTTTCAAGGGTATCCATTGATGGCCCTGGGTGGAATAAATCCCCTGAAATAAAATGCAAAATATTTTATGTGTGTGCATGCCCACATTTCTGGAGAGAGAATGCATAGATTATAATACTTTTTCCAAGGTGTCCGTGATTCTCAGACGAAGATCCCTACCCTAAAAGGATGTGCAAATTTTACCCACATTTACAGACTTAATTTTGTTTTCCCTTAACCTTTTTTTTTTTTAATCCTCAACCCTTCTGCTAAGTAATTGTTCCAAAAAATAAATTATATCTGAAGTATGAATATCTTTCAGGAAAGCCTTTTGCTCCATGAGAATAGTTTTATTTTTACCAAAATCTTTTGTGTCAGAACCTCAAGGTGTATGTCCAGGGCAATATCAGAAGCCAGGGCAAGGGGTGGGGATGGGGGTGGGGGCAGCTGTGGTGACCAGGAGGCTGTTGACTGGAGACAAGTCCAAGTTTATGCTCCAATTTAAGGAGACAATAGGGCTGTTATCTTTCTGGTCAAATGCAACCATAAAACTGTTAAACCCTAAGAGTAGCTACTCAGTAACAACGCATAAGGTGGTATGCTAATAAGCACATTATGTGAAATGTCTTCCTTTCTACCCGCACCTCCCCAGTGAACTCACATCTGGGATGTTAGGACTGCAGTCAGCACAAAATGCACCCAATAAAGTTGTTAGCAACTATAGTTAACTGTCCTCGGCCTCACCATTCCCATTTATGACCTGAGGAAGTTGAGGCTCAGGCTTGCCTAAGGTTTCCCAGCTCCTAAGTCACAGAGGGGGAGTTGGACCTCGTGTCTGTCTGTCAGCCTGAGCGGTAGAACTAAAGCCAAGTCCATTCTCTTCCAAAGTTGTCCTTTTTTAGAAACCCTGTCTTTCTGACCAGCTCCACGCACGCCAGGATGTGGGTGGTTTCTCTCTCTCGAAGGCGCCCAGACAGAATCCGGCGCTGTTCATGTCAAGAAGCGAGTGTTTTCTCGTATTTCCTCCTCATCTCACTTCTTTGACAGGCTTACCTTTAGCATCTTGGTTCTAGAGCAGTGGTTCCCAAACTGGGCTCTCCATCTACACTTCCTAGGAAGCGTCCAAAAACAAACCAAAAAAATTTCTAGATTCTCAGTTACCACGCCAGGGCCTACTGAATCCAGATTTCTGGGGGTGGGCGTTGGAAGTAGTTCTGTTTTATAAACCTGTAGATGTAGCAGGGCTCTGGCCAGCCCAGCATTCCTGGGTCCATCAGCTGCTGTTTGGATACCCCCGTTGTCGATGAGGACGGGGGAGTAACGTTGCTCAGCTCTGACTGCTTGAACCAAGGTGACTCAACCCCCTTTTGGAAACAGGCGAGATGTTCCCTCTTTGCAGTTGGGTCCTCCTGTCCAAACAGAGCCAGGAGTCTGTGGGTGGTCCTAGGCATGCGGGAGGGCTCCCTTCTGGCAGAGCCGAGAGAGAACAGGCTGAGATGCAGTTGGTTCCTAGGAAGGGAAGAGAGAAGGGAGAAGGGTGGGGGTGGTTGGCCCAGAAACAGCAGGATTAGGAAGTTGATTCGGAACTCCAAAGTGGAGTTGGAGGAGGGAGAATATTCCTCTTTTTCCTCTGGGCCTCATCTTAAGGTCTTTACAACATCTTTAGTTAACTCTTCAGAGCTAGCTGTGCAAGTACAGAGATTTCCTGAAGAAAAGCACATTGTGTGACAAATTATGGCTCTTCATTTCATAGTTTATAGGCAACGTCCCTAGCGTTCATACTGGTGACCCCCTCCAGAACCCTGGGCAATTTACAGATTGGTCACTGAACTTGAAATGCACGTAGGTCTGAATGACGTACTGCCTGAAAGCATGAGGGGGGCGGCTCCAAGTCTGGAAAGGACTCCAGGACCCAGCAGGCGAGCCTGCCAGATTCTTGATGAAAAATCCGAGCCCCTCAGAAAAAATGAGAGCAAAAATGAGAGAAATGAGAGAAAAAATGAGAGCTCCGTGGGCGCATGTTTGTGTGTGTACATATTTGCTAGTCTGCACTGGTCTTTTAGGGGATCGGAGCAATTAACCTTTTTTCCCCCCCCTTGTAACTGGAAGTCTGGAAAGAACTTGTAGCCTTTAAGGTTTGGAAAATACGCAGGGAGCAGACGCATTTATGTTAAACTCGATATTTGAGAGTCTTCTTTCCTATAAAGCACGTGAGCAACCAACTGCCAGTGGGAATCGAGCACTTTAAGTCACGCATTGAGATTTCTGTCAGGCTTTTCCTGGTGAGTTGATGTCCCCGGATTCTCAGGAATATACAGAAACGTCATTGCCAGCATTTTTTTTTTCTAAAGTGGGGCTCTCCTGGGCTAACGCACGCAGGGGACAATGTCATAATTGAAATGTAGATTGCCCATGATATCTCAGCTAATTGAGTTATTAGTTAATTATACAAATAAGCCTCCGTCAAATTCTGACTTCTGTAAATTCTTTGCCGTTCCAACCTGGGTGGATAGAAAGTTTGGACTGGGATGCAATCTCACGTTCTGCTGGTAAAAGGATTTAAGAAGGGATGGCAGATGGAGTCAGCCTAATTAAAATGGAAATCTAATTAGTTGAGGAGAAGGAGAGAAATTCAGTGTCACACTTGTCCCGCATTAACAATGGCACCCCCCCCCCCAAACCGTCTTCCCCAGGCTCTATTATTCTTATTTAGAGATCAAGACTTGAACTCTGTTCCCTTGCTGGTTTCCCCGCCTCCTCTGAGAAGTGTCCTAAACTGGAAGCCTGACTCCCCCGCAGAGAGTATTAAAAACTGCCAAGCAGGACTGGCTTGTGAGTTGGCAACTGCGTTAATTGCAACGCTGGGTCCGATGGGACCTCACTGCCTGCATACCCATCCTTGAGAATAAAGATACTTCTATTTTTAACAGCAGGGGGATACAGAAGCAGGAGTGGGCCAGGCTTTAGGGAGCAACTGAGCTCCAGCCTCTGACCTGAATCATCAGAGCTATCCTTAGGTGGGGAAATCATGGGAAGCACATTAGGCTCCCAGTTTTTTCAACAGCTTCATGGAACTATAATTCACACACCATACAACTCATCTATATAAAGTGTGTGATTCAGTGGTCATTAGTGCATTCACGGAGCTGTGCATCTGTCCCCACTAATTCCAGAACGTTCTCATCAGCCCAAGGAGAAAACCCATACCTATTAGCAGCCACTCCCCACTTGCCTCCCAGCTCCCCCATCCCCCAGCCCTAAGTAGTTCCTAATCTATTTCCTGTCTCTATGGAATTACTTATTCTGGACATTTTATATAAGGCATGCAATATACAGTCCTTTGTGACTGTATCTTCCATTCAGCTTGATGTCTTCATGGCTCATGCATAGTGTAGCAATTATCAATACTTCATAACTCTCACTGTTGAATAATCTTACATTGTATGGATATACCACAGTTTATATATTCAAATGTTGATGGACATTTTAGTTGTTTGCACTTTTTAGCTAGCCTGCATGAACCTATGTTGTCTTTTGTCTTGAGTGTATACCCTTAGGAGTAGAATTGCTGGGTCAAGTGGTAACTTCATCTGTAACGTTTTGAGAAATGGTCAAATTGTTGCAAAGTGGGTGTCTCTTTTACATCTCCAGGCCCAGTGTATAAGGATTGCCATTTCTTCACATCCTCCCCCATGCCTGTTATTTTCTGTGCTTTGCTTAGAGCCATCCTAGTGGATGGGAAGTGCAGCTCATGGGTGTGATTTGCATTTCTGTGCCAATGATTGTGAGCCCCTTTCCATCTGTATTCCACCATTGTGTGTCTTCTTCCACAGACAAATGTCTTTTCCCCACTTTTAATTAAGTTATCTTTTTATTGTTAAATTTTAAGGATTCTTTGTATATTCTAGGTACAAGTCCCCTGGCAGATATACGCTTTGCAAGTATTTCCTCTCATTCTGTAGATTATCTTTTCACTTTCTTGATGATCTCCTTTGAAGCACCAGAGTTTTCGATTATGATAAAGTCCATTTGAGCTACACTTTTGTTTTGTCACTTGGGATTAAGGATCATATCTAAGAAACCATTGCCTGTCCCCAGGTTATGAAGATTTACTCATGTTTTCTGCTATGAATTTTATAGTTTTAGCTCTTGCATGTAGTTCTAAGATCCACTGTGAGTTAATTTTTGTTTGTGGTAAGAGGAATGGATTCAACTTATTTTGCATGTGGGTATCTAATTGTCCTAGAACCATGTGTTGAAAACTATCATTTTCCCTCATTGAATTCTCTTGGCTCCCTTTTCATCAATCAGTTGATGATAGATACATGACTTTATTTCTGGACTCTCAATTCTGTTCCCTTTATCAATATGTCTGTCTTATGTCAGTAACACACTGTCCTGATTATTGCAACTTCATGGTAAGTTTTGAAATAGGGAAATGAGAGTCTTCCAACTTTGCTCTTCTATTTCAATAGAGAAGTTTTGGCCCTTCTTGGTGCTCTAAATTTCCACATGAAGTTGGTCAATTTCTGCAAAAGAGCCAACTGGGACTTTGACCAAGGCTCCGAATTTGAGGTGGTCCTCAATTTCTCGGCAGTAAGCAGTAACTCAGGGAAGGAGTTTGAGAAATGCTAAAGAAAAAGGGAGGTGGGACTTTTCCTGCTAAAATTAAAGCACACGGGGTGCCAGGGTGGCTCAGTTGGTTAAGCCACTGCCTTCGGCTCAGATCATGATCCCAGGGTCCTGGGATTGAGGTCTGTGTTAGGCTCCTTGCTCAGCAGGGAGCCTGCTTCTCCCTCTCCCTCTGCCTGCTGCTCCATCTGCTTGTGCGCTCTCTCTCTCTCTCAAATAAATAAAATTTTTAAAAATTAGTGAAAGCACACACACACAGCACACACACACACAAACACACACATACCCTCTGAGGTTCACATATAGAGGCAGCTCCACATTCTCAGTCTACCACCAATGTCATGCAGGTTCTGTGCAGTTCTGCAACTTATAGGCATCTTGAGGGTAGTATCATGATTCCCATTTTACAGATCGTGTGAGTCTTCAGTGAGTCCGTCAGTGGCTTATCACACTGCCTGGCATAGAGTAAGTGCTTAATATGTATTTCCTGTTGCTGCTGTTATTGTTTTTGGTGAGTGACATCAGTCACCTGGAGAAGTACCAAGTCTTCAAACAAAATACAGAATGCAGCCCTTCGATATAGGACACAGTGAATCCCTGTCTCTTCCTGGTCCTTGCATTGTGTCGCAGACTCAGACACGAAGTCTAAAGTCATACTCTCCAACTTTAGAGTCTAGGAATCACTTGAAGATCTTATTAAAAGGAAGATTCTAATTTGATAGGGGTAGGGGTATGGCGTCCAACCTGCATTTCTAGTAAGCTTTGGGTGTTGTCTTTTTGAGGACCACCTCTGAGAATTAAGGTGATGGAGGTCCTAGAGGCATGCCCAGGTAGGAGGTGCTCAAGATGGTCTCTGCACTTGGGAGCAGGCCAGAGGTTAGAAGGAAACGCTTGCATCTAGGGGAACTTGAGAAAGCTACATCGTGATAGGTGGATTATCTTTGTTCCTTGTAACTGTGGTCATTTCCCTGTTGCCGTCCCATGTTCTCCAGTAAACATGGTCTGAGTCACTGCTCTCTAGACTCTTCTAACTACATACTCCCTCAGTAGAAAATGTTTGGAAACAGACTGCCAAACCATTTACATTTACTTATCAATAAATTACATACATGTACTCCTATGATTAACTAAAACAGGCAGTACTGGCTTTGCATGGCAGTGTGGGACTATAAAAATAACCATGTGAGCTGAAACTTTGCAGAGTGATCTTAATAGGCAGTGGGAAAAATTACAATTGTATTAGGACCCTTAAAAGTGTTTTTAAACATGGTAGAAACTCTCTTACTGTTGGTTGTAAATGCATAGGGAAATAAGAAAAATAGTAAAACTAATATTTAGTACACTCCAATTTAAGACATGAGAAGCACTGACCATGAAAAAAAATTTTTTTGGTCAAAATCTTATCAAGAGTAGTTTGAATAGTGCTTGTCTTCCAATTTTCTCATCTTCTAACTAGGATACAGAGCAAACATCTTTTTTATAACTTGGCAAATTGTCACACTCCTTTCTAATCTGGATTCAGTTTCTATTTTATGCTCTATGATTTCATGAAATATTTCCAAGAGCTCCTTTATATTTTTTCAAGATTTATTTATTAGGGAGTGAGCAAGTGCAAGGAGGGGTGGGGGGTTGGTGGGGGCAGAGAGAGATGGAGAGAGAGAATCTCAAGCAGTCTTTTTGCTGAGCACAGAGCCTGGCAGGCAGCTCAGTCCTATGACCCTAAGATCTACGACCCTGGGGCACCTGGGTGGCTCAGTGGGTTAAAGCCTCTGCCTTCGGCTCAGGTCATGATCTCAGGGTCCTGGGATCGAGCCCCGCATCGGGCTCTCTGCTCAGCAGGGAGCCTGCTTCCCTTCCTCTCTCTCTGCTTGCCTCTCTGCCTACCTGTGATCTCTGTCAAATAAATAAATAAAATCTTTAAAAAAAAAAAAAAAAAGATCTACGACCCTAAGATCATGACCTGAGCCTAAACCAAGAGTTGGAGGCTTACCTGACTGAGCCACCCAAGTGCCCCTCTACGAGCTCCTTTAGAGAAAACTTTTTTGTTGTGTTTCACTTCCTCTCCAACATAAATTTTCATCCTTTTTGTCACAAGTACTTTTCTGTCAATGTTGATAAGTTCACCTTCATTAAATCCCTCTAGTGGCCTATCCATAATCAACTCCATGGTCACTATTCTGCCTTCAATAATTCCATTTATATTCTCTTTGTACTTCATTTCCAGCATGATCACTTTCTGTTTCTTTGCCACACTTGGAATGTTGATGGCCCGATCAGTCACATGGGGGTATCACTGGGAGACACACAGGCAGCACAGCTCCACGCTTTGCTGTCTGTGCACGAACTAAGTAACAAATGTGCAGGCCGTGGCCAGTCACTGGCAGACGCGGGAAGAAGTAACGTGATTGGTTTTTGATCAAAATGTACATTTGTTATTTACATAGTGATTTGTGGAAGCAGTGGAGTTTATACTTTATGCAAATTACTCGCAGTTAAATACCATGCAAATTACTCACAGTTAAAATAGCATGGAAATTGAAATTTGAACCATGATGGGAGACTGACGTTATTTAACTAAACCAGGGTAACTAAAATTTGTGCATAAGGAACCGTGCAAAGTGAATACTGTTTGTACTCCAAAGTATGACACATATGTAAATCAACGTTCGTGGTTTCAATAATAGTATGCAAAATCCATACCTTCAAAGAACTGTCTTGATCTTTTTGTTTTAACCAGTTTATGGTTAGTTTTTCTGGTTATTGCTTTGACTTTATGATGTGGCATACAAAGAGCCTAGACCAGGGATAGAAGATGAACCAACTCTGCCCATTTCTCATTTCCATGTGTTTGCATTATTAGAATTCTGCTCTGTGGAGTTTTTGTAGAATCTGTTTAAGTCATTTGTCAAAGGTAGTTCAAGTAATACTAGATTTCCACAACTCCATAAATCCATTTAACCCAGCAAACTCGATAATATGTCACAGAGTGCTAAAATGTCATATTCAATATGCCCCCCATCAACTGCCCCATATTGTGACATTCCCACCCTTTTCTCAGAGTCCTGTTAATGCCATTGAGAAGCATGCCCCATACCCAGCTGACAGCAAAACCTAGTGAGGGTCCCATTGTCAAGACATATGGTAGATATCCCCCACTGTTTAGGTCAAATATAAACCTTAAATCTTTTCAATCCGTTGTGGAGATCATTGGCCTAAACACTGTGGTTGTCCTTGGGTTTTGCTAAGGGAAATGTCCTTTGTGGGAAGGGGGCAGTTCTTCCCTCGTGTCGGCATGGTGTTGGGTTGAAGGTCCTCAAAGTCCATGTTCTCAATTCAATTTGCAGAGTGGATTTGCCTAGGGAACTCTGGAAAGTGCCAGCTGGAGGTTCCAGTGCAGGCCCTTTACAGAAAAGCCTGTGGGTGAGCGTAGAAGAATGTACGTGTTCTCTTACAGCCCACAGTTGGTTCTCATGCACAGGTAGGATTAGGAACTACAGCCTCGAGGAGAAGAAAGTCAGTCTTGAGCGAGGTCTTCCCTCTACTGCCAATTTTGAAGGACCCTAGTTTTTGTGTGTATATATATATATATTTGTGTGTATGTACGTATACATATTTGTGTTTAGAAGTGCTGAGGAATCCCCTTCGGACAAATAGCCTTTGTGTTGCCTCCTTAGTTACACGTATTTGCCAAGGAGGGGGCCTCCTGCAGTCATGTAAACACTATGAGAAGAATGTTTGTTAAGCACATTGTCAGTGCAGATGGCTCTGCCCCCCCGAGGGTGACTGTCTGGTTGGATTGGACTCCTGCAAATGCTGGGAGAGGCCTAGGCTTCCTCACGGTGTTCCTACCTTTCATTTGGAGCTTGTTCTGTGGTTAAAAACAAAAGCACTCCCTACATTCCCCTTGATAATATTTGGCACAGAGACCCAACACTAAAAGATGGTGCTGCCCATCGAGAAGGTCTGAAACACACAAGGCCCAGTTAGTTCTCCAAAGGATGGGGGCCAGAGATCACCCAGGAAAGACAGAGTTGCTTTCCAAACATAAAAGTCCAAAGAGGTTAGGTGAGTTGTTGAAGGCCTTACAACAAACGTGCCCTAGAGCTAGGTTCGTGGTTCCCGATTCCCCACCTACCTCCCCTTGACCTGTTTCACACAGAGTGTGGTCTGAGACCAGCTGCCATGGGAATAACCAGGGAGTTGATTAAAACTCAGATTCCTGGGCTCCACCGGAAGCAGGTGGAATGATCACGGAGTGGCAGGGAGGCTGGGAGTCTGTATTTTTAACCAACTTCCCGGATACATGCTCATTAAGGCAAGCTCAAGGCGGAGAATCACTGTCCTGGCTTAAGCTGTCATTATGCCTTACTCTTCGATCCTGCACACCCCTTTTTAACAGTGTTGTAGAAATTAGAGACTAAATGGGAAGCATCTGTAATACTCTTACCGGGTTGAGATTTATCTTTTGAATACAGGCCCCAAAGAGTGCTCATTTCTTCTTGGTAAGAGGAACAGCCTCTTAAGAAATATGTGTAGAAAGGGTAGAGTTTGTCCTAATATATACGAGTAAGTTTAGAAGTTACATTAACTGTGATGGGCACTGTGATGGAGCGTTCTGTCCACTGGCCAGCCATGCTTTGCAAAAGTTAGAAATGCGGGAGCCCTCGGACTCCCAAGCAGTCCAATCTGGGATCAAATCTTGCCTATGCTGCTTATTAGTTTGTGTGAAATTAGACAAGTTATTTAAACGGAGTCTCCGTTTTCACATCAAAAAACCGATGCTAGTTATATCAATCTTGAAGGGCTATGGGGAAGATTAAATCAGAAAATAAATTCAAAGAACTCCATTTCCATTTTAGAAATAGTTTTGCTATTTTGGGGGCAATCAGATCGTATTTCAGATGTATTGGTAGAGTCGACTGAAGAAAACCTTAGGTGAACCCTTTCAAAGGGGGACAAAGACTTTGAAAACCAGAGCCTAGGCTCTGTACTTGACATCATTACGTGGTGATAATGTGAGAGGTGCAAAGAAATATAAGCTGATGTTTCCTGTGCACTCCCGTAGTTCAGGAGCCCAGCTGAGGAGAAGGTCGTGGTCCTGATCCCCTTGCTTTTGTCTGATGGTACGTTTATGGTTCCGGATGTGGTGGTGTTTTATCCTTGTTGTAGCCTGTGGGTAGATAGGCAGCTGTGATCGTCACTGTCCCCCTCCCATTCCACAGGTAAGGAAACTGAGACTGGGGAAGGGGTGCTAATACATGAGTTCTGCCCGCGCTGCCTCTTCCTACCCGTGAAACAATCCGAGAACACAGAACCTTGTGGCTCACGGCCAGGTGTGAACCTTGGAGTTGTGATGGATTACTTCTCCTATACCCGGTAGCTTTGCATGCTTTGTGACTGGGGACAAGGTCTGACCTGTGCTGACTCCCGAAACCCGCCATGATGTGGAAGGCGACGCTGGGATGGACTTACTGGCATTCTCTTTGTTAGCTCTGTCGGCCTTGGCATTTTCATTCCATTACGCATAGAGTTTGTAAAGGCACATACCACTGGCTACAGCTCATCTCCTTAGTGCTGAATTGAAAATAATTAAGGCATATGTAAAGTCAGCGTATCTGTCTTCCAAGTGTTTAAAAAAAAACGGGTGTCTTGTTGAAATTGAATTAACTGCTGGAATCAAGAATGCAGTAACTATTTTAAGGAATTCACTTAGACTTTTTTTTTAATCTGTTTTTTAATATGTAAAATCAGCCTAGGGCTGCTTACCTACCTCAAAGCAGAATCCTCTGGCTTTAATGAGTGAATATTTGCTGAGCGCCAGCCACGGTCAACAGCATCACGATCATTATTATTTTTATCAGCCCTATCATTTTTCATTATTATCATCACATACAGTTCCTTATGTAATAACTGTACTTCAAGGACACAGAAACATTTCTCTCTAATAAGCTCCCAAACTTTCTCTTCTCCTCCTCCTCCCAACTACCTTTCCATTTCTGTTGCTCTGGGATTTGGCAACCCAGTTTAATTTATGATGAGAAGACACTCTGGAAAATTGAAGCGAGATAACATGAGTTGATTGGGGGAAAAAATAACTTCATCTTAACTCTTGAAGCAGAAGACATCAGGTTTCCTAATTCCTTCCTTTCGTCCTTGAAAATAGCACATCAGCCGCGGAGCACACCTGTGCAGAGTTCTAAAATGTATCTGTGGCAGCCGTTGCCAGAGTAGCAATTAGACAATTACTGCTAAATTTCACCTGCAGAGGCAGACTGCGAAAAAAGACCGGGCGGTTTGACCTTCCACACTTGGGGATGAGGTAAATAATCCGTGGGAGATGGGATGATGTCACGAATTTGGTACTGGCAGGGAAGTCAGGCAGTGGTGTGGTTCCTGGCTGACCTCCATGGCCTGGGGGACGTTGGTTGCCGCACGTAATTCAACTATTTTTTGTCTGGAGGTATAGTACACTTTCCCTTCCTTCTTCTAGAGTGGTAAATAGTCAAGGAAATCATTCAGTTTATCACCCTGCTGGCTTTTTTGCAGGGAGCTTACCATAGCTGGAAAGATCTTTGCAATTTATTTCATTAGTTTTGTTTCCCCACTCCCCTCCCTGCTGCCACCCCCAACTGTGACCTCTGCAGAGAGAGAGACCTCATCTGCCGGGCTCATCTCTCGACTCATTTCCCATATCAGCCCCTGGTGTGTAACAAGTGCTCAACAAACATTTGTCGAGTAAGTGTGTTAAAAACGCTTTTGACACGTAAAGCACCAATCACAAACCAAGAGCCCAGAGGCGAAATTTGGCTTGCTAAGCTTGTTTCTGTTTTTTTTTTTTCCCCCCTGGGTTTGTTGTTGTTGTTGTTGTTGTCGGCTTGCACAGTACTGTTAAAAATATTGAATTAGGGTCGCCCTCTCTTGTAAGAGGTGCGGCCCCAAATGTTCGGTTAGATTCTTGATGCTTGGCGCAAAATAAAGCTTTGCTTGACCTTCGCTTTAAAATATATAATATATATATATATTATATATTTTATATATAATATATAATATATTTTATATATATAATATATATATTTATATTATATATATATAATTAGTGGCCAGCATGTAAATATGGTGAGGCTTCCTATGGAAGACCACATTTCTGGCTTCTCTTAAGATTCAGTCAGATCTGGAACACGGGACCAGCCTTAGGAGAGGAGGAAGAGCCTAGGACAGTGATTCTCCAGGTGTGACCCTCAGATCAGCATCATTGGTATCAGCTGGGAACTGGTTAGAAATGCAGATTCTCGGTCCTTTCCCCTTTCCTGACCTATGGAATCATCTGGCAACTTTTATTTTCATAAGTTCTCTGGGTGATTCTGATGGACCCAAAAGCTTGAGAGCCACTCACCACACTTAGAGTGTAAAAAGGGTGACTGGCTTTGAAAACAGAATGCCTGGATCTGGCTTTGCCACTTCCTCAGCTCTATAGGGTCAGACAAGCTATCTGACTCACTGTGCCCCAGTCTGTTCACACGTAACATGAGGGTGATACCGGGACCTCCCTCCTAAGGTTAGAAGTACCTGAGTAATGATAATAACTTAATAAATGTCCCCGGTTGCTCACATGGCCGTGGTCAGCTGAGGATGAGCAAGCACCTGCCTCTTTTAGATACACCCTGAGCTGGATTTCCACTCTATGAGGACATTACCCAACATGCTGACTTCCTTCCTGTGACTTGCTGGGCCCCTATGGCCATTCAGGTTGTCATCCTTGACAAGGACCTACTTTTTCACTATTGGCCGTTGCTGATTCCTTCGTTTTGCCGTGAAAGATTTATACCGTGTATTGTGTGCCTACTGTGTAGCAAGCACCAAGCTCGGCATAGTTTGTCCTTTTCTCTTTCCCAGCAGCCCTACAAGTTGATATTGTTGTGTTCGCTTGACAGATGAAGAGCTGGCAATTCAGAGAAGTTAAGTAGTTTGCCTAAAGCCACACAGCTGCTAAGTGGCAGAACAGGAATCCAACCCAGGTAATCGAGTCCCGCATGGTCTCCTTGCTCGGCGGGGAGCCTGCTTCTCTCTCCACCTCTGCCTGCCTGTGTGCTCTCTCTCTCTCTCCTTCTCTCTGACAAATAAATAAAATAAAAAAAAAAATTAAAAATGATTTTATGGGGCAGTGAGTTATTTTTAGGTGGTAAGGAAGGTAGTTTCAGTTGGTGTATAAGTTCTGCGTTAAATTAAAAAAAAATGTACAGGTGAGCTTGGGTGGTTCAGTCGGTTGGGCACCTGCCTTCTGCTCAGGTCATGATCCAGGGGTACTGGGATCGAGCCCCGTGTGGGGCTCCCTGCTCAGTGGAGAGCCTGCTTCTCCCTCTCCCTCCACCTATATCTCTGCCTACTTGTGTACTCTGTCTCTCTGTCAAGTAAATAAAATCCTAAAAAAATAAAAAAGTACATAGTAGGCAACTAATATGTTTTATACTCTTCCACAAACATGAGAAGAAAGTGATAATAGGTCACCTAGGTGGTGCAAGTAGGTCTTTTTTCTTTTAACTGAAATTCCAGTTTAATAATCTTGTTTTAGTTATGTGAATTAGAGATGTATTTTCATGGATGGCATTAGAAGAAAGAGAAGGGAAATCCCATACTTACATTGGTACTTAAAAATCAGAGCATCTGAAGATGTTTTTCTTTATATTGAAACACAATTGAATTAAATGCCAAAACTTCTTTAATCGTTTCTGATGGAACTCTTACTGAAATGCCTTGTCAAAGATAAACCACACAGGTTCTGACCCAAAACAGGTGCTCAGTCAAGGTTCACTGACCTAAAGTGCTTCATGTACTCCCTGGTCTTTTCAAATGATGTATCATTTAGTCTGATTTTAATCATTCAAGGTTACTAACTAATTGGTCTTTACATCTCTCCATTACTTGTAATCTTGACTTTTTTTTTTTTTTCTTAAACAAAATGACAGCCATAGCCTCATGGCTTTTGCGGGACAAACGTATTAACACTTACTTTTTTTTGGCCAGTGTTTTTTCCTATTTATAGCAAGTAAAAATAATTTCTATATATAATAATTTTGCGAAATTCCTTTTTCAAATAGATTTATTTTAACGCAACAAGGAGCCAGTTAAAAACTATGTTGGATAAATAATATTGAATGTAGTCTGTGAATATGACCCCTGTCGGGAGGGGAGAGAGAAAAATGACAAATATTTGGAAATGGTCGCTCCTGCCATCCTAAGGAGAGGACACGAACATTTGCCTTTCTGCCTAGACAGCGTCCTTAAGGCCTCTGCTTCGACTTCAGAGGGAATCTGCCACCAGTTCTTTCTCTCCCATTCTAGCAGCTGGCCATCCATGTTACCCTAAAGCTGCACCAGACACCGGAGGCCCGGTCAAAAAATCAAGTGGTGACCCAGGAAAGGTGGAGAGGGTGTGTGGTAACTCATGTCGGTGAGCCTAGTCAGTGTTTTAGGAATTGGAATTTGGATCCTCCTCTCCAGGAGCAGAGACCACAGCCCTGTGACTCAGTGGCTCACTCTAGACCAACACCACCCACAAGTTTAAATGGACAGAGGAATTTAAATGGACAGAGGAATTTAAATGGACAGAGGAATTCCAACATGGAAACAGTGTTGGAGGAAGACTGTCAGGGGCAGGGTATGGTCTTGCTGCTTCTTGGAAAAAGATGTGTGGCGCCATGCTCCAAAGTTCTGAGAAAGAAAAAAGTAGACCCCCAAATCCCTGAGAAAGAAAAGAGTAACCTTGGGAATTTTCTCCCAGAAATTGGGCAGCTGGCCTGGTGGCTGAAGTCTTCAGTATAGATCTAGGGAGTCCTGGGTTGGTTTCCTGGGTCTCCATTACCAGCCTTTTGACCTGAGACAAGTCATTTAATCCGTCATCTAGAAAAACAGGAATGGCATATTAGACAATTAAGCTGACAGGAGCAAAGATGTCACACAGAACCTGGTATGCAGTGTGTATGATTATTGTTGAGGATGAAGGGAGAGTCGGTAAGAACTCTAGCATATGTTCTTCCCACCTCAAACTTGGAAAGCCAACATGTTGCCCTGGGACCACCATTTGATCATGTCTTAAGGTTCTCAAGAGAAACCGTCTCTCCCTCTATATCTATGCCCACATCCCTGTCTGTATCTAAATCTATAGGTACAGATAGAGATTGATGCAAATTTATCTTAAGGATTTATTTTAGATTTGTTTTAAGCAATTGATTCGCATACCTGTGGATGCCAGCAAGCCCAAAATCAGCAGGGTAGGTTGGCAAGCTGGAGACCCAGGAAGGAGCTGGAATTAAGAGTTCAGAGGCAGTCTGCCGACTTAATTCCCTCTTGTTCCAAGGAGGTCAATCTTTTCTCTTAAGGCCTTCAACTGCCTGTGTGAGGCCCACCCACATTATGGAGGGGAATTTGCTTTACTCAAACAAAGTCTACTGATTTAAATGAAAATCTCATCTTAAAAATACCTTTGCAGAAATACATAATGTCATACCTTATAATGTCCAGGCACCATAACCCCTCCACTTGACACATAAAATTAACTATCCCAGGTAGTGTTCTCTGTCTTTGGGTGGCCACTATTGGAACTCTTTTGATTTTCTTCTGCATTAAACAGAATTCTTTATATTGCTGGGGGCAGAACACTAACTGAAACTGGTTTAAGGAAAAAAAAAAAAAAAGGATGGGGAGGGGGAAGGGAGGAAACACTGATTCAGTAGGTCAAACTATCAGGGGTTTCTAGCTTCTAGATCAGGGTTCTGGGTTCTGTATGGTAGGAGGACCTCTCCATTCCCATTCTCCTGTGTGGGATAGATTGCTGCCAGCTACTCTTCGCTTAAAAGTCTTCACAGAGTCTTTTTCTTCTCAGAATTTCCAAATTAAGTCCTGGGCCTCAATCTTATTGGTCCGTTTGGGTCACATGCCCATCCCTGAACCAATCACCGCAGCAGGGGGAATGAACGTGCGGATTGGTTAGACCAGGTCCTGGGGCCTTCCCTAGGGCTGAGCTTAGGCACCACCAAACCAGGTGGCCTGAAGCACCGAGGAGGAGCGATCCCCGTGGGAAATCATGTTCCCATTTCCGGGAGGAGAAGGACAGCTGGCTGGAGGGAATAACCCATCACAGAACTGCTCCAGCTCGCACAGCCAACTCTCTTCCTGCCTGCACCATGGCTCTCCTTTTTTTTCTCATCAGTGCATAAGCACTTTCTATCCCTTTAAAAACCTGGGCCTTTGCTTCCTAATTTTGAAACTCCCAATTCATCTAAGAAAGCAGATGCTTCAGAAGTAGGCTGCCTCAGAGAGCAGTTTTGAGCCTGATCCTGAATGCGTGATCATTGCCCAGGGACAGTTGGGTACCAGCTGATCCTTCCGTGCTTCTGTTCCTGGTGTGGGAGGATGGAACTCAGAGTAACCGAGTCCTAGCTCACGCTGTAGGAAGGCAGGTTAAGCTTCCTGTGGCTTCTCTTTGTCCGCGCTTAGCCAGAAGTCTATAGTACAGAGTTTAGAATGGAGGGGCACCTGAGTGGCTCAGTGGGTTAAAGCCTCTGCCTTTGGCTCAGGTCATGATCCCAGGATCCTGGGATCGAGCCCCACGTAGGGCTCTCTACTCAGCAGGGAGCCTGCTTCCTCCTCTCTCTCTGCCTGCCTCTCTGCCTACTTGTGATCTCTGTCAAATGAGTAAAATCTTAAAAAAAAAAAAAAAAAGTTTAGAATGGAAACATGGGACTTACCTATGAATTATAACAGGAGGGAAGAAATGTCCTGTTAGAAGGATCCAAGATTAGGGGGAAAAGCTGCTTGCAAACACTTTTTTGAGGTCATACTGTGGGTGCCTGTGTGTGTATACACACATATATTTTTTATAAAATGTATACATATATGTACATTTACATATAAATATGTATATTTATGTAAATATACAAAGTATATATAAATGCATAATATACATATACTTTTTAAAAGTCCGTTTCATTGAGATAATTCACAGACCAGACAATTCAGTCCCTTAAAGTGTACAATTCTTTGTTTTTTAGTATTTTCTCAGGATTGTGGGACCATCACTAAAATCTTATTTAGAACATTTTCTTCATCCCTAAAATAAACCCCACAGGGATTAGCAGTCACTCTCCATCCTACCCTTCCTCCAAGCCTCTGGCAACCACTAATCCACTTTCTGTCCCCAGAGATTTGCACACTCTGGACGTTTCACATAAACGGAGTCAGACCATCTGTAGGCTTTTGTGACCGGCTTCCTGTATTTAATGTGGTGTTATCGAGGTTCATCCACGCCATTGTATGTATCAGCATGCCCTTCCTTTTCGTTGCTGAATCATCTTCCTTGGCATGGATACACTGCAGCTGATGGGCATTTGGACTGGGCCCCCTCTTTGGCTATTGTAAATAATGCTGCTGTGAAGCATTTGTGTACACATTTTTGTATATGTGGATGTTTCCGTCTTTTCTTGCATCTATGCCTAGGAAAGGAGTGACACTCGTGGGTCATCAGGATTTGGAGAACTGCCAAATTGTTTTCCAAAGTGCCTGTGCCACTTAGTTTCCCACCAGCAATGTGTTAGGGTTCTGGTTTCTCCACATCTCTATTAACACTTGTTCTTGTCTTTTTTCATTATAGTCATTCTGGTAGATGAAAAGTGGTGTCTCATGGTGCCTTTGATTGGCTTTTGTCTAGTGGCTGTATTTGAGTATCCTTTCATGGGCTCCTTGACCATTTGTCCGTCTTCTCTGGAAAAATATCTTTTACCTCTTTTCTCATCGGGTTGTCATTTTATTATGGAGTTGTAAATATTCTTCACATATTCTGGCTGTGAACACTTCTGACGTTGGTTCTTTTTATCCTACTAGGCCTTGGCTTTTAACAGCTCTGGATTAATGAGAATATTTTTTATTCAAGCCTGAGGGGAATCTAAGGGTAGACGAAGCTGTAATTGATAACATTGCCAGTGGTTTGGGTGTGTTATTTAAAGATGTCTCTGAACCCGATTCTTTATTGTCTGCAAATTTTTTTCTCTTGAAAAAAATGTCAAAATACTGAAACGAAAGGACAGCACAAAGAATATCTCTAGGGGCACCTGGGTGGCTCAGTGGGTTAAAACCTCTGCCTTTGGCTCAGGTCATGATCCCAAGGTTCTGGGATCAGGCCCCGCATCGGGCTCTCTGCTTAGCGGGGAGGGGGGAGCCTACTTCCCCCTCTTTCTCTCTGTCTGCCTCTCTGCCTACTTGTGATCTCTGTCTGTCAAATAAATAAATAAAATCTTTAAAAAAAAAAAAAGAATATCTCTATACCTTCTCTTGTATTCAACAATCATGAACATTTTGCCATATTTGCTTTCCTGTTCTGTGTGTGAGTGTGTGGTTGTGTGTACACCTTAACAGATCTGAATCCTTTAAAAGTAATTTGCAGACATAGTGACCCTCACCTCGAAGAACTCTAGCGTATCCAGATTACTTTCCTACATAACCATATTAACTTCCTCACATCCAAGAAATATATTAATTCAGTCATATCTAATGTATAATCCAGATTCAGATTTCTCCAGTATTCCCCCAAATGTCCTTTCTTGCCTTAAAAAAAAACCGCCAGGATCCATTCCAGATTTACATGTTACTTTTGCTTGTGTGGCCTCCCACTCTCCTATGAACTAGAAAATGTTCTCCTTTCTTGTCTTTTGTGACATTGATATGTTTTGAAGCATCTAAGGTAGTTATCTTCTAGAATGACCCACACTCTAGGTTGTTGGACTGTTTCTTTGTGATCGGAATTAGGGTAGACTTTTCTTGGTAAGAATATTGCATGGGTGGTGCCGTGTGCTTCCCCTCCATCTGGAGGAACATGGCATGAGTTTGTCCTGTAATCGCCAGGGCTTAGTGTGATCATTTGATCAAGGAGTATCTGCCAGATCTCTCCACTGTAGAGGTAGCTTTTCCCCACCCTAGTTCAGAAGGAATCTGTATGAATATCTTGTTCCTTGACACCCTTCCATCCCATCACTCTAGCGTGCACCGATGAGCCTGAAGCTCAAATTGGTTATTACACTGGGGGTCACAAAATGTTGATTTTCTAATTTTACCATTCATTCTCCATTTCCTAGCCGACATTCCTCTGTCAAAAAGAGCTTTACCTCGTACTTTCTCATACTTTGTCAATTTTGCCTTTCTCCTTTTCTTCTTTTACTTTTGAATATCATGATGAACTTGAGAATCATTTTCATCATTGTTGTTTCCTAATTTAAAAAGTTAAGCTATTGATCTTCTCCGCAGGTGTTTCGGAGTGTCCCACTGTGCAGTAGGCATTATTGTTCAAAAAAAAAAAAAAATTTGGTTTACCTTTAAGGCCTTCTGTCAGGCCTAAATTAATTTGTGGTTCTATGACCAGTGAGTAAATCACTCCCCTGTACCTATGTTTTTGTATTTATCTCTGCCTGCCTCTAAATTATGTATTTAATTTCATTTACGTGCTGATTTTATTTTAGTATTTTGTCAGAATGTTTTTATAGAGTTGCATTTCTATTTTATTCAAGAAAGCAAAACCAAGGAAAGAGCTTTAGGTAACCTGTATCTCTTAGTGTTCAAAACCTCTGACTCTGAGGGCTCCGCGAAGTTTCTAGTGCTGTCTGAAGAGGTAGCAGCTCACGTGATTGCAGCCAGGACCCCTGGGAAAGGTGAATAACCCTTCAAGGTCACGGGCATTGTCTTAGATATACTTCTAGCATGCATTAACTGAGTACTTGACCATCAACCCCCTTCCCAAAATAAAACTAACACTTGAAGTACCATAGGTGATTCTGCCTGCCATTCTGTTCATAAGGTTTGTGGCCAGATTATGTGTGAGACAAGAGATGTGTCTCTCTTTTATAGAACCAACTTGCTGCTTGTAGTGTGGGCTTCTCACACATGGAAATTTCACATTTCAGACTCTGTCTGTCTTACGTAGTTAAAAATACAAAATCATACTGTGTATATGTACTCTTATTACACAGTATACCTTTTAGTCTCTGTGATATATTTATAATAATATCTCCCTGTATGGGATCATCAGTGACACTGTAACTCTTTGGTAAATCAAGAGATAAATTCACTGGGACTCAATTATTTTTGCCTTGTACAATGACTTCAGAACCTAACCCCTGTCTAAGATGTCTCTATTATCCTGTTCTTGTAAACCTATCTCTAGATAGTTTTGATGTCTCTTTTCCTTTCAAACTTTGGGGTTTTTTTTCTTCTCTTATGCTGATAAAACCCACTAGCCTTGCTTAATTAATCCTACAAGAATGCCAGTCTATCACTTATATCTGTGCCCTCCTAGCCTCCCCCTCATCTCTGCTCTTCCCCTGTAACTGGCAGGAGAAATGAAAACTATTAAACTAAGATACCCTTAGTGACAATTTTACAGCTGTCTTGAAAATAGCTCTTTGCTCGCAATAAAAAAAGCCAGTGTGCAGCTGGTAAATGCAAACATATCAGCTTATTGTTTCTCTGAACTGCTTCTCTTTCCTTGGAAAGGCTAGATTTAGAGCTTAGATCATTTGCGAGTCTTCGACTGCAAGCAACAGAAAGTGTTTCTGCTAGCTTCCATAAAAAGGAAGGATGTAGAGTGCCTTACAGATTCGAAGGCAAAGCAGAAAAAGCAGACTTCTCAGAAGAGCGGGACCCGAGGATCAATGGAACAGGAACCCGTGTCTGTTGGTCCACCATCTTTGATATAGTGCTTCTGTGCTGAAAATTCTGAAGCAAGGGAGAGAGAGATTGAAATGGTTTTCCCTGGGGTCATGTGCTCCCTAGGGGACATGGAACTGAATTGACATTTTCAACCAAAACTGGGGAGGGGAGCTGCTCCCAAGGGAAACTTGAACTGCTCTTTCCAGAAGAAGACAAAGGAGGTTGGGAAGACACAAGGAGCCCTGCCCTCAATCCAGCACCATCTTGCATCTTTGTAACACATTGTCTGGGATGCCCAACACTGTAGGGTAAAGCATTCTGCTATCTCTCCTCCGCCAACAGTCACCAATCCTATGGCAGACCTTGTCTCACGATCCATTTACCTATCCCCTCCTTTTAACGTCCTCTCTCTGGGCTATTCCACTAAAAACACTGGTAGTTGGGGTGCCTGGGTGGCTCAGTGGGTTAAATCCTCTGCCTTCGGCTCAGGTCATGATCCCAGGGTCCCGGGATGGAGCCCTGCATCGGGCTCTCTGCTCAGCGGGGAGCCTGCTTCCTCCTCTCTCTCTGCCTACTTGTGATCTCTCTCTCTGTCAAATAAATAAATAAAATCTTTAAAAAAAAAAAAAGAACACTGGTAGTCAAATCAGCTTTATAGGCAAGAAATGTGAAAGGGAAGGGAGCAGCAGACAAAGAGAGGGACGATGGCTGCAAATGGGTTAAAATGGTCAACTTCCTTCTGGAGACAGCCAGCTGTCAAATATTTATTTCCAGAGACCAAAACCTTTCTCGTTAGAAATTCACTGGCTTGGTCACTGCTGCCTCGAGCTGTGGGTGTGTGAATGTCAGCCCTTTTACTGGCAAGTCGGTGAAATTGGCTGATGACACAAATCTGCGTAGGTTTGGGAGAAGAAGGCAGGATTGTGAGAAACTCCAGATGCATCACAGCACACCCTGTGAGTCACTCCGACGGGTCAATGGAGAGTCTGCAGGTTGGGTGGCGGCGGGATTGGAAAAGAGAAATTAGCATATTTAGCACCAGAAGAGTGTGGGGCGGGGTGGGGGAGTCAGACTTGAGGGCAGCAGTGTTATTAACTGGCCTTCTCCAAAAATCATCTCCAGTTCTTTCTTGGAACGGTGTACTAAATGTGACTCGTCCTATGTCAGAGAGAGAGAAAAAGGAAAAAAATAGAGCAGAGCATCCGAGCGAGGCTGAGATGAAGCTCCCGCTTCCTATACTTAGAATCTATTTTTATTAATGTTGATAATAAGAACAGTTCACCATTTATTGATGAATGGTGCGGGGCACCATTATTGAGCATTTTATATGTATCATTCGTCTGCTCGGTAAGTACGTGAGGAAACGCAGCCGCCAGCACTGAGGCTCCCTTGGCTTAGTCCGAGGTCTTCCGGCTCATAAGGGGTAAGGAAAGGATGCAAAATAAAGATGTTACGACTGTTGCCTTAAAAATAGCAGGTGCCTCATTTCTTAATGCCTTGTGCACTGTTCGTGGGCGTCCTTCAGCGTGAACGTGGCGTGTCTGGATAAAGAGCCCCACACTGGAAGTGTAAATATTTATTAACATTTTCATTTAACAGTTATCTGTTGAGCTATTCCTCTGTGCTGGATAGGCACCTTTATTGCCAGAGCAGGAACCCCACTGGGAAGGTCAACTTCTTAACGCCCATTTTTATACCCATGGTCCAGAGGCTCTTAGATGTTTCTCGACTTGGGGGCCTCTTTGAGCCTCTCACATCCTTATTTAACCCCTTGATCAAAGGGGTAGAATGCGACAGACAGACATTGGTCCCTCCTCTCTGCATTTATAACTCTAACCTGAGTTGGGCATTTAATGCCTTTCCTGGAGAATGAGGTTGGCGAACGAGAAAGTCACAACAGGACGGGGAAGAATCGGGCATTTAATAGTAAGCAGTAAGGAAAGAAAAGATTTCTGAGCACCTGCTAGATTTCAGAACACATGACCATTTTTAATTCTCACAGAAATCCTACCACTCATACGTGATCTGCCCATTTTATTTTACTCTTCAGCACACATTAAGTATGGAAAGTTTCGATGGTTTGCCCAACGATGCACAGATTACAAATGCCAAAGCCAGAATTTTTCATTTTTATCTTTTCTTTCTCTCGTCCTTGTGGGCCCCACCTTCCAAATGCATTTAGTATCTGACCACTTCAGAAGAAAGAGCCCCTCTGGTACCCACAGCCCCATCTGGGCCGCCATCCTTTCTTGCCAGAATTCTTGAACACAGGAAGCCGTAGTCCTTAGAGCAGCCTGCAAGGACCTTGGAGGGTCTCTGGGATTCAGAACCACAATCGTAACCTCAGGGACCGCCTCTCCTCCTGTCCCTCCCATCACCCACTACACTCCAGCCATCTGGCCTCCAGCTGTTCCTTGAACACCTGAGCTGAGTTCCTTCCCCAGGACTTGGCACTCGCAGTTCCCTCTGCCTGGAATGTTCTTCCACATAGCTTGTGGGCTCACATCCTTCATGTTGTCTTCCCGGTGAGACTGGCTCTATCCAGACTATTGAAAATTGTGACTGTACCATAGGCCCAGGCTCAGGGTGGTGTGGTAGACAGAAATGGCTAAGTGGCTTCCATGACCTTTTCCCCTGATGTCACTTCCATGGCTATATTACATTATATGGCCAAAGGCAAAGGGAAGGCCATCTGGGTCTACAATCTCAAAGAAGTAATTCTGTCACAGCTTGAAAGAGCTTGCCGGATACTTCCCAAGAGCCTCCAGATCAGAAGCCCACCCAACCAACACCTGATTGCAGATTTGTGATGCAGAAAAAGCAGCAGAACCCCTTGGGCTTTGACCTACAGCAACATAATGAATAAGTGTTGTTTTGGGTTGCGGGATCCTCAGGAGCTGCTGGAGCACCACTAACAGAGATGGCAAATGGGATTCTTCCCTCCTGGCACCTTTGATCCTTGAGCAGCTCCCAGCTGAGTGGAGAAGGGTTTGGAGACTCCGCGATGGTGCAGAGTATCTGAGAGTAGCCATGTGTCAGCCCATACCCGGTCTGGGCTCTTTCCCCACCCTCCACCCTCCACCCTCCACCCCCGAACTGAAACGTGCGCTTACACGGACTTCGTGGAGTGGTTGGGCTGGGGGTTGCCATTAACAAAAACCAGCCCGCAGAATAAGAGATCATGGACCTAAGTATCTCTCATCTCTCTGAGCTGCCATGACAAAATGCAGACTGGGTGACTGATAAACAGCAGACATTCCTTTCTCTCAGTCCTGAAAGCTGGGAAGTCCAAGATCAAGGTGCTGGAACATTCCATGTCTGGTGAGAGCCAGCTTCCATGTTCAGAGACTGCTGTCTTTCTGCCCTGAGTGCTGGGGCCTCTTATAAGGGTACTCATCCCATTCCCTCATGACGAATCACCTACCAAAGACCTAACTCCTTATACCACCTCGCTCAACGTCAGAATTTCAATGTATTACCTGGGGCGGGGGGCGGCATAGACACAAATATCCAATCTTCAGCAAAGGCCTAGAATGTAAATCCTGTTAGGGCACAGATTTTTGCTTGTTATAGCGACTCTTCTGTCCTTGATGTCTAGAACCATGCCTGGCATCGAGGAAATCCTCCGTAACATTTTTTGAGTTAATGATCTAGGTCACAAGGGATAGGGGTTAAAAATCTGGCCTGGGGATTAACTGGGTATATGTTGGTGCTCCGGTGGCCTGAAGTCAAATTCCATTTCTACCACTTAACAGTTTTCCTCCTCTCCAAGAGGAGAGAAGAGGATCTCTTTGTGGTGTGGTTGTGAGAATTAATTGAGATGTTGAGCAGAAAGTGCTGGACCCAGGGCCTGGCACCAGGTCAGATTTAGTGCATGGAAGCTATTTTAGAATTTACCGTATCCGTCAAGGTTCTTAGCAGCTGTGAGCTCAGGCTGATTTAGTCAGGGAAATCTCTATTCAGAGGTTATCCGGAAGCTTACTGGGCCTCCAGGAAGGCTGGAGAGTCTGATTCTGAGTGCAGACTGATCAAAGGAAACCACTCTCCAGTCAGACAAGCCGAAGCACCCTGGGACACGGGTCCACAGGGGCCTGGCGGCCAGTACCACATGTGGTTGTGGCTTTGCTCCCGGACCTCAGGGTGCCTGGGCTGGACACCGCCTCCGCCCCTGCTACCCCTAGAAACCCACACTGTAGCTGGTTGCAAGACTCACACGCTCCCCAAGCCCTGCTCCTTGGTGTCGTTAGATCCGCATTCTAGTCCCTATTCTCGTCTAGACAAGTCCGTGTGATTGGTCAGGCCTGGCTCCTGCCTGTGCTGCGGCTGCTAGGAGAGCTGGCAAGTGAGGTTTTGACTTTTCACCCTCCCTAGTGTGAAATAGGCTCCGTCTTCCATTTATAAAGCAAGGGTTCTCCAAACATAAAAAGACCTTAAGGGACACCTGGGTGGTTCTGCCTTCCGCTCGGGTCATGGTCCCAGGGTCCTGGGATCCAGCTCCGCATCAGGCTCTCCGCTCAGCGGGGAGCCTGCTTCCTCCTCTCTCTCTCTCTGCCTGCCTCTATGACTGCTTGTGATCTCTGTCAAGTAAATTAAAAAATAAATAAAAATAAATAAATAAAAAACCTTAAAAAAAAAAGACCTTAAGTGCTAGGCAGCACTCCTCACCCAACCCCCCAAAAGACAAAACTCCTTACATTCACCATTAAGTTGCAAAGTTGGGGTCAGAAATACTGTTTTAAGAGGGCAGGGAGAGCTCTAGGTTCTTGTCTCTGGATGATTCCAGGTAGCAGGGATGATTCATGGGAGCCTTTAAATAGATCTGGGGGGGAGGGATTTTTTTTTTCCATTTAATACTGGCTTTCAGTTTGACCTCTTATGATTCATCCTGCACCAGGATCATGCATAATTAAAGGACCACTTACGTCTAACTTCAGAATGTGGTTGTAGCAGGAAGGTACCTGTCAGTATGAGCTCTATCTGAACCAGGCCTTCTTGGTAGGACCTGCAGAGTCCTATGACATGTCCAAGGGTGAATCGTTCTGGGGTTATGAAGTCAAGGGTTGATTGTCATTCTTTCTCTGTGGTTTTTATACCTGAGAACACCTTTTAAAAAGTAATCCTATGTTAACAGGTAACATTTACGTAAGGCTTGTCATTTTGTAACCGCTGGCTAAATGCTTTAAGTTGTACGTGGTCTCATTTATTCCTTCTTTGAAGCATGGTATAATTATGCCCATTTTATAGCCTAGGAAACTGAGGCTTCGGAAACATGTCAACCAGGTTGTAGGTGGTGGAACTTGGACTTGAACCCAGGTGTGCCCAACACCAAAGCATGTTGTCTTCACCACAAATTTATGTGAACCTGATAGACAGCCCTAAAAGCCCTTGGCAGAGAAGTAGTGCTCTTCATCGGTCAGCATCATGGAGGGTCCATTTTGGTATAGTCAGGCTTGAAGACTGTGGAAAATTCACAGATGCCCTTTTAGATTTGGTGTGGGATTTAGGAATTTTGGGGTTTCCAGGTCTTTCTTCAAGATTTTGCCTGCAGATGAAGTTTCTGTCTGTCTTTTTTTTTTTTTAATGTAGTAGCAATATGAGAGAACATATAATTTTTTCTGTAATCAAGATAATGAACTGAGCTGCCTATATTTATTTCCATTAGCACAGTGATTACATATAATTAAAACCAAGGCATCATCATCAGAAAAGGTCAGATAACAAAAAACATAGGATAGAACAGATAAATTATCTTTTCACAGAAAAGATTCGTGCGGGCCCTTGCAGAAGGAATGCCCGTGTGCCTCCCTCCCCTCTGCCAACTCCACGTGCTCCAGGCTACTTTTCCTTCTCCACCATTCCTTCTCCATTTCACCTTAAAACATGCTATTTTTTTCTGAATTGTATTTCTTCTCTGTCCTCCTCCTTTGAAAATGTAAGCTCCTTGAGGACAGGAGCCTTCCTTTCCTCCCGTGATACGCCTCACGTGTCACTGGAGACCTGCTGCATCGTGGGTACCCAGTAAATATTTGTTGAATGAATGGGTGACTGTAATACAGGATAGTCGAAGTAGAATAAGATGAGAGGAAATTCTTTAGAATGAGGGCATACGTTTGCACGACTGTTTCACTATCTATTGCCATGAGACAAGCCACCTCACCGTGCCACGGCTTACAGCTGTCACCAGTCCCTGGCCTACCTACCATTCCGTGGTCAGGAATTTGGGCAGGGTTCATCCTGCCTCACTTGTCTCTGCTCCCCATGGTGCTGGCTGGGGCAGTCGAGCTGGTTCTGGAGAATCTCAGCTGGCCTCTGTCACGTGACTGGGTGCTGACTCTTGGCTGGGGTGCCTTAGTTTTTGTTCTTGTGGCCCGTCTCTGCACATGGCCCTCATCTGGCAAGGGCCTCTCTCTCTCTCTCATAGTCTGGAATTCTTCATGTTGTGGCCAGGTTCCCCATGGGAAAGTGGTCACTGCAGGGCCCCTCAAGGCCTCAGCTCCAACATCCCAGAATGGCCTTTCCGCCACCATCCATCTATGGTGAAAGCCAGTGTGTCCCAGAGCCAGCCCGGACTTGAGGGCTGGGGACAGGGACAGGGACTCGGCCTCTTGGAGGGAGGAGCAGCACGTGAAATTGCAAAGAAAGTGCAGATGGAGGGGAGGGGGCTCCTTTTGTGTTCTGGGTTGTTTGTTTGTTGGTTGGTTTTTTCCAGCTTACTTTGTTGTGGTAAAATACATATAGCATAAGATTTTTCTTTTTAGTCCTTTTTAAGTGTAGAGCTCACTGGCACCGAGTGTGTTCACACGGCTGTGCGGCCATCCCCACCATCCCTCTCCAGATGGATGCTTTCAGCACCTCCCCAAACTGAAACTTTGTCCTCAGTAATCCCCCATGCCGCTCCCCGTCCCCCAGCGCCTGGTAACCACCGGGCTGCTTTCTGGCCCTGTTAATGGGACTACTCTAGGTGTAACCTATCTCTATACTTCTGCATGGAATGATACAGAATTTGTCTTTTCGTGATGGGCTTAATTCTCTTGGCATAGTGTCCTCAATGATCATCCTTTTTGTAGCATGGGTCAGAATTCTGTTTCTTTTTTCTTCTTTCTTTCTTTTTTAATTTGAGAGAGAGAGAGTAAACGAGAGAGAGGAAGCAGGAGCAGGGCTGGCAGGAGCAGGGCTCTGATGGGCGCTAGAGCTGCTCCCACCTTTGGGCTGTTGTGAATAATGCTACTACGAACATGGGTGTACAGATACCTGTCTGAGTCCCTGCTTGAGTTCTTTTGGACGTATACCCAGATATGGAATTGCTGCATCACAGACTAATTCTATGTTTAAGTTTTTAAGGAATCTCCATACTGTTTTCCACAGCAACTGCATAATTGCACAGAAAGGGAACTTTTTAAAAATATTCTCTTAGACCACAATAGTATCTCATTTTCTTTCTAACCTATCTTCACCACTTTTATAAGGAATTGTTTTAAACTTCTTTTTCTGCTGAAACATATTGTAATGCACATTTTCCCCTTTGTTATTGAAAGTCTTCCCTAAAAAACAAACAAACAAACAAACAAAAGATTGTATTTATTAGAGAGAGAGAGTGAGAGAAAGCACACAAGCAGGGGCAGAGGGAGAGGGAGACTGAGAAGCAGGCTCCCCGCTGAGCAGGGCTTGATCCCAGGACCCCAGGATCATGACCTGCGTGGGAGGCGGATGTTTAACAGACTGAGCCGTCCAGGTGCCCTGAAAACCTTTCTTTTTCCACGTGTGTTTATGGTACTGGAGACCTTCACTGTGTCATACTTTCTACTTTTTCTAGCTAACTCCTCCCTTTAGTGAAGAAAAGATCTATTTCAAGTTCAGCTGAATAGTCAGGGGCATTTACCCCAAGGTTTCTGCTCTCTGCCTTGCTCAAACTCTGCAGCTCACACAGATTTCTGGGCAAGGGAAGCATCATTTCCCTGAAAAGCTTTGGAGGATTGCCCCAGAAGACGGCTCTGAAGTACCTTCAACTTCCCAGCGTTTTGCCAGCCCTCTGTGACTAATCTGAAAATGAATCTTTTGAGAAAAAAAAAAAGAAAGAGAAAAGCACCCTCCCAAGACAAATAATGAGAAATTGCTAAAAATAATAGATGTTTTATTGTTTCTCTTCCTAAAGGCCATATTTTTGGCTGGCTTTAACTATTATTCATTCCCCTGGGGCACATTTCGTTTCTGCTGGAAGATTGTATAGGAAGGGGAATAGCTTATAATTTGGGCTACAAATTGTGTGTGATGTTTCTGTATCATGTTTGGTGGTTCTTATCTCTGTGATTGTTGCCTAAGAAAAGCTTTTTCTTTTACAGGCATTACTTGAAAGCAGGCAATGCCCCTCACCAATGGGCATACCCCTTCTATAAAGATGTATATAATATGGCTCATTTCTGTGTTTTTTTGAAGAATGAGATTCATGATTTTACCCGTCACATTCGTAATACTGTTCTGTACCCCAATCCATAGAAGAAGTAATTCTATTAATCATGTCCCTATAGCCTTCAGTATTGGAAGGACCCCTATAAAGGTGATGTGCCCCCCCAAAAAATAAATAAAATAAAGGTGGGTGTGTTGGGATTTCCTGAGGCCTTTTTGAAATAAGGACATACTTCTCTATTTCTCTTTGAAGGTAAACGTTGGTTCAGTACTTTCCAGGGTCTAGCTACCCCAATAGGGATTCTGCAGGATATTGGTAAAGACCCAGGTCTTTGTCGTCTCACACATGTAGGTTTTACTTAATATGTGCCTATTTGCTAACTGTATGCTTCAGGGCAAATTATGACATCTTCGGCAATCTCAGTTACTGCCCCTATAAAACGCAGAAGTCAGTAGTACTTATCTCAGTGGTTTGAAGTGAACAGTCAAAAGTGCTTGGTACGAAAGTATGACCTAAATAACTATTCTTACTATTATTAAATTATAAATTTCCTGAAGACACAATCTCTTGGGGGGGGGGGCACAATCTATTTCTTTTGATCTTTGAGTACATTGTGTTTATTGATGTATAGTGTTTTTTTTTTTCTTAAGATTTTATTTATTTATTTTAGAGAGAGAGTGAGGTGGGGGGTGGGGAAGGCCATGAGCCGGAGGAGGAGCAGAGGGAGAAGGAGAGAGAGTCTCAAGCAGACTCTGCTTTGAGCACAGAGCCCAGTGCAGGGGCTCGATCTCATGAAGCTGAAATCATGACCAGAGCTGAAATCGAGTTGGATACTTAACTGACTAAGCCACCCAGCTGCCCTGATACATAGTATTTCTAAATAATCTCCTGAAAGGGATTGTTGTACCCAAAACAGTGCACATACTGTAGAGCTCTGCATAATTAGCTTTTTTTATGCCATATTTTCAACTTTAGTAATAATGATCATAGCAACTAAGTTTGTTGTTGTTGTTTGTAGCATTTACTAAGCTAAGCATTTTACCTTTGTTAACTCATTTAGTCCTTAAAATAACCTTGGGAGGTGGGTACTATGATATGCCCATTTTACGAATGAGAAAAGTATGGCCAGCCAAGAAAGGTTAAGTCACTTCCCTCCCTCAGTAGGTCAGTGAGTAGCATAGCCAAATTTTGAACCCATCTTAGCTGGCTCCCAAATCCATGCTTTGTATGAGTTTTCAAAGTTTTTATTCTCAGGACCCCTTTAGTCTGTTCAAAGAGTTTGTTTTCGAGTGGTATATATCTATGAATATGTACCATAATCACAATTCTAACTGGAAATCTTTTTAAATTACTGAAATGTTTAAAATATAAGAATAATGAATTTGTTGCATGCTATCATACCTACCAAATTTTGCAAACAAACAAAAATGACTGGGCCCAATGGCAGTATTTTTCCAAATCTTAACATCTAGCTTACTAGAAGACAGATGGATAATCACTTTGGTCTCTGCATTCAATTTCTTGTGGTATCACAAGTGATTTACTGCCTGGCAAGCATTTTTGACCATTAAAGAATAAGGGCAACGTCTTAGTGTTATTATCAAAGAGTTTTATCTCATGGACTCCCCTGGAAAGATTTTGGGAGTTCCTGGGAATTTCCAGACCATATTGAGAACTACTCTCTACCTTTTCCTGATCTTCAGGTGAGGAGTATACGAACTAGGTAGAACAGGGGAGGGGAGAAGTATTAGTAGCTGTTTCTAAATCACCCAGTGATGGCTGGCCGGGTTGGTAGCCTAATGCCACCTACTGTTTCTTATTTCATTTACATGACTGGGCCAAAGAAGACATTTTTTTAAAAAAGATTTTATTTATTTATTTGACAGACAGAGATCACAAGTAGGCAGAGAGACAGGCAGAGAGAGAGAGGGGGGGAAGCAGACTCCCTGCTGAACAGAGAGCCCGATGCGGGGCTGGATCCCAGGACCCTGGGATCATGGCCTGAGTGGAAGGCAGAGGCTTTAACCCACTGAGCCACCCAGGGGCCCCAAGAAGAAATATTTTTAATATCCACTTTATAGGAAAGAACAATCAGGTGAAAAGATCATCAGAGACTCCCCCAGAGGAGCTGAGATTTGAACCCATGTCATCTGAGATAGCCTGCTATCCAAGATAGCCTGCTCATTCTTCTGTTTTCCCAGGAAGTTGTTGACATACTACATTGTTAGGTAGGTCACTGGCAGTGAGGGACCTTTGTGAATCAGGACTTCGGGTTGTTAGTGACAGAAGTCCAAACATATTTTTTTATTAATATATAATGTATTATTTGCTTCAGGGGTACAGGTCTGTGAATCGTCAGTCTTACACAATTCACAGCACTCACCATAGCACACACCCTCCCCAGTGTCCATAACCCAGCCTCCCTATCCCTCCCCACTAACACCCCCCCCCCCCCAGCAACCCTCAGTTTTTTTCCTGAAATTAACAGTCTGTTATGGTTTGTCTCCCTCCCTGGTCCCATCTTGTTTCATTTTTTCCCTCCCTTCCCCCTATGACCCCCCGCCCTGACCCTCAAATTCCTCATATCAGAGAGATCAAATGATAACTGTCTTTCTCTGATTGATTTATTTTGCTTAGCATAATACCCCCTAGTTCCATCCATGTCATTGCAAATAGCAAGATTTGGGTTTTGTTTTGTTTTTTTTTTCTCACTACTTATCTTTTTTTTTTTCCATTTTATTTATTTTTTCAGCGTAACAGTATTCATTGTTTTTGCACAACACCCAGTGCTCCATGCAAAACGTGCCCTCCCTATTACCCACCACCTGTTCCCCCAACCTCCCACCCCTGACCCTTCAAAACCCTCAGGTTGTTTTTCAGAGTCCATAGTCTCTTATGGTTCGCCTCCCCTTACAAATTTTTTTTTTTTAATAAACATATAATGTATTTTTATCTCCAGGGGTACAGGTCTGTGAATCGCCAGGTTTACACACTTCACAGCACTCACGATAGCACAGATTTGGGGGTTTTTTGATGGCTGTATGCTATTCCATTGTGTGTGTGTGTGTGTGTGTGTGTGTGTGTGTGTATACACCACATCTTTTTTTTCATTCATCTGTTGATGGACATCTAGGTTCTTTCCATCGTTTGGCTATTGTGGACATTGCTGCTATAAGCATTTGGGTGCACGTGCCCCTTCGGATCATTACATTTGTATCTTCAGGGTAAATACCCAGTAGTGTGATTGCTGGGTCGTAGGATAGCTCTATTTTCAATTTTTTGAGGAACCTTCATGCTATTTTCCAGAGTGGCTATACCAGCTTGCATTCCCACCAGCAGTGTAGGAGGGCTCCCCTTTCTCTGCATCCTCGCCAACATCTATCATTTCCTGACTTGTTAATTTTAGCCATTCTGACTGGTGTGAGGTGGTATCTCATTGTGGTTTTGATTTGTATTTCCCTGAGGCCGAGTGATGCTGAGCACTTTTTCATGTGTCTGTTAGCCATCTGGATGTCTTCTTTGCAGAAATGTCTGTTCATGTCTTCTGACCATTTCTTGATTGGATTCTTTGTTCTTTGGGTGTTGAGTTAGAAAAGGGTAAATTTATTGCCCTCAGAACCAAGTGGTAGATTAACTTCAAGCACGACTAGATCTAGGAGCTCATCTCTCACCTAAATAACAAAATCAGACCTCACATTTTCATCCCTTGATGGGGTGAAGGACTTGGCTTCCCTTTCATCTGGCATCATTCTTAGGCAGGATTTGACCCGGCCACCTCTAGGCTTTTTCCAACCAGCTTGACAACCCCTGCAACAAGGAAATGAATCTTTCTCAAAAGTTTCAGCACCAGTCCTGGGAATGATGCTTCCACCTAAAATAAGAATCTGCCCATAAGCCAATCCCTGGGCTAAGGAGGAAGGGGGCTGAGAATGGCCAGGGTTAGGACCCTGTTCTAGTCATTGGAGCCCAAGGGTAGAGTGGGGTTAACCCACCTACTTTAATATTATCTTCAGTTACCTCATCTGAGCGTGGGGGAGGGACAGTTCCCAAATGAAAACCAGGATGTTTTGACTGAAAAATGGGAAAAACGCATTAGGTAAAACCCCACAGATGGCCACAATAGATCTCTGTTTTCCTAAGTATACCATTTAAGCTCATACCCTATATGGAACCACTGATTTTTTTTTTCCTTCCTTTTCCTCACTCTACAAGGTCATTATATGGGACACTGTGGTCATTTCAAAATGTTCTTTGGTCCTCTACTGTCCTGGAGACACATGAGACATACACACAAAATGCTCTAAAAATAGGTACCAAGCAACAAAGTAGCATACAGGAATGAACCTAGAGTCCGGGTGAAATGTCTGTGAGCCAAGAGATGCAGCAGAGGGTCACAAAAGACACAAATTGGGGACAGAGAAACATTGATATATAAATTACAGAGGAACGGGCACATGGTGGCCTTTGTTCTGCAGGAGTGTGCTGAAGGGGTCCGCTTCTCTCTGCCTGGGAGACAGTGGATTGAAGTCCAAAGAGGATGAATTAGAAGTCAGACACTCAACACAAGCTGGGCTCCCTTTGTCCTTCCCTCGTCATCCAGCACCGGGATTTGTATTCTGGCCAAAGTCTGCATGGCCAAGTCCAAGTAGAATTTGAGAAGCATGCTGTGCCTGTTCTTTCCATTTAGCTGCCCTCACACGTGGAATATGTACATTTTCCAGCTGGTGTCCCGGTAACCGTTCAGTCCTGCACCCTGATGAGCACTTTACTGGGATGGTTGTTGTTTCCACCGGAAAGAAGTGTCATTCAGGAGAGCGAATGGTTGGTTCTTGTCAACCATCAGAGAGCCCGGCACGGCTTGTGCTTACAAATGCCATGGCCTCGATTCTGTCACTAGATCTAGGTAAATTGCAATGTAGTATTAAAACTCTATTTAAATAAGATTTTTTAAGCAACTGAGGATTTCTATTTAAAGAGTCTTTTAAAAAAATCTTTCAAGCCCTTCATATGTTATGACAGAGCATTATTTTTATTTTTATTTATTTTTTTTTTACGGAGCATTATTATTAACTGCTATGATGCATTTCTTTAAAAAGAGAAGGAAAAATGTAGCTTATGTTTCGTGAAGCTTGTTTAGCTGTTCGCCGAGCATTAGGAATCCAGATACTGTTTCATTTACGTCAAGTGTCAAAACCAGCCACCCTGAATTAGTCTTTACTTGAAGATTTTGCTCTGAAATGTTCAGGGGTTGTTTTCTCCAAAGTTCCCTTTTTCAACCCAAACATGCACAGATCGAAATTTCTTGCTTAGACAATGGTAATGCTCACTCAGTCCAGTGCAAACAATGGAAGGAACTGGCGTTTCTACAAGCAGTTGGAAGCTTTTATCTCCAGGGTTTTTGGGTTCAATTCTTAAAACTGCACAACGTGCATCGGCCTGAGCCCTGCTTTCACTCTGAGTCCTGAGTGGTCAGCGGTAAGGACTAATAGCTGGGACTTTCCATTCACAACCTGCTTTTTGATGGTGCGTTGTGGGGGCATTTTTTTCCTTCAGTTTCCACTCCTTCCATCACCCCCAGTTGCGGTAGAGAAAAGACTCCCTACTGTAGTTAGTAGAACTCCACCTGGCAAAATGGAGACCCATTTCTCTTCATTAGAAGAGAAGTCTTTTCAATATCATTGCTTTAGTCAGCTCAGGTGACCATAGCGAAGTCCCACGAACTGGGTGAGTTAAATAGCCGAGATTTATTCTCTCACAGTTCTAGAGGCTGGAAGTTCAAGATCAAGGTGACAGCAGGATTCATTTCCAGTGAACTTCTTTTCTTGGCTTGTAGGCAGCCATCCTCTTACCATAGCTACACCTGCCCGTTTCTCTGTGTGGGTGGGTGGGTGGTGGGGAGGGGAGGGGGAAGAGAGAAAGAGAAAGAGGTATCTCTGGTGTTTCTTCCTTCCATTCTTCTTCTTCTTCTTTTTCCTCCTCCTCCTCCCCCTCCTCCTCCTCCTCTTCTTCCTCTTCTTCTTCTTCTTCCTTAAAGATTTTTATTATTAAAGTGAGAGTGAGACAGGTCACAGAGGGAGAGAGAGAAGCAGACTCACCGCTGAGCAGGGAGCCTGATGCAGGGCTTGATCCCAGGACCCTGAATTCATGACCTGAGCTGAAGGCAGTCGCTTAACCAACTGAGCCACCTCTTCCAGCACTCCTCTTCCTCTTCTAATGAGGACATTAGTCCTATGGGATCAGTGTCCTACCTAATGAGCTCCTTAGAGACCCCGTCTCCAAATACAGTCATAGTGTGGGGTCAGGGCTGCAGTATATGAATTGGGGGGGGGCATGGTTCAGTCCACTAGAATTATCTTTTTTTTTTTTTTCTTTCAGAAAGGGTAACGTGAAAGTCTTTTCTGTGCTTCTAATTCACATGGCATTCTTGTCGACCACAATCTCTGCTGGAAGATCTCAGCGAGCCCGCTGTGGGTGGAAAAAGGACACAGTAAACTCTTTCAGCTGGTGAGAGTGACATGCGAGATTAAAAGCACAGAAAATTTAATCTCATCTCTTCTTGTTCTCCTCTCCTGTAAACGTAGCCTGTCCTATTTGTTACTGTCTGTTTATTTCGCAGGCCTCTTCTGATGGATGCCTGTTATTAAAGCAGATAGGGCCCTGAAGTGGTAATAACAGAGAGCTCCCGGGGAGAGGAGGTTTACTTAGTGTGGAGATGAGCCCTGTGTTCAGCAATCTGGTCTTTGTCAAGAGACTGGGAAGAAAAGATCAGGGGTAGCACTGCTACCCTCCTTCCATTGTTTTACCATTAAGTTTAAATGTGTTAGGGCATTTTCCAAGATCCTTGGCTTTGCCCTCTCATTCTATACCTAATGTGCCCACTTGTTTATGGATTTATAATAGAATAGTGTTTGGGAACTGACAGAAGTCATCCCCTGTTGTTCCAGAATTTTGGCCCAAGACTGAGAGTATGGACAGAAGATGCAAGTACCCTGTGTTCTAAATTCAAAGTTGGGGCCGTGCAGGCAGTACTTGCCAATGGACTCCATTTCAGTAGAAGGGGCCTTTCTGGCTTCACCCACAAACTGAGCTGATAAAAGAAGCAAACTCGGAAGAGAGAAAGGTTGTCTTTTTAGGGAGAAGAGGGTTTCCCAGAAGCTAGTATCTCCCTTTCCTTCCTGTAAGAGAAGTAGGGGGTTGTCCCCTCACTGTGAGCTGACCAAAGCTAATTTGATCCCTCCAGAGCTTTTGGAAGCCTCCAAAGAAGTTAGAGTGGGTGAGTGTTAGCTCTTCTTCTCTAACCTTGCTCCAATTTAATGAAAGCAGGCCTTGGACCAAATTCTCCCACACATACAGACATTGACTAAATGAATATTCATTAGCAAAGCAGGCTCAAAACAGCTCATCAACCCCTTCTGCAGGCCCGTGCAGTCCCAGCACGCCGTATAGCTGTTTAGCGGTGGAGCTTATCCTGACTACACACCGGAAGCAGGGGGAGAGCTTTAAAAAATGTACGGATCCTGGTCCTCCGTCCAGAGATTCCTGCATCATTTTTCCCTGGTGAGGCCTGGCTCTCGGGATCCTAAACGCTCCCCATGCAAAGCTCCCGTTCAGCCTAGGCGGAGAATCAGTGTTTGAGAAACTCCCATCCTACCCTGTGTGAAAGGTTCATTTCAGGCCAACCCAGTCCCATCACAGAGGCAGGATTCTGACTCCACTCACTAGGACTCTTTCAATTAGAAAATCTCCATTGTCTGCGCCTGGGGGTGTCGTCATCAGGGGTGCGGGGTACAGGCCAAAGTGGATTTTGTTATTTCCAGTTCACACGGAGGTGAGAAGCATACCCAGACGATTTTAGCCATTTCAAGCATTCTAAATCTTGGAGTTCACCAACCAGACCCTATTTCTAACATCCATCATGCTAATTAACATGTCATCAGTTTCACCAATAAGAACCTGTTTTGGCATCCCTGATGCTAATTAACAAGTGCTTATTGTTGATTAAACTCAGCTAAGGAACTGTGCATATGATAACTGTCCTTGGATTATGGCCCTTTCCAGCATGGTGCTAAGTGGCCTCCCTGAGTCTGTGTATTCTTGGTCCCATGTTCGCTTACAACCCTGAAATTTAAGACTAAACTAACTGGCACGTACATGGCATCACCCTAATTATGCAGATGTATTTTAAATAAAATTACAGTCCCATAGTACTGCATTTTTTCAAGACCGCAGGAGGGATGTTCCAAGAGAGAGAGCTCTTTGTAAAGTCTGGACATGTCCCAGCTGCCAGTCATCCCCACTCTACCCTCTAGTCAAGTCAGGGCCTGGTGATCTTCTTTGGTGTGCATTTTGCCCAGCTACTGCACTGGCTTATGACATGCTGGGACCTTCGCGAGAAGATTTAGAAAAAAACAAAACAAAACAGGAGAGAGGTGAGCAGTGGGATGGTCAGGCCCAGGTTGGGACAGGGGCCCCTGTGGTTCTGCACAGGTGTAGACCTCCCTTCGTGCTGCCCGAGGGTGCTGGAGCTGAAGGATAGAGACAGGAAATGAGGTGGAGGCTTTGGACTTGGAGAGAAATGTCGCCACATATGTCAGAGGCGTGTGGCCCCAGACCACCAGCTGGGGATCAGATTGGGGCTCAGTTCTCTCAGGAGAACCTTCGATGACTGGGTCAGCGAGGCGCACTTGTTTGAACCAAATGCACGTAAGGAAACCATGCTAGCTCCGCACAGTCTCTCTGTGATCCCGCTGCATTGTTGACTTTTCCTACAACAGTACTGCGTGGCAGTGCACCCCTAATCAGAGCGGCCTGTAATGACCGTCACTGCTTCTTGCTCACGTCAGCTTTTCCAGAACAGGTTGGTGTCCTGCTTCGAGGTGTGAGTTGAACTATGCTTGTTCACTATGGGTCAGCCTCAGATGTACTCCCGTGTTTAATCCTGTACCCAGGACAAAGGGGCAGCAGCTATCCGGGGGAAATTTCTACTCAAGGTGATGAGTGAAGTGCGAGAGAGCAAGCTCTACTGCTCATGCGTGCGCCGAGGTTCTGCTGATGTCATGGCGGCTGACATCCTATTGGCCAAAGCGAGTCACGTGACCAAGCCCACCACCATCAGGGATATAGAGGAAGATACTCCTTCTGAAAAGGCATATGGGAGAGATGAATGTGTTTGACCGATCTCTAATCTGTTGCGGGTGCAGATTTCATCTTCTGGGTCCCAAACACCAGAGCAAGAAGTTCAGGAAAGAGGAAGCACTCTGAGGGCAGACCGCACACCTCTGCCTTATGTTTTTCGCCACCTGCCCTGATGGGATGGGGGAGGGAATGTTGATCCGAATACAAATAGGGGTTTTAAAAGAACAGGGCCTTAGGGGCACCTGGGTGGCTCAGTTGTTAAGTGCCTTTGGCTCAGGTCATGATCCCAGGGTCCTCGGATGGAGCCACGCATCGGGCTCCCTGCTCAGCGGGAAGCCCGCTTCTTCCTCTCTCCCTCCCCCTGCTTATGTTCCCTCTTTCACTGTGTCTCTCTGTCAAATAAATAAATAACATCTTAAAATTAAAAAGACGAAGAAGAGGGGCTTAGCCTTAGAAAACCAGAATGAGACCCCTGAAACAATTGGAAGTTAATGAAAAATTAGAGTCGGGTAAAGATGTTTATTGATGGAGCCTTCCACCTGATAGGTAAGGGGAGTTTGACCCAGCAGGGCTGAACACTGAGATTGGTTAGGTGTTGCCATCTCGTGTTTATGCTTCAGTGTGCTCAGACGCTGTGGTAATCTGTTGCATGCTTCTGCGTGGATCTCATTGTAGGAAATGCCTTCACACATTCCTTGTCTGGGGGTACTTTTCACATGAGCTGTGCCTGGGGAAGTTCTCTTAGTTGGCAGGGCAAATGGGAACAGACCTGGATGTCTTGGTGGAGTCGTTTCCTACCAAGCTCTAGGAAGTTGTTTCCTCTCTTTCGGATTCCAGTTACCTGTGTGTCCATTATAGATAACACTGCCTTTTCATCGAGTCATAGGTCTGAAAGTGTGCTTCACAGACTTAATGCTTGAATTATGTTATAAAAGTTTCTCTAGAAAGAGAGGATTCTCTCATCAAATAAATTTTGGAAACTTCGGATTAAATAATTATAATAGTTTTCTTCACTGCAGGACTTTTCAGAGCCTTAAATATGCTAAGATGCATTGTAAATATCTAAAGAGGCCTATTTTGTAATGATTCTTAAAATAATTTTAAATCTTTTTTTTTAAGATTTTATTTATTTATTTAACAGACAGATCACAAGTAGGCAGAGAGGCAGGCAGAGAGAGAAGAAGGGAAGCAGGCTCCCTGCCAAGCAGAGAGCCTGATGCGGGGCTCGATCCCAGGACCCCGGGATCATGACCTGAGCCGAAGGCAGAGGCTTTAACCCACTGAGCCACCCAGGTGCCCCGATTCTTAAAATCATTTAAATTAGAGAATGCTTATTTCCCCAAGGAATCCTCGATTTTCACTTGGTGATGCACCAAATGCTGCCCTGGGGTATTTATACGATAAATTGTGTCACATTACTTTGGGTTTTGGAGAAAAGTGGTAGGTAAATTCAAGAGTTATTATTATTATTGTTGTTGTTGTTATTATTATGTACTTCTCTTTGATGTACTATTTCAAACATACCACCTCCACTAAAATTTGCATTACCTTAGAAGCCTGTGTAATAAGATCAGTTTCCAGCAAGAGAATGTGACAGTGATAAGGTGTTGGAGGGGAAAAAAAAAAGTATAGGGAGAAAATGTTGAATGAAAAAAAAAATCGGGTGTCTGGATGGCTCAGTCAGGTAAGCATCTGCTTCCGGCTCAAGTCATGATCTTGGGGTCCTGGGATTGAGCCCTGTGTCGGGCTCCCTACTCTGCTTGTCCCTCTACTTCTGCCCCTACCCCTGCTCCTTCTCTCTCTCGCTCATTCTGTCTCTCACAAATAAAATCTAAAAAAAAAGAATAATAATAATAAATAATAATAATAATAAAAATCAACAAAAAAACAAATCTGTGATCATCGATTTGCCTCATTTCCAGACGTAAGAATCCTAATTCCTTTCTTGCTGGATAGCTAAGCTTTGTTTCAGACTAACCATCTTTTAAGAAACTTGACGCAGTTGTTTCATTCTTGGCTCCGTTAGCAACACATCCTTCCTCTGTTCTCGACTGAGACTCCATTGCCAATCCCTCAGTGATTTCTGAGCACACTCGTATTCCCTCACTCCATTTTTCTTTGCCCACAACCCCAGCCACTCAACAGCCCTGGAAAAGTCCTGTCATTCTGTTTTCTGTTACTGATTCCAGGCTGCCATGTTTTTGTAAGGAAGGACTCTCAGAGACATGTGAGTGACAGACCTAAACTTAAGTGTTTTGTTTTTGTTTTTGTTTTTTTGCTTCAGATGGCCTCTCATCTACTTGTCAGCATGCCAAAGTGACTTCTTTCCCAACCCCCTGCAACCCAGTCTCTCGCACAAAAAAATAAAGGCACTCATGGGTTATATCTTCAATTTCATTCTCCAATTCTAGACACACCTGCTCCATTCTCTCTCTTTCCCTCCTTTCTTCCTCACAAGGTCGGGGAAAGCCTGAACCTCCCCTTCCTAAAATAATATCAATAGCTGATTCATTTAATCCCCACAATGACCCCATTAATTAGGAACTATCATTATGTCCATCTTATAGATGAAGATACGGAGGTACACAGAGGTCAAATAATTTGCAAGAGTCTCACAGTTAATAAATGTCATACCTGAGATTTAATGTCGTACCTGGTGGTCTGGCTCCAGAATCCTGGTAATCTATTTTTGGTTCATTCCTATCAGCTTAAAAAAAAAAAAAAAAAAAGACAAATGGCTTTATAGAGCTATGAATCACATATCATAAAATTTTCCCTTTTAAAATGAATAGTTTAGTGCGATCTAGTATAATTACAGAATTACGCAACCAACACCGCTAATTCCAAACTATTTTCATCACCCTAGAAGAAATCTTGTCCTCATTAGCAGTCATTTCCCCATGGCCTCCTGTCCCTAGTCCCTGCTAATCCACTTCCTGCCTCTGGGTTTGCCTGTTCTGGACATTTCGTATAAATGACGTCATGCAGTCTCTGGTTGTTTATGACTGGCTTCTTTGACTTAGCAGAACATCTTTAAGGATCAGTTATGTTGAGACATGTATCAGTACTTTGTTCCCGTCTTTATTGTTGAGTAATATTTCATTGTATGGATTGACCACATTTTGTGTTTCCATCCATTAGTGGATGGACATTTGGATTGCTTCTACTTTTTGGCTGCTGTGGATATGCTTCTATGATTATTCGTGTCCAAGTTTTTGTGTGTACCTACATTTTCATTCCTCATAGGTATGTGCTTAGGAGTGGAATAACATTTTTAAGAGCTGCCAGATTGTTTTCAAAAGCAGCTGCACCATTTTATAATCCTACCATAATGCGTGAGGGTTCCATCGTTTCTGTATCCTTAACAATGCTTGTCTTTTTTTTTTTTTTATCATAGATGTTCTAGTGTATGTGAAACAGTGTCTCGTTGTGGTTTTGATTTGTAATTTCCTGATGACTAATGATGTTGAACATTTTTTCCTATGCTTACTGGCTATTTGTATATCATCTCGGAAGATAAATGTATCAAAAGCCGTGGCTGTTGTTAAATGGGGTTGTCTTTTTATTGTTGCATTTTAAGAGTTCTCGATGTATTCTGGATACAGATCCCTCACTGGATATACGATTTACAATTTTTTTTCTCATTCCAAGTTATCTTTTTGCTTTTTTGATAGAATCCTGGGAAGAACAGAAGTTTTTCACTTTGAAGAAAACCAATTTATCAATTTTTTTTTCTTTTGTTGCTTGTGCTTTTGGTTTTATATCTAAGAAACTGTTATCTCACCCAGGGTCATAAAGATTTATTCCTCTATTTTCTTCTAAGATTTTTTAAAAATAGTTTTTGGTCTTACATCAGTCTTCCAGTTAGGTCTCTGATTAATTTTGAGTTAATTTTTATTTATGGTATAAGAAAAGTGGTCCAGCTGCATTCTTTTGCATGTGAATATCAGCCTGAAGGAATACCTTTATTAGTATTTCTTGCAGCACAGATCTGCTAGTGACAAATTCTCTCAATATATGTTTATCAGGGAATATCTTAATTTCTTCTTTGGTTTTGAAAGATAGTTTTAATGGGTTCATGGCTGATAGTCTTTCCTCCTCCCCACTGTATCCCCAGTAATTTGAATATGCCATTCAACTTCTTTCTGGCCTCTGTGGGTTTTTTTTAATTTATTTTTTTTAATTTAAATTCAATTAATTAACATACAGTGTATTATTAGTTTCAGAGGTAGCATTCACTGATTCATCAGTTGCATATAACACCCAGTGCTCATTATATCACGTGCCCTCCTTAATGCCCATCACTGAGTTATCCCAGCCCCCCACAGCCCCGCAACAACCTTCAGTTTGTTTCCTAGAGTTAAGCCTCTCTTATGGTTTGTCTTCCTCTCTGATTTTGTCTTGTTTTATTTTTCTTTACCTTCCTGTATGCTCCTCTGTTTTGTTTCCTATAGTCCCTAAATGAGTGAAATCATAGGATAATTATCTTTCTCTGATTGACTCATTTCGCTTAGCATAACAGCTTCTAGTTCCAGCCATGGACTCTATGGTTTTTGATGAGAAATCTGCACTCATTGTTGCTGAGAAGTCTTTGTACTTAAGAAGTCTCTTTTGTCAGACTGCTTTTAAGTTTCTCCTTTTGTCTTTGACTTCTTACAATTTATGTTGTGCCTAGGAGATACTTTTGAATTTATCCTACCTGATGTTTGTTTAGCTTCTTAGATGTGTCCATGTATATTCATCACATTTGAGTACTTTTTAATTATCCTTTCTTCACATTTTCTTTCTGTGCATTTCTTTTCCACCTCTCTGTCTGGGATTTTTCTTATGTATATGTTGGTACACTTGATGGTGTCCTATAGGTCTCTGAGGCCGTGTTCATTTTTCTACATTCTTTTTCCTTTGTATTCCTCAAACAAATTCCTTTTGTATTCCAAAAATCATAAGTCAAACTAGATCATCTTTGCTCTGTCTTCAAGTTTGCTGATTGTTTCTTCTAGTAGTTCACAAATCTCTAGTGAAATGAAATTTTTATTTCAGTTATTATGCTTTTTCAACTCGAGAATTTTAGTTTGTGCATTTTGTTTGTCTGTTTTTTTGGGGGGGAGGAGTGGCAGAGGGAGAGGGTGAGAGAGAATCTCAAGCAGGCTTGAGGTGCTGAGATTCAGCGCACATAGAGCTCGATCTCATAATCCTGAGATCATAACCCAAGCCAAAATCAGGAGTCGGGCGCTTAACTGACTGAGCCACCCAGGTGCTCCCTATTTAGTAGGCATTGTTCACATACCTTGCTCTAGTACTTGAGGATGTTTTCCTTTAACTCGTGAACATATTTATAATAATTTAAAGTCTTTGCTCAGTAAATCTAATTATTTGGCCTTCTTCACGATCAATTTACACTGAATGCTCTTTTTCCTATGTATGGGCTATAGTTTTCTGGTCTCATAATTATAAGTGAGATCTGAACATTTGAAATGATATTGTTAAAACTCCAGAAATCATACCTTCCCCTATCCCCAAAGGGTTTGTTGTTGTATGTTATCGTCTATTCAGTGACTTTCCTGTATGAATTCTATAGTGTCTGTGTTCTCTTATCATATATGTCTGCTGAGGTTTTTATAGAGTTACCTTATTGGCCACCTAGTAATTGGACAGAGATATTCTTGAATACCTAAGGTGAATAAGTGTCTTCTTTACCAGATTGCTTGCTGTGTGTGTGTTGATGTACATATTCAGCACTCAGGCAGCTTCTCACTCTGCATTAGCTTTCACTTCCCATTTGTCAGAACATCAAGGTCAACTAGAGGTAAGAAAGCCCTCTTAAGTCTTTCATGGGCATGTGCACAGCCCTTCACATGCCTGCTTTTTAAAGCCCCCAGAATTTGTTAGAGCTCTTCTCAGCCCTCCATATTCATCTCATTCTCTAAATTCTGTTTTTAAACTTTTAGCCAGCCTCTTGTTTTTCCCAAATGGTATTACTTTCTCAGGCAACTGCAGTGTTAAAAAATTGCTGCTAAATGTTTTCAACAAACATCTGGGGATAGGGCTTTTACCATGGAGCCAACTCTGATTAAAGTCAACTGAACACAAGCCCTGTTAATAGGGTTTTTAAAGGAAACTTCCAGACTGGTCAAATAGAGACAAGTCTCTGAGGATGGGACTCTCTGGGAGCTGTGGGGTGGGGGTGGGGGGCTGTCCAAGCACATTCTGCCAGTTACCATTGTTGTAAAACTGTTGGTTTTAAGGGCTACCACAGAAACGAAAAGAAGAGGATGGGGAGATTATCAGCTAAGATGCCATAGAGCCTGCTGTTCTCATCAAAATTATGCTGTTTTTCTCAAATTAATGCCCTTTTGGTTGTTGCAGGCCTTTAAGTTCCAGAGCCCTGAAAAAGTTTAGTTTGACAATTTTTGCCAGTATTCTTGTTACTTTTATGGAGGAATGGATTTTTGGAGGCCCTTACTCTCTCATTCTGGAATTTCTTCTCTAAGCAATCCGGTTTTAATTTATGAACACAAATTTTTTAAAATCCTTAAGAAGTACTCTGAAGACCTAGTTATGAATGAAAATGGAAGTCTGTAGGATTTTAAGTCATTTGTGCAGAAGAACTCAAGAAGTGATTTAAATTTTTTTTCTTTCTAGGTGTTCAAGACCATTAGGACATCTGTAGCCAGTATGTGCTACAAATGATGTAAGCACTCACTTTTCTGTGAGTTAAATTTTCATGACTGGATAGTGTTGCTTTTCTATGGCTGTGTCCTAATTTTTTTACTAATGAACATTTAGGTATTTTCCCCAACTTTCACTGTCACAGATAGTGGTAAAGGACATATTGTTGGGCACGTATCTATAAGTCATTTGGTCATTGAACTGGATGGATTTACTGGCTCAAAAGGTGTATGTGTTTAAAATCTTGATAGCTAGGCTAACAAATCCATTTTTTTTTTTTTAATCTTTAGAGTTTATGTTTTCTTTCTCATGCTAGTGTTGGGAGTATTTTCATTTTTGGGTCATTTTAGATGGTCCTAAATATGTACAGAGTATCTGAGATACTGGGAACAAAGATAAACTAATTTTAAACTGTTTCTTAATTATTTTTAAAATATATTTTTCTGTACCCTCCTGACATCTTTTTAGATGAAATGCACCTAAATTTATTTATTTATTTTTAAGGTTTTATTTATTTATTTATTTATTTATTTTAAAGATTTTATTTATTTATTTGACAGAGAGAGATCACAGGTAGGCAGAGAGGCAGCCAGAGAGAGAGGAGGTGAAGCAGGCTCCCTGCCGAGCAGAGAGCCCGACGCGGGGCTCAATCCCAGGACCCTGGGACCATGACCCGGGCCGAAGGCAGAGGCTTTAACCCACTGAGCCACCCAGGCGCCCCAAGATTTTATTTATTTACTTGACAGGGAGAGAGAGAGAAAAAACACAAGCCGGGGAGCAGCGGTCAAAGGGAGAGGGAGAAGCAAGCTCTCCACTGATTCGGGAGCTCGATGGAAGGCTCGATCCCAGGACCCTGGGATCATGACCTGAGGCAGATATTTAACCGACTGAGCTACCCAGGCACCCTTGAAATACATAGAAACTTAGGGCACTGGGGCCAGTTGTTAATCTGAAAAGTGGATAGTGAATGCACTATTTCTCATAAAAGGTCCACACTTTTGAACATCCTGTAGATTGGCACATAGATATTTTATTTTATCTTGACTCATAACGTTTGTACCTGGTACAACTGGAGTGGCTAAAGCCTTCTTGGTATCTGAAATCCTACTTTTTCATTTGCTCCTTTCGAATATTTTTCTCTTTCAAGTGAGTTGTAGTGGAATGACTCACCTTTCTGAATCTGTTACCCAAAGGACTCCGTATCTTAAATTATAACGCAGGTGTTCCTCTAGCCGAGTTAGATTAGTCCGTGATTGAAAGTAACACAGTACAAGGAGAACCAAGCTGTTTGTTAACACTTTTTTAAAAAGGTACCTTGAGTTGTGATCTATCCTTTTTCGTGACCTAAAGGGAAAACAAAAATAATCTCTTATCAACAGCCTTTCTCCACTTTACCTTAATGTTTATCTGGCTGCCTTTTGATATTTTATTACTCATCCTACCTTCTGATGAGCAAAGCAATAAAATGTGTTTTAGGCAGACCACGTTGAGGTATTAATTGCCTCATTAGGAGAAAGCTCCTTCCCATGCCAGTATCCTCTGGTGCTAGGATTCAGGAAATAAAAGTGGCCCTTTGCTAATTCTCAGTTAAGTTATAGGCCAAATCCCATTACAACAAATCCCAGCACAACAGAATCTTTATATGACAACAGATTTCCACACCTCCTCCAAACAATGGCCTGCTCATTGCAGGCAACAAAATCCCGGGCCTGCATATGCATTAGGAGTTGTTTTTTGTTTTTTGTCTGTTTTTTTTTTTTTCATAATGGAATTTAACCTGCGGTTATGTTTAGAATTAGAATTATGTTTTGGGAATAGTGATTCTACACACGAATGCAAGGCCTCATTTGCCTTTCCCTGAAATATGCTATCAGTGAACCGGAGCAACCCTATAATAGCATGGTGAATTCTCTTAAGTATACAGGAGATTAGCAAAAGCCACTCATCACAAAGGGACCCACAGCTCAGGCTCCTACACTGAGTGGCGGCTGCCAGTCTCTGCCCCATCACGCAGTGCCTGGCATTTAAGTTGCGTTCAGGAAATACCTGTTGAGTAGAGAAGGGAGCAGGAACAACCCTGAGTTGTGGTTCTGTAGCCTCTGAGTGAAAAAGGTCCACAGGGGCGCCTGGGTGGCTCAGTAGGTTAAAGCCTCTGCCTTTCGCTCAGGTCATGATCCCAGGGTCCTGGGATCGAGCCCCGCATCGGGCTCTCTGCTTGGCAGGAAGCCTGCTTCCTCCTCTCTCTCTCTCTGCCTGCCTCTCTCCCTACTTGTGATCTCTGTCTGTCAAATAAATAAATAAAATCTTAAAAAAAAGAAAAAGGTCCACAGACAGATTTAGGCTTTCCAGGGAGTCTGGACTTCGACTGCACCGCAAACAAGTGCAGTCTTTCATGAGTCTACTGGCCAAGGTGCGGAGAGTGTCTCAGCGCCCCCAGGGCCCCAGGTGCGGGTCTGATGGAGGAGCAGCTCTGTCATTACAGCTTAGGAGCTGGTACTCCGGAACTTGATCAAGGGACCCTGTGCAAAGCTGCTCTCAGCCTGTCCACCGAGGGCCTTTGGGGGGGGGGAGGGGCGTGTTTCAGAAGAACATGATTCAGAAAGATGAATCTCTCCATCCAGAATGGAAGAACTCAATTGTGGCTGCTGCTGTCCCCTGGGTTGACGTCGGAGAATATCACCCTGTCACTTTGGCCGTTGTACAGAAATAAAAATACCACTCTGCGCACCAATATTAACAATAATAGTGATAACAACTTCTTATATATTTGTTATGTCCCGGACACTGTTGGAAGGCTTTATGTGCTCGCATGCTTTATCAGGAAGGATACTGGGAACACAGGTGCGCTCTTCCCCAACTTGATGAGGAAAGTAAGATACAGGTCGCACAGCTACTAAGTAACAGAGCTGGAATTTGAACCCAGGCAATTTAACTCCTTAGTTCACGCACGTAACCACTTTGCTTCAGCGTGTCTCCTCTGTGAAACCTCTGTATTTTCAGTGTCTCTCTGTTAAGTTACCAATGACTCAGGCGTATTCAAACAGCATTCATTCAGCACCCAGCATGGACCAGGCACTGGGATTATAGAGCTGAACAAAAGTAGACAAGATGCCTGCCCTCTTTGGTGATCAGCGGCCATGTGGATGAATGCTAGGAAAGAATGCAACTGGGTTCCACAGTGACCTCTGAGGAAGGTACCTGCTCCAGGCCAGGGAGAAGCAACACCGAGGCTGAGATCTACAGAGAGGACAGGCAAGGGGAGGGGGAAGTGGTATTCCACACATGGAATAGCATGTGCAAAAGCCCGGGGGCATATGGGATCATGGCCTCTTCTGGGAACTGCAGCCCCGATAGGAAGGGAGGAGGCTGCAGAGGTTGGCCAAGGCAGACCTCTGAGACCCCCATAAAACGTGTTAAGGAGACTTACCTAACAAGTAAGGGAAAGCCACGGAAGAGCCTTCAGCAGGAGGGTGGGATGAATACATTTGGGTTTTGAAAATGTGTCTCCCGTGTCTGACGCAGAGCAGCAGGCAGGGTCCCCAGGGAGGGCACTGGGAGGACAGTAAGGAGGTTCCATCCTTCAGTCCATGCAAGAGAGGAGGCAGCTTGGTTGAGCTAGGGCGGCGGCCGTGAAGATGAGGAGGAGAGGCAGATCAGAGAAAAGTCTGGGGGGATAAAATCAATTTATCATGGATGAAATATAGTCATTAAAGATGACTCCAGCTGTCATAGAAACCGAACATCTGATTGAAGAAGATTTAGACTCCGATTTCATTCTGGGCCGGCTGGATCCATCTTACCAACACTAGCAACGTCCTTAGCTTTATCACTGGGAAAAGACAGTAAGCAGTGATTTCAGTGTTTATTAAGCCCCTACTGTGTGCCAGGCCCTGCATCAGGCAGTACATAAACAATGAGGTGGACAGAAACCCTGTCCTCAGGGGGTTTGGTAGCAATAGTTCTCAACCACGAGGCGTCTTACCCCATGTGGTGGGGTCTGCTGTTGGCATCGAGGGGGCAGGCTGCTAAACATCCTATAATTCCCGGGACAGGCCCCCAGTAAAGAACTCTGTGGCTCTCCAGGTCCACACATGGTGGAGGCTGAGAACTCTGGTTTGTACCTCAGATGGGAAGACAGAGCACCAAGCAATACATTTAATAATAAGGTGTGAGGAGGTCAAGAGCAGGGCATTATGGCAGTACAGGGCACGGATCCCAGCCTCATTTGTGGGAGGAAGAGACAACAGACATGTCCACTTCTGGCAGAAGTTGGAGAGGGCATTGTAAATGTACTGGAGCCGTCCTTGAGTTCCATTTAATTCAGAATCATTTAAAAGTATTCATTAAACCCCTTGGGCTCTGGTGTCTACAAGTTCAAATCCACCATCTTCCTCTACTAGTGACCTTTGACCTCACTGGCCTTGGTGTCTTCATCTCCATATCTTCTTCTCCCTTCATAACCTGTGGTGAGACTATGGGAGACAGTCTCTGGGAAGGCTTGTGCACAGTATCTTATAAACAGTAATCACTCAGTAAGTGCCCATAATAGACATTTTTTTCTCTCAGTTGCCTCATGTAAGTCATTTTTAGTTTCTATTTTCTCAAATGAGCAGAAGGCATAAGACTGCTTGGCTCCAGGACCTTCCCCAGACCAGCTCCTAAACTCCTTTCTGGAATTTTCCCATTGAGTGTGAGCAGCCTCCTTCTGCCTGTGACGGGAAGCATGAAAGAGAAGGAAATAATGCAGTCACTGTTCATTTTAACTGTAGCATTCAGATCTTTGTGGGACCCTTTGAGGGAAAAGTTGAGCTCTTGAAATGGGATGCTCAGACTTTGCTCCCAGTTGAGCAATCAGTGTGGTGCTCCCGAATGCAAGACTGAGCTTGTCTGCAGAGCATAACTGTCAGCCAAGGAACTGCTGTCCAACACATGGAATCATCATGTAGTAATTGGCTCAGAAGGTCTTCAGAATCTGAGGGCATCCTAGTCTGTTAATGTGTGAAAGCCAATTGCACTCACGCAGTTGTGTTTATTGAAAAGTAAGACCAATCATTTGTGAACTCCCCAAAGAACTTAACAATGCACTCACACCATTTTAATTTGATGTCTTTGTGCCAAAGGGAGAAAGCATTTGGGGAAATTTCCCACTGGCCTTGTGAACCCTGGGCCCGCTGTAAGACGATGTTAAAACTGAGACATAACCACCCAACCCCGAGAAAAGGGGAGCATATGACGAGGTTGGAAGATGGTGTTACTGGGAATTTGCTGCTTGGTAGCAGTGGGTGAAGCCAGGCTGGGTGGGGACTCTACCTCCCAAGATGGGAAGTGTGTTCATTTGTCTTCCAGCAGATCAGAGGAGGGATCCATCCGAATGGTACAGCAGCTATACTCTGGACCAGGGGTTGGCAAGCGGGGGCCCACAGGCCAAATCCGGCCCATGACCTTTTTTTTTTTCTTGGTAAATAAAGAATTTTGGAACACAGCCATGCTTAGCCATTTGCATATTGCCCGTGGCTGCTTTCATGGCAAAGTTGAGCAATTGCAACAGAGAACATAAGACACACAAGGCTCAAATTGCTTTCCATCCGGCCTTTTACAGAAAAAGTTTGCTGGTCCCCTGCTCTAGAAGAGTGCTTCTCAAATGCTAATGTGCCTAAGAATTACCCACAGGTTCTGATCCAGTAGGTCTGAGAATCTGCATTTCTAACAAGCTTCCAGGTACTGCCAATTCTGATGGTCCCTCCAGTGTAGCAAGGTTCTAGAAACTCAGTGGCTTCACGGGATGTTTTTCCTATTGAAGGCAGAATGCTTGGTGGTTAAGGGCATAGGGTTCCAGTCCCATTTTTAGCATTTGTTACCTTGTCATCTTAGTAAGATAGATACTGTCCCGAAGCTTTGGATTGCTCTTCTATGAAACAGAGAGGTAATATTTACAAGGAGCTTAGCCGGGGCCTGGCCTACAGTGTGGATTCCGTCCTTATTAGCAGCTGATACATGGGCATACCCTGAGACCTGTCTCATTGCCCCACAAGGGTCAGGCACGATCCCTGCTGCGGCCTGCAGATCAGCCCTTGGAGTCACTTTACCGACAGGGTTCTATGTGATTTTTTGGGAGTCACTGGAGGATAGTTGTCTGTTTTTGTTTTTTAAGGGAAGATTATGTTGAGATTGCTTTTGGTTTTAAAATTTAAATTCAAGTTATTGAAAAACCTAATTCCTCAAGTTTTGCATTCAGATCTTGCTGTTCTCTAACAGCTATAACCTTTGGTCCCCCTTTATGAATTGAAATAATTAAATTCTTTACATTTTAAGATGTGTTCCTTAGTGTGAAATATTTGGCTTTTTTTTTTTTAAGTCCTCTGACTTAACCTCCTCCTTTCCCAAGAAAACACCCTTTCCAAACTCCCCTTTTAATAATTCTTGCAATTCTCATAAATTAAACTTTTAACTATGGTGAACATCAAGTTGGCTGAAGTCTCCTAAAACTGAGTGTAAATTTTGCAAGATTTTAGTTTAAAATTGTAAGTCTATACCAATTACTCAGTTAAACATTTTAAATTAGATTTACAAAAACAACCTGGTTTTATGAATAGGGCAAATCCTCTTACATGGTAAAATGATTAAAGTACCAAATATGTACAGATTCCATAATACAAACTATATGAAGATTATCGGTTTGGTTCTTTTCAATGTTTCTCTGTGTCATTATAAATCTTAGCAGTGTGAAAAGATGCTTACCCACCAAGGAAACATTTGTCTCCTAAGCAATTTAGGGGATATTGTGTCAGCCAGCCACCTTGAAATTGCATGATGATGGGAAATTTCAAGGGGGACATGGATCAGTTTCTTGTCTTTAATGCTTTTGGGAGACCCTGACCCCTGTTAATAATCCTTATGCCATTGACTTCATAAATTAATAAAGTGAATGGTCAAGTAATCTGTGACCTTTAAGAGCAAGTTAGAGGTAAAAGGCATAGACCACTCTTCAAAGCTGCTCCAAGCTTACCACGTGGATGTTGCATTTCTTTGTCTCTTAAGAAGCGGGAATATCTTCCCAGCTAACTTGAGTGACTTGAATTTCTTGGAAAATGGTATCTTTTAAAAAACATCCTGTTGGGGCTATAACTTTTCCAGGTATTAGAAAGAAAACCTGTTTAATTTTGGATATCTTCACTGGCATGTAGTGACAACTTCTAAGGTCATTCCGCTAGTCAGGTTGGCCCAGTAAACTCCTTTGGTATTGAGAACAATGAGAATAATTAAATATTATTCTTGTGGTATCTTTTGGCAGTTCAATTATAGTGAAAAAGTATTACACTTACGAGTGGTTAAAACTGTCTAATTTGTAGAGTCCAACCTTTTCATTTTAAGGAAAAGAAAAGACAGATGACCAAGGGAAGGTTCAAGTTCAGACTGAGCCAGAGAAAGCCTAAGATATGCCTAGCCATGCACCAGATAGATGACATGGTTGAGTCTTGCTTGGGAGACCAATGCTATCCATAGCTGCCCTCCTTCATAAGTAAACGTTTCATAGAAGCTTATCATAATTGGTATGAGAGTAGTGACTCCAGATGATTCATTTCTGCCTGCATTTCATTATTTGAAAATGTGAAGAGCTCTTAGATTATATTACCATAGTTCATTTGAAAGGCATTCATTCGAGAGATAGTATTACTCCCCCTTGGGGCATTTGATACATGGATGTATTGGGTACCTAATTAAGATGTTTCCACCAAAACAAACTTTTCTTGGATTGACTTGCACTTCAGGTACACCCTACAAGTTATTTTATTTTATGGTTGTTGAAAAAGTTTGCTTCATAGGTATATCATTGTATGAGCCAAATCTTTGTAGAAATGGAGTGCTCTGATCCTGTTTGGCCTGTCCCCCCAAGGAGGGCCATTTTCAGCAACCTAAAGGTAAGCAGAGTTTTGTGTAGAATTCACACCCAGCCATCTCAAGCCTTCTCTACTATATATAGGTTTATTTTGTACTGGAGGATAAAGGACACTTTTGGCCATTTATGCTTGGGGGGGGGGGCAGAAGTTAAGCCTGTTAGTGCTGTTACAGGTATTAAATATGATCCTATTCCCTTGAAAGAAATTAAGAAATTAAACCTTTTCCTTCCCGCTCATGGTTGGGATTAAAACTGCTGTGGTTAAGCCAAATGTTCATCCACATTGGACAGTTCTGAGCAATGAGAGAGTCTTTCAAATGATACATGCAGAGTTGATAGCTATCCCGGTTACTACCCGTGTTGTAAATCTTTGTAGCATACCACACACACATGGCTTTCTTCTTTTTTCAGGAACCCATCCCTCTTGCCTTTGAATTGCTGTTAAATGACACGCTCCCGTCCAGAGCTCTTTCTTGGGCCCCATTGTCCTTGCTGCTGTTACTGTTGCTGAAGCACATGAGAGTCACGTCAATCTTTAAGATGCTCATGAACGCCCCGATGCAGTCATTGCTGCCCCAGATACGAGAATGTGCTATAAATCCTGGCAGCTTTGGGAAACTATTGAAGTGCAGTTGAAAAAAGAAGAGAGGTGATTTTTAGTGAATCTTGAAAAATGCCAACCTCTCCATTTTGACCCGAGTTCAGAATTCAAGTTCCCAGGTTCGCATTTGATACTTGAAAAGTGCAGTGCTGACGATCAGAATCTGAAACTCTTTCTTTCATCCCAGACTAGGAAAGTTGTCATCATTAGCTAGTCTCTGAAAATCCTACCTGATCTGCTTGCTCCTAGCTCTCTTCTCAATGCCAAGTGTGAGGATGTGATGCCAGTCAGTGCATCAATGGCTCCCTGAAGTATAGTCCTAGAGAACCAGTCGTCCTCTGAGTTCCCATTTGGAGTTCAACTTCCTTAAGGGCAGTCACTGTTTCCTAGCTCAGTTTCAGCTACCTGTTTAATCTCTGTTCATTCAATAAATAATCTGTGTGCCTACTGTGTACCAGGCACCAAGTGTTTCTGGGATCACAGTCAAGGATAAACCTGGGCCCCACTACCTCGTGCTTCTAGATGCTAGAATGGAAGACCAACACGGAACAGATAATCCTAGGATCAGTTAGTCACAGTTTGTGATGAGTGCAGACCACTGTATTGCATATACTATGAGGCCATTCACCCGCAGGCCATATGATTAAGAATTGTTGATGATAATTGGACAGGAACATCCAGAGTCCTCTTAGTTGAACTTAGGTTGCCTTGCAGTGTTGGGTAATGTGTTTTTAAAACAGTTTCTTATACGTCTGTTATTTACGCCAAAGTCCATTATCTTGAAAGCTTTAAAAATTAGGATTTGAATACTATAAGCAAACAAACAGAAAAGCTGGGTTATGTAGTATTGCCTCACTATGTATATGTTGATAGGCTATGGATTCTCTCAGTTCCTTTTTATTATTATCACAAAATTAATATATGTGTGGCATGATCATGTGCATGCGTTTATATGCCTGTGTTGTGAGCTCCATTTTATTCCCCTCCAGTTGCTATGATATTTATTTCTTGTCAGTGATTTTTTCTAAAAAAATTTTTTTACCCCATATCTTCTCGTGGGCTCTATGAAAATGTGAAGTTTTGGTCAAACAATTCCACAGTGACAGGTAAAGATAGGTTCGAATCCAAGAAAGGCTTATAGAAATGACCCTGGTAGAGACAAGTAACGATGAGCAAGATGCATGGTGGCAGTCACAAATAGGAGAGACTCACCCGATTTTATTTTTTACAAGCCTAATTCCAGTCCAATGCAGTAAGAATAGATCTTTCTCATCATAGGAAATGACAGACAGACACATCAGCCATCGGAAGCACCAGACTAAGTGATTTCTGGTATACTTTTCATCAATTGATACTAAAATTTTATCAGTCCATTTCACTCTGTCTATTAATACTTGGATGGCAGGGATGTCTCAGGAGGGTTCCTGGCAAGGGAGCCACGATGGGATGCGGAACTCTTCCCTCTTATCCAAACACAGAGATGTCATTCAGATGCAAAAATAGCCAAGTTGCCTGCATGCAGATTAGTATTCCACAATGAAGAGATGGGGAGTTGGGGGGACGAGGGATCCGGTCTGTCTGTCCGCTGGTACCAACTCAGCATGTGCCAACCCACAGGTTCTCTCCAGGCGGAGCCCCTCCCCCACTTCTGGCCAACACTCGAGTTCGAGAAGTGTTTCCAGATGTGTTCAGGGGCTGACTTCTTAAGTGATGAGAGTGGGTTCTTTGGATCCTTGGCCAGCTGAGTTTTCTGGGCTGTGCCCCAGACTGTGTCTGGTGCCCGAGGCCATGCACTCTTACTGTCCATGCTTGTCCTTCCATAAATGCCCTGTTATCTCCGTAATGGGTATACTGAAATGCCACCTTGGAGCAGTTCAGATGCTTGCCAAGCCAGAAGAATTTGGCAGCAGAGTGCTGTGCTGTTTCCATAAAAGGCTGTTGGTCCTTCCTTGTTTTAAATGAATGGTGCCAGTTCCTGCCAGGTGTGCAGCCAGCTCCTGGAAGAATGTTGGGTGGTTGGGTGGGTTGTTAACACTTTCAAGCTGCGGGATACCTAAGGGGAAGGAAGGCATGTGGAATGAAGTCAGAGAAGGTAGGAACTCCTGTGGGTGGGAGGCCCTGGTGGAAACCGAGAGATCACAAGTGTCCACCTGCCTCTAGTTGACTGCTGCCTTGAGAAAATGGAGATCCCACTTGGTTTGATGCCAGTTTCTTAGAAGAAGCTGGAAATCCTGCTTTTTTATATAAAATCTCTGGATTTTTATAACTGCTAACTAAAGGAGACTTTTTGGAACACCGTGGGAGCCAAGGACAACACATTTGTTGGCCAGGGGCCCTTCCGTGCAAAGGGCCCGGCTCCTCCAAGTGTGGTTCCCGGACCAGCAGCCTCAGCATCTCCTGGGAACTGATTAGAAATTCAGAATCGCAGCTCCGCTCCAGACCTACTAAGTGAGAATGTTGTCTTTGAACAAGATCCCAGGTGATTCAGATACACATTAAAATTGGAGAATACTGCGCTGGTGACTCGATTCAGGTCAGCACTTCCTCAAACAGCTTTCTAATCGTGGGCTAGAAATTAAATATTTTAAAAAGAATTCTGTTTTAAAAGCCCAAAAGGAACCTCATCCTTGAGGTATGAACTTGAATATAACTTGTCTGGGAAGGCCTCCTCCCTAAAACTAGGTTAGATGTCCTTGCTCTCCATGCCACCATGTTCTTACATCTGCCTTTTGACCTGAGGACCCGATGAGGGCAGGGGTCATGTCTGGTTCCCTTTATACTTCCAGGACTTCTCATAGCGTCTGGTACAGAAGGTTGCTCGATGAGCAAATGCAGTGAAATCTCATGATCTCCGCTCAGTTATTGAACATTGATGGTAATTTACTACTTGAAAGTTCTAATTAGATTTGTTCAAGGAGGGACCTCAACAGTGGCACAAACTTTTTTGTACCTGCAGTGTTCTTGTCCACTCCTTTGGGGTGTATCTTCTGTCTCGTTGTACCTCTTACTGGCGCCTACGTTCCTAGGGTCCGTCCCCTGACCCGCCATATAGTAGCTGTTCCATAGGATGTCTTGAATGGATGAACTAGGAAAAGTGAAGGGTTCAGTACTGGTTCCTGTGTTAATGCTCATCTTACTGTCATCCGTTAATTATGCATTCAGATTATAGACTCATGGACTTAAAGAAAAAACTAGATGTATATAGTTCAATGTTCACTGTTGTGAATTAAGTGGGGTTTTCGTGCTTTAAAAGATGTAGAGTGTATTCCATTATGGACAAAATGGAGCCGTGTCTTCACTTCGTGTTGTTCTTGTCCGGATAGAACGAGCAGGAGCATTTCCCTTTCCCCACCTCAGGAGGTTGCCCTTACGAAACCTCAAGTGGATTTTAACTATCCTTATCTCATATGCTATATCCACACGTTGTCTAGAATAACATATCCTGAAGAAGAAAGAAAACAAGCCAAGGCATCCACAAAGATAACATTTCCTACGTTAGTGTTCACTTTTTCTATCTTCTCTACAAGGCGCAAAAGACTTTGATCCAAACAAAAATATTTTAGGTTGGATTCTCAAAAAAATCAAATTCAGACATTTTTGGATGTAATGGAAAGTGAATTGCTTTGCTGTGGTTCTCTTTCTTGACAGAAATTGACTTCCCCTGGTTCCTATCCACTTGCAATACAGACTGACACTCTTAACTTCTAAAGGAATTCATTCCATTCAGTGACACGCTCTTACTCTGTATTGGGATGGCCTCGCATTTTTGTACTTGTGCATTTAGTGTTCTTGTTTGTTTGTTTGTTGTGGAGGGTGGTCATATGTACAGATGTGTGTCTGTGATCTTCGTGGCTTGTTTTAGAATTCCTGGACTCTGGTCTGGCATGGCCATGCTGAGAATATGACTTTAATTCCAAAAGGTGTAGTAATGCCTTGCAGATAAGAATTCTATTTTAGACCAAAAAACTAGAAAATTGGCTTCCTGTGTATGTGTCATAGAAGCTAACCTTTCTGTTGATTGTGTAAAGTGAAGGAATAATTGTCACTTTGAGAATTAAAGTACAATTAATGTTGTAGAAACTTGATTTCATGAACTGAGACTTCAATAAAATTTCTTTGAATGACAAACCTGTTAAAAATCTGCTCTTCAGTTTATAATCAACTGATTTTTTTTCTTTTTTTCAATTTTAAAGAACAGTAATCTGGTAAGCCTTTAATAACCATGTTTGCATAATTAAAGGAAAAGTATAAATGGATACACATTAAATTATTAACAGTTTGTCACATTAACAAGGTGGAGTTGGAAGTGAGTGAGGTAGAGACTCACTTTTTATTTTATGTTTAAAAAGCTTGTATTGCTTTTGTGATTTAATTGACTTGAAATGAAATATATGAAGAATTAAGGAAGTACATGACCTAAAAAATTGAATTAACATATTCTGATGGGACCTTCTTATTTACTTTCTATTTTCAAATTCATTCTAAAAGCTCCATGGTAGGGGCGCCTGGGTGGCTCAGTGGGTTAAAGCCTCTGCCTTCTGCACAGGTCATAATCCCAGGGTTCTGGGATCAAGCCCTGCATAGGGCTCTCTGCTCAGCGGGGAGCCTGCCCCCTCCTTCTCTCTGCCTGCCTCTCTGCCTACCTGTGATCTATGTCTGTCAAATAAGTGAATAAAATCTTTAAATAAATAAATAAATAAAAGCTCCATGGTACCAGTCAGATTTAAAAATTTTTGAGTATATTCGACAGTGGTTTTAAGTGTACATCAAGTTACATTGTATCGATCAGAATTTTGGAATAGAATTTGATGCATGGGTGACTGGGGGTTCTTTTTAATTGACTGCTTTCTGGATCCAAAATGTATTCTTATGGAACAATAGTGTTCTGTGATCTTGATTGTTGACATAATTATTTACCTTAGACAATGCTTTCCATAATGTATAGAAAAAAACTTCTGGAGGAGAAAAATAAGAAGATTTGGGAGTTAGTATTATGTAGTTTTGGAACAAGTGTTTGGAACCAGACTGACTCGTTTCAAAGTCAGACTCCATCACATTCTAGCTGTGTGATCTTGGGCTAGTTACCAGATCTCTCTGTGCTTTCAATTTTCAACTCTGAAATCAAGAATAGTACTGCCCCCAAAAGGTTGTGCTAGGGAGTAAATGAGTTTACTTATGTAAAGCACTTGGAAGACTGCCTGGTGTAATATAAACATTGTATCAGTTAGCTCATGCTGCATATCAAAGCACCCCCACATTTAGTAGCTTAAAATAACACCCATTTATTATCTCTCATGATTTCAGGTTGACCGGGTGGTTCTTCTGGTCCGGGTCATTTTGGCTGGGGCTGGACGGGACTGCTTACTGAATGGCCTCTGGTCCTTGTTTAATGTGATAGTTGCTGGGACGATAGTAGGGCCGCTTGCTCACATGTTTGTGGCCACAGAATTCCCAACAGCAGCAAAAGGGCAAAGGCCAAAGGCACAATTTCTTTCCAAGCTTTTCCTTCTATCACGTTTGTTAATATCACATTGGTCAAAGCAAGTCACGTAGCCAAGCCCATACTCGTAGAGGGAGAGACCAACTACTCAGGAGCATGAGTACAGGTAGGGAAATTATTCAGACCATTTTTACAGACAGTCGGCTTCAAGCACTATATAAGTATTAGCTGCTGCTTATTACTATTATTACTATTATTATTATTACTACTAATATTAACTCTCGAAACATAAAGCTACTAAAAGTAAAGACATACTCCAGCAAAGCTCTTGAGTATGTCTTCAGTTAGTCATTAGCATTTGCCATTTCCAGATATTGTGGGAGCCTCAAAAATTAATACTTGCAACAAGAGAGTTCTTAAGAGGAGCTTATTCTGCAGGGCTGAAATTATTATTTTTGTTACAAACTGTAGCTGTCCCTACTGGTCTCCCTGGGAGCATTTTGCAGGTTATAAAATACAGCTATTACTATGGTAATCATATTGCAAGTATAAAATGGCTTTGACCTACTTGTTAAAATGCAGTGTGTATTAAAATAAAGACTGTGAGCTTAAAGCTAAATGAACTCAGAATAAAAACAGAATGGCGAGTCCAAAGTGCTCGAGAGATCTTCAAACGAGGGAAGGGCATTTGATGAAGAGGATGTATTTTTCCTCATTCTCTTCATTTTCCCCTGTTGTGACGACCTCCAGGAAATGACACTGATCTCTGAAAGCATTTCTGGCCTCTGACTTACAGTCCAAAATTTTTTAATAATAAGAGCTACCATTTGCTTACTTCACACCGGCCACTTGCTGGCTCTTCGGATGATACACTCTTCCGCTTTCTCTTCATGACATCTCTCCAAAGCAGGAGCCATTATTCTCTTTTTATAAATGAGGAAGCTGAGTCTCGGAGAAGAAAAGACTTAGCCGGAAAGCTTGGGAATTCCTGCCTTCAGAGGCTTGGACCTAAAACTTAAAAGAAATCAGTTGTAATTGTACCAGTCAATTTGTACATTGACATACGTGTTTATTCAGGAAGTTCTGATTATGCACCAGACGGCATGCTGATTGCTGTGTTAGTCAACAGACGGGCCACTTGTGAGGGTCTTCGGAGGTCAAGGGAGGTTTCCCGGATGTCCAAAATACAACCTGGGGGATGTGTAGGGTGTGTTGCTCAGGAGAAAGGGCTGAACTGTGTTTCAGGTCCCAGGAGTAGGAAGAGCAAGAAACCAGAGTGCATGCAAACTGGTCAGTGTAGCTGCACTCAGGAGACCCGTTTTGATAGAGTTGCATCATAAGGGTCACATCCTAGAGGTCTTTGTGGGTCCAGCTCCTTTACCTGAGGGCACTGGGGAGGCAGCTATAGAAATGTTCTGAGCAGGAGTGTCATGAGAAGATGGTTTGCTTAAAAAGATCATTCCAGCCATGGCTTATAAGATGGGGTTGGGAGCTGGGAGGAGAGGCGGGAGTTCTGGCCATGAGTCAGACTGGCAGCAGGATCAGGACACGGCAACAGAAATAGAGAAGAGAGTAGAGTGGAGGGGCCTTTGGAAGCTGTTTGGATGGAGATGGAGGGGGGACAAGTTACAGGATGACATCTGCTGTCTGACTGATGGGTCTGGGTGGAGGGTTACACTGAAGAAGAAGACTTGGAAGAGGGTGATATGTCTTTGGTGGACTTGGTGATTTTGTGCCTATGGGACTTCCTGGTGGAGGTGCCCAGAAAGTGGGGAGGACTCACAGGTCTGATCCTTACAAGAGCTCTCAGGGATGGAAAGGAAATCTGAGGTCTTGGGCACCCTCTACGTTTGCATCTCCTCGTCTTTCTCCTTTGACTTACTTTGCCCCATTAGTACTTCTCATCTTACTTGCTTATTGTCTTTCTCCACCACAATAGAGTATAAGCTCCACGAGGGCAGGGAATGTACGTGTTTTGTTCACTTCCACATCTCCCACACCTGGCACAGTGCCGGGCACAAACGAGACAGCCAGCCGACGGAGGGTGACAGATGCTGCAACAGAGAAGGGGGTTCATCAGCTCTCCTTCAGGGAGTGTAGAAAAGAGCCCAGGACAGAACCTTGAAAAGGACTCCAGTAAAAGGCAGGACCAAGTAAGAGGAACTTTCTAACAAAACGGAAGATGTTTCCTCTCTTTGCTCTGAATGGCCAAACATGGAGAACTTCCAAGTATCCCAAAAGAGTGGTTCTTGGGGACAGGTGGGTTTCTGGAAACAGCAGGATAGAGCTGAGTAGGTGATGTGCTTCACTTTTTTTGTTCTTTTCTTGTTTTCTTTTTCCTTGCCCATGTTTAAAAAAAAAAAAATCAGCTAAATGCAAGCATGGCTCTAGGGGATGAGTGGGAAGCCTCAGTAGAGTCAATCCAACAAGAGGCGGATTGATTTTCTCTTGCAGGCCAGTTGGGATCATTTGGTAGGTGCTTCCTTCCCAAGAGAGTTGTATTGAGGAAGATTCTGGAAAGAGCTGGAAAGACCACTGTGGTCATTTGGTGGTATTCGCTGTGAAGACTGTCCTTGAGTGGCAACACAGCTGACATTCACCACCTTCATCTAGAGAATCTGTTACCATGAGTAATAATTTTCCAGAAATACTTCTGTTCTATCTCTCAGTCTGCATTTCCCAGATACGAATCCTGCCTCCCTCAGTCCCCGGTACTCTGCTTGGTGACTTGTGGTTCTCTAGTCTCATTAGCATAGCTCACTAAGGGAGTTGAATGAGGCCAGAGTGAAGTTTGACTTTTTATAGCCTGATACTTTTTATGCCACCCTGGAAAGCTGTGACTCCTTAGCTTGTAAGTTCAGGTGCTGAGTTTTGTCCATGATTATTTGTTCTTTAGCATAGATAGTTTTCAGAACTAATCTGTCCCAATTCAACTGATTTCAATTAATAGTTTCTCTTAATTATTCTTTCCTACTTGTGCTAATCATCATCCCAGATAAAAGCGAATCCTTGAAATTTTCTTACTGCCCCTCTAGGGGAGGGTAGAATACTCGATGGGCAATGCTAATGGCTGGCTTCCTTTGGAAACCTCCCCGGTTGGGTCTCCTAACTAGGAGAGTGAACTCCAAGGCCAATAACCCAGAAACCTCAAGCTTTAACATCTGGAGACAGCAGCAGCAAGAGAGTTTGAAATGCAAGGAGCGTTGAGACTTTCTGGCTGACAGCTCATAGTAACTGATCAGTCACTTGACCCTGAGAAGTTAAGTGACCCGTGAGAGGTCACCATAACTTGAGAGTCATTGTCACCCAAGAGAGTGAGCTTATGTAATTATTGGAGTATAAATGGTTCTTTCGAATGCCAGTATGTTGCTCCAAGTTAGTTCAATCATAATGCGAATTTTGGCAATCGCATGCAATACCTCGTCTCCCTTCATGTTTGGGCGGAGGGTGAGGACCCATGGTCATCAATCAGTAATGATTTACTAAGTGCCTACAGTGGGCTCACCTCTGTTGTAGACATTATGCAAAAAATTCAAAAGAGCCTCCTTGAATAGACAAGCAGTATCTTTCCCCCTGCTTTTTGCAGGGGAGGAGTAGAGGAGAGGAGTAAACAAATGAAAAAGCAAGCAAGCATTCAGGACATTCAGCGGTGGACAGGATGGTAGTTTATCCACCTGAGATGCCTCCGTGTCGGGGCAGCAGGACCAACATGAGAAAACTTGAAATGGCCCTGCCTGCCCTTTGTACAGTGGGGAGAGGCTTCATGGAGGAGGGAGGATTTTCGCAGGACCTTGGAGAATTGAGGGATCTAAGATGTATTCATTTTCTGTTGCTGCATAACAGATTAGCACTAATTTAGTAGTTTCAAACAACATCTATTTCTCATCTCACGGTTCTACGGGTTAGAAGTTCAGGGGTAGCATGCCTGACTTCTCTCTGCTCAGGTTCTCAAAAAGCTAAAGTCAAGGTTTTGCTGTCTGTGTCCTCATCTGCTCCTCTTCTGAGCTCATTTAAATTGTTAGCAGAGTCAGTTCCTTGTGCTGGGTAAAGGACTGAGCTCCCTGTTTCCCTGCTGGCTATCAATGAGGGCCCACTCTCAGCTCTTAAAGGGGAACTGCTGGGTCCTTGCCCCAGGGCCTTCCATCTGCAGAGCCAGTGACTGACAACCTCCCTCACATCAGAGGTCCATCACTCTTTGTGTCTCCAGGAAGATCCTAGTCTTTTTTAAGGGTTCCTAAGATTAGGTCTGGCTCACTGAGGGTAATCTCCTTATTTTAAGGTCAACTGATTTGGGACCTCAATTACTGCAGTAAAATCCCTTCCCAGCAGCTCCTAGGATGGAGTCTGGTTGGAAAACCAGGGGAGTGCATGTGTACCCCCAGGCCAGGAATCTTGGGGGCCATCTCTGAATTCTGCCTACCATATGATAGAAGGCATGAAATGTCCAAGTTGGTAACCAAATTATCAGAATAATAGCTGGTATGGGGATCGCATGCATAGCCTGGAACTGGGAGGAGGCCCTTTTAAAGGATATGAGCTTCCCAGGGCCAGATGGTGACTTACCTGAAGGGGTCTGACCGACGACCGATTGCACCATCTAGAACCCGACTACCTCTCTGTGTTGTTTCAGTCTACTGGCAAGCTCTTCTTTCTCTCTCCCTCTCTCTCATGTACATACACGCTTCCCCATTTGTCTACATTCTCAGTGGGATAAGCTGCTCAGAAACACGTGGCCATATCTAGAGATGCTTTGGGTCATCACAGCTAGAGAGGATACTCCTGGCATGCGGCGGGTGGAAGCCGGAGATGTTGCTAACCATCCTGCACGCACAGGGTAGCTCCCACAACAAAGAATTATCTGGCCCCCAGTATCACCAGTACCAAGGTTGATTTGCTCTATGAACTGACTCTCCCACCTGCCCCTCCAGGGTCTCTCTGTCTAGCTTTCTGAATGTTGATCTGCTGTTGTATCTGCCTGGCGATGCTTCTCCGCTTTTCCACCCCAAGAGTTGCTACTCATTCTTTAGGACTTGCTGCCAACATCACCTTCTTGTGCTGGTTGGTCCACGTGACTTGCTGTGCAGCGTTTCTCCATACCTGGGATACGCTACTCACTCGGGCCTTTGTTGGGTGTGTGTATGTGTGACAGATCTGTCTCTCTCCCACCAGACTGTGGGTTCCTTTTGAGTGTCGTCTGAGTCTTTTTTTGTATCTGTGTCCCCAGAGCTTATTACCATAATGCCTGCATATAGTAGTCAGTAAGTGTAAGGTAGACAGGCAGATGGATAAGTGCATGAAAAGTTCATAGAAGTAAACTACTTTGCTCAGTTTCCGCTCTGCCTCTCTTCCGAATGTCTTTGGTGACTGGCATCTGCGTATTAGCCAGTGGTCGGTACATGTGAGCAGGTACGTCTCAAGGATCTGGAAGCGGAACTGCATGGGTTTGAATCCCATCCCTGCCACTTACAAGCTGTGTTACTAGAGACAGTTAACTAAACTGCTGTGCCTCCTCATCCTAATCCCTGTTTCCAAGGGCTGTTGCAAGGATTTAATGAGTTTATAAAAGGACAGAGTGGGAGGAAATGGAGAAGGGTTGGTCATCTGCATAATGCTTCTTTGTTTTCCAAATCTGTTTGCCAGAGTAATGGGCTTCTCCCCCAAAAAATATCTAGATGCATGTCGGCATGACTGAAAGTGACATATACCTCCAAAGGAACATTCCTAAAAATACAGGGGGAAATATTCCCCACAGCCACGCTATTTTGAGTGGTTGGGGTGTCAAAGAGTTTGAAACCATATCCCATGAGGACCAGTTAATGGAAGTAAGATGACAGAAGAGAAGGTTTGGGTTTTTGAAGGATGTTGAGTGGGAGAATTGGCTGTGCTGGTTCTGTGTGCTCCATATTGCTAGTGTTGGCTGCCGGTTTACTGGAAGGAAGAACTTCATCCAGGAGCCAGCTGTCCAGTGATGAACCTCCTTCTCAGAGGGCAGGAGTGTGGGACACAGTAAAAAGGTTCCTTTCCTTTGTTTTATGAATATTCATCAAGTGCTTCCTCTGATAGCCCTGAGGATGCTGTGAAAGACAAGACAGAGACAACCCCTGATGGACCTTCCAGTCTATAGCACCATTTTCCAAAACATGAGGTGGTTTGGGTGGCTGGACCACCACTCAGTCATTAACCAAAGACTGAGTCACGCATCCTTAAAAATGCTCTTTCCAATCTTCTAAACCTTGTAGATAACATCAAGAAGGGGATCTCATTTGGGGGCTAGAGTTGCTACTTTTCTAAAACTTGGTAAGGTATCTCCATTTTTAGTGAAGAAAGAACAACATGAGGGTTACAGCCTTAGGCCACAGTTCCCAAGTAACTTTTTTGAGTGACTTATTAAACATCTTTATAAAAATAAGACAATAGAAAGTAGTTAATACAGAATAATTAAAACCAAAGTGATACTAGGGATGATTTCGACTTTGGCCTTTTATCTGTTTTGTTTTGTTTCTTCACTTTTCATATTTGCATACAGTATAATTCATTCTTGGGTTTACAGTTTCATAATTTTTACAAATGCATACAGTCATGTAACCATGCCCCCAGTCAAGATACAGATCAGTTCTATCCCCTCCCAAAAGTTTCTCGTGCTTCTCAATCCCACCTACCACCTCCAGCCTTTGGCAACCACTAACCTGCTTTGTGTTCCTATGATTTTGCTCTTTGGGATGTCATGTCATGGAATCCTATAATATGTAGCCTTTTCAGTCTGGCTTTTTCTTAGCATAAGGCATTTGAGATTTATCCATCATGTTGCATATGTTCAGTCCTTGTAATTGCTGAGTAGTAGTCCATTATATGGATATACCACAATATAGTCATTTTAAATAACAATACAAGTCATATTCCATTTAACGAATTATGAACATGGTACGTATTTAAAGCAGATTTGGCAGAGATCCTATAGGTGGTATGCAAGTAAGTGAGTCTTGCAGGAGAGCGGAGGAGCTAGTCTGGCTAATTTATGCATTAAGGAATTGTTTGTGGTGGGTTACTCTTTAGTTTCTTATCCAGACCTCTAACACTGTGTTCGGTTGAAATATAAATAGGTTTTCTGTCTTCTTAAGTCAGAAAATACCTTTTTGCGCCCTTACGGTAAACCAGGTGGCCTCCAGAGCACCCATTCATAGTCTCTCATTCATTCATTCCCTCCCTCTTTGCCTCCTTCCCTCTGTCAATCCCTCCTCATCCTCCTCATCCTCACCTTCTCTTTCTCTCTCTCCCCTCACACCCTCCCCCTAATATTTCACTGGCGTTTATGTAACTGAATTAATTAGACCTATTTCTCAAAGAGTTGGTTTTCTGTAAAATTCACTTTGCAGTTGGCATGACGGAAGAGCTGGCATATTAATCAAATGCTACAGTTTGTTCTTTGTATCTGAGTCGGGCTGGGTTGGGCTTCCTGCTTATCTGTTGTCCGTTTATACTATTTTGTCCTTTGCAGCAAATGAGCCTGGATTCTTTGTGATTGGGCAGGGTGATGGCTGTGAGTGTTGATAGATTGGGCGTGGAAATGCTTAACAGGGACAGACCCTATCTCCTTAGTTAGTGTTACAGAGTCCCCAGGATATAAGGTGTCTGTATGAAAGTAAATAAGGGCTTCTCTTCTCCTTTCTTTGGCGGATGATATCAATACCATTTAATAGAATAAAGTGATAAAAATCTTCGTCCTGTCTTAAATAACATGTTCATTGCCATTCTATGTATTTATTCATGTTATGTTTCTGAAATATGCTTTATTTATAGACATTTACGTCCCCCAATGCATTTTAAATCTTCAAGCATATTCAAATGATATGTGTTTAATTTGATCTTGTGTATGTCTGGGTGGGGGCAGGGGGTTGCCCTTTGCAGCTAACCAGATCAAAGTTGGTAGCTTCCTCCATTTAGTTAGTTTGCTACAGAATATAAAGCCTCTTAAAGGATTCGAGTGCATATCTTAAAAGCTCATCAGAAATATTCTAAGCCATAGATGTTTTTTTCTCTCTCAGCAACATTTCAGATATGGAGGTTCTCCTCGGTTGCCCCTGCTAGAGTTGCTGAATTTATAATGCCATAGGAAGAAAGAAAGATCTGTTCTGTTTTCTCATCTGTGGAACGAGGGGGTTGAACTAGATGGGAGATGTCAAATTTACAGCGCTAGTGCTGTCACTCCTTTCCCATCCCATGACAGACATCACTAATCAATCACAGCATGCTTGCCTGCCAAATGTAGTCTCAGACTTCTTGTCAAGTCAGCACTCCGGGAAGCCACGGCTAATCAATCAGTGTTAGTCCAAGAGATGAAATCTATTTGCCATTCTGCAACGTGATGGTGCTTAATCTGTAAAGGTTACATCACCATTTCACGGTAGAAGGAAGAATGTTGGAAGCCATGGGTAGTTTTAAGTGAAGAGGTTTTCAGATCACTTTATTTTATGCTCCTTGAAGGCAGGCATTGTGTTTTATTCATGTTTTTCCATGTTTATCTAGCCTATAAGGCAAACCCTTTCTCACAGTAGACATTCCATAAATATTTGTGACATGGTGCACCAGTAATGAATAGAAAGCAGGTCCTTGGCCAGTCCTTCCCTCCCTCCCTAAGACTATACAGTTCAGTGCTTCTTCTAATGGGCAGGCACAACAATTACCATGACTGAATTTTGTCTGCTTTCATTCTGTCCATTCCTGCAGGCTGGCTAGATCAATGTGTGCTTTTATCCACCAAGCGTTGGCAGAGCCAAGCAACTTGGCATCATTAGCTAGACTTGATGAGTTTCCCCTCCATCCATTGTCTCAGTCATTCATAAACCTATTGAGTAATACAGAGGGGCATCCTTTTAATCCATCCCATGCTGGATTCTGAATTCTTACAACTTGACTTGTGTCTGAGAATCTGAAGTTTTACTGCTCTATGTAGAATTTCTGCCCGTTTCAGGATTTAACACCAGGGGGATTCATGTATTTGACACAAAATATGCAGACTTGAGCTATTTTTTGGGAAGTAGATTTTAGGTTCCTTACAGAAAGGTCCAGATCTGGTAACTTTTTATATTTTGATAGCGTGACAATATGCCTTTTGCAGGGTAGATACTCAGTGAATACTTCATATTCCTCAAGGTAGTTTGATGAAACTTTGGCAAACCTCTGTTTTCTTTAACTTTTAGGGGAAAAAAAAATCATCTTTTATAAACAGAAGATTTTTTTTTCCCCTAACCCAGGCACTAAGTTTCATCTAATGAAAATACTAGCTGCCCATTTAATGGAAAGTCACTTGTAGGTAGGGTGCTCTGCTAAATGCTTTATATATATTATCCCTAAACCTCAAAATAACCCCAAGACTAGTGATATGAATTCCATTTCATACATGAGATAAATGAGCTTTGGAGAAGTCATGTAACTTGGTCAAAGTCACAAGGTCATAATAAGTGGCAGTCCTAGGATTTAAAGCCAGGCCTAACTCTAAAGTCTTTTCCCTCAAAGATGCCAGCTCTCTCAGTTCAGATGTTACTTCCTCCAGGAAGCCTTCCTTGAGGGAAGACTTCCCCTGCAAGGCTGGTTGAGATGTTCTGCCTCTGTGCTTCCATAGCAGTTTATACTCCCTTATTACAATACTCTCCATTCTGCGATGGGCTGTTTCTCTGCTGCCACTCGGCCCCCCACACTTGACTGATGGCCGACTGAGTCCATCTCTCCCAGGAGACCTCTGCCACTTTGCCTTTTTACCTAGGCACCATATATGATGTACAGTTAGGCCTTCAACAATCTATCGTAGTTTAGAATTCATTATATTTGAGGAGAAAGGATTTAGGGAAATGTAATCCAGCTCTAAATGTGGAATGGCAGAGTTGCCTCTCTGCTATTCTATTAAGTGCTTTCTGCTTCCGTCTGTCTTTGCATTATTAAGCCGTTCCATTTTTTAACACGTCACTGTTTTATTAACCGTACTTTTATGAATAATTAATACATGCAGATATTCTTACATTTATTTATCCGGCTTTAGATACTTTGTGTTTCTTGAATCTGAGAATTCACGAGTTGTATAAATTCTAGAAATTTCTCAGCTGTTAAGCTATTATGCCTCTCCCCAATTTTTCTCTTCTCTCCCTAGGAGGCTCCTGTTAGACGTACGTTGTGCCTTCTCATTCTCTTCTCTGTATCTCTTACCCTCTCTGGCATCTCTTTCAACTCTTTATCCCTTTGTGTCTCATTGTATGTTACATCCTAAGATCTCTTTTCTCTCTTCAGTAGTCCCTGACTTTCTGCTTAACCGATCAATTGAGTTTTTTTTTTTAAAGATTTTATTTATTTGACAAATAGAGATCACAAGTAGGCAGAGAGGCAGGCAGAGAGAGAGAGAGGAGAAAGCAGACTTCCTGCTGAGCAGAGAGCCCGATGCGGGGCTCAATCCCAGGACCCTGGGATCATGACCTGAGCCGAAGGCAGAGGCTTTAACCCACTGAGCCACCCAGGCGCCCCTCGATTGAGTTTTTAATGTCAGTGAATCAGTGGGGAGAGATAGAAATCACTTCTTATTCCCTTTTAGGCATTCAGTTCTAGCTTTCGTGTTTTTAATCGTTGTAGACTTTGTTGCATGTTCTTTTTCAGAATGTTGTTTTGTGACCCTGAACTTGTGAGCTCTCATCTTCATATTTGTTGACTTGAGTCTTATCAGTTTCCTGGGTGCCCTGTAACGTACTTGCGGGAGCTCATGTTTTTGCTGGGCCAGGTATAGCCCAGGTTATGGAACTGGCTGTCCAGGACAATTCTTCATCTGTCTCTGTGAGTGTTCCAGCTGTGTCATGAACAGGACCAGTTTTTATATTTATTTTTCAGTTAGGGTTTCCTGGTCCTGACCTTGGTAATTCCTACTCCACTCTTAAGAAAGGCCCAAGCTTAGGTTTTCTAATTCTTATCTTAAACTTTTCCCTCCCACTCAGAGCACACGTCAAGATTAGACAAGTTTCACTGGGCTGGTGGACAGTTTTTCCAATCTATGTGTTCTTCACAGGTGCTACCCTCAGTGAGTGCTCCTGATTTTCTACAGGGGACAGGTAACAACTGCCTGCTTCTCCTTATCCAGAGCCCTTATCTCCTGTCCTGCGTGGGCATTAAATCCCTCACCCTGGGGAACCAAAACAAACCTTGCCCTCCTGCCACTGCCTTTCCCTCAACCTCATGAGTTTATAGGCTTACCATTCTTTTCTTTGGATACCTCTTTATTTCTACCACCTGGGTGTTTTCCTCTTCTTATTATGGGTTAAGCGCTCAAAGAATTTGTTAAATATTTTATCGAGCATATCTAGGTGTTTGAAGGGTGGGAATTTTCAGGCTGCCATCATTTGTCACATTGCCCAGAACTAGGAACTTACTACAAGTTCATGGTAAAATAATCAAATTATACACAAGGGCATGTTATGAAATATTAGTCTCCTTCCTGTCTTTGACCTGTGTAGTTCTCAGATCACCTTGCTAGATATAATAACCTTTAGCACTCTCTGAGGTATCATTCTAGAGGCATTTTGTGTATATAGAGCATGCATATATAGACATAATTCATGAAGATTTATTTATGCTGGTGAGAATGTATTTTACCTTGCACATTGCACTTAGCAGTATGTTTTGGAGTTCATCATATATCAGTGTACTCAGCTATGCCTCTTTTCTTGTCGTGACTGCATGGTATCCCCTTAAATGGAGGTACTATAATTTATTTAACCATGTTCCCTATTGGATAATTTTTTCAGTTATTTTGAGCTTATAAGCTATCTTCCAGTAGACATTCCTGTACATGTGTCTTTGCTTGTGTATCATTTAACATAGTTTTCTTTGTTGACCTGTTTCTCTGTTTTTCTCTCTTCTTCCCTACCCTATGATGGTTCATTTTATGTGTCACCTTGACTGGGCTAAGGTATGCCCAGATGGCTGGTACGACATTATTTTGGGGTGTGTCTGCGAGTGTGTTCCCAGACGAGATTAACATTGGAGTCAATAGGCTTCACAGAGATTGTCCTCAGCAATGCTGGTGAGCGTCAGCCGTGACTTTGAGGGCTATGTGGAACAAAAGCGTGGAGGAAAGGTCAGTGTTCTACCTGAGGAGAGACATCCACATTCCCCTGCCCTCAGACAGCAATGTTCCTGGTTCTCAGGCTTTCAGACACAGACCAAGACTTAAACCACTGACTACCAATTCTCAGACCTTCAGTCCTGGACTGAATTATGCTGTCTGTTCTCCAAGTTGCAAACTGTGTATCATGGGACTTCTCAGCCTCCATGACTATGAGAGCCAGTTCCTTTAATAAATCTCAAATTTATGTATATCCTGTTGGTTCTGTTTCTCTGGAAAACCCTGCCTAACCCCCCCCCCCCCCCGCAAGCCCCACTATGAATTCCTTGCACTCAAGGGTGTTATCATTCATTGGTGACTCTGGCACCCCACGTGGGGCCTGGTGCTGAGTCTGCACTGAATTCAGATCTGTTTCATGACTAACTGGGTACTTACAGAAAAGCTAAACCAGCAATCAGACCAGACCCAACCTCAAGCAGATGTATTTTGATTTCAGTAATAGCAACTGCTATTGGAGCCATTGACTGAGTGTCTTCTCTGCTCCAGACACGAGTTAATGCAATCTTGACAACTCTGTGAGACAGCCAGCAACTTGCTGTATGGACCAGGACACTGAGATACAGGTTATTTACGTAATTAGCGAGAAGCAGAGGCCACATTTGGATACAGTTGTGTCTGGCCTCTTGAATACTACCTCTTAATTAACATTTGTATTGTCACAAAGGCTCCAGGACATCCCCCTCCTCTTCCCTCCCTCCCTCCCTCCTTCCTTCCTTCCTTCTAGCCTTCCTTCCTTCCCTCCTCAGAGATTTCCTGAGGCTCATAGTGTTCCAGGCAGGGAATGATATTGTGATTATTGGTGAAATCATTTCTGCTCTGGTGGAACATGCAGTGTGAAGGCAGAGACAGATTAAGCAAAAAAAAAAAAAAAAAAAAAAAGCGTGATGAGTGTCTGGAAGGGGAGATAATGGGGGAGCTTTAGAAGCACAGAGCTTGAAGGCTCCTCCCAGGCATAGAGGGTCTCCAGCACCTGTGAAAAACTGGATGACCCTTGAACAATGAGTGAGCTGGGGGAAGATGGACCAGAGGGGTGAAGGACAAGGGTTCAGCATGTTCCCTGTCTTCCTCTAGTGCTCTTTACCCTATAATCTGGCTCTTGCAGCCTCAGCCGGCTCTTAGGATCTCTGCACGCAGAAGCCCGACAGCCCGAGTCCCGCATCTGAAAGGGGGCTGAACCCCCTCCCCCCACCCCATCCCATCCCACCCCACCCCACTCCACCCCACCAGCACCAGCACCACCACCCATCAGCCTTTTCTAATTTTAAAGCACTAGCTCCCTTGATTGAAATCTCAATTCGGGAACAGGCCTAGGATTGGCCTGTGGCTCGGAATTTTCACCAATAAGCGGAGTGGGAGGTGGAGAGGCGTCCCTTTAAGCAGCAGGAAGGCAGCCTGGAGAGCTTGAAGCTTCTCTCCGCAGGACCTGAGCGATTTTCCTGGAGCCGGAGCTGCTGCGCACGGAGCAGCTGCCACAGCCCCCGGGAATGTCACCCCCCTTGCGCGGAGCCCCTGCAGGGCCCCCTCTGGCTCCGAGCAGTTGGCGGCCGACGCCCTGCTGGGCTTCTTAGCCGCAGCCGCACCCCCTGCCCCTAGGTCTGCGGGCCCCCTCCCCCTTCCCCCCTGAGTCCCCCGCCCGCGGAGGCGCCGCAGCGGCGAGCAATGCAAGGCTGAGCCGGGTAAGTGGCCCTCCCATGGCCGGGGGGCACGGAGGGGGCGCTGGGGCACCTTTGCTCCCGGTTTTCAGGACCCTCCCAGGGAAAGGGGCCTGGAGCTGGGACATTAACGTCTGGCAGTGATGCGCCTGGCCACATAGAGACACTGAGGATGTCCTGAGCTCTAGGGAGGGGACCTAGGGATCATTTTGAGCAGTCTGCCGGTTGTTGCGCACTTTATTAACCAGTAATAATAATAATGATACCAGGAGGCGGGGGTGTTGTGACTGTATTAGGATGACTTTGGGGGAAACATTTAAACTTCTCCTAACTTGCTTTTTGAGCAGTCATTATGCTCTTATGATTCATTTTCCTCAAATATTTGCAGTGCATTTGTTGCTAATGACCTACTTACTTAATTCCCTTACACTATCAAAAAATATTTTCTGCGTCTTCAGAAAGATCAGAAAAAAGTGAAGGACTTCTCCCCACACTCCTTATTGCTTGCTTTCCTAGAACTTTTAATAATCATCATCTTCTCCTTCGTAGATCCCTGTCAGTGAGCGATTCTGGATTTGTGCTTGTGTTCTCTGTGAATTAGGGGGAGACGCGGGGGAGAGACCCCTCTCCTGGTCTTCTTCCTTCTTCTAGTTCACATAAGGGAGTTGATAGGATGGGGAAAGGTTTGGGGGGAGGTATTAATTGAAATTCTCCTCTTCCAGCTTTTCCAGTGTACCCTCTGCTTGGGGGGGGGAGTGAGGACTTGAGGGGGACTGGAATTATGCCTATCTGGAGCGCCTGGACAGCTGTATCCTAGGGAATATTAAAACCAACATAATCCATAGGGTTGGGGGGGTAAGGTTTATTGAAAAGATTAAAAGTTTTAGCTTCCATCCTCTCCCTAATCTGTCTGTTCACTTGCATATGACCTAAGCAAGAAGTTGGAAGCCTAATACAAAAGGTCAGATTTGGGCTCCTGGGTGGCTCAGTGGGTTAAGCCGCTGCCTTCGGCTCAGGTCATGATCTCAGGGTCCTGGGATCGAGTCCCGCATCGGGCTCTCTGCTCAGCAGCGAGCCTGCTTCCCTCTCTCTCTCTCTGCCTGCCTCTCTGTCTACTTGTGATATCTCTCTGTCAAATAAATAAATAAAATCTTAAAAAAAAAAAAAGGTCAGATTTTTTCTTTTTCTTTTTTTAAGATGAGGCAGCTGGAAGCAATGCCTTCCCAAATCAGAGCAAAGTCTGATGCATGGACTGCCAAACTCCATTTCTGCCTATATTAAATTATTTCGGCATTTTGCTGGGCTGGCCTTTCTTTCCAATTGTTGAGGTGGTGTGAATCATTTGTATGCTTTGGGTTCCCTGCTTTCTGCAAACAGATGTTTTTATCTTGCAATTCGTTGAAGAATTAGAGAGATGGACATGGCTCCGTATGTACAGAGTGAACAAACACTGCTTGGGAGGATTTGGGCATTTCCTTTTCAAATCGTCCATTGCCAAATCAGCCATTGGGCAATTCAGATAAAGGTGTCAAGTGAGCTGAGCAGTGAAGAATTTATATGTGCCGCTAATTCTGCTCATCCTACAATAAAACATCTTCCCATGGGGCCAAAAAGTCGGGGGAAGGGAGGCTTATGAAAATGATCCTGTGTTCTTAGTCACTGACTACCCAGCTCTCCCTGGATTTCTGAGAACCTGCCAGGAGAAACTGTTGACTGAATGGAAGTTTCAAGAACTGCAGAACAGAAATCAGTACAAACCCTCCTCGAGTGACTTTTATTTCTGTTTGGAGGAAAGAAACACTTTGTTAGAATAACAAATTGTGGCTGCTTTTCAAGAGCAGAAAATGGTTCTCCTTCTGAAGGCAGATTCCTTTTAAGAGTGTGAATCATTTGGTTTAGGTTTTTTCTCCCACCCCCCCCCCCCCCTTTTGCGGTGGAGGCTTGGAGATGATTAAACGTCCTGTCTGCAGGAAATTACCAGGAGATTTGAGTATTTTCCTGAATCAGCCTCAGATGGTACACAGCTTTGGGTGTAAAACAAGAAAGCTCTGTTACCAGGCAGTCTTTCTGCCGTGATAACCTCGACTCCCAGTCTTCGGAGCTGCACCATCAGCAAGCCTTTCATTTTTTAACTTTGCGGTTGTGCTTTCGTTTTAGAGGCCAAAATAACTCTCTCATTCCCTTCATGAGCTTTTTAAGACGGAACTTATTTTTGAGACAGTTTTATCCAGCGTCCTTCCCCACTGGCCTCCTCCCCCTAGCCTCAGCAGGAAAAGCACTTGGCTCTTGGCTGCTTTTCCCCAGATTTCCTATAAGCTGGGATTGGTATCCTTAGGGACACAGATGTCTCAGGGAAGGAGATGCGCCAGGATGGGAGCTAGCGCTCACCGATTTGGTGGGGACGTTTGTGGTCTGTGCAGAGCTCTGTGCAGAGAAGGCTCAGTGGTTCTGTGTTGAGTTAACCAGAAAGGGTATCATGCATCAGCAGCGTGGAGAATGGCAATTGGAAGACTGTAAGGGACAACCGAGGGACACAACATGCTGCTTTGTCATGGTGCTTACAGAGATCTGCTGGTGTTAATACTTTGGAAGACCAAACCTCAGAGGTGCTGTGTTCCCCCAGGCCATTTTTCTTAATCTTTCCTGAAAGGTACCCCATCACATGAAGCACTTCCTAGCCACATCATCCAATGGGAGAGCCCTGGGTGTGAATAAACTCAGAGCACTATTCCCATGTCAAGGAGAGGAAGCAGAGGGAGTAATTTTTTTTTTTTTTTTAGCTAACAGAGCACAGGATGGTAATCCTTGTTGCATATAATGAAACTTTATGAAAATTGTAGCAAGAGTTTAAATGCAGTGTTCAAAAAAAAAACATTTTCTTTGCTGCTATTTTTTATTTTCTCAAAATCGAAATGGCAAGGGATTCTTTTTCAAGATACTTAGCATTTGATTACCAGGCAGTTGTTTTGGTGACGTTCTTTTTCATATCCTGCTGCTCTGCGCGACAAGCAGGGGGAGATGCGTTTTTGCAGAGGTCGTATCTGGACATTTTCCAGAACAATGGAAGGTGTCGGGGCAGGGAGGGGACAGACAGACGCAAGTACTGTGGGACTCAGTGTCTGGGAAAACTCATGAATGATTTCCCTGCAAATTTAGCCCAAAGGCCTTTGAGGATTGCTTCGTATTTGACTTACCAGCCAGCCTATGTATAGAAATCACGGTACCCATCACAGGGGGCTCTCTCCTCGCAAAGCACCTTCCAAGAAGATGCCAATTCCACAGGGAGTATGTACGTGACATTGTTTACCACCTCTTTGAAAATTTGCTGCATACCACTCTTTCTTAAACCAACCAACCAAACTAAAACTGTGACTACTTGATTCGTTGGGAACATTTGCAAGAGTTTCCTTTGCATTCACCTGGGCTACCATTAATTACACATTTTAATTTTTCCAGGGATCAAGGTTCTGTTTAGACTCCTGAGAATGAGCAGATACCTGTTGAGCTGGATTTCAGACAATTCCAGGGTTTTTGTGTTGTGTGTGTGTGTTTTTTTAAAGGTTTATTTATTTATTTTAGAGAGTGAGAGGGTGTGAGGCAGGGGTGGGGGGTTTGTGGACCAGAGGGGGAGGGAGAGAGAGAGAGAGGCTCAGCCAGACTCCTGGCTGAGCGCAGAGCCTTGTGCAGGGCTCCATCAGGATCCTGAGATCATGACCTGAGCCAAAGGCAAGAGTTGGATGCCTAATAGACTCCCCCACCCCAGGGCCCCTCAAACAATTTCACTTTTGAGCGCTTGGCTGTCCAGCCTGAGTAGAGGTCTCATATATGCATCTTGTAAATGATAATAAACAGAATGATAGCTATCACTTACTGTTGCCAAGCATAGACTAAATGTCTTACCAACGTTAGACTTGACTGCACATAAGAATATCGTCCGAGATTCTGTTTCAGTAAATCTGTGGTGTGACCTGGAAATTTGCATTTTAAGAAGCATCCTAAGTGGGACCTTGGACTCTAGTTTGAAACACATTTAGCATTTTGTCCATTATCATTCAGAATCCTCACTATAACCCAAATAAGTGCTCTTATCATTCCTGTTTCACCAATAAGGAAGAGTAGGCTCAGAGAGGTTCAGTAACACTCTGGGGTCACACAGCTACTAAGTGGCCATGCAGGGAACCTGGGCCTGTAACTCTCCAACTCCACTGTCCCTGTGCTCAGGCCTATTCTCGTGTTGGGAGGTCTTCTCCCTACAAGTGGGACCTAGTAACCCTTCCCCCCAATATGTCTTCTAAAGACCCTTCTCTACAATGCTGGCCTCTAGGAGACACTCGTCTGCAGGGACCCCTTCTACGCTATCTGCTCTGGCCGAATTTAGGAAGGACTGAATAGGGGTGTAGGTATTAGCATTGATACTTAAGGATTGTCTAAGTAATTTGCCCTGAGTTCTCTAACTGCCAAGCTGATATAAGTCAAGATCAGATTAATTTATCCATGAGGTGCTTTTCAGTCCCCCAGCTTTTCGAATCCTTAAAGCAGCTTGGTCCCCTTCACTGGGCCCTTTCACCATTCCCAGGGCCACCTCTTGTCTTCTCTCTGTACATTTCCCCGGAGTCCTCCCACATGCCCCTCATGATTCCCATGCTCAAGGAGGTGGAAGCCTTTTTCTGATACCCATAACCTGAGCCCACCTGAAGCCCCTCTTTTTTCTCAGTCTTCTGTATAAATGGCCCCCATTCTGGGTCTATTCCTGCAGAAAACAAACGCAAAGGAAATGTTAAGAAGAGAGGCAGAGACGAGGAGTCTCATTTAGACCTCTTGCTTGATTCCCCCTTGGCCTGACCTGATTTCTCTTGCCTCTGGGCATGCAGACGGGTGCTGATTTATCTTGCTTAATTGCCGCAAGATTGTGATATGGGACAAACCACTTAACCTCATGAGCTTTGCCTCCATTATCTGTACAGTAGAATGCTCCTGTCAACCCTTTCTCCTTGGGGTACAAGTGACATAAGGACCATGGAAGCAATTGGGGCTTTGTTCAAACACATTCTGAAGGTGTGCTTATGTTACCTTCAGGCGAGCAGTGGTTCTCATTCTGTACTCCAGGGAGCACCTGTCGGCAGATTGCTCTTCCAAACAAGAAGGCAAAAAAATGGTTCCATGTATATTTGCAACATGTGACATCCTGTGTCTTTTGTTGAGGAATCACAGTTCATGCTAGTACATTGAAGGCTCTGAGCCCTGGAGTACAGAAACCTCTTTGGCTTTGCTTGTTCCCTGTTCATAGGATCCCAGAACACAGCTGGGGGCGCTGCTGTGCTTCAAGATGGCGGCTACTACCTACTAGGGTGTGCCTTCAGACCAGTTGCTCACATCGCGCAACCTCCGTTCCCTTCTCTCTGAAACGGGATTAATAGTGGTACCTACCCCACAGAGTTTATTTAAATAAAGTTAAATAAGTTAAGAGATTGCCTTCCACCTCTCAGAAACGTTCGTCATTCTCTCCTTCCGGCATTATTTCTTTCTCCGCCCCCCCCACCCTCTTTGTGTCCCCTTTGCTGTATTTTCCTTTCCTTGTTCTCCTCCACTCGTTCTAAGTTGGACTGCTCTTCTCTCTCTCTCTCTGTTCTTCTGTTGCTCATTTTTGTTTGCTCGCTTGCCAACATCTGTCCTTGGCCGCATGTTGTCCCCTACTGATGACTTCCAAATCGACATATTCCGCCTGGACCTCTCTCCTGAGCTCCAGACATGTACACATGTCTCTTCTTAGTGTCCTTGTTAGATATGAAACAGGCTTCTCAAACCTCTTGTGTCAAAACACAACCCTAGATTTATTCCTCTGCCCAAGTCTTCACCAGCAACTGGACTCCCCCCCCCCCCCCCCCCCCGCAGTCACCCAGTTGCTGAGCTACAAACATCAGGCCCCTTTCTCTTTTCCACACACACCCTTGTCTAGTCCAGTGGGAATAAGTTCTTGCAGCTCAACCTCAAAAATATATTCCAGTTGGGACATGGGGAAGGAAGAGGGTGGGCTGATTACAGAGGGGTTTCAGGTAACGTCATAGGGTTCTGAAGGGGCTTATGTCTTGATTAGAGTATGGGTTTCATGGGGATAGGTGGTTGTCAAAATTGGTCAGTCCCTCCAGGTAAAATGTCCATTTTGCTGTATGTAAATTATACCTCCCTAAAAAAAAATTGATAGAAAAGATAAATATCCCAAGTGGGGCCACTGCTCACTGTGTCTGCAGGCATGACTTCCAAATGCTGCTATCATGCCTCACTTTGATTACTCCATCACCTTCCCAAATACCTAGTGTTTCTAAAGCTTCAGTCAGATTCTCTCCCTCCCTTATTAACACCTTCTGATGCTAATGACAGTAAGGACAAACTCTGAACACATTACTATGAGCTACAAGACCCCCCGCTCCCACTCCAACAGCACTGGCACAAACATTTCTCTGTAAGGATGTCTCCCTCCCCAGCCTCTAGTACCTGTGCTTCAGTCATACCAGCCCTATAACCCCAGAATCTCCTGCCTGCCTCAGGGCCTTTGTACCTGCTATTCCTTTTGGTCAGAATGCTCTAGAACTTTGCTTGGCTGGTAGCTTCTCATCACAGACTTTCTTAGCTTAAGCATCATTCTACCAAGAAGAATCCCTACATGGCTTTGCTTCACCACCAATCTCCACCCCACCCCCCAATACACAGACACTATGTTTTTCTTTGCCACATTACTTTACTAATTTTTGCTCAAAGCACTTCTTAAGATAGAAGTGTTTTTCGATGTGATAACTGTCGTCTTCTCCCTCCCGAAGGGCAGGGAGTGTGTCATTCGCTTCCCATATTCCGTAAACAGAACTGCCACCCAGTAAGGGCTCATGAAGTTGAATGACCGCCATCTAACTCAGTGTCTGACATAGCAACTGCAAGAAAATTGTTGGTTAATAAACAGTTTTAAAGTTCTGTTTTATTACTCTTCTCCTTTTCTCATCTCCCTCTTCCCTGGGGATGGGAATGTGCTTTGTGACCCCACTAAATCCACATATTTAATGTTTCTGACCTTCCATTTGTTTTGTTTTGTTTAATTATAAAACAAGGTCGGTGATAGCTGCCCCTTGTAGAGGTCTATAAACTCTTTGGAGGAAGGTGTTATCACAGTGGGAGTGAGGCATTAGTGTTTTGTCACCTTCTAAAAATTGCCCCCATGGCTAATGGATTTCTTTGAAGACTGTGAGCCTTTGAGCTCTCCTGCTGAGGAAATCTTACCAGATCAGCTCTGGGAGCATTACTTGAGATGCAAAAAAATTTTTTTTCTTTTAAAAGGTTGCATTTATTTATTTCAGAGAGAAAGAGCAGAGGGCAGAGGGAGAGGGAGAAGCAGGTTCCCTACTGAGCAGAGAGCCCCTTGTGGAGCTCAATCCCAGGACCCCGAGATCAAGACCAGAGCCAAAGGCAGACACTTAACCAACTGGGCCACCCAGGTGCTCCACAATGCAAAGATTTTTAAGATTCACTGAAACGCCCACAAATTGAAACTCACAGGGCAGGAAACATGCATATATACTTTAATCTGTTGGAGAAAATCTTGCCCAGAAAACAAAGGTAGACTGGATGTCTAGTGTCTGAGACTTCCTCCCCTCCCTGTTCCCAAGGACTCTTGCCCAACATCATTACTGGAGTACTCATTTAAAAATCAGAGCAAAGGGGGTGCCTGGGTGGCTCAGTGGGTTAAGCCTCTGCCTTCAGCTTGGGTCATGATCTCAGGGTCCTGGGATCGAGCTCCACATGGGGCTCTCTGCTCAGCAGGGAGCCTGCTTCCCCTATCTCTGCCTGCCTCTCTGCCTACTTGTGATCTGTCTGTCAAATAAATAAATGAAATCTTTAAAAAATATATTAAAAAAATCAGAGCAAAGGATTGCATATTCTAGAAATGAGTAAAAGCCAACGAGTATTGGTGAAGAAGAGGATGTCCTTCCCTAGGTAGGAAGAGGACAATCCTGGCATTTCTGAAAACCTACAGGCCCCGGTTTATTTATACTATTCATCTAGTCACTGGAGCAGGAAAAGTACAGAAGGTTTGTTTGCTTGGAGCTCTGGTTGGAAGCATTAAAGGGCCCTTTCGGAGCTCAGGGGGCACACTGTGATTGATGAGCAGTGTCTGCAGTGGGCAAGAATCGTCTTTGGTCTTGTCCATAAAGAATGAGATTGTTAGATTTGGAAGGGCCCAAGGAGATTATCCAGTCCAACTCTTGACCTGGTAACTACTAAGCTGTGTCTTGGGGGCTTTAGAAAAATAATCATGAGCTTGGTGAAATAGTAACCCTTAACTTTTTAGGCCTTTGTTTTCCTCCTGGGTCTCATCAGTGCATTCAACATGGCACCTTATAGTACCTCCTAGGAATGTTCGGTGGGATCCTCCAGTAAAGTTTGGGAAATTCTGCATTACCATATCCCCTCTGAAACACACGTAAGACAGAGTAAACATAGTCAAGGTCCTCAGAAGTTCAGTTATAAAGAAATCTACTAACACTGTTTCCCAAATCTTTGTGACCCCACGATACTTTTAAGGGACACCTGTTGCCCTCTTGTAGACCACTCTCTTTAGAAGATGGCATATGATGTTGAGGAAGTGGGGAATATATCAGTTCCCTAGGGCCACTATATCCAAGTGTCATAAACATGATAGCTTTAAGCAACAGAACTGTATTCTTTCCTAGTTTTGGAGGCCAGATTTTGAAAATCAAGGTGTCCCCAGGACCATACTCCATCCAGAAGCTATGGGAGAGAATCCATTCCTTGCCTCTTCCCGTTATGGGTGCCTGCCAACAATCCTTGGGGTTTCTTGGTTTGTGGGTGTATCACTCCCCGTATCTGCCTCTTCTTCACATGGCCGCATTCTCCCTCTGTGTCTATTAAATCTCCCTCTCCCTTTCTTTTACAAGGTCATTTACAATGACATTTAGGCTCACCCAGATAATCCAGAATAATCTTCTCATTTCAAAATCCAGAATTTTAATTATACCTGCAAGGACCCTTTTCTCCAAGATGACATTCACAGGTTCCAGGATTTAGGAGATGGACATATCTCGGGGGGTGGGGGGGGGTGTCATTTTTCAACCTCTCGCAAGGACATTTGACTCAAGAATCAGGAGCCCTGCATCTGGTCCTTGCTTTGCCAAGAGCTCTGCCCACCACAGCTTCCCCAGGGAAGCAGTTAGAATGCTGTACTCAGGAGACAGGGCCCATTTCTTTACCCTCAAAACCCCAGTCCCCTCAACTATTAAATGGGATGTAATGTACATAGTTCATAGGATGATTATAAAGATTAAATGGGATAATGCTTGTTACTCTAACGACCTGTTTCTGCTGTTGCAGCTGCTCTTACCACTCTTTATTTATTTATTTGACAGAGATGGTGAGGGGGAGACAGTGAGAGAGGGAACACAAGCAGGGGGAATGGGAGAGGGAGAAGCAAGCTTCCCGCCGAGCAGGGAGCCCGATGTAGGGCTCGATCCAAGGACCCTGGGATCATGACTTGAACTGAAGGCAGACACTGAACACCTGAGCTATCCAGGCGTCCCTGCTCCTACCGCTCTTAACCATGTTCCTTCTCTTTGAACTTTTTTGTCAAATAAAGGGATGGGGCTGCTGCTTTGCACGAAATGTCCAGGTTCCTCTCAGAACTAGTGGCTGATCCTGGATGTCTCAAAGGCCTCCTTTGATTTTTCAGATCTTTTCATGGAAGTATAATGTAATCAAGGAAAGTGAACATAAGTGTTCAGCTCAGAGAGATTTTATAAACTGACCACACCTATATCACCGGCACACAGATCAAGAATCAGATGTCACCAGGGTCCCAGAGCCTCTTCTGTGTGCCGTCTTCGTGCTTTTTTTTTTTTTCAAGATTTTATTTATTTATTTGAGAGAGAATGAGAGAGAGAGTGGGAGAGGAGAGAGGTCAGCAGGAGAAGCAGACTGCCTGCCGAGCAGGGAGCCCGATGCGAGACTCCATCCCAGGACTCCTGGATGGTGACCTGAGCCTAAGGCAGTCCCTTAACCAACTGAGCCACCCAGGCACCCCCCTCTTTGGGCTCTTTACACTAACCATCATCCTTCCTTCCTTCTTGCATCATAGATTCTTCCTGTTTTGATATCTTAAATGGACCCTTACAATAGGTAGTCTTTTGAATCTGGCTTTCACTCAATATTTGGTTTGTGAGATTCAGTCATTTTATTGTCTATATTGTAGATCGTTAATTTTAATTGTTTAGTATTCTGTTCTTAGACCACAGTGTATCTGTTCAGTTGTTGATGGGTGTTTGGTTAGTTTCTAGTTAGAGGTTATTACAAAGAGTTCTACTTTGGTCACTCTAGTACATATCCTTTGGGGACTATACAGTGCTGGAACAAAATCCACAGTACTTTGAATCTAGACCTCTTTTTTACCCGCATAGCGTGCTTTAGGAGCTTGCAACACAGAGAACGTCTCATAACCAAGGTCATGGCTGCTTTGAAGGAGTCATTCTCCTTCGCTTCTACCCACCACACTCCTAAACTGTTGGCCAAGCCGACGTTTCCATGATGGTTGAAATCTTTTGGAACTACCACACTTTGCAGAATTCTCTTTCAGTGGGCCGGGATCAGATGTGGTCATTTCAAAGTATGCAACACCCAGCCAGGGGCACAGCTCCGCCTCCTGGCACCTCCCTCTTTGACTTGTGCCTCCGCTGCCAGTGGGAAGTCCGCCCCTTCTTCCCCGACTGTCTTAAGGAGAGATGAGATGCGCCACAGATGGCCCTTTCCTTCTCCATCTGAGGCTCTGCTGAAGTAATCCTACACACCCATTTCATAATCCCAAACCTGGCATTTGGAACAACCCAAACTGTCTTATAGATTAGAGCGTGTCCAACTGAAGGTTGGGGGCAGAAGGGTGGAGGGAGGAGTTGGCACAAACTGGTGTTGTGATGTGGGCATGAGCCAAAAACCTGGCACCATGGCTGACAAAGGTTGGAAGCTGCTGGTTTAACGCAGCCATGCAGTTTTCCTTTTGTTGGGGAAGGTTGGAGCTCATGCTTCAACTGTTCCTGGTATTACATGCATGAGAGAGTCTCTCCTAGGTCCCTGAATTGAGTTTGGTCATGGATGAAGCATTGCTACCATACGGTGAATGGTAGAATCCCATTTGTCGCTTTGCCTGGGGTTCTGTTAATTTGTGCCAGATTACACGTGTCAGATCCAGAATTCTCTGGGGAAATATAAGATGGATATTAGGCATAGTTACCAGCACATTCAGAGAGATGAGATCTCAATGAAATTAGGCTTGTCTTTTTCCTTTGTCTTGCTCATTTTGTCCCTTTTTGTGATAGGTGGCCTTCAAATATGTCTATGACAGGTGGAGTGGGGAGGGAGGCATGGGAAACAATGCGTTGTGAGTGTCTTTGTTATGCTCTTGTGTTTACTTTGTATTGCCTGGTGACCAAGAAGTAGGAAAGAAAGTGGGGCTGTTTGGGAAGGGTGAGGTTGACTCCGGGAGATGTCTTATCTGTTAAAGTCAACAAAGAATCAAGCCATACTTTTCTAGAGGATGATAATGTCTCACAAAAATGGGCAAATAATTGAGCAACTTTTAGGCCAACTTCCTTTGGAGATTTAGTTATGCTAATAGCTGCCATTTATTAAGCGTTTTTTATATGACCAGCGGTGTCATGGGTCTCTGTCACAGGTCAACAGATGTCTTTTGTTTTTCGTTTTTTTGGTTTTTGTTTTTTTGTAAAGGACCAGACAGTAAATATTTTAGGTTTTGCAAGTAAAGAGGCAAAATTGTGGACACTATGTAGGTACTTATATAACGACAGGACAGATTTCCCCACAATTTTTATTGACAGAATTCCCGATGTAATGATAATCACTGAGCATGACATTTTCATAATACAGGTCTGCTAATGAGAAGAACGAAATTCTTTTTTGAGGAGGTGGAGATTGGCGTTACTATTCCCTGTCATGAAATCGATGGCAAGTGCTTATCTCAGAAAATCGCTTTTCACTCCTGGGCCAAGGTGGTGGGCTGGATTTGGCCTGTAGGCCATAGACAGTTTAATTTACATTGTTGCTGAGCTTCATGTATCAGTAATGCTGAAGCTGGGCTGCAGAGAACAGGGAAAAACTCACCAGTGGCATGAACGTGTTAGGCATTTATTTTTCTCCCTGCATAGCGGTGACTGTGAGGGCTGACCTCATAGTGACCTAGGTTTATTGTTTCTGCCCTGCCACTCTCAGGGTATGGCTTCTGTCATCAGACTCACCCCCGTACCAGCTACTGCCATCACATTTGCATCTCCCTAAGCAAGAATAAAGAGGGGGAAGAGGTGCATAGCTTCTCTTTTTTAAGGAGACCTCTCGAAGTGTCCCCCGGTCCGACTGCTCTCTCATTGGCCGATGTGGGTCACATGATCACACACCTCTCCAGAAGAGGTGGTCTACTCCCCCTGTTAGTGTGCTCGGAGAACAGTTGGAATCCTACCTCCTGAGGAGGCAGGAGAGAGGTTAGGATCGGGAGCTAGAGTTCTCTGCCATGTGTAACAAGGGCAGAAGGTGAGCCTTGGACAGAGTGCCATCTTCCTCAGGGCCACGAGGGAGCAGACTGGGATTTGAGCCAGGTCTGCGCAATTCCAGAGTCTTCTGTCCCTCTCCCTAAGCCTACCCTTAAGCGTCGTGGAGAGGTCCGCGAGCATAACATAAGGAATGAGGTCATGAGTGACGTGTGTCCTCGATCCTTCCAGAGGCGTTCCCAGAGTACCTATAAGGAAGGTTGATGACCATCATCCTTCAGTGGAGAACCCGGTGAAGGCTGTACCAGGGCACATGGCTGTGGGTAAAGCCTCAGTGACACCTCCTACTTCCCCCTAAACATGAATGCAAATGAAAATCCTGCTAAAGTTTTTTCAGCAGTCACATAGAACAGAAAGCAAATGCAATGACCATCAAGCTCCCTCATGCAGAGAGGAGGGCAACAGGCCTTGCGATAAGTCCACTTACTTACCAAGCTGCGTGGAAGCAAGGACATAGGAGCAAGGAAACAGTGCCTGGGCATATGGACTTCTAAAGTGACTCTACTCGCTACTGTGGTCTGGCGTTTAGCCAACCAGGCTCCCGACATCTTACGCTGAATGGGAAGCTGGGGAAAAGTGGGTCTGAGACCTCAGGCTCCTTCTGCTTACTACGTATACAACATACTTCTACATATTCCCTGTATGTGGATGGAATCTGAAACCTCATACCCATATGTATGTCCGTATGTGTGTATACATATGAATAACGTATAAATACAGATACAGGTACAGATGTCCAGTTATGAGAACATTTGAGTGCTCGCTAAGTACCAAGTCATTTAAATCCCATAATCCCATAGTAGCCCTTTGGGGTACTGTCATCATTGCCTTGTTAAAGACAAGTCAGTACAGTGTTGACACAGTAAGTAACTTGTTCAAGACCACAGGGCTGTACATGGCAAACCCAGGCACTTGAACTTGAGTCTTCACGTTCAACTCTACTACTTTTCAACAAAGCACATGGGATTACCACAGGGGGAATGATTCCTTTTGACTTGGGGGGAGAAATGGGCAGAGTTTTCAACAGGTGGGGACATTTGAGCTGGACTCCGTGAGTAGGATCGTGTGGGTAGGAAGAATGAAAGCCTCTGAAACAGATCATTATTGGTCAAAGATGTAACATGACCTACTATAATAACAAGTAATTAGCCTTCTCTAGTGAGAAGGTGAGAAATGGATTAGGAAACCCTGTCTTCTTGTTCACCTCCCATCACCGTAAAAATAGCGGATCCCTATTCCTGAGGCGGCTTCTTGTCTAGCTCAGTCTTGTCTGCCAAGTTGGGGGCCAGGCGCAAAGCTTCTTGCCAGGAGACGACTCACCCTGAGTTTTGATGGTCTGCTATTGAATTGTTTGTTCCTCTTTCTACTATATTCAAGACTTTGGTTTGTCTGCGCTGGGCTCTGTATGGTAATGGAAAGGTATAAACCTCATAAATAAAAGAGGAGGTGAAAGTAGGTTTTAGTAATGAGGCTCCTGCAAGATCGCATCAGCAAGCGAAGGAAGGAGCCATTAAATATTTATTGAATTGTTGCATTAACATTTTCACTGTGCCTGCTGTGGACACCGGAACTCTCTGGAGAGTGCAGTCGTCTGCCACCAAAGAGAGAAAGGAACCGGGGCCGAGCCGAAACCTGCATCTGTATGATGACAGACTTCGCTCTCTCTGAGGGACCCAGGGAGACTGCCGAAGTCACCGCCAGCTGCTGGAGGAGACTTGGTTGAAGTTAAAGATGGAGAGACAGCACACGGCGGGTGATGAAGTATTGAGAGGCGCCCTACCTTGAAACGCCTCTCCAGCAATCAGCCGGCAGGTCCCAGGCACATTCCAAGCTGCCCTTTGATTTTTTTCCCAAGACCACTGTCTCTCATTAGTTTTGTTTATGATGAGTTTAATTATGATAAACCATAGTAAGAGGTAGACCCTTGGCTTGTCTTTTTTTTTTTCCTTCCCCGTTCTTCTTACTGGAAAAGTTTCTTTAAATGGAGTTGTGTGAGGCTGGGTGAGAGAGTGCAGATGGCCTCCACAGACCCAGTGCTTGTCTTGTGGTCACCTTCCAAATAAGGCATGCTGTAGGTATTCCAGCCGCTGTAAGGTCTTGAGCTGGTCAAGGAGTCAATTATTATGCATTAAAAAGCAATTCATCATCTAGAGTAGTGAACTCTTGTGTTATTTTTGGGCCAACCTTTTAATTTATGTGGCATGCCAGAACAGGGTTTCTCACATGAACTTCTTGAGGGTTCACGGAACAATAACCAGGGTAGGGGGCGGAGCGACCAGCAGGAGTAGGTCTCGGAATAACTTTGCGATGATCCCGTAGTTGGCTAGTTTTTAGCAAGGACGTTGGAGTCAGACAGTAGTTCACATCCCAGCTCTGCCATGTGCCACTTTGATGATGTCGACGGGGGCGCTCACCCAGCCTGAGTCTGTTTCTCTGCCTGTACAATGGATTCGTTCTGGTGTGTAGCTCAACAGATCGCTCTGCGGACAGGAGAAGATAGTGCCCCTAAAGCCACTGGGACAGTACTTGGTACACAGCAATCACTTCCTCAGTGCTAGCCGTTGTCACTGTCTCTTCAACTTTTAATCCTAACCTTGAACATTCTAGTCTTTGAGACTTCCTACAAGGCCCGACTGGAGGGGATGCTTGAATCACTGAATCGTGGACTTTCGGAACTGAAGGTACCATGAAAAGATCATCAACTTGGGGGTCGGCAAAGTCTGGCGCTCTAGCCATATCCAACCTGTGGTCTTTTTTATACACCGTTTTGTTGGAACACATTCTGGCCCATTCATTTATGTCTTCTCTGTTTCTCTGTGGCTGTTCTCCTGCTGCGAGGGCACAGCTGAATAGTTGTGACGGAGACTATAGGAACTACATGCCCTCAGAGCCTAAAAGCTTGACTCTCTGACCCTCCACAGGGAAGGTTTGTTGACCCCGATCTAATCCACTGAGGATTTGTCCCTCAGGAAACCCAGGCTCAGGGGAGGATGAAGACTTGAGGAGATCCGGTGCTAAGTCTTAATTGTAAGCTCGCTGACTGCTCCCAGGCTGCGTTTCTTGCCTCCTGGCTTGGTAGGCCAGGGATAATGGAAACCCCAGGGAGAGCTCTGCTGCTTGTGTATTGAAACCCAGGGCAGAAGTGCTGTTGGCCAGCAAAGAGACCAATCCTTCCATGGAGGAAACCACTTCCTAGATGTAAAGGATCAACACTGGGATGATGGCGGCATCGTGTCCTCCACTCTGGTGCTCAGATCAGCTACTACGTCATGCTCAGTGTTCTCCAGCTAATCAGTCAGTGGGTGGGGAGGGGGCATGCTTCCGCTGGGCCCCTCTAGCATGTAGTGGACCTGGCTGGGCGTAGTCAGTGGGGACCAAGGATGAACTTTGCTGAAAGAGAGAGCTGGTGGGGGAAGTCATTTTCACAGGCTTTTTGCTTCAGAGTCCCTCCCTATGTTGAATGCCTCTTCCTGTTTCATTTTCTTGCGTGTCCTGTTGAAGCACGTCATTGAATCCTTCTAGCAGCCTTCTAAGACAGGAAACTGGGGATGACCTTCGTTTTACCAAGGAGGAGATGGAAGCTCAGAGTGGTTAACTGATCTGGTCAAGGTCACGGGACCAGTGGTGGAGCCAAGGCCTGAATGAGGTCTGTCAGATTCCGAAGAAAAGAGGCGTATATTAGAGATGAGGGGTGACTGTTGGCATAGGTGTAGGCTATGCCCCTTACTTTTTGTTTGTTTTTAAGACCATCTTGGATTGATTCATACACATTCTTAGTCACTGTGTGATAACGTCTCCAGTATATTCCATTAAAATGTGAATTCACCCATAGGAATGTCTGACCAGAAAAGCAATAAATCTTGTCTGCATCTAAAGGGTGAGAGACCCCAACCTTGGATGGTTCATCAGAGCAGGGGGATGTGTCTTTTGTGAGCACTGATATGTCCCCAGAGCCTAGAACAGGGCCTGGCATGTATTAGGAGCTTAGTAAATATTTGTGGTGTCTTGGACCAACTAGAATTCAAGATGTGAAATGTTATTAGCGTAAGTCTCCAGATGTAACCAGGCTGCACTGCTCAAAGGCAAACCTGATATGGGCGAAGGGGCCCAGACTCAGACTTGGAAATTGAAAGCTTCAGACTCGCAGATCAGGAGGAACAGCAGTGAGGAACAGACGAGCAAGTCCCTGGTCTCTAACCCCTCCCCGTAGTTCTTGGCCTATGTGCAAAGTGGAATGTCTGCCTCTCAGCGGAAAGGTTAAGGAAGGAGTAGCTTGTGACTGGAGCTCTCCCTCCAGAGACAGTGTGCTGGAGACAGACTTGGAGGAAAGAAGGCATGTGGGGACTGGGGGCATGTCCTAGGCAGAGGGATCAGCACGTACAGAGCATGCCTAGGCTGTCGAGGGATAGCAAGGGAGGAGGACCTTGGGGCTGCAGCAAGGATGGGTGAGCGGGGAGGAGAGGAGAGGTCAAGGCACGTAAGGCCTTGCTAGCCTGGCATAGGAGTCTGGTTTGCATTCTTTGCTGGAAGGGAAGCCAACACTGGGCTTCACACACTGCACTAAAGGAGGCCTCCAGGGGTTGCCAGGTTCCAAATTTCAAGTCAAAGCAGTTTAAGCCAAGAGGGACTTTATTGGCTCATGGCAATCGAGAGGGGTGGCCCTTATTTCAGGCACTGCTGGGGGCATGTTCTTGCACAATGTCATAGAGATTCTCTCTCTTCTCTGCATCTGTACCACTTTGTACTGGCTTGGTTTCCAGGCCTCCTCTCTCCAGCCTTTCCCAAAGATGACCATTGGCAGCTTCCGTCCTAAGAGTGCGAGGATTTAAGGAGCAAGGTTTTCTCACACTTCCAAGGGTCCTTAGCAGTGCCCTCCCCATGGTGGGGGGGGGGAATACTGATTGGCCCTGTCCTGCTGACATACACAGTCCTGGGCTAATCAAGGGCAGAGGAGAGTGGCGTGGGATGTTCTGGTCAGTTGATGTGGGTCCTATGCCCCCCTCCAGGCAAGGTGACCTTCCTCTCTCTAGCTGGGTGGCTCCCAGTATGGTCCACTCCTCCCTCTCTTATGGGGATATTTGCCAATGTCAGAAAATACCAATAGGTAAGAAACACAGTACAGCCGGAGGATATAGCTGCACAAGGAGAACCTATAACGCAGCCCCAGGAATGGCCCCTGGCTCACGGAGACTTCCACAAAACCTGCTGTTGGGTAACGCTATGGTGGAGACCGAAAATCAGCCTTTCGTTGGGTGGTCGAGGGAAGGAAGGCGGTGACGGCTTCTGAAATCCTGAGTTCCCTTGTGCCTCTGCTCCTTAAGTTGTCAGGCCTTGAGCAAGTACGCTTCTGTTTTCTGTTCGGGAAAATCAGTGGAAAAAGACCCCAAAGACCAAGTGTCGAGGAGGGTGGGATTGAAGCTCCGTGCAAAAGCAATTGATACACTGATACGCTGCCAGAGGAACGCAGGCTAGAGATGGTCTCCTGCGCAGAGGGCTCTGCGAACTGTTGTGTGTTCTGCAGAGACGTCTCTGACTGAAGAAGCAACCATTGCAGACCAAGTGCCCGAAAGTGGGTTCAAGCCTGGACAACAGGATATTCTGGGGGTGCACCAGACCTGGTGAGCTGTAGGGCTCAGGGAAGAGGGCGGTGCAGTCCTCAAGGCATTTACCATGTAGCTTCTCTCCTTTCGGGGGCTGAACCTTGCAGTAACCAACAGTTGGTTGCGTGGTTTACTGGCAAGTAATAATCTTTCCCACTGAGTCTCTGTCTGACAAGACGATGGCCAGTACTCGGGTTATTTCCCCCACTTAGAATGCTAATGTATGTGTTTTTCTTTACGGTGGTAAATCCTGTTGAGGAAATGTCTGATAAATTTGGATATCAAAGGAGTTTACTTTAAATCACAGCTTTGGGTAAGGAATCCAGAAAGAATTTCCTTTAAGGGTTAAATTCTCAGCATATTTTTCAGCTTCCCTTAAGTCCTGTTATCAGCCAAAGTCGTGTATGATGCTGATTTCTATTTCTATTGTTGTTTAATTCTGTTTCCTAAGAAAGTCCATCGGGATATTTGCTGCATTTTGCAAAAGGGAATAGTATGTGTGTGTGTGGGGGGGTGGCTTTTAAAAAAGGGGTGATACGGTATCAAATGAAGGGACACAGTTTTCCAGCTGGATTTGTCTCATTGGCTTTACCTCTCCCTCCTTTGATGTGAATGGTGATTGATCTGTGGTTCAAGTCACCACCTGCCTGATCGCTAGAGAGGTTGACCTTTTGCTCCTCACGTGGGGGGACTTTAATTATTAGCCAGCAACTGGCTGAATGTGTCCATGTCCCCACAGCCACACGCTGCTACACAGTAATTAACTTTCCTCGGTCCTTTCTGATTGGGAAGTTACTGGGGGAAGAGAGGCAGTTCCCTTTGGAGTTGATTGGAAGTCCTCCCCCCGCCCCCTAATTAGTTGCCATTTGCCCATTATTAAATGCTTTCCTTGAAATGAGTAAGGAAGACAGAAGAGGAGTTAGGTGAAACAAGTTTCTGCCAAGACAGATCATTAGCAAGAAGTTAGTGGGAATGACTCATGAAAATTAACTGATGTTAAGTGAATTATTTCTAATATGCATTTTAATTTTTATCTGGTGAGATGGTGGGCTGCCTTTTTAAAAAAAGAAGTACCAAGTGCTCTGCTTTTCTATTGCACAAATGTTCAGCGAGTGAAGCTTCAGTTACATAAGTTTGATAGAGGATGGGCTTTAAAGTTTTACGGACTGGAGTGGGCAGGCCAAGGGAGGGCCGCCAGTCTTCCTGACCTGTCTGAAGAATGAATGACTGCTTTCCCAGTCAGTGACAAGTTGGTGAAAACCAGTCCAGACCCAAAGTCCCTTTGATCTCAAAATTATTTTACACAGTCACTTGTGTTTCAGGCCCATTAGAAAATGAAATTCCATGCTGTAATTCCTAATTGAATTAATTTTCTTCATTAAAAATCAATTTGAGTTGTCAGCTCAGTAGTATCCCACATCCGAAGGCCTATGTCTCGTGACACAGCTAAAGAAACTTCAGGAGGAGAACAACAGTTCATTCTATCCTACGTCATGACTGGGGCCCGGGTCACCAAAATTATGACCTACGATGATTTAGTCTACGCACTCCTTCCTTTGAAATGGTGTCATATGAAGTTAGGGGGAAAAACTTTGTGCCTGCCTCCTAATTGCCGCAAATTTTTGCATAGCTAAACAATGGAATCAAAAGAATCCACCTACCATTCAGGAGGCTATATATGATGCAAAACAAAAGGATTGCAAAATAAAATGCCTTTATCCCTTGAGAATAATAGTCATTTCAGAGTGTTACTCTTTTAAAATCAGAAGGCTTAAAGGTAATCGGTAGCCTATAAATACAGGGCAAGGTAATATAAATAGGATAGTGTTGCCTGAAAACGAACCTCATTTCGATCTTCCTTGCACATTAAAATGCATGCATAGTAATGGCTGCAATTATTAAACTGTATTTTGGGAGCTTCCTGTTCAAATGAGAAAAAAACATTATACAGATGGTTAAAATGTTAGCACCTGATTGGGGAGTCTGGCCTTCTGGAGTAGTCTGTACCGGAAACTGACCCATCAAGAGGCCTAGATTCCAGGTGCAGCCCTGCTAGGTACAGCCAGCTGGCCTGGTGGCTTTGGACAAGTCACGTGACCCATTTGGGTTTCAGGGTTTTCATCTACAAAATGAGATGTTCGAATATGGGATCCCAAATATATGAGTGTTGAAAAATGGACCTCGGGTTGACCCACGAAGACCTTCCCGTGAATAAGTATTGATAAACCCGGCAATGAACCCTGTGGGTAGGTCCTACCCACCCCCTCCTTGGGGATTCCCTGTATTAGGGGACAGGACAGCCCAGGGAAACCTGAGAACTTCGAGAACCACATTTTACCGGGACTTTATTGAAACAAAGGTAGGGGCAAAGCATGGGTGAGTGCGACTTTTGGCTGTGAACTGGATCCCAGCTAAACCTCTCAATTTTAATTCAGTGGTCCTCACTGTGTGAGCCCCAGATTAGCAGTATCAGCCTTGCCGTCATAGGGAAACATGTTTGAAATGGAAATTCTCAGGCTCCACCCATCCCAGACCCACTACCAAGTGGAAAAATCTGGGGTTGGGGCTCTCAGGTCTCTCGGTAACAGGCCCTCCATGTGACTCTGTTGCACACAAAAAGTTTAAAACCACTGATGTAACTGAACCCAGACCACAGGCCTTATCACGTGGAGAAACTAGAAGATCAAAACAAAAAAAGAGAATTTTATTCTCTGTTGTCTCTTTTGTCTCTCTAATGTCCAAAGGTGGGGTGTGTCTGGGGTTGGGGTGAGGGTTACCTGACGTGATCTCGAGCTCTGGTTTTAATAGCGTCACCAAGATCCCTGGGACAATTTTCAAATGACGACTACGGCCGTGAGGTTTTCCAAGGGAGGGGGTGTACACAGGAGGGACTTTGTCTTTAGGGATACTCAGGAGAGACCAGACAGACAGAAAAAGTCTCAGTGAACAGCCTTTAAAAGGAGAAGGTCATCTTTGCCAAAATACCTGAGTTACTGGCCAGGGGAGAGACCACACGGTGATTCACATACCTGGTCCTTTCACCCGTGCTTTCCGCTATCACCTGAAAGCTCTGAGGCCAGAACTGGGTTTCAAACCATAGAACCCGCAGCTAGAGAATGCATAACTTGCCAGTTATACTGGATTTGGAACTCTCTCAGGGACCATCTGTGGGTCCGAAAGAGGAATCTCCCCCGCGCTTCCCTGGATTTCAGTGATTGGCTTGGTGGAGGGAATAGTTTTATCACCGAGTCAAAACCCCTGAATTGCTCAGGGTATCTTCCTGACGGCTGCTTGAACACATCTCTCCCCTTCAAGGTTCTCATTTTGCTTTAAGACCTTCTGTTGGTGTGAACACGGAATTGGATTCCGGGTAGGAGTTGCAGTGGACACATGGAGCATGGATTTCTGAGTCCTCTGAATGCTCCAAAAGTAGAAGGAGGGCAGTAGGAGACCAAAGCCACTAACATTTATATAGCCTTCATGACAAAGAATTCTAATACATTTTTCCCTAGTTCGTTCCAGATTGAGAAGCCTAGTATACCCTGGGGGTGGTTCTCCTGTCCTTCTTCTGCTACCCCTCGACCCTTTTACTTGTGGAACTCTTGGAAATACTAGAGTTTTTGGCAGGTCATTTTAAAAGTCATGGAATAGAAATAGAATAGGAAAAAAAAAATGGAAAAGAATTGAACTTTTTTTTTTAAAGCAAGCTTTGGAAAGTTGAAAAAAATTTTCCTATGTCATCTATCCAATGAACACACAATTTTTCTTTTAGAAAAATGGGTTTGAAATTACCCTGTTCTTATTACCTTTTCTTACTATTAATTCACCCCATTGATACCAAGTGTCTAAATAACCGAATTCCGCATCTTTTAGGGCAGGATATCAACGTTCTAGTGTATATCTTTAACTACAAAATAACTTAATACACATTGATCAAGGTTTGACAGCCCAATTTTCAAGCATGCAGGGTACACTGTTGTATGCTGTGCCACTCTGGTTGAGAGCCATTGGTCTACTGAGAACCTCGGTGTAATCGGTATGTGTATTACATATGCAATTGTATCATTCTCCTTTTAGCCGGGATTCACTTGAGTCAAGGACTTATGCCTTCTTCTTCCTGTATCCTGGTGACCAAATGAAACCTAGATCATGCTAAACTGTGGTTTCTTAAAGGAATATATGAATTTACCCACACCTATTTTTTTTCCATACCCCCCCCACACACACACGCCCACACACACACACACACCAGCCACTCACTTTTTTCCCTCTAGGCTTCTCAATGTTTTTCCTTTAATTTTCATCACCTAGTGGCCAACATCAGAAGGTCTAGGACATGTCCCCTAAATCCGGGGTAACTGAATGTCGATTCCAGTCAGGGAGATCTCCCTTCTAAATATGACTTGATAATTATCCAGACATTTTCAAGTGAGAGACTAATTACCACATTAGTTACTACATGACTCCCTCCACCAGCCAGCTCATCTTAGAACTTCCCTTAAAATGACAAGGCACAAATGAGGGTATAAACTGGAGCGTATCGAGATGGTGTTTTTCCGCCTGAACTGAGATCCCAGGGTTTCTGGCCGTGGTTACCAAGTGGTGGCCCAAATATTTTCGCTGAACAAAATCAAACAACGTGGGGTATATCGCCCCCAGGGTTGATTTCAACAGACTATCAGGGCCAAAATACTGTAACTGCAAAAATGCTGGAAGCGTCTCTCGGAGCCTTTGGTGATTTCTTCAAGTTCTTCTTTATCTCCTGTTCTCTTTTGTCTTGGATCCATCACTCCGCCAAATGGATGGTAGGTCCTTCCCTAAGGGACTCAACTTGTCCCTTTCCATAATTTGACTGCCACAGATTGGAATCCTAGCAATTATGAGATGAAAGTATAGGGGAAGTATGGAAATAAGGTACTAGGAGCCTCCAAGATACAGTTTTATGGGGCCGAAACGATCGTGGGCATTTGGAGCAGCGGCCAAAATTTTGTATTCTTGGGGAAGTAGAACAAGTCCTAATTAGAAGTAATACCTCCTATTTCTGAGCCTCAGCGTACTTATCTATGAGAGGAGGTGGTTAGACACCTTCTAACATCTGTTTTTCCTTAATCGCAGTAACAGTGGCTGCCATTATCACATTGTTACTATGTCAGGCACTCTGCTAAAGCCTTCATCTGCATTTTCTCCTTTAAGCCTCAAAATATAAAACTCTGTCCCATTTTAAACCGAAAAGCTCAAAGAGATTGAATACTTCATCCAAGGCCGCAGAGCTGCTAAGTGACAGACCTGAGTATTCTGACTCAGATATGTTTGATGCTCAAATCTGTGCTCTTCACCTGTACCTCATATGGCCCCCAAAGAGGCAGTTAATAACTTATGGTAAAGTAGGAACTACTTCTAGACCACTGGTTCCCAGCCGGAGCATTTTTGTCCCCCGGGGAACATTTGGCCATGTTCGCAGGCATTTCTAGGAAAAGGGGTGCTGCTGGCCCCTGGTGGACAGAAGCCAGAGACACTAATAACTAACAGTGTGTGGCACAGAGCCCCAGAGCCAAGAACTACCTGGCACAGATTGTCTGACACAGACCGTAATACCAAGGTCGAATCCCTGGTCTGGGCCCAGCCCAGAAACACCGTCCTCACCATTGTCCCCAGAAGTTAAAAAACAAGAGCCCATCCTCAGGTAGTGACAGCCCTGTCCTTAGAGTGGTGCTCACATGCGCACCACAGCTGGACCCTCTCGGTCCATGCCTGTGTTTGTCAGCCGCAGACCTTAGGGCAAGACAGAACCACGTTCACACTTCCGTTCCATCACGCCCGTTTCTCATTTCGCATATGGAGGCCCTCATTCTCTCCTGGGATGATGGGTCATAGTGAGAGCTCAGTATCCTCAGTACCCTTCTGTCATCATTGCCTCCCTTTCCCTTTTATAAGTCTCTTGGTCGGCCTGAGCTCTTACAGATGGCCAGGTGCACGCTTGGTTCCACTGTGCTCGCCAGCGGGAGCCAAAGACCGCCATTCTCGGGCTGGTGCTCGGTGTCTTAGACACGCGGGAGATGGCGTGGGTGAAAGGCATCCCAGGAGAAGCCACTGGGAAGGATCGGTGACCGGTGCAAATACGGGAGTTGGGGTGATAGAAATGAAAGAATCCTGGAATCTTGGCTTCCGGCCAAGGCGTTGGCTGAAGTGGACTCCCAGGGTTGGTTAGTTTTATTGTAGAATAAATTGTTGCTCAGTAATGTAAATGGAAAATTAACTGTGTAACCAATCAAAGAACCTTTGTGATTCTCTGTGAAACATACCACCCAGATGAGTTAAAGATTGATGTGTTTGCTTTCAAGAGACATTTTCTAGAAGAGATCGGGTGGGAAAAGGGTATAAGTGGAAGAAAGACGGAGGAGGTTTGGTAGAGGAACTTCCTTTGTGGAAGAAGGAAGAAAAAAAAAGAGAAAGGCAGTGTTCAAAATGCTGTGTTTGCTTCATGTAACTTAAAATGCAGGGTTCCAGCTAGACTGCTAAGAAGTCACAATAAATAGGCCCTTTTCCTTCTATTAAAAAAAAAAAAGAGATGAATATCATTATGTACACATTATTTATTTATTTGGGTCCGTGTGAAATGGGAAGAAGAGGAAAGAAAACTGAATGAGGGTGGAAGGCTCCCTTAAGACCTCTGACCCCTTGAGCGGCTTGCGGAAGAGAGACGATGATCAGAAGTCACACCTGGCGTCCTGAGCTCTCCAAAGAACCCTCCGGACGATCTGAGCAAAGTAATACACAGGCAGGGGTCTTGCCACGGTCTCTCAGGCACAGGGTGTGAGGTGGATAAGGACAGGACCAGTGCCTTGGAATAGTACCCATTTTGATTTAAGGAATCATTTAAACACCTGATATAGGAGAAAACAAAATGGAACAAACCCTTTGCTCTACTGGGCCAGTCCTGCGGAGTCCTGTGTGCTGCAGTCACAGACTTTCGGCCGCTTGTTCTCACAGCGACCCTGGGAGCAGTGGCTTTTGCATTTGGACACACTAGGAAGCCACGCCTCTGAGAGGATCAGACTCTCGTTCAAGTTCCAGCATCAAGGACAGAGCAAGGATTCAAAACTGGGCTTCCTCCTACTGTGGTATCCATAGTGTAAACGTACTGAAAGCTGTGAATGTTAAAATACACATATGTGCACATGCGTGCGCACTTCCACACATGTGCACACATATATATGGAAAAATGCACATTTATGTCGGTATAAACAGGTGAATGAGACAATGAGCAGGATAGTAATGGGAGCTCACTGATCTCTGCCCTGGTGTCTGGGAGGGAAGAGGTAGGGACCCTGGAGAACCTGAGTGTCCCCAGCCTGAGGAGGGCTGCCCGGTTCAGCGGGTCTACCTGATCAGTGGGTCTCGGGAACTTGAGCTTAGAATGGCCAGATCTTCTGAGGCTTTTTCTTTTCTTTTTTTGCCAAGAGAAGCTGTTGTGCGGAGGTCCAGCTGGCGAGCCCCACCCTACAGCCCAGATTGGGCCGGCACCTGCTTAAAGATTTACCGGACTCAGCCCCACCTCCCGCTGGTTTACCGAGGATCGCCATAGGAGCCGGGCTGAGGCATTGGGTCAGAGAATGTAGCGCCTTCAGAGCTCAACATCTATTCTGTTTGGCTCTTTGCAGTTTCCCTACCTCTGATACAGGCCCAGCAAAACGGAAGTGGGTGGAATCCCACCACCCGCTGACCATGCTGGACCCCTCGGAGGTCATCCCATCTCACTCCTTCTTCCTCTTGTCGGCTTTCTACAGCAGGTCCTGGGGCTTAGTCAGACCACCCTTCCTCACAGTTCAGGCTGCATGCAGACCCGCTGGGGGCTCCCCCTTGGATTCGGTGGGGCCAGGTGGGGCCCGAGAACCTGCGTGTTTAGCGGGTTCCCTGGTGACGCCAGTGCTGCCAGTCCGGGAGTCCACTTTGGGAAGTCGAGGCTTAGATATGCCACGTTTGGTTTTCTGTTTGTTTTTTGTTTTTTTACAAGGGTGGGAGTGTCTCAAAGCCCCCAGCCTATCCTGTGGGTGACTAACTTGGCCAAGGCAGAGGGCTGAATTCTGTAGAACCCCTACGATAGACTCCCTGAGGCATTGCAGGCCCAGAGGAGGAGTCTCGGAGTCCTCCTAGGCCTACAGATCTGCTGCATTTCCTAGTTCGAAGAGCATCTCTTTCCTCAAATAAGAGCGTCACACTGACCCAGATCTATCCTAAACCACTGCATAGCCCGCAGGGTGGCTCTAGCTGGGTGTACGCGTCCGTGTGGCCACGAAGAGGGGCTGTGGCGGGCTAACGCTGCATTCATGACAAGCACAGGGAACTTGTCTCTTAATCCTGGAGGAAGATCTTTTATGTCAAGATCAACCCAAACCTAGGATGGAATGGGACGGAGAGGGAAGACCAGACTCAGCAAGCAGCGTGAAGGTTTTAAGGACAGCCATGAACAGAAGAAGGATATAGAATCAGGACTTGGAGGAATGCATGTCCTTAAGAGCTATTTCGATTTCTCTGAGCGTCCGTTTCCTCGTCTGTAACTCCGTTTCCTTACACTGTTGGTATCACCTTGAAGCTTGTCCTGAGGATTATATTAGAAGCTGGGTATGTTGTAAATGTCACCTATAATTCTGGCTTATAAATCTTCTCTCCACGTATGGCCCTGTGGCTGGCTAGGTCTTCCTGACAGCAGTCATCTCAGAGATCCCAAGAGTCTGGGCATTTAGAAGGTCTGTGGGTAGCAGCTGGTGGTTCTGATTTGGCTCTGCCAAAGGGTCCCTCCAAGAAACATTCCTGTTCTTTCTGGGCAGCTGCCTCGAAGCTTCTTCCATCCCTGGTGTTTCTGGGGCCAGGACTGTTTGCTCCCCTCCTCCCAGCTAGCCAAACACTCTGTGCACATGTCTTCTTGCTGGCTAGGCTCCGAACAGCCCTTCCTTGCACGGCCTCCCCAGCTGTGCTGAGTTGAGCAGTAAAGGCTCTGCCAGCAGGCTCTGCATGTGCCACTTACGGGACGAGGAATGTGGCTCCTGCCGGATGAATGGGGCTGCTGCCATGGAGAGCGGGTGCTAAATAATTCACCACAGCAGACTGCTCCGATATCCATTCGGGCCTGTCCTCCGGCGACCCTGAGGATGCCCCAGCAGGGCTCCTGCTCGCTGTGCTGCGGCGTCGAGGGGAACAGGAAGAATCAACAAGGCAGCGTGAACACCCTCTGGGCTGTCAAGGGCTCTGTGGGCCTCAGTGGGGAGGCAGCTCACAGCCCGGGCGCACTGACCCTGTGGGCTGCTGGCTGTTCAGGCCAGGGTGGGTGGGGGGCAGCTCTGGTCATCCTCACAGTCCAGAGTGTGACTCAGGGCATATTTACACTCAGACATTTTAAAATTCAAAAAAAATTTAAATGTTTTAAATAAAAATTTTTTAAAACTTTAAAAATCAATTTTAAAAATTAAATTAAAAGTTAAAAAAAAAATTAAAAGAACATTTTTTAAGAAGCTGTGTGCTTGGCAGTTTTACCTGTAGTATCTCCTATAATCCAGAAAGTCCACGAGGCAGAGACTGTTAGAAGAGGCTGAGAGAAGGAAAGTGACTTGTTGCAGTTCCCACAGCTAATAAGGGGCAGAGTCAGGATTTGCCCTTGGATACATCCTGCCTCACAGACCCCCTGTTATCCAGAGATGCCTGGCCATCAGGGACCTTTCCTCTCTCCTCCAGACGCTGGCTGTCTCAGTGGGTCGGACCCTCCCACGTTAGGGCAAACACTGCCAGTTTCTCTATAGGGAAGCACATGACCGTGTGTCACTGAACTTCTCCCACTGTCCATTTCCGCTGGCGTTTCAAGTTGTGTTACCTATTTTTTGTAGCTCAGACCTTGCCTTGGCTGGGTTCTCTGTTGAGCAAGGTGGTTGCCGGGAGGCAGTGTTGAAAACAATGGGCCTTGTCCCAGGAACTTCCTGCCTGAGGAAAGTGAGGGTCTTGAGGCAGGAATCCCAGGTTCTCCCAAAGAGCCTCATTGAGTCGGAAGGCTGACAAGTTGGGACACAGGCTCGGAGGAGTGGAAGGATGGAGTGGGACTGAAGCAAACATGAACAGGGCTTTTTCTCAGCCCGGCGAGCCAGGAAGACTTATTTCTGCAGTTCTCAAAAGGCCATTTTGCACAGTGCACCACATGAACAATCTGCCTGCAGAGCCAGAGGCAGGTCTGTGATGACTGTTTAATGGATAATAATAATAGTGTCTAACGCTGACAGAGTGTTCTTGCTGCATCCTGTACTGTGCAGAGTGCTTTGTGAAGATGATTTGGACTCCTGTAACGAGAGGTATTAGAGTTATCACTGTTACTCACATGTTTCACAGAAGACTTCTGAAAAACAGAGAGGTTAAGCAACTTACCCGTGTCACACAGACTGTGAGTTCTGGAGCACAGAATCAAACACAGATTTCTTTTCCAATTCCAGGGCTAGTTTCATTGTAGCAGGACTCTCTTTTAACCCAGATAAATGAGTCTGCTCTTCATAGCTATTTATAGATGCTAAGAAGATTTAAGATTCAAAGGAACAGGAAGAATCCAGCACGGTGGGTTAAGAAGTATGGATCCATAGCTGTTCTTTGCATTCTTTTCTCTCCATCAGTCACCTGCCTGATGACATACACAGGTGTGACAGTTGCCCAGGGTTGTGAGAGAATTGCAAAAACAAACAAACAAACAAAAATGTTACATGGATATAAAGGACCCCAGTTATTAATAATTGTCACAATCCTAAATGGATCATCCGCTGTGGCGGTTTATGAACGGCCATGGTAGACACGGGATAGGCCATGGGTCACTGGGCACTTCATTCTACCATGTTTTTAAAGGGCCTACTGTGTATAAGGCAGTGTTCTGGGTTTCGAGGATAGAGTGCTCAATGGAACAAAAATCTTGCCTACCATCCCCTAGTGCTTTACTCTTCAGGCCTCCATAAGGAGACAGAACATAGAGTGACATAAGCAAGTAAAATGTATGATGATTTAAGAATATTCAGTCCTGTGCATCAGTTTCCAAAATGACAGTGTGGGGAGCACAGCAGACCCTTTAACCAGGGAAATAATCATTTGATTGTGAGCATTATTAAAAAAAAAAACAAACCAACAACTATTTAAGATTTCTGAAAATTATCTCAAGGGCATGTAGCAAATGCAGAAATACCTCTTCAAGAAAAGCTATTAAATCTTGGTAAGAAGAGAGAGTCTGTGGCATGTGAACCATGACCCACCCCTCTCCTGCTGCCCTTATCATGATCACAGATCGCTGTGATGGAGGCTCTCTTTGGGAGTATGCAGCCAAGAACATGGGGTTCCCTATCCACCTAGCTCTCAGTCTAGGACTATGATTTCACCCTGGGAGGGGCACTTTAGAGATTGGGAACACCCTGCCCCTGCAAAGAAGCCCTACCTTAGATCAAACGGTGGAGCAATTTGTGCCCCAGGCTATTGTCAAAAATAGTAGAACAATCAGCTAGCAATTAATGGAAGCTAACAGCTGGGTGTGATACCATAAATACAAATCAGCCAGGTGCTCAGAGAGAAGGTACCCATGCGCTCTGAGTAGCAACAGCAGAGGCTGCACCCTGCAGAGGAGAGACTTCACTCAACTTGTCTAGCTAGTCACCAAACAAATAAACAATAACATCAAGCTCCAGAAAAGGGAGGGAGGAGGTCAGTATCCGGAATTGCTTCAATATATTGTCTAAAATGTTCCTTTTCAACAAAATATCATGAGTCATTAAAAAAGAAAAAACAAACAAAAACCCCCAGAAAACCTGGCCCCTACACCGGGAAATAGTAAGCAAAAGAGATGACAGATTTCTTTGGCAAAGACTTTAAGCCCGTGATTATGAATATGTGCAAAAACTGTAGGGAACTATGTCTAGAGAATGAAAGGAAACCATTAGGATGATCTATCATCCAATAGAGAATATTGATGAAGAGAAGTTATTTTTAAAAAGTAATTATTTGAAAAAATGGAAATTTTGGAGTTGAAAAATGTAATTGAAATGAAAAACTCGCTAGAGGGGCTCAACAGCAGATTTAATCCGGAGGAAGAAAGAAACTGAAAACGTGAAGGTAGATCAATCAAGATGATGCAGTCTGAGGAATAGGGAGAAAAAGAAAAATGAACAGCTTTTCAAAGATAATTTAATTTTTTTCCCTGTGTTCTTGAGAAATAAATGACATGCATCACTATATAAAGTTTAAAGTGCACAGTGTGATGGTTTGATTTACTGAATGAGTGTTTGAGAACGATGGGATGGTATTATGCACACCAATATATGTGTGATGGGGTTAGCTAAAGAGAGAAGAAAGAGCAGGAAAACAATACTTAAAGAAATAATAGTGGAAACTTCCAAATCTGATGAAAAAATACAGTCTACACATCCAAGAAGCTAATACAACCCAACTAGGTAAATTTAAGAAGATCTGTACTCAACTACCTTGAGGCACATCACAGTAAGAATGTGAAAAGATAATGAGAAAATCTTGAAAGCAGCAGGGGAAAACAACTTATCACAAATAAGGGAACTCTCATAGGATTAAGAGCTGATTCTTAAGTCTCTGCAAAGAGATTGGTACTCCCTTTAAATGTTAAATAGAATTACCCTATGTCCCAGCAATTCTTTTTTTTTTTTTTTTTAGATTTTTATTTATTTATGTGACAGAGAGATAGAGAGCACAAGTAGGCAGAGGGAGAGGGAGAAGGGCTCTCCACTCAGCAGAGAGCCCGATGTGGGACTCGATCCCAGGATGCTGGGATCATGACCTGAGCCAAAGGCAGACACTTAGCCAACTGAGCCACCAAGTCGCCCTGTCCCAGCAATTCTATTCTTTGATGTATACCCAAGAAAAGTGGAACATGCATCTTCAAAAAAAACTCTACACAAATGTTCCCCATAGCACTATTGATAATAGTCAAAAAAGTGGAAACAACCCAAACGTCCATCAGCTGATGGAGTGATGAAGAAAATGTATACCTGTAGGACGGCTTCTTATTCAACAGTAAAAAGGAATGAAGCTCTGGTACAAGCTACAACATGATGATGAACCTTGAAAATATACTAAGTGAAAGAAACAAATTACCAAAGTTCACATATTATATGATTCCATTTATATGAAGTGCTCAGAATAGGCAAATCTATAGACAGAGAAAATATATCAATGTCTGCTTGGGGCTGGAATAGTGGGGCAAATGGGGAGTGATTATTCCTGGCTAAGGTATGAAGGGTTGGTGAAAGTGTTTTAAAATTAGATCATGATAATGGTTGCGTAAGTCTGTGAGTATACTAAAATCTATCAAATTATACACTTTAAGTGGGTGAACTGTATGATATGTAAATTGTATTTCAATAAAACTTGTTTTAAAGAGTGCCAAGTGCTAAGGAAAAAGAAAGTAGGGTAAAGGTTTGGCAGTATTAGCAAGGTGGGAGGGAAGACAATCTGGGATAGGAGAGTCACTGCAGTGACATTTTTCAGACTAGAAAGGTGAGAAAGTGAGCCATGCTACTATCTATAGAAGGAACCTTTCAGACAGACAGAGAGAGGAGCCAGTGCAAAGACCAGGAAGATGGGCCTGGTGTGCGTGAGGACTAGTGTCCGTGTGAGGTCAAGGCAGAGAGGAGCAGGAGATGGTCTCACAGAAGTCATGGGGCCTCAAACTCAAGGGCCTTACTCTGAGATGAGCAGTACTGGTGCATTTTGAGTAAAAGCATGACGCACTATTTTCAGAGAATCACTATGGTTGCAATTTTGTGAATAGACTGAAGGGGGGGCCAGAGAGAGGCAAGCGCGGATGGTGACTTGCATCTCCAACCAGGAGGGAGATGACTGTGGCTTGGAGCAGGGGGAGAAGGGTGGGGATGGTGGAAAAGTGTTCCGTTCTGCAGGAACTTTGAAGGTAAAGCCAACAGGACAAGTCAAGGATTACAAAATGTTCAGTAAAAGGGGTCAGAGAGTAAATATGTTAGCCTTTTCAGGTCATACAGTCTCTGTCGGAACTACTCAACTTTGCTGTTGAAACCTGGATGTGGCCGTAGACATGCATAAATGAATAATTATCATTGTGTTCTAGTACCAGTGTATTGGCAAAAATGTGAAACAGTAGACTTGACCAATGGGACGTGGTTTGCCAGTTCCTGGGTTAGATGTCAGAGCAAGAGGAGGAAACGAGTGAAGGGTAGCTCAGGGGTATTTGTTCTCAACCATTGGAAAGATGGAGTTACCAGTAACTGTGAGAGTGAAACTTACCGGCAGAGCCGATCTGTGAGGACTGATCTCTTGGTAAATCTGAGAAGTCTTCAGACACCCAGATTTGTAAGCCTTGAGTTTGAGGAAAGGCTAGTCTGAGGTGGAATTGGAGACCCTAGGCCAGATCCAGGAAGTGCATGTAGATAGAGAAGAGCAGGAGTCTGACGACTGAGCCCTGGGTAATGCCAGTCTTTAGCTGTTGGGTAGATTAGGAGAACCAGCAAAAGGACCTGAGGAAGTGCAGCCACGAGATAGAATGGAAACCAGGAGAAGGTGACATCATGGAAGTGAAGCTGAGAAAATGCTTCAGAGAGGGTAAATCCGTCCTTTCCGTCCCCACTCACAGAATCATGTTGGTATGCAAATGAGCAGAGAAATGTTCTTACAGGAAGAATCCTGAATTCTCTCTAATTTCCAGACAAGAAAATTATTGTCAAACTTTTTTATTCATTTAACAAACATTCAGGAGCTGTCAGGTCACCAGGCACTGTGCTAGACGCTTGGAACAGGACACATGCCCAAAAAGGCATAGTCACTGCCCTCAGAGAGCATGCAGTGTCTTTGGAGAGAGATATTAATCAGGTAATTCATTAACGTTAACCAAGGATGGGTGCAGCTCCATCAAACACAGTGAGAGTTCTAAAGGAAAGGAGTTATCTAAGGAAGCAATACTATGAGTTTTCTATAAAAGAATTGATTTTTTGATCAAATGGTGGCTCAGTCAGTGAAGTACTTGACTCTTAATTTTGGCTCAAGTCTTGATCTCAAGGTCATGAGTCCAAGCCCCACACTGGGCTCCATGCTGGCATGGAGCCTAGTTTAAAAAAAAAGAAAAAGAGAAAAAGAAGAAGAAGATCATCTAATTTGGAGGGCCAGGGAATCTCCATATTTTTGTTTTTAATAATAAATGATTTCCAATGTTTCACATCCTGACTGGGACACACCTGGTTTTTGAGAGGACGTTTGGGAACCTCTGAACCCAAGGAAGAAATGCAGGCTCTGTCCTCAAAGCCAGGACCAAACCTCAGCTGTGGGTCCTGGTGCCATTCTTGCTCCTCTTTGAAAGTCATTGTCCTCATGGGTACAGTAGTGGATAGTAAAAGCGACAGTGTGAGATGACGGTGAGGACCAAATGAGACAAAGTGTGTAAAACACCTGGCACGGAGGTCGTTCCCATTCCTTGAGAAAAACAGTATGTCATTTTGTACATCTGTGACATGTTATCTTCCAAGATAATTTTCCCAAGACAGGTCTTCGCTGCAAGTTGAATGTGTTCTGAGGCAGCGAGGCTTTCAGCTTTTTTTTTTTTCTGGGGTATCTTCCATTTTGCCGGCGTTCTCTCCCCAGAGAAGCACGGGGAGCTGTAGTGCCCACATTTGGGAAGTGCTGGAAAACCAAAGCATCCCTGTGCGACTCTTGCTCCTTCTCCTCGTCCTTTATACCGAGAAAATTCAGGTTTCGCTCAGCTGTTTAATGAAAATGAGGACCTCCCAAAAGCTGCTGTAATGAAAGTACAGCTTTCTCTCTCTAAAACAAAAGCGGCATTTTCTAGCACATCGTGTCAATTTCACAATATTTTCATGGAAATGTGCGGTGGTAAGCATGTTTAAATCATTGATGCAGTTTCTAATCTTTTGGGGGCGAGGGAACAAAATCTGTAACAGTCTTTCATTTGGATTTGCCCATGCTAGCCTGTCCACATTTCTCCTTTTAATTAATATAATTAAAAAAGGATAAGAGGCAGTGGTAGAATTTTGCGCGTTAGATTATCAGGATCAAGAATAATTAAAATGTCTGAGATGAGGCACATTCCTAAAATGGCGGAAAAGAGAAAGGAAGGCCTTTTGGGGGGGGGGGTTATTTAAAGTGTGGCAGATTATTTTTCACGAGATTTAGAAATGTGCCCATAGTGTGAGAAACATTCATGCTATGAAGTCTTTTTTTTTTTTAAGATTTTGTTTATTCATTTGAGAGAGAGAGAATGAGAGAGCAAGCATGAGGGGGGGGGTCAGAGGGAGAAGCTGGCACCCCCCTCCCCCGCTGAGCAGGAAGCCCAATGCAGAACTCGATCCCGGGACTCCAGGATCATGACCTGACCGAAGGTAGTTACTCAACCAACTGAGCCACCCACGTGCCCTGTGATATGGAGTCTAAAACAAATGGGCAAGAAAGAAGGGGTGCTCGGGGTGGGTCAGTCCCTATGTCTGTCAAGAACAACTTTATAATTTATGTTCGCACCTCTCATTCTTGCTCCCTTGTCTGAAAACCAAGCGGGGAGTAACATTACACTAACTCTGTGCTGGGCACTCTTCGAAGTACTTTGTATCACCCGTTAACTCAGCTCATCTTCTTGGCACTCCTGGTAGATAGATGTCTCTCCATTTTATAGATGGGAAAACTGAGGCTTAGAAAAGATGAGTGGCTGTTCTTGTCAAGTCACGTAGGTAAGGAGATCATAGGACCGATGTGAAATCCAGGTCTTTCTGTTGCAGGAGGCAGATGTTTTATTGTAAGTCCTAACTGGAAAAGTAGATAGAAACTGTTGAAGGGAATGTCCCTGGAATGTTTCTTTTGTGAAGGTGCCTTATTTATCTTTACCTGCACCCAGTGAGCCCCTTATGTATCTTACCTGCCCTCCAGAAACCTCACCGGTTTATTTTCCTCATGGTTATATGGGTTTGCTCTTGTTGCTTGAGAGTTATTACAAATCGAGAATGTGGATTTTTTTTCTTGTCATTTTTCTTTTTGGAGCAAAGCAGATGCATCCTTGATGTCTCTCTAGCATTCATCATCTTTTGATGTTCCACATCCCATTGTTGTAAGACATGATGGTTTTAGTATATTGTGCTAATGCATTTACATGGCCAAAATTAAAATGGACAGCTGTGGTTAAGTGTTATCAGGGCTCCCCAGGATCGCTTACCTATGTACTTCCCAGCCACCTTGCAGTTGCGGGAGGTCATGTGACAGGGTCATCGCTAGAAGTGATGTCATTTGCCTCCAGGCTGAATCACCTAACTGCATCTCCAGAGGTTAGGTGTTGAGACTACAGAGACACCAGAAGGAAGCTGACTGGATCCCCGAGTCCCGCAGAACCCCTGCTCCTTCAGGCAACTTGGCATGAGTGTGAAATCAGTTCTTGTGGTTAAACTGCTGAGACTACAATTGTTTGTTATTGCACCAGAGTCCAGCCTGTCCCAGCTAATACAACAATTCTTTGTCAGCCTCCTCAGCCCCATTTTTTTTTAATATTTTATTTATTTGACACGGAGAGAGATATTACAAGTAGGCAGAGCAGCACACAGAGAGTGAGGGGGAAGCAGGCTCCCTGCTGAGCAGAGATCCCGATGCGGGGCTCGATTCCAGGACCCTGGGATCATGACCTGAGCCGAAGGCAGAGGCTTAACCCACTGAGCCACCCAGGTGCCCCTCCTCAGCCCCATTTTTAAAAATGTACTAGATTTTGAAATTTGAGGATCATTTAAAACTATATAAAATGATGCATTTGTGTGTGTGTACATATATATACACACATATTTATGCATTCATATATATGTATGTATAAATTTTTAAAGAATATTCTTTAAAATTAAAATTAAATAAAATTAAAATTAAAATATAGTGTGTGTAGAATATGTAGTATTATACATACTATATATGTAATTATAAATTATAATAATTAAATTATAAACTATAAGCACATATATGACATGTATATTCTGCACATACATACTTCTTTCTTAACAAAATAAACTTAAATGAACTTTCGACCTTTGTTAGATACATGCTTTGAAACTTTGGTAAGATCCCTTATAGCAATTAGGATTTCACAGTAGCAGGACCAGGAGGTATTAATCTAAACTAGCTAGGACAGGTGCTGTCTTTCTATCTCTCTCTCTTTCTCTTTCTTTTCTTCTTCTTCTTCTTTTTTTTTTTTTTTTTAAGAGATAGAGTGGGGAGAGGGGCAGAGGGAGAGAGAGAATCCCAAGCAGGCTCCATGCCCATCACAGAGCCCGACATGGGGCTCGATCTCATAACCCTGAGACCATGACCTGAGCCAAAATCAAGAGTCAGACGCATAACCTCCTGCACCACAGGTGCCCCGTCTTTCTTCTTTTCAAGTGTCCCTGAGACCAAGTCCCTGCCATTGCTCTGAGTGACCAATGCCAGTTCCTACCATCTCAGTTTTCAAAAGTCTTCCTTGAGTCCGAGTGAGGTCCCTCTTTAGTTCATTCCAAATCCATTTCGTCTTATTTTACACCTCCAGAAATGGAGCTAAGAAGCTGTTCCTTAGCAGTGCCCTCCACAGAGCCCTCCATCTTGGGGCCACAGTCCCCCTGCCATTTCCCTGTCTCTCTTCAGCGAGCCCACCAGCAGTGATTCGCTGACCCTCCCCTGTACTCCTCTAACAAGATTTTGACGGATGCTGGCTAGAATGTAAAGCTGACTTGATTTTCCTCAATGTCAGGAGCGCCTCTTGTCAGCCCCCGCCGGTGTCCCGTCGGTGTCGCTCCGCTGTCCTGTGCCCTTGCAGACACGTCTTTAATTCTGCATGGGTGCTAACATGTTCCCCTCGTATCTGTGTGCCTCTTCCTGCCTGCAACACCTTCTCTGGCAGCTCACATTTGACCTTGGCAATTATAGCCGACTTTACCTTTATGGCTTGTGGATATTGGGTCATGCTGGGTAAAGCTTCCCCCTGCCACCCCCATAAAATTGTTTTCTCATTCCAGGATAAAAGAAAGATTTTTTTTTTTTTTGAACCTCAACAGAACTCAAATCATACTTTTCCTGATTTCTGATTTCTGCCACCATGAATCTAGTCTCCTGCGTGTCTCTACCTATACACTGTATGCAGGTCTGGCCACTTACATGAATATCTTATTTTCTGTCTAAATAGAAAGTTCTGAAGGTCAGCACTTGTGTCCTTGTCTCAACAAGTGTCCTGAATTTCACAGATCCCCAATAAATACTTGTTTGTCTCATAGGTATTCCTTGTTTTCCCTGCCACCCCCTGCGAAGAAGTTTGCTGTCATAACTGTGGAATTTCACTATTTTTGTAAAAGAACAGTGTGAGGTTTGTCCCCATTTACCAGGTCTCTGAAATTTCCAAGCAGCTGGGGTCTCACCTTGTCTAACACCTTGCACTATATTTTGGAAAAATCCTGAGTACGGTGGTGTCCAGGATGAAAGTGCTTGTCATGAGGCATTACTGATCTGTGGGCTTTATTATTTTATTAATCTGTACAAGGATAATGCATAGATCTCCAGGTTCCCCGTCACGAAGCTGTGCTCATGGAGCACACGCTGTCACAAGGACCCAGCAACGTGCTTTTGCACCATCCCCCTCCTAACTGTGGTTAGACCTTCGAGAACCCAACACGTGCCCTCTCCTGGCATGCATCACACTCGCTCTCATTGCTTGCTTAATTGTCTTCCCCTCTCACCCCTGAGCTTTTTAAAGGCAGGACTCATGTCCGTCTTGGTCACCAGGATGTCCCTGAGGCCTAACCCAGTGACTGACAAATAGTAGGAGCTCATTTAATGAGTGCCGGGTTACAGGAATGAATGAAGTGTCCGCACTTCCCAGGAGCCTAGTTGTCTTGCCCTCTTGTGCAGCTTCAGCAGGGGAAGCCTCTAGTGCCTATTGGTCATTTTGACTGCTTATTTCCCTCGTTTCATGCCCCTTGCAAATGTCTGTTGTTCGATATGAAGGACACATCAGTAGCTCGCCCGCGTTAGGTGGAACTTTGAGTTATACCCCGGAAGTGGGGATGATTTTGCTGTTTCCATGGACCCACTTCCTCCCATCTTTTGACTTTGTCTAGTCAGCTAACTCATCAGTGCCAGAGTTACCAGTGAAGGCATCATTAGGTCCAGGTACCAAGAGCTCACATTTACTGAACGTTTGCTGTGTGCTCAATGCTCAGTGCTCAATGATCAGTGCTCAGTGCTCAATGCTCAGTGCTCAGCGTTTCGTTCTGAGGGTCATTTGATTCTCTAAACAGCCCGGCAAAGGAAGACACTGTTCTTATCCCTCCTATTACAGATGAAAACCTCTGGCCCCAAATCATTCAGTGAGCAAATGTCAGAGCCAGGGTCCATCCATCCCCAGGCCATCCTTTCCAGCCCCCGTGTTCTGTTGTTAACTCTCATGAAGTTGGTAGTCCTGGGCCACCTTTCCTCTTCACTGCTTCGCTGTTAATCTCTTGTGAATTGCTTCTCGAGATTCTCATCTGATCATAAGGCCGCCAGAGAGTAGCAAGCCCATCTTCAGGTGAAGAAACTGGGACGGGGCATGGAAAGTCGAAGCGACTTCTCCATGGCCACACCAGAGTAGGATGCCTCCTCACCATTGGTGGCCCCAAAATGTTGTATTTGCTCATCTCCTCCTGGAAGGTTATTGAGGTCTAGGGGGACCATCCGCTTCCCCGCCTGCTCTGAGCTCTGCGTGATGGACACCTAAAGCGGAGTGGGACTCATTTGTTCGTATTCTGTTTCAGTTAGTGCCGAGTCAGACCAGGTCCCATGATTTCCACCGTGAAAGCTCTTCTCTGAACCGAAGAGAAGCCTTCTGAAAGAAGTTATAGGGCATTATTAATACAATTACGTATAACAAAAGAATAATTTAACTTCCCCACATCTAACAAAGAAATTCATTTGAAGCTTCAGGAACTCCCGCTGGAAGGGCAGAGCTCATCAGAGTGGGTTCCTCAGGCGGGGGCGTGTGGGCAAGGAGCCGTGCTGGCTGCTTTGTCCTGGGGACCGCTTCCATGCATGATGGGATAAACCTATCTCCCCACTTCCCCGGCCCTTCCCTCAGCCTCCACCTAAGGAACCCCCAGCACTTCCTTATCACAAGCACAGGGGCGAGGATATCAGCTGGCACTTGCCTCTCACTGCATAGATAGGCAGAACTGAAAGAACACTTGATTTTAAACCAGAAGATGAGGTGACCATGGAAATACTCAGAGGATAGAAACAATGACCATCCTAGTGGAAAGAAGGCCTTGGTGATTTTTTTCCTGACTTCTTCCAAAATGTCAGAAATCATGGTTATTTATGGAGTGTGACATTGTATCAGTCCTCGCTGCAGTTGCATTCAACACTTGGCCTTGATCTCACTAGACTATGAGCTAGGAGAGAGCAGACACCATATCTATACCTAGTCCTTAGAACAGTGCATGGCACAGAGTTGATGCTTAGCAGATATTTCTTGAATGAAGGGAAGGTACAGATGAAGAAATTGAAGACTCCAGGAGTTACTAGTTACTTGTTATTGGTAGCTAGTTGCCAGTAACTGGTTACTAGAGGCCTCTGTCGGAGCAGTGAATGGGGTATTAGAGAACCATAGGTGTTTAACAAAGCTGCAGTCTGAGATGCAGGAAATACAGGTTCTGGCCTATCCTTGCTGAACTCCCAGCCTGGCTGTAGGAAGAAAAACCCCTTCTCTACTCAAAGCCTCGGTTTTGTGATCTGTAAAGTGCAGGAATGGAAGAAGTGCTCTTTAAGAGTCCGAGGGTCCTCAGATACCCCTGGGCTGATTTATGCTTTGTCATCTCTTATACTCAGGAGGAGCTAGGGTCAGGGCTGGAGGGAGGCGATGACTAATTCATCACCCAAGCACCTGAGGAAAGTAGTCTTGTGTTTTATTTCCGGCATGCACAGAAATTCAAGGATGACGTAGTCTCCGACCAACAAACACCCAGAAATCAAAGTTAAAGAGAGAAAAGAAAGTACAGGCATTTGAAGACTCCATACATTTTGGGAGGGGGAGGGTGGTTAGGGAGAGGGAAAAAAAAACAAAAACGAGCTTGGATTCCAGTCCTGGGTTGATGCAACATATAATCTAAAACAGGCTCTCAGGTCGATAACTGTGCCCAGATCTGATCCCCGGCACACAAGAGCACAACCTTTAAAAAGAAAAAAGGAAAAGAAAAGAAAATAGGCATATATCTTTAAAGCCTGTCTTCTTACGTGTGATATTTTTGTACTCCTTCGGAGGAGGGTGCAGACCTAGGGCCTTTGCATCCCGAGAAGGCTTTCCCCCCACCCTCTCCCTGGGTTGGGGATTATTGATTGGGAAGGCGAGGCTAATTTACATGTAAATAAATCTCGGTGCTGGGCAGCGGGACGGGACGTCCAGATGCCGTGACTGACTTGCTGACGTCACAGCTTCATTAGCATGCGGAGGATGCGGGCACTGCAACAGCGACTTCTCCGGCACCACCAGCCTCTCCAACCACAGTTATTATTTTTTTTTTTTTGGCGAGCTGCACAGTTCGTGGTTCGGCATCTTGGGCTCCTCAACCAGCTGACTGGTCGCCCCGGGTCTGGCTCGGGATCAGTTGGTGACGCTGAAGCTGGGGTCAGTGACTTCCTGCGGATTGAGAGGCTGGGTTCGCAGGAAGGCAGTCGGATCCAGAGGAAGGGTAGAAGTCACACTTTTTTTCCCCCTCCTTGCGCGGTGGGTGCCCAGCAGGGTCCCCATCCAGCAGTGCTGTTTTCCACCAGCGCATGCAGAGCCGCTCCGCCTTGAGCCTGTCTCTGGCTTCGGGAAGGGTCTAGATTTTAAGAAGGGCTTCCAGAAGAAGATGCTTTGGCTGCCTGTGGTCCTGCTTGCGTTCTTAGAAGCCAGACCTGGGGAGAAAGTGAACTGTGGCAACTGACAAGCTCAGAGGGTCTGGTGGAAGCTTCCCCCACCCCTGAAACTGGGCATTTTATCCTCCCTGGAGGTAGGTAAGAAATTTGTTCTAATCCACATACTAAAAAAAACTGTGTATTTTCTAGGGAGGCTGAGAAAGCTGCATATAAATGCTTTGCATGGAGGAGAGGTTATCAGAGCTCCATTATCTTAGGCAAGTGACATTTTTAGTGGTCCTCTGGTACCTTTTACCTTTTCTGTGCTGATTAGAAAGCTCACTTGCAAAGTGACATGTCACAGCTGGAGGGAGTCCTGAAGAAATGCTGCTGTCGTCTTCATGCTCTAGAAGCAGCAGTTCTGTAGAAAGAAGTGCAGCTAGCTTTAAAAAATAATCATAAAGGGGAGAGGGTTTAAAAACCAAACACCTGCTCGTGTTCATGCCCAGTAGTCTCTTCTGCTCAGGATGTCAGAACCCATTAGAGGGTCTGGGGAAGGAGGACTTCGCTGAGACTTCCAGGGAAAGAAATGGTGCTCAAATAATTTAGGTTTAATTTTAGCCAGTGCTTTCATGTTAGAAATGGTGACGGAGCTCCCAACTATGCCTGCACTACCGGGCTGAAACACATGACTCAGTGTATTCTCTACATTGGGTTTTTGGAGGAGTGCTCCTCATGAGTGCTCCTCACTCTTGGTTTCCGCCAAACGGATCAGAGCATTACTAATCTGCCACGGAGGTCTTGCGATGAAATCCAGATCTTTAATCCTATTATTCTTTGTTGTGTGGTCTTAGAATACGCTGGGGTCCGGCGGGACTTTTATGAACCCTCAGTAAGCGGGGCCGGGCCAAATCACACCAGGGAGAGTGATCTGATCTGTACCAGGTGCGGTGCCGTCCGCTGGCCCAAGCACGGCTCTTGCATAATTTAGGCACATACATTATTTCCCCCCGCGAGAGAGTTCCGCTTCCAGGCCATGCATCCATGACCACAGTCAGGGGAGGGCTCCAGCGTGCCATGAATATATTGTCACGGACTGCCGTGCACCAAAGCTAAAGCTTGCAAGGCTGCAATTTGCTTTGCTTGAACCTCTCTTCCCGGAGACTGTTTTAAAGCATCTCCACGAGACTCAAACTGAGGGAAGCAGCCTGGCCTCCTCGCTGGAAGCCGATTTGGCAGCTCTCACCCTGCTCCCCAGAAGGGTTATTGGCTGCCGATGGCTTTCACAGATGGGTCAGGATGAGTATCCCCCTGGGCTCCGGAGTCAGTCACAACTTTGACAGAATTACCATATTTTGGAAATTTGGATTTTAAGGGCTCCCTGAGTGCTTGTAAAGGTTTTGCCTTTCCATCAGATGCTCTTTCCCCTCCGAAGTTCTTTTTTTTTTTTTTCTTCAAACATTAAAACATGTTGGCTTCACTGGGCATTTCGGCCTATAAATAGTCATGGGGCAGCCAGAAATAATAAAATCGTGTTGTTTGGAATGGCAGGTTTGTAAAGGCTCACCATGCAGTGCAGGGGGATAAACAGAAATGTAGGAAGAAAGGAGCATTTGTAGAAGCCTAAAGAATGAGAAAGGAACTTAGAGGTTAGGCACTCTGTAATGATGTTGACCGGGGGCTCTGACTCTGGGTTCAGACAGCCCTGAAGACACTGAGTGCTAGCTCTCCCTCTCTGAAGATTGACCCCGTCTGTGTGATGGGGAGACTAGTAGGACTTCTAGGCAGTGCGGTAGGTATGATTTAATGAGACAGCAGGAAAAGCACAGAGCACAGTGCTAGCCACCGGCGCATACTCAGTGAATTCCAGCCGTCATTATTGCCATCCTCGTTTCCTTTTTACCACTGCTGGTGTCTGCAGTGCTGCTAAAAACAAGACGGTCCACCCGAAAGGCCATTTGTCTGCAAAGAGGTGTTCCTGGCAGCAGAGGTGCCTTCCGCAGTGACTGTAATGCCCACGTCCATTCCCACTCAAGGGAACCTTCCACCCCACTGACCGAGCTGACAGAATCAAGTGCAGCGTCGAGGGCTCCTGTGTTTTGTAGAACTCAGAGTGACCGGATGGTGCCACAGAAACCGTTCAGCACCAGCCGCGGCTCAGGCATGCCGAAAGAAGGTCTCCTGCTTTGGCAGCGGACGAGTCACATGCAGAAAGCCGTGGGATCCAAATTGGAATTGAGGCATTTCTGGATTCCTCTTCCCCTTTACTCTTCAGTTCCAACTTCGCATGTTAGAGGCAGTCCTTTTCTTTCTTCAGCTCAGGGCAGACACTTTGCGGTTTTGTTTTGTTTTGTTTTTTCCTCCATCCGGAGAGGCCTTTGGATGTGAGCTTCATCGGCTGGTTGGGTCCTCAGAAGCCCCAGGGCTGTGTGTGTGTCACCGTGTGGGTGACTCCAGCATGGAGACGCATGGTAAAGAAAGGAATAGGCTGTGTTTGGCCTCCACTGACATACTAGGTCTTTTCCAGACTTGTGAGTTCACGCCTCGTGCCAGTGAGCGCCCTTTAGTCACTCAGTCTGACAGCTCTTTCTCCCTTTCTTCTCAACATCTTTCTTTTACATTTAGGTGAAGTGGAGCTCCGACATAGGGCTGGAAGGACAAATGAGAAGGGACCAAAGGAGCCAGAGGAGTCTTGCACAAAATTTTTTCCTCAGGAGATTCAGAACTGGGAGTTGGTCACTCTTGGTTTCTGTGGGTTTTCAGTCAAGTTGTGTTTGGCTCAGAGAATTGTACGTATACCTTGACAGAAGCCCACTTCCATTATTTCCTGCTGGTGTAAGGGATCTTGAGAGAGTTGCCTGATCTCTCTGAACTTTGGTTTCCTTATGTGAAAATTGGAAATCAGTTCCCCCGGACATATAGCATGACTGTGAAATGGTGGCCGTGATGTCCTTGACCGGTTCTTGGTACCTACTAGGTGTTGGGCTTTCTTTCTGGTGCTGATAATGTTCATATTTCACATTTAGTCCCAACCTATGTGCACCAGGAGGTTGGAGTTTAAATAGTCATTTGACGGAGGAAAACTAAGGCCACAGAGGGAAAAGCCCTTACCTTACGTGACACACTGGTGATGAAGCTTGGGACCCCAACGAAAATGTTCTGTCCCTCAGACAGGGTCATGGCTTTCATTTGGCCGAGGACTTTTCTTTGTGTCTGCAGGCCCATGAAAACCATTCTCTCTTCCCTCTCTCCCTGACTGTTGTCCTTAAAAAATCAGGTAATTGCTAGTGACTGTGAGCTGTGGTACACTAAGAAGCTTTGGGGCGAGACACTGGGAAAAATCTGTTTCCCTCATGGATGTTCATGACTGACACTTGCCACTTTGCTCTGGTCCCATCCTGTAAAGATTTTTAATGAAACGTTCTTGTTTTTATGCCTTGTCTGTGTGTGTGTGTGTGTGTGTGTGTGTGTATGCCTGCACATGCGTGCATGTTTGGATGATGCAGAAAAGAAAATTTTGGATAAGATCAGACTGAGTTTCCAGCAACCGAAGTCCTCCAAAATATCACTGGGGGCTTGGCCAGTTGAGTTGGGAGATTAGGGTTTCTTTTTCCTTTGGCCTGTTGTTTGAGCAGCTCTTTGTTTGGAGTCTGAAGCCCGGAGGCTTGCTTGATTCGTTATTTCCCTGGGGACAAGGCAGAGGGCGAAAGCAAGGAAGGGGGGGGTGGTTTAGAGAGATGGAGGAGTTAAGAGGAGGGGAGGAGGGAAGCCAGAATGTGAAAGCAGCTGGGAGAATATCAGAGCAATCTCCAATCCACCATGAAAGTGGAAAGCTGAAGGTTCCCTGTGGGTGAAGTTGCAACTCGGAGACAGGAGCCTCTGTTCTCCTTCAGCTAGAAATTCCTCTCCCCATCTGTCCTACAGAATTCATAGTGCAGCCATTTTAAATCCTCAAACCTTCCTGGTGGCTAAACACACAGTGTGTTTTCCACCAGATCACCATGGACCATTTTGAAAACAGCATTAATGAAAAAGAGCATGTTTTCAAGGATGATACGAACCTGCCTTTCCTTGGTGGGTGTAGATGAAAACTTCTAGTACATGTTTGGCTGTAAAGTCTGGAAAAATCGGGTGGGCTGAACCAAAGACTCAGTTTTTCTGAGGGTTGACACAGAAGAGGAGATAGGGCACTAGAAGGGACACAGGATGGAGAAGCATCCCTGGTTGAAAGTGGGAGCCTCAAGGAAGGCAGGGCTGGCCTCCTGTGGGAAAGTGTTACCCTGAATCATGCTGCTTCAGAACAGCAGAGGGAACCTGGAAGAGGAAGCAAGGATGTGATTTCCGGTATCCCCCTTCTTCCTGGTCCTATCATTTGAACTGCCATATATAAACCATCCTGAGGCTCTGGAGGGATCACCGGCATCATTTACTCCTTGGAATATGGCACAGAGATAGAGCCCAGGTTGATGCCTTTGACTGTCTGGCACTCTGCATGCCTCACGCTAGATGGCTGACTTGTGTTGCCTCCATTCCTCTCACTCGGGGAGCGCCACTCACTTCAGAACGCCCCCCCCCCACCCCGTGCCCCGCTGGACTCCTTAAAGTCAAACCTTACAAATGTCATCCAGCCCTATCCAGGGTTAAAAGTAACTAGTACAGGAATTCTTAGCATTTCATTTCAACTGGGCAGGATGCCAATTTTCCAGCTCTTTTCTTGGCATCCATTCATCAGTTGTGAGTCCTCTGAGATGCTTGTTCAGGAAAGTTCCAGAACTCAGCTGAAAACAACCATACTTTCTGGGCTCACAGGGTCAGATAGGTTTTCAGAGTAGCTGTTAGTATACATGTCAGTGTGTTTTGTGTGTCTGTGTATCTGTTTATAGTCTTTGTGTCAGTGTTTGCATGAATGTACAGAAACAGTAGTAACTATCGGAGACGGGTGTTCTAGCTGACCTATAAGGTACTTTCCGTACCTTGCCTTATTACTTTTTGCAGCAATTATGCCGCTAGGGATTATCAGCTCTATTTCATACTAAAGAAACCAAGACTGCTAGAAGTTAAGTGACTTGGCCAAGGGTACGCAGACAGTAACAAGGAAAATTGGGATTCAGCCCCAGGATAATCACCACCCAAAGCCTGAGTCATGTCTGCCATTCTCACTCTAACATCCACTGTAAATGTTTGTTTTCTTTACTTTCTAGATCATTTCTGTGGCTCTCTCCTTTGAGAAACGTCTCATTATTCAGCCCTCAAAATCCTTTCTGTTAATCTGCTGATAAGATTAGAAGGAATATGGAAGAGAATTTGCCAGGTCTGAAACAGAACACAATGGCGTCTTCAACTCTGGTTTTGAACGTGGCTTTTAGAATGGAAGGGATTTGGTTGGAAAGTCAGTTAAGGCACACTGAGGTGAGGGGTAAAAGCTAGAGGCCAGTGGAAGCAGCCCTTGGGTAGACAAGGGGCAGCATGGGAAGTTCTGCTGTGCGGAGGCTGTAGGTGAATGTGGCCAAACCCAGTCAGAGCGCAGAGAGAGGGGCCATGCCCCCTAGTTCTTGACCCCTCGTGGCATCCACATCAGTTTCTAACTAAAATGTGTTTCCCTTTCTGAGCTTCTGCTCTTTCATCCCTAAAATGAAGGTCCCGAATCAAATAATCTATAAGTTCTCTTCCAGCACTGACCTTGATGAGCGTGAACTTTGAGAATGAACTCAGCCTTGTCGGTGGAGACGTGCCATTTGCGCCGTCGGCGGCTCTGGCACAGAGAACCAAAAGGTCAGATTTTCTATCGGGACCTGACCCCTCTGTGTTGTGAACATGTGCAGCAAGATGAGAAGCAGTAGCTCTCCAGAGAATGACTCGGAGCTTCCCGGAGAATCATCTGACCTTTGGTGGTTTCACACCAGGGAAGAGGGAGTGTGTGCCACTCGCCCGTGTGTTGGTGTTGCTTATTCACCCCCTAGAAGCCCCCCAGGGCTGTTACGTATGCGAGTATCCTGCTGGGTACCAGAGACGAAGGCTGCTCTGGCTGAATGTGTGGACACCTTGGGTTGTTGCTAAAATTCAGACTCAGCCTCTGTAACATGCTCCGTGGTGATGCCGGTGCTGCTCCTTCTTACCCACCTTTCCAAGTCAGCGTCGAGTGCTGCACAGGAAAGAAAATTTAACCAAATTCGGAAATCCCAGGTTCTAATCCCAACTATATCATTCCTTATCTGAGCAAACCTCAAGGAAATCACTTTGCTCCTCAGAGTTTCTCCTACAGAGTTATAAACATAATTACTAACATCGAATGCCAGGTGTTGTGCTCATTCTTGTGTGTGCTCTGCCTTATTCCATACTCGTGATAACCTGATCACCTTAGGAGGCAGGCTCTGTTACCAGCTGTATCCTATCGAAGCTGAGCACAGAGACTTTAACAACTCGCCCAGGGTCCATGGCTCGTACATGGTCAGGCTGGGATTTGTGTTGTACCATCTGAGTCTGGAGCCTTCGCAACTTGTAGAGATGGTAGATGGGAAAGCTCTTGGAACTTACTGTGTGTGTGTGTGTGTGTGTGTGTGTTATACAAACATACCATATAAATAAAAACATTTCATTTCTCTGGTATGCTCGCCTTAATATTTAGGACACCTGAAATTGGAAGAGGTAGAAGAGGTGTTTTCCAGATGAGATTGTATTTGTCTTGAGTAAAAAAATATTCCAGTTTATGTAAATTAAAGTCAGTGCTTTGCAAAGTTTTGAAGAACACAGGTGTTTGCCGTGTTGTCTTGGTTAGTTCAGCTAGCCCCCCCCAAAAGGTGTTCCCTAGGAGGAGTGTTCAGAGGAATGGGAGGTTAGTTTACTGAGGTTTTAGTTATTTGGAATGAAATCCAAGTTAGTCTCCTGCCTTATTTTTGCCAATTTGGAAAAATATACCCAATCCCTTGTCTGCCTTGGTAGGAAGAGCAGGATTACCCAACTACATGTTTCTTGAGATTTAGGACATGGCATCCATGTAAATTATTATCCTGAACATGAATTCCCGCTGATTTGTTCTTCAAGTGGAATTCATAAGAGGTTGATTGCAAACAGCCTCTGACTTTGTCATCTGTCACCTCACCGGACACCAGGCTGCCATCTGTCAGAATAAGCAGATGTCCGCTTTCTTCTCTCACGCCTCCCTGTTATTCCCCAAAGGCTTCTATCTGACTGATATTAGCAGTCTTCTTCAGGTGAGAGAATTATTCTCACGTGAATGTCTGAATTCCGTTCTTAGAAGCATCCCGACTGTAGAGTTAGTGCGGCAAAGACCGGGCACCTGCATCAGCACGCCCCCAGCACCCCGGCCCATCGCAGACCTCACTGATGAAACCCTCCAATCCGTTCGCCACATCCCAACAGAATCTTAGACTTGTTCTCACCCCAACATGCCACGCGGCCTGGACCCATCCGTTGCCGTTAGCCCAAGCGATTTAACCTGCCCACAACGTCAACCCTTAAAAATTCCCTGAAGGTTGAGTCTCTTTTCTGTTTGATAAATATGGATAAAACACCTAATTGCTTAGGCGTGCGAAAAAGACATTCTGTTTTCCACCTTCTCATTTTATCCTTTCCTCTGCGAAGTGGACAACCTTTGCAGGCCTACTGAAAGTCTGAGTTTGCTGAATTTTTAGTTAATTAAAGTTTCATAGTTTCTCTCCTTTCTCTGGGATATGCATCCTGCTGTTCTGATTAATTTGGTGAGCGTTGTTAAGGTTCCTGTTACTTTTCATCACCAGTGAACGCAGAGTCTTTCTCCAACTTTCCGGCTATGATGCTCCCGGAAGAATACCCGTGTTACCATGACCTGCTTTCTGTAGACATCCCCTGGGCGGTTCAGCCATCGGGTAGGTGACCCTGCAGAGGAAATGGCTGCTTTTGGCTCAGCAACTGCACCGTGCTCAGCTAAAGCCCTCCCCCTGACAGCTTATCCATCAAGAATCTAGAGTCCGTTTAAATGACCGCTTAAGTTTCCTCCTTGGTTTTGAATTCATCATTGCAGGAGTCCCTGGAAAGACTGTCTAGACTAGGTGCTTGCCACCAGCTGGAAGAGTGAGCCCCCCCACCCCCCCCCCCCCCACTGTCTCTCATGCTTTCTGTGCAGGTTAGGACACTCGGAAACACCTGCCACATTAGAAAGTGGGTGAAAATGCAAAGCAGAGAATTCATGTATTCTCTCCCAATGATGGAGCTTGGGTTCCTGCTGGAATGGCTTTGGGAAGATGAGTAGGTGGAAAGCAACCTAAGCACGGGGCTGGACTGATCAGACTGGCTTAAACCTGCTTTCCCTGCCCTTTGTCCCCTGGGCTGCCTGACCTGCTGCCTAAATACCACTAGGGTTTTTGCCCTGGCTGTGCTTAGAAGTTGTTTTAAATTCTGTACCATTGAATTGCTAAGGTTCGGCTTCCTAAGTCTTAACTATGATATCATCTGCTATTTTGAATTTTTAAAACAGAGTGAGAAATAGAACATCTACAGCATGCAAGGCGTTGTCTCTGGCCCTATGGGGACCAGGGAGAAAGCCTTTCATGTTCAATCAGTTCTCGAAACCAGGTGTTTTGTTTTTTTGTTTGTTTTGTTTAAGATTTTATTTATTTATTTGATGGATAGAGATCACAAGTAAGCAGAGAGGAAAGCAGAGGAAGAGGGGGAAGCAGGCTCCCTGCTGAGCAGAGAGCCCCATGTAGGACTCCATCCCAAGACCCTGAGATCATGACCTGAGCAGGAGGCAGAGGATTAACCCACTGAGCCACCCAGGCGCCCAGAAACCAGGTGTTTTAAACTGGGAATCCAGGAGTACCAGAAGACCAGCAAAGATGGATGAACTTTTTGAAATTAAATGCAACAATTTCTGTGAATGTATATATGTGGGTGGTTTTTTGGTTTTGTTTTGTTTTTTTGGTGGTGTGGGGGGTTTGTAGGTTTTGTTTTGTTTTGTTTTTGTTTTTTAAGGAAAAGGACCTCAGCCTTCATCAGATTCCTAAAGATATAAAGTAACCCAGAAGATAAGGACTGCCAAACTAGAGGGTAGAATGTTGTAACCTCATCCAGGAAAATCTCTAAAAGGTTAAGAAGTGACTAGAAAGAACTATCCTCTTGCTCTGGGGGAGGAAGCACACCACTTTTCTGCATGGTTACCCCGGAGCTAATGTTAAGCTCTGTGGAACTAGAAGGAAAATTACCTGGCTCTGTTTCATTTTACAGATGGGTAAATTGAGGTCTGCGGTCTCAGATGCCAAGGCCATGGCAGTCTCTGTTTCTTCTGTGTTTCAGAGACTTTTTAGTATTCATTTAACACTTTACCAATTTTTTGAACATTTGCTTTGGGTTAGGTGAGGGATTTTCAGTCTTTCAGTATAGTCCAGGCATTCCTTCAAAAACTTGACATTTGCAATACACTTAGCAGAATTAAATTACTCTCTAGTTATGGTTCAGTTCTCAGTCATCCTCAACAATAAATACTTTCTTCTCCGCCCTTACCTTCTTCTTTGCCTACTTTCATTTAATCCAGGAAAAAGGCAGTCTTTCTTTGGTATGGTTTTGATGACATACTCCTGATCGTGTGAATAGCAGACTCACACTCTACATTTCTGGCATCACCGAAACAATATACATTTTCAGTTATTGCAAAAAATAAGTATAAAAAAAAGAAAATTTTATGCAGCGATCATAATCTTGTGTATGGCTCTAAAGGGTTCGGAGCCTTCTGGTTGAGAACTGTCCAGCTGGATTCTGGGCTGGGCATTAAAGATTCAAAATTTTAAAGAACTCTACCTATGGAGTGCTTATTGTTCTGGATACGGGTTAAACTCCTTGACTTCGTAGAAATACAGTATAGTGGGAAAAGCGTAATGGACACATTGACAGGTAAGACAGTTTCTGAGTGTGACAAATGTTAAGAAAAAAATTGAAGGGTAATAGAGTAGTGAGTGAATGAGAAGCAGAAGTGGGCTACTTTCTGGAGGGTCCTTGGTGGAGGACTCAGGACTCTGAGTGAGTGAATGGTGAAGGGTAGGCCAGCTCATAAAGCGCATAGGGAAGGGTGTTCCAGGCATAGGAAAAGCCACTGCAAAGATCCAAAGAGAAGGATGGCCTTGGCAAGTGTAAAGGACAAATTAAAGGTCAATGTGGCTAAAATGCAGTTGACTATATGGAGAGTGAGACAAAATAATGTTGGAGAGAGAGGAAGGGGGCAGACTACACTGGATCTTGTGGCCAAGGTCAAGGAGAGTGTGTATTTTATTCTGACTGCATTGAAAACCAGCAGTTGAAGCAGGAGACTTGAGTGTCCTCTCCCTTGTTTTAAAAACAAACAGCTGGTGGGAAATAGATTCTAGAAGGGCCGGGCTAGAAGCAGAGAATTAGGAAAGTAGGCTGTTACAGTAGCCGAGGCAGAAGGTCATGGTGAGCTGGACTATGAGAGTAAAGGCAGGAACAGTGAGAAGAGCTAATGGAGAAAATGACCAAGATTCATCTATGCACCAAGGAAGCCGGACCCGTTGTTCACAACGACAACTATACCAAAAGTGTGTGGGCGTGGCTATTTCCAATAGGCTTTGGGGATGGGGTATGGGCAGGGGACATATGCTTTTCAACCATCACCTTGTCAAAATCTGAATACAACAGTTCTTAAATATTTTCAAACCCTTATTCAATAATGAATTCAATCCATCAAGGGCTTCTTTCCAATAAAATATGAAACTAGGAAATGTTATTTTCTTTCTACATACTTCCCCCTGTCCTCTCACTGCTGCAGAATGAGGAAACTAGTTGTGGCTCAGAACAAAACCGCAAAAACCGTTCCATAGATCCAGCTTCCATCGAGGGAAAGTCAGCGTCTTGCCTTTTTTGCCTAGTCCCCGCAGTGGGAAACCCTGAGAAATTTGTTTTGTTTTGTTTTTTTCCTTTGGACTTGACTGAAGCCAGGTCTCTCCTGAAAAGAACGTCTTTCCCTATTGTGTCTGACTCAATGTGAATCGAGGGGCTTTTACTTCCAGCTTCAGTATTTGGTAAATACTCAGTTTCTTGATGTTCTCGTTTTCCAAATCTGCTGGGGTTGTCTTGAGCCTTTGGCCTCATTCACTGAGGAACCTGGATTTCTGGGAAGTTTCTGCCTCAAGCCCTTCAGCACGGATATTAAAGGGCCCCTATCAAGTTTTGAAGGGTGTGACCATTGCCAGAATCCCCACAAGCCAAGCCCCTGAGGGAAGCTGTTGCCAGCTGGCCCCCTGCCATACCAGAAATGGCTGGATTTCAGTGGTTCTCTGTGTATGGAGCTGGCTGAGTTCCCCTGGATGAAAGGCAGCCTAATATAAACTGAAAATGTTATTAATAAGCAGCCACTTAAGAATTTCCTATGACTTGCCAGTGATTTGGGGGCCTCTATGTGAACAGGGAGAAAAGCACAACTTGTTTTACATGGATTAGGGGACCGGTGCCGTCAGTCTGAAAGGGCATCAAAAAGGCATTCAGGTGTTTGGTGAAGGGCTCTGGAGTCTAGCAGATCTCGGTTTGCAGTCCTGTTTTCATCACCTCCTGGCCGTGGGAGTTGGGGTGAGTTACAGAAATGCTCTGAGCCTTGGTTTTCCCATCTCTAAAATGAGAATGAGAACGATCATTTCCATCCCGTACTGTGCTTTGAAGACTGAATAAGGAAATGCAGAAAGTGCTTAGTGTAGGGCCCAGCATACAATCAAAATATTTTCTTAAAAAGAAACGTTGAGGTGCCTGGGTGGCTCAGTCAGTTGAGCGTCTGACTCTTGGTTTCAGCTCAGGTCGTGGTCTCAGGGTCATGAGATTAAGGGCCTACCTACCCTCCACCCCTCCATCACCCCTCCTGGTCCAGGCTCTGAGTTCGGTGGAGAATCTGCTAGAGATTCTCTCTCTCCCTCTGTCCCTCCCCCCTCAACATATGTGCTCACTCTCTCCCTCTCAAATATATAAATTAATTTAAAAAAAAAAAAAAAAGAAAAGAAAAGTTGGGGAAATCAAACCCTAGAAATGGAACCAAATGGGCTTTACCTCCCTTGCTCAGGAAAGAAAAAAGTATTTGGGATTCTGGACACTCACAGCCATAGCATTTGGTGTCTCTGAACTTCACTTTCTTTATCTCAAAAAGGACAATAGTAGCCCTTGCTGTTCTCGTTAACTTTGTAGAGTTTCAAAAAGGTAATTCAGTGGGTTCTCAGCAGTGAAAATGGATGGTATTCTCTAAAGTGCTTGATTAGGCCTGGGGGTCAGTAATTCAATATGTAACCTGTTCTACCTTACTGTATTTTGGTTAGAAAAGAAGGTCATTTGTGTGACCTTGAAATATTAAAAGCATGCTAAAGGTAAGTAATCCTTTGGTAAGGATTGTAATCAAGTTACTAGCTTAGTCCAGCACAACTTTAAGTATATAGTAGGTATTTAATAAAGGCATATGGAAAGGACTTCTTTGCTCCCAGTTTTCCATTGATCTATTTTCTGTCCTAACTGGAGTACATTAGTTGGGCCTAGAGTAACTTCTAGAGAATAGGAACCATGACTGCTTTTACTTGTTTTATTTGCCATCCTTCTGTATAGAATGGGGCATGACATACTGGCAGACAGTCAGGTTTCGCTACCTGACACATGCTGTTTGTATGCACCATCTAATCCTAGCAGCAGGTCAACGGAGTAGCGGGGTTAGGATTTGAACCCAAGTCAGCGTGCCTCCAGAATCCAAGATCTTCATCCGTTGTGCTATATACTGCCTTTAAGTACCTAGGCAGTATTTAATGCCTCAGATCTTATCGTCCTGAGATTAGCCAACTTCTTCTACAATCAGCAGATGGCATGGAAGACGAAGGCAAACAGAAATATTTTGTGGAATCGTCCAGTCCTTGCCTTGAAGTTTGGAGGCAAGTGTTAGAATTCAATTTACAGTTACTTCCTCAGAGACTATTCTCCTGAAGGACTCATCTGGAAAGGAAGGGCTCTCAGAACTTACTCTGCTCAATGACCAACGAAGCAAAACATACGTGTCATAAAATCACAGATAGCATGTGGACAAAGTGAAGCCGAAGAATTCTTCCAGAATGAGTAACCATTCTGTCTACCTTGGTTTATTCTTCGCAGAGCCATGGGTCTGACAGGCAGCTAAGGAAATCAGAGCTTCTCTAGATACCCATAGCCCTTCCTGGGGATGCAGTGATGCAGGTAGCAGCGTTGCCATGGAGACAACATCCGTGGCCAAGCTCTTCTCCTCTGAGGGCTCACTGTGTGTACTCATTATGATGCTGAATTAGCTAGCTGTGTGTTTGGTAGGCAGATTCCACACTGGCCAGGGAACATTTTTACAACGAAGTCAACACTCCTTCACATGGACTGTTATGTGTAATTCTCTACCTGCCCTCTTGCCGCCATCTTTGACTCCTCTCCATATCTTGATGGCGCCTTCTTCTCTCCCACCTCCATGTCTTTTATTCACCTTCCTTCTCTTTTTGCTTAGTATCCTCCTACTTGGCCACCTTTAGGTCCAGCTTCCCCAAAAGAGCCCTCCCTGACTCTTGGGTAACCAGAAACTCTCTGTAGCACAGTGCCTGGCACACGGTAGGTTTTCTGTAATAACTCTCCTAACAGCAAAGCCACAGAAAATGACTTTCTAGTTGGTTTGTTTTCAAACTTATTATTTTGAAAACCTGCAGTGTTACATAGTTGTTTCCAGAACAGGACAGTGAACGTCCATACATTTTTCTAGATTTCTCTGTTGTTAACATTCTGCCACATTTGCTACTTGTTGTCTCTCTCTCCTCTCCTCACACATGCATATATGTTATTAATAGTCTAGCTTACCCCTGTGAAAATAAATGACAAACATCCCTCATCATATTTCAGCATCTATCTCCTTGAAACAAGGACATTCTCCTTAGTGTCCCCCCAAAAGAACTCTTCACTTTGATATCTGTGGTTTAGCTCTTTGTGTTTATATCTTTGTGTCCCAGTCAGACGGGACTCTTGGTTTTGTTGTTGTTGTTATTGTTTTGTTTTAATCCCTCACAATACCTCCTGGGATATATAGTACATAGATGTTTAGTGAATTATTGTTTAATAAATGAAGCTGCCTGTAGCGAACATTTTTGGTATTCCCTTCTTCCCCCTTGGCACTCACCAGCTTGGCTGATTGGGCTCCTCTCTGAGGAGTGTTTCAAACCATCTTCCACAGCTCCTCAGCTGAAATGGGTCACAATTGTCCAATGCTGCAGCCTGTCCCTTACCTTATGTTGGCATCCTTCCCTTCACCCAATTCCCCTTTCGATTTCCCTGTCAGGACTTCCTGGGGATCAACCCCTATGATTCTTTACACTCAGATACCTCCTGAGGCTCTGATTCTGGGGACGGACAACCTCGGGCACCGTCCTTCAGTTACTGAGAAGTCATAGTCCTAAGTCAAAGTACGGTAAGAGAGGTTCCAAAGAAGTTTCTGTAAGAGAGGTCATGCAGGAGGCGGATCGTTCAAAGAGAATGTGTTTCTCCTGCTCGGAAATTACAAGATAAATTCAGAGTAGGGAGCGGAGTGTATTTGCTCATGGAGATATGAATTGACATAAGACGAGAGGAAACCACTGCCACCAAAAATGATCCTCTACCAACTTTGGCAGTGCCTGGGAGAGAGAAGCTCCTGTCGGCGCAGATGGCCCGAGCCGCTGGAGCCCAGGCGGAGGGCAGGGAGTTGGATGGGGCCAGGCAGCGTGGTCTTGGCTCTCAGCACACACCAGCCTCCTACCCAGCTGGCCCTGTCACGGTCTCGCCCTTTAGCTTCTGTGTTTATTAGGAAACCATTTTTTCCTTTCTCACAGAGATAGGAATCTCGCTTCCAGACATGGTGAGTGTCAAGGTTCATGCCTGGGTCCCTCATTCAGACGGAGTGTTTGCCAGAAAGGGAGGGAAACAACGTATTGTGGCTGCAGGGAGGGAGCGAAGGAGCCAGTCAGGCTGCAAATAACAGGATGTGCTGATATCTGGGTATCAAGATGGAGGGTCAGAGGAATTCCAGGGACGAGGGGATGAGGGAGAACAGTGTGCTTGAGGCACACACTTAGTTGTTGCCGTCCCCTGAATTTCACGTCTGTGCTTGAGCTCGGGGGCAGGCAGTGGTACATCCAGTGTGGTCACTGTCACAGAGGCAGACCGTGGTGGGGGCGGGGAGGCCACGCACCACCTCCTGAGAACGCCTCATGCGGCACTCTTCCCTACCTCAGGGCCTTTGTGCTTGCCTTCCTCTGCCTGGAGAACACTCCCCCAGAGTGGCTTCCTGTTCAGTGTTCTGATCACAGCTCAGATGTCACTGGGGCGGGGAGGCCTGTCCTGACCGCTCCTCAGCCCCCCTCTGCTTCATCTCCCTGTTTATTTCCATTATGGCACTTTTTACAATCCGCAAATGGCAAGTTTACCTATTTGCTTATCTGCCTTTTGTCTGCATTCCCCACTGGAGTCTAGGCTCCACGAGATGGAAGCGTTGTAGTTCTCTGTCAGCACCCTGTGCCCAGCATCTTATGGTGTACCTTGCATACCGTAGAAGCTCATGGACTCCTGTCTGCTTGGATGGTGGGTGTATTGTATGGACAGATGGATATGGATCAATAGACAGATGGACAGACAAATAGATGGCAGGATGGAAGGATGCATGGAAAAAAGGAGGAAGGAAGACCTGGCTCCTCTGTTTACAACAAGGTGGTAGAAAGATCCATAGTCTTGGAAGCAGACAACGTAGGTTCTCATCTGTATGACTTCAGTGAAGTCACCCATGAGGTGACAGCCTTGATTTTTGTATCCGTGCCATGGATTCAAATGCTAACTCGACAGGACTGCTAAGAATGAAGAAGTCAGATAAACTAGGCAAAGATCATACGAACGTCATACATCCTCCATACATGTGAGAAATGATGCTAGGAGTAGAAACGCATCGGCCTTGCTCACCCTTATCTGGTGTTCTCTGGTCAGAAAGCAGGTGTAGCAGTGGAGAGGAAGGAGACCGGAGGTCGGAACTGTCATGCGGAGCCCTTGCTCCTTCGTGGGGCAGTTTCACCAATCAGAACATCCTGACTCTATTTCAGGCCAGCCCCCGCCCAGGTTTCTCTTGCCTGCCCTCCTTTCCACCATTCCGATCCTCCACGTGTGTTTGGTGAAAGATGCAGGAGGTGGGAGCAGTAGCCATATGTGTAGGTTATAAAATCATGTGACCATGTTTTCGGAGGGAAACAGCGGGTGTTGTGTGTCAGAGCGCCATTGTGACAGCTTTGCCTTAGTCATGACAGAATCATGTCAGCCATGTCTTAGGGCAGGCAGGCTCCACTTACGGTTCCTACCAGCTCACCTGCAACACAGCACGGCAATGCCTTTTGTGCTAACAGCACCCACTGTCTCTTCATTTGTTGACTTTGGGGCAACCTGCAGCCCAGTAAAAACTCTTTTCGCCCCACACACTTATTTTCCCCCTAGGAAGCCCCAGGGGAGGTATCCCCATGGGACAGTGAACTCAGAACAATGTTCACCTCATCTTAGGCTGGAAACTTAAGGAAATTGGGCAACAGAGCAGACTGTAAAAGTTGAGCTCCTGTCCACCTCCTGCCAGGTCCATCCTGCCCAGGGTGGAACCTCCAGGTGGTTTGAAGTGATGTCAGTTGCCGTAGCATTGAGAGTATGTGACCGAGGTACAAAGACCCAGTTCACAGCCAAGGCTTAGTGGTTTTAAATTACCCATGCCCCATCTCTCCCCACTCGCACAGAAAATTGAAAGTTGATAGCTGTTGAAATCTGGTTTTCAGATGTGTTTTTATCTGACGGACCTAACTTGACTATGGGATACCCATAAATATATATGTGATTCCCACATTGCCAGCATCTTCCTTGCTACGTAAGTAAGTTCTCTAATCCCGTCACGGGGCATTGGATCAGAAGAAACCCACTTATCTGGATTGAATAATGCCCTTCTCTTTGCCGAGAGTGCTGTGTGTACGTGTGTGGGTGTTCTGGCTCATGTCTTGTCATTCCAGGCCAGTCTTGTCTCTTGGTACTCACTGATGGGGAACATAGAGAATGAAATCTGGTCTCTAGTTTCTTAACATGAGGGAAAAGAGAGGACCAGCAGCTGTTTCTGTTTAACAGTGATTATCCCTGGGATTGTGAGTGTTTTGAAATATTTCTCTTCTTGCTTATCTGCAATTCCTGATTCCTACATTAACTGTGTGCTTCTTTTTTTTTTAAGGGTAAGGAAGCAGTAACTTTGTAATATAGAGAAAAAGGTTCCCCCTTTTCCTCTTATTAAGAATAAAAGAAGTTATTTTTTTGCCTTCCATGATCGGAGTCATGGAAAAATTCAAATACTGAGGACACATCCATTGACATAGCAAAAAGCTATGGAAGACTTTGGGTTATTTTATCCCTTTTGTCTTTAACGAAGGTGTATTTCCCCACTCTGAGCTCAGCAGCCTGAGGTACTGCCCTGTGGCCCTGTGGTCACGTCTAGGGTTGTTCATTCCTCATCAGTCACTTAGAATGTCTTGTGGCCAATGTGCCCTTTAAGCAGTCTGCCCTTTGATGCTTTTCATAAAAAGTGGCCTGAACCTAATCTGGCCATGGACTTGGGACAGAGAAGTCCACAGCACGGGGGCAGTGGAAGGCAGGAGGACAGGTGGCAGGGCTGGCAGTGAGTCACCCCTCTGGCTGTTGATGTGATACTGTCCCTCTCTAGCACCTTTTTCTACCCGTGCCTCGATGGGTACCCAGCGGAGTGACAGGTGGGCTTAGCAATGTCAAAGTCTAAGACATGGTGGTCAGGAGGGTTTATTGTAGATTCCCTGGAAAACTTTTAAAAATGTATATTGTCCAGGGTTCCTGAGACCTTCGGATGTGTTGCTAGAACACACACGTTTTCATGTTTTCAGACCATTCCCTGACTCCAGTGTTCCCTTCTGACTGGAAGACCAGCAACAGAAGAGGGTCCTCCCAGTGTGGATCGGGGATGCTGGGAGAAATGCGTTTCCTGGGCCCGGTCTCAGATCTATCAAATCTGAGTTTCTGGGTTACCCCACTCCTCCCCAAGCATCTCCATGTAATGTCTTGGCAACCTGATAGGTCATTTCCCATGACTAGAATCATTATTTGTATGCAGCGTTTCATGATGGGAATTGTTTGTCTTTTGAAAGTCATTGATAGCCTCCTTTTCGGGAGGGGGAGGGTGTCTTTCCGTCACCTTTCAGAATATTGAGCATCTAATTCACATTTTGCTAAGTGCTAGGAATGACCTTGAGCTCTCAAGAGAAGTGTGCTGGTTTCCAAACTTATGTTCTTGGGATCTTAGGGCCGTGAAAATGCCTGGAGTTTGGAAAGCATATTGAGCCTGAGACAGGCCAGGCCTCCTTCCCTTACATCAACTTGGGCAGCTCTGTTTCCATAGCGAAATTTCATGTATGAGTTCTTTTGAAAAGACATTTTCCTCTCATTAAAAAAAGGGGAGCAGGAGTGTGAAAGAAAGAAAGCTTTTTTTTTTTTTTTTTTTTTAGGACTTAATGATGTTTACAGTGCCATCCAAATCTAGAATCCTGCAGTTCAGGACATGAACTTGTCAGAATCGCATTATAAAGGAGGATCCCTTTTTGCCTTCATCCTATCACTTCTCACACAAAACAAGACATTGTGGTTCCGGGATTAGTGTTGTAAATAACCTGTCAGCATTTCCAAGATGAGACCCCCCCCCCCCACACACACACACCCGAACCGGCCAGCCACCCAGTCTATTTATAACGAACCCTTCCATAACACGGTAGGTCAGGTAATTAGCCTAAATTAGCTATTCTCCAAATGGTGTGGCCATGGGTGCAGATGACCAGAGTACTTAGAGATGGTTAGAAAGGGAGCCTCCACCTGCCCACCAGTATTGTGTATCCTAAGAAAAAGCAGATCAATGACTTCCGGATATGGAAGCAAATACATTAAAAGCTGCAACTTTTGTATGGGGGGGCTGCAGGGCTGTTTGCCCAGCAGAGGGAGGAAGGGAAGGGGAACGTGGGATCACTGCTCTCGGAATCCTGCCTTCCTCCCTGGAAACCTGTCATTCACAAACCCAATTATGTGCAGGTAACATGTCAACTCTGACAGAATGAAACCAATGCATGCGTTTATATGGTGAGTGTTGTTTTCTTTTTTTTAATGAAATCATGCTATACTAGCAGGTTCTATTTTCATAAATGCCCTTTTTTTTTTTTAAAGCCAAATCGTATATTTCCCCACACACTCCTGAAAAGCTTTAATCAGTGTGTCGAGAGAGAGAGTGGTTGGGTGTTGCTGTGTACGTGTTGCCAGGAGTGGGAGAGGGACATGGGGATCAAGAGAAATCCACTTGGCCTATCTCTGACCCTCTGCTCCTTTCTGAGTGTCTGGGCCTTGGGTTTCCCACTTGTAAACAGGGGTAATTAAATTAGTCTTTCGAAAGGCTGTCATGGAATCACTCAAAGATTGAAAATTCTTTGCAAATAAAAATGCCTTGCCATAGGAGTGCCTGTTAATTATGAATGAGAAGTGGAAGGCAGGCAGCTAGCAGGGAAAACACAGGAGGTCCTCATGGTTTTCTGTTTACCATTTTGTTTTCTTTTTTCTTCGTTTTCTCTTTGATTTTGATTTTTTCTGAATGTGTTTTGTTATTCAAGGGTAAAAGCGCATTCTGCGGTTGGGATCAGGTATGCTTTCTGCCGTTAATTGTTGGGGCTCAGGGATCAGGTCAATCCTATTTTGAGTCTCTATTCCGCTCACCACTAAGGGTTTACTTTGAACATGTTGCTTGATATCGTTGGGCCTTGCATTTCTGCTCTGGAAAGTGGGGGTGGTGTTTTCTTTCTTGGAGGGCTGGTGTACCAATCTGGGCTCGTGTAAGGCATGTGTAAGCCAAATGCTATGTGTTCTGCCCCTGTATGCACCCTCCCCAATCACCCTCTTCCTGCTTCACCTTTCCTGTATTTCCTAGCGCCCAGCATCTTTACTGTGCTATTTGATCAGATCATTTGCTATGAGGATTGCTCAGGTTCCAAGAAGGCAGAGATCCTTGTTTGTTTTGGTTAGATTTCCAGAATGCAAGAACCATGCCTGGCCCATGGTAGCTGCCTGATGGTGACAAAATCAGCCCTTAGCCCTCTCCCCTTTCTCTGTTTTGTTCCACTCAGTGAGATTCATTCTGGGTCTGGTCCTGCAATTCTGTATTTTGTTTTCTTCTTGTTTTTTTTCTTCTCCTGGGGATCTTCACTTCATTAGATTATGTCCATCAGACCTTAACTATTGTATTATTGTGCTGTTTCCCTGCATGGCTGGATACATGGGTTGCACAGAATGTTCTGGAGACTGACTTTGGTAAAAATTCTTCTACATTTCGTTTGAAAAGTATGGCTTTCTAGTATAAGCCGTGAGTCACCAAAGAGCCTCCTAAATTTACTCAAACACACTGAAGTTTTTTTTGTTTTTTTTTCCCCCCTTAAGTCATTAACTGATGTAAAAATAACTGGAGGGAAAAATCCCTGGCCACTTCCTAACACCCTTGACTTCTTTACAGTAGCTGGTTAATTAAGAGTTACTGTTAAAATGGGCTCTATTATTAAAAGCAGCAGCCTGGGTTGGGAAGAAACCTCTTTGAGTTTGGAGATGCAAACCAGATTCAAGTGTGCATTCTATCTGTGTATATTTTCAATCTGATGAAAAGCAGGAAGTGGGAGAATCTAACAAGCCCACGTTGGCTGAACTAAACCGCTTTTGTTTCTTGAGTACATTTTGGTGTCAGAATGTAGGCACAAGACATTCATAGAGTAAGGACAGAAACCCAATGGATCATCGTAATGGATGGAAAAAAGTATTTGACAAAACCCAACACCTTTTTGTGATAAAAACAACAACACCACTCAACAAACTAGTGTAGAAAGAATCTTCTTCAACTTGGTAAAAGCTATAAAAAGCCCACAGCTAAATAATGCTTAATGGTGGAAGATTGGATGTTTTTCCTTAAGATCGAGAAAAAGACCAAGATGTCTACCACTGACACTTCTGTTGACCATGGTGCTGCAGGTTCCAGCCAGGGCAATAAGGCCAGACAAAGACATAAAAGGTATCAAACTGGAAAAGAAAGAATAACACTATCTCTGTTTGCAGATGACATGATCTTGTATACAGGAAATGCTGAGGAATACACACACACACACACACACACACACACACACCCCACACACACACGTCGTGCTCTTAAAACTGAAAAGACAAGTTCAACAAGATTGTGTGGTGCAAGATGAATGTGCCCGTACTACTGGTGTTTCTGTACTGTAATCTGAAAATGAAATTAAGCAAAACAATTCCATTTAAATAGCATCCAAAAGAATAAAATACTTGGGAATAAACTTAAAAAAAATATGTGAGACTTGTGGTGGAGAAGCACAAAATAGCATTGAAAGAAATTGAAATAGACTGAAATAAATGTGAAGACATCCTTTGTTCGTGGATTGGAAGATCTAATATTAAGATAGCAGTGTTCTCCAAATTGATCTCTAGATTGAGTGTAATTCCTATCGATACCAGCTACGTTTTTTTGCAAAAAATGGCAGACTCGTCCTAAAATTTATATTTCATGATGCAAATGCCAGGGACCCAGGAAAGCTAGCACATTTTTTTTTTAAAAGAAGGACAAAGTTGGAGGACTCACATTCACAATTTCAAAACCTGCTGCAAAACTACAGCGATGAAGACAGAGTCATAATTGCATAAGGCAGGCAGATAACTCAATGGAATAGAACTGAGAATCCAGAAATAAACCATTACATTTATGATCAGCTGATTTTTAGTATGGATGCTAAGACAATCCAATGGAGAAAGAATAGACTTTTTAACAAATGATGCTAAGACAGCTGAATAACTCCATGAGTATGAAGTTGGACTCCTTCCTGACACCATGCATGAAAACTAGCTCAAAATGGAACACAGACCCAAATATAAGAGCTAAAGCCATAAACATCTTAGATGAAAACATATGAGTAAATTTTTATGACTTAGAATTAGAATTAGACATTCGAGTTAGACAGTGGTTTCTTAGATAAGATACCAAAAGAACAAGCAATAACGGAAGAAAAATAGGACTTTATCAAAATAAGAACCTTGTGTGCTTCAATAGTCATCATCAAGAAGGTGAAAACTGGGGACGTCTGAGTAGCTCAGTCAATTAAGATCTGACTCTTGATTTTGGCTCAGGTCACGATCCCAGGATTGTGAGATCAAGCCCTCCTATATTAAGTTTTTCTTTCTTCCTCTCTCTCTGCCCTTCTCCAATCAAAATAAATAACTAATTAATTCATTAAAATCCCAAAGGCCTGTGTTTAAAAAAAGAACAAATTTGGAAGTGTTTATCCAATTAAAAAAAAATACCACCCAGAGAATGGGAGAATATTTTTACAAATTCTATTTCTGATAAAGGACTTGTATTCAGAAATACATACAAAGAATGCTTATAATTCTACAATAAAAAGACAAATGACAATTTTAATAATGGACTAAGAGTTCAAACAGACATTTCTCCAATGAGGATATATAATAAGCACATAGAAAGATGCTCAGTGTCATTAGCTATTAAGGAAGTAAGAATCAAAACCACAATAAGATGCCACTCCATTCCCACTAGGATGGAAACAGTGGAAAGATACTAAAAAGTGTGGGAATGATGTAGAGAAAATAAAACACTCATATATTAATGGTGGGAATGTAAAACAGTGCATCTATTTCTGAAAAGCAGTTTGACAGTTCCCCAACATGTGAAACATAAAGTTACCATGTGACCTAGCAGTTCTGCTCCTGGGTATATAGCCAAGAGAACTGAAAACCTATGTTCACACAAAAATACTTACATATAAATAGTTACAGCAGTAGGATTCACAAAAGTAAAAATAATGGAAATAATCCAAATGTTCACCTGAAGAATGGATGGACAAAATGTATCTTAACCATACTCTGGAATATTACAATGCAATAAAAGGGAAGGAAGGATTGTCACATGTTACAACGTGGATTAATCTTGGAAACATCCTACAGTGCAAAAAAAAAAGCCAGTTTCAAAAAACTATGTGTTACATGATGCCATACATAAGGAATTTAGAACAGGCAAAGCCATAGAGACAGAAAATAGATTAGTGGTTGTCAGGGCCTGGGGGAAAGGGAAATGTGGAAAGTCAATGCCAATGTGCCCTGGGTTTCTTTTGGGGTGATTAAAACATTCTAGCATTAGTAGTGGTGATGGTCTCACAACTCTGCGGATGCCCTAAAAGCCAGTGATTTGTACATTTTAAAATGGTGACTTTTAGGATATGCGAATTCTATCTTAACAAAGCTGTTGTCAAAAAGATTAGGCACATGTGGGGATTAGGATTCTGGACCCTCTCATTGCCTGGATAAGATGCCATTGAAACTAATTGTGAAGATTTGAGTACCACAGAAAACAGCTCATTTTCTAAACATTTTCCTCCTTGATTTCCTTTCCTTCTCTTTTTTACTGGTAGAAGCTAGAAATGCTTTTGTGCTGCTGACATCAACCTTTTTACTGCTTCATCATTTTTGTAGCCATGGAAGAGGGAACAGATGGTAACCTTAAAAGAGAAATGTTCAACTTTGGGGAGAGATTTTTATCTTTGGCTGCTACCTTTAGAAATAATTCACATGCGTGATCCTCTTGTACTATATATTTAAAAAAAAAAAAAACAACCAACCAATGTAGGAAAAATTTGGGTTTTGATTAGAATTTCAAACCTATGGGGATATTTAGTAGAGGTGAAAATGTCTTTCCCATGATATCTTGGGGCCAGATTTGTTTGGTGGGAAAACATATTCTTGCTCTTTTTCTGAAAGAAAACCTCACCTGCAGATCTCTTTAAAAACGCTTCCATTTCCTTAGCTGCTAGAAGCTTTTATGAAAACGGTATGTTGTCAGTATTTGTTAAGTCCACTGGTAATATTTCTAGTCAGCATATGTATTATGTCTATTTAATGACCATTATGGTCAAGAAAATTGCTGTCATGGTCCATAGCCCGTGCTCTGTCTAGTAAAAGATATTTGACGTTGCTCTTGGGATATTGATTTGGAAGAACAGGTTGGAGTTCGTGTTCGAACATTCTCATGAGGCTTACCCGGTGACCTCTGACCTTCCGTGACGTTTCCACGTGTGCAGCACCACACCTTCCAAGAAGACAGGCCGGCTGTGGGGCGCCGCTTTAGGCGCTCCTGCCAAAAGGCAGTTGCCCAGGAATGTGTTTATGGTTTGGGACCCGAGGGCCGGTTGAACAATGGTTTCTTTTGCCTTCCTTCTCACCTCCCGCCTTTGCTGTCTGCAGGAAGATCTGCCTGCACTGCAAGTGCCCTCAGGAGGAGCACATGGTGACAGTGATGCCCCTAGAGATGGAGAAGACTGTCAGCAAACTCATGTTTGACTTCCAGAGGAACTCCACGTCAGACGACGACTCGGGCTGCGCCTTGGAGGAGTACGCCTGGATCCCACCGGGCCTGAAGCCCGAACAGGTACCATTCTTTTTTCTTTTCTTTTTTTTTTTTTTGGTCTTTCTTTCAAGTTTTTATTTTAATTCCAGTTAGTTAACATAAAGTGTAACATTAGCTTCAGGTGTAGAATTTAGTGATTCCTCATTTACAACACCCACTACTCCTCTAAACAAGAACCCTCCTTAATACCCATCATCCATTTAACCCACCCCCCATCCCCCCGCCCCTCCAGCAACCCTCAGTTTGTTTTCTATAGTTAAAGAGTCTGTTTTCTGGTTTCCCTCTCCTTTGTTTTCGCCTCTGTGTTCATCTGTTTTCTTCCTTAAATTCCACATATGAGTGGAATTGTGTGCTATTTGTCCTTCTCTGACTGACTTGTTTCACTTAGCATAATACTCTAGCTCCATCCATGTCATTGCAAATGACAAGATTTCATTCTTTTTCATGGCTGAGTAATATTCCATTGTATGCATATACCAACACTTCTTTATCCATTCACCTGTTGATGGACATTTGGGCTCTTTCCATAATTTGGCAATTGTTGATAATATTGCTATAAAACATCAGGGTGCACGTGTCCCTCAGAATCAGTGTTTTTGTATCCTTTGGGTAAATACCTAGTAGTTCCGTTGCTGGATTTTAGAGTATTTATATCTTTAACTTTTTGAGGAACCTCCATACTGTTCTCCAGAGTGACTGCACCAGTTTTTATTTCCACCAACAGGGTAAGAGGCAAACAGGTACCATGCTTGATGAGGAGGGCGGGGTTTGGGCTGTTTATCTCTGTCCTGCCCATCCTTCCTCATTCCAGCTCAGAAGGAAGAGTTCACTTTGCTGAGTCAGAGAAGTGGTTGGGGCTCCATGGGTTGACATCTAGCGTGCCAGTGGGCACTGAGGAGAAGCAGTGAAGATGAGTCCTCTGGGACTCACTGCTAATTCACTCTGGATTGCCATTATTAGCTGTCAATAGAAGATTGGCCGGAAACTTCTCAGAAACGCTGGCTTTGAAACATTAGGGAAACTTGATTTTTGAATGGGGGAAGGGGAGTTCGACACTGGCCATGAATCTTTAAGATTCTTTGTTAAAAGAGAGTGAGGACGTGTTTAAATACTAAGCTTGGTCTTGCTTTACAAAGAAAGACATTGGTATTTCCTGAAATATTTGGCACTACCTACAGGCTGCAAATATTGGCTCGATCAGATGACCTCGGTTCCTTTCTGTTTCACTGCATTTCTGTCCTTGGAGTTTTCTTCTCCACCAGCCTCATGTTGGTTTAGAATTCCCTTTTTTCAAGCTGGACGCTCTCATCATCTGTGAAAGACCCCTAGTTTTGCCCTCTGACACAGAAAATGGCTGTCTCTAGTGATCTTCATGTCTGACAGAATGGGAGCTTAAAATGTACTGAAATTTTAAAGTCAGGGACTTTTGGTGTGATAATGCTTCTAGAAAAAGTTCTTTTTGATGAGGGAAGACCCAAGAATTTGCCAACAACTCAAGAGTAGACCCCTAATAATTTCTCTTTGATTAGCTGTTTCTCATTTTCTTCTTCCAATATTTGAGGTCGCAAATTGGCACCTGAAATCAGGCACCCAGGTAGGATTTGTTTAGCAAAGTATTATTTTAAATTTTGAATTAGTTACTAATCCTTAAAAATTAGTTCTTACATGAAAGTTCATATTTATGTCTTGAGGAAGCCCTTCGTAAGCCCTGTAGGCACTCCATTTTTGTGATCTCTGTTCTTATTCTTATAAGGAAGAAAATGTTTTAGAACAGAAACATTCACAGAAAATAATCTCCATGAGGATTTGAGATATCAGGAAGAAGAAATAAGAACATTTTCTCTTGGTTTGCAGGTTAAGGGTATATAGTTATTTCCTTCTGGTTTGGTGAAGATTGTATTATTAAGGAGTAAGCTTCAGAAGAATGAGAGTATTTGATTGAGTTTGTCTGAACACTAACAAGGTGGTGGGAGACTGAAGATCTCTGTTTGGCATCACCATTCTGCTGCCAGTGTTTGAGCAGGGAGTTTTCACACCTAGATACATCTGTGAGCTTGTTTCATTTTCTTGCTAACCTCATTTCCAGCAGCTTCTAAGAGACCCATCTTCCTTTTGTTCACCTTGCTTTCTGCCAAAATTGGGCCTGAAATTGTGAAGTTACACTATTTGGGGTTCCCTGCTTAGGTAGACTCTTCTCTAAGACCATGTAACATCACCCCATGATTTTCAGGCACAGAGAAAATTTTCAGTCGGCCCAAGAGTACAGACAGTTGCAGAAGCTGGGGTCTTGGTTTGGTTCACCAGTTCCGAAAGTGAATGCTGATAGTGATTTTGGAGGGTGCTTCACTTAACCAAAACGAATGTTTTGGGGAAACATGAAACAATTTTCTTTGATTTGTTTTCTTTGATTTGTTTCTTTGATTATTTATTAAATAAGTGGTTTGAATTATGTCCAATGAATGGATATTCCCATCTCTTATAATTCTGCTATTCCTTGGATGGTTTTCTCTATTCCCTGGATTTCTTCAAACCTATGTGACACAAATGGTTTGGGAGGGCAGTTGTTCTCCAGAGAGACTCTCTCTTTAAGCTGTTTGAAGGGCTGTATATTTGCCTAATAAAATGGGAGTCTGTATTTAAAGGTGTTTGAAGGGATCATGTTGCCTGAAAGAAATGGAATTCAAATTTTAAAATGATGAGATCTTTTAAAATCTATTACTTATGGAACTGTTTACATGTTTAAAGATTTTTAAAAAGCTGTGTAGGATGTCCTAAGATTAGGCAAATTTGAGACCCTGTTGCTTTTCACTAAAAATGCTGATGTTTAATAGCACGTCTAGTTGTCTCTGGTTTAAGAAAATTCATTTTTCTATCAAAAGAAATTACAGGGAAAGTTAAATGCTTTGTGCTCCCGGGGAAATACCAAAGACCAGTTAGGGTTGAGAGTCATGTGCCTTTGTTTCTGCTAGAAACCTTTCATTTGACTCCCTGATCATGGGGTTGGTGATATACCTTCAGGTGATACTCTTTATTATCCTGTTTCTTCTGAGAAATGCCTTCAATTAAGTATAAAGCACACAGAAGTACCCTACATGGGAGGTGTTTTTGAATAAGGGCATTTAATTTCATAAAACTCTACTAGCTGCAAAACCCAGCCTTCTTAAAATAGAGCGAAAAGTGATAAACGTAATAGATCATGCCAGAAAGGAACAGCATTTATGTTGTGATTTTTAATGACCGGACTGAAAAGTCATCAATGAGGTTGCTTGGATCTTTCCCCTCTGCTCACCTCAGGCAAGGTGTGTCCCGTCATCTGGAGAGCCCTCCAGTACCTCAGTTGCCCGGCTGACTGGCTGTTGTCTTCTTTCAAGCTCTAGTTTGTCTTCAAATCAGCTAACAATAAATGCCCTGTCTCCTAGAGATGTTCTTGTGATCAGTTTACAGTAGTAGATGGGACTTCAGGAAGAACTTGGAGGGTATTTGACAAGCTGGAAGGAAGGAAGGCAAATGGTGAGCAGGGTTTCCATACCTGAGCACTATTGGAATTCTGGGCTGGATAATTCTTTGCTGTTGGGGCTGTCCTATGCTGTGTAGGATGATTAGCAGCTTCCTTGGCTTCTACCCACTAGGTCCCAGTAGCATATACCACCCACTCCCTCGGACCTTGGGGTGACCAAACGTCTCCAGGCAGCACCCTGTGACTCTGGCAGGGGGGTGGGTTGGGCATCCTAGTTGAGAACCACTGAATCAAAGTGATGTTGAAACCCAAAGGATCTGTCAGCAAAATTCTGGCCCAGTCAAGGAATAAAAGGCTGACTCACATCAGCAGACATTTGTTCGAGAACCTTCCATGTTCTGGGTATGGTTTCATAGCTGCTCCCTCGTAACAGGGTCAGGTATCTGGTGGCATGAAAGCGTGGTGGTCCCTCTGCTTGAGTAGTGTCTGGTGCTCTGCGAACAGCCCCCGCTCGGCTCAGTTAAGTCAGAAGAAGGATGGGAGGAGTGTGAGGAGCAGGCAGTGGCTGGGGCATCCCCTTTCTTCTCCAAAACAGAAATAGCTGTCTCCTTTAGTGTAGGGAAAACTGGCTCATTGAAAATACACAGAAAGGAAAGAAAATATGAGACACCTAAAGAAGGGTGGCTCAAAATCACCCATAATTGGGGCGCCTGGGTGGCTCAGTGGGTTAAAGCCTCTGCCTTCGGCTCAGGTCATGATCCCAGGGTCCTGGGATCGAGCCCTGGATCGGGCTCTCTGCTTAGGGGGGAGCCTGTTTCCTCCTCTCTCTCTGCCTGCCTCTCTGCCTACTTGTGATCTCTCTCTCTCTGTTAAATAAATAAATAAAATCTTAAAAAAGAAAATCACCCATAATTCCACCAGTCAAGTACTATTATCCTACAACCTTTACTGTATGCATGTAGCAAGTAGCTTGTAATAGGAGAACTTTCCATTTTGTTTTGGACAAAAACGTGATGATGTTGTGCACTTACCCCAACTTTTGTTCTACTTCGTGTATTGTGAACAGCTTTTGGTTGGAAGGGGGTAGTTATTTTTAGAATAGTTCCACTGGCATTAAAGTGGGTAGAGGGTTGAGATGCTTGACATCCTGAAAATTACCAGATGATTCCAGACAAAGAAAAAGCCACCCCCCCCCCCCGCCCCTGCAATGCCAAGAAGACCACCGCCGAGCACCACTGAGCTGAAGGTTCATTTTTGACCATGTGCCTTGCTGGTAGCTTTCCTCTGCGTTGAATAAGGGGACAGCCCCCAACCGTCTTGTGCATTTGTCTGTTCCTCTCCTTCACAGCATTTCTTAGGGGTGGGGTGGTCTCCTGTAAACCTTTCTAAGGCTTTTGATTTATTTGACAAACTGCTGTGCAGAAAGGTTATAACTGGTAACGCCTCTGCGTGGATCGTCTTCATTGGGTACATATGGGTGTATTTTTTCTATTAATTCTGCTTATCACTCCATGCAAACCTGAAGAGTCCCAGCAGATTGTGTCTCCTGAGTGAATTCCTTTCCATCCATGTTTTGGATACTCTGAGTATCTATAGAGGGTTCTCGGATATGAATGCCCCAATCCTTGGTCTCTAGACATTAGTAATACTACCTTGACCTTAGCTGTGGTTCTGTGCATAAAGAGCGGCAATTCAGTTATTTGTCTGGAAGTCTCAGCTTGCCCACCAACCCCTCCCAGGAAGGATGAAGATACCGGGAGCCACTGTCCGATGTTTGGCTTTCCTAGTATTCAGCCACATGTGGTAGTACCACCTACGGGGGCGAGGGGGGGGGGGCGTATTAGTTGGTTTTGAGCCCTGTGAAAGTCTAAAACCATCTCTGCTAGAGGTACACAAAATTCTTCGTTTGGCTTTTAATTCAGTGACAGTAGTTCAGCCATCAGGTATCAGAGTCAATGTGTTTCCTTAAGGAGCCTCCGTGACCACCTCCCACTCCCAATACACGATTAAGTCCCCGTTGACATGCTTAGGTAGCAATCCCTGCTACTCCCCTTATTAACACTTTTCAAACATAATTAGATACTTACGGGTGTAATTATGTGTTGGATATTTACCTCTTCCACTTTGGTCTAAAATCCAAGAAGGCAGGATCTTAGAATCCCAGCCCCTTGCACCAGAGCCTGACCCATGGCAGACGCCCAACTAATAGTTGTTAGGAGACAAGCGGAGGACTGAGGTCCTCTGCAGAAGCAGAAAGGCTCAGGGTTGCATCGCACGGGAAGAGCGAAGTCTTCACAATGTTATTTTCTACGTAAAGGAGGATTCTGTATCAATTTCTCCTGCTCCTTGTGCTTCTCTCGAAGGCCTGTTGTTCCAAGCAGATTCCCCTAGCCGTTAAGATTGCTTCAGGGTTTTCTCCGCCGACAAGGGGCAGGAGACTGGTGGCAGCTCACAGAAGGACCTGGCTCTAGCGCATGCCTGCCGCAGTGTGGCTCGCTGCAGGACTGGGAGCTGGAGCCAGGTGGTGGGAGCCAAGGGCGGGCAGGGAATCGTTTGTGTCCCCATCCAGACACGCAGAGCCCTTTGGGAGCCATGGGGTGAGGAGGAAGCAGCATTGTCCCGGGGAGGAACCAGCCTCGCCTCTGGAGTCAGGCACATCCGGTTGCCGCTTCATCCCTTCCTGACCTTAGCAACGATGTTCAGCTTCCAAGAGCCTCAGTCTTCTCATGGTCACGATGACAATGACAGCGGAGGAAATTATTGACGCGTGTTCCGTGCCCACCAGTTTTTCACTTTGCTTGCACGATTCCTTCTCCAGTCTCAATACAACCTTACTTGAAAATTATTATTCCTGTCTCTGTTTTGGAGGTGAATAAAGCAAGACCCAGAGAAATGCAAAAAGACAGGCCCAAGGTCACACAGCCGATCCACAGAGACGGTCTCGGCCAAACCGACCTGGGAGCTGATCCTCTCCGAGCTGTAGGCCACAGGAGCTGCTCTGGACCCCGAATGGGGGGGTGTGTGCATACAGAAGGTGCTCCAGGAAATGCTTATCTCCTCCCTACCCTTCCTGCAAAGCTAGAGTGACACTGATGATCATTGTCCCGAGCAGGCAGGAGGAGGGCAAAAGGAACCTTGGCCTGACCAGGACAGAGGAAGGTTACGGGGGTGTGGAGGAGGTGAGGGAAACATGGGCTTCACGGGAGTCCTGGGTCCCCTCTCGGCCTTCTCAAAGGCTTTCAGTAGACCTGTTTTAAATTCTGCTCATCTAGAGGTCTTTCTGTTCTCCAGGCTGTCTGCTATGTGAGCCTCATGAAGGTGCCACATCTTTCTAATGTAGTTCTGGTTCCACGGAGCCAAGTGCCAAGGGCAACTTGGATGGGGGCCCGCTCAGAGCCACCTGACCGAATTCTCCCGCGCCCCAGGCAGGTTTCTGGAACGGTCTGCTGAAGAGATGAGCGCTGCCACCCACCTCCCTCAGCGCCCCAGAGCTCCTGCCACTTCACAGTCACCAGGCCCTGGAGAAGTGTGTCCCTGGGGCGTTTTCTGTGGGCTGTTCAGAGCTCAAAGAGAGACTCCCACAACCAAGACTATTCTGCAAACCGCCCCCTCCCCCCCGGGATCAGCGGGTCAGCAGGAGACATCACTCCTGGCTCTGGTCTCTCTTGGCCACTTAGAGCCTCTTTAACACCTGTCTCTCACAGGTGGGCTTCTTGGCGGCGTTTCCCCTGAGAGTGTACGGAGTGCATCAGAGAACGTGCTGGAGACTTTTGTGATGAGGGAACGGCAGTGGGGCTTTTTTCCTGCATTCATTCCTTTATTCAGCAGATCCTCGTGTGTATCTACTATGCTTCCACCACTATTTTAGGCACTGAGGCTAAAACAGCAGACGAGATAATGAAGGTATCTGCTAGACTGTAGTCGTAAGGGGGTGCACGTTAGAGACATGAATTAGAAAACAAATCGATGTTCAAGATAATTCAAGATGGGGATATGTGAGAAAAGAATAATGTCAATTCACATTTAGTGACCTCTCCCACTGTCAGGCGTGATCCTGGGGGCCTTACAGGGGGTGTCCCATTTAATCCATGCCACAAGGAAAGCAGAGCAGCTTCCATGACAACGGAGGTGGGCCGGAGTGTTGGAGGGACCGGCTGACCTAGAGTGGTCAGTCAGGGACGGCCTCTCTGGGGAGGCGGGATTTGAACCGCTGCTGAAGGATGCGAAGGGGCTGGTGGTGCAAAGGTCTGGCGTGTTGCAGATGTTATGGGACCCACTTGTGTGAAGCTCAGAAGTGAAACGAAATCAGTATCAACTTCGCATCTGCATGAAGAATTCAGGCAGCAGGTGGTGAACGGTGTGGGGAGAGATGAACGGAGCCCGTGACGTGTCCAGCTGTGGCAAGGCATCCGTGGATGCAAAGCCTGGGAAACCCCAGTGTCTTGGTCGCCCCTTGGAAATCGAAGGAGAGCTCACCTCACATCCATCACCTCGAGGTTTCTGCCTGCAAGTCAGGATAGGGCAACAGAGAACCCCCATTACGGATACCCCCTGAAGATCTCCGCGCGTTTTGTCAGATGTCCTACCTTCCCAAACGTGAGCCGGTCGGAGGGAGTCACACACTGACTTGCTCACCGTGCGTGCTCGGTACCTAGAATGATGTCTGGTACAGATTACCCATCCGATGTACACACGTTACCTGAATAAGCACTGCATGTCATCCCTGTACAAAGTCCCACCCTCCTCCCTGAATCCCTTGCCACTCGGAGAGGACCAGAAGCTGGGCCAGGTTGCCACAGGTAGGAAGGGGTGGGGCACACAGGCGTCCAGGGGGACTCCGCTGCTAGTCTGGGCTCCTCCTCCTCCGCCCCTCTTCCCCCTGCGGCGACCCACCCAGGAGATCAGAGCCAAGGAAGCCAGCACGGCGTGTGTTGGAAGAGTAGGAGGCGTGTGTCACACAAGGCGCTTTCGTGCTCAGGGAAGGATAGTTTCCCCAGTCTCGGGTTGACCTGGGTGACTGAGGGATTCCTCTGTTCTCCACCTCCTGTTTCCCCATCATTGCAGGAAGCAGGAACATTCAGAGGCTGATTTTCCCCCATTGATGATCTCTGTTTATCTCTGGCTCTCCTCACTGAGGAGAGTCATCCTGGCTGACAGCCCCCACAGTGAGAACCACGTTGCCTCTCCCTCCTGCACGGACCCCCACGGCTCCCATGCCGTGTCGCAGACCGGGGCCCCTGACCGCGATGCTCATTCACTCGGCAGGCATGATGGGATGCCAGCTCTGTGCTGGGCACGGAGGGACAGCCATGAACGCACAAGTCTCCCTTCCCTTCTCGAGCTGACATCGTAGCAGAGGCTGTGGACACATTAGCAGTTTGTACAAGTGAACGAGACACTTGCAGAAAATGATGTGTGCTGGAAAAGCAGTAAAAATGGGGGATATGATTTAGAGCCAGAGAAGACATACATTTTCTGTGAAGAACAGTGTAGTAAATATTTTAGGCCTTGGGAGACATGTAATCTCTGTTGCAAATACCCAACTCTGATGTTGTTCACCCAACTCTGATGATGTCGTGGGAAGGCATGATGTCATAGATGAATGGGCATGGCCAGGTGACAATAAAACTTTATTTACAAAAACAGTCAGTGAGCCTGATTTGACCGAAAGGCCGTAGCTTGCCGGCACCTGATTTAGAGAAGCTACTTTGGATGGATGGGGTGGCCAGGGAGAGCCTCTCCAAGGAGATGACATTTGAGTTGAGCTGTTCTGCGGAATGATGGTTTGAGTACCCACATTTTGTCAGCCTAGTCCAATGGTTTTCAAAGAACGGGTTCCCCTACCAGCAGCATGAGTACCACCTGGGAACCTGTTGAAAAATGAAGATTCCCGGGCTCTGTCCCAGACCTACTGAACCAGAACTCTGAAGGTGGGCCCAGCATTCTTTTTGGACAGGGACTTCAGGTGTTTCTTAAACGTGCCAAAGTTGGAGAACTGCTGCTCTAGGGTAATGGAAAAACCAATGGTAGAAATGACCAATCTTGGCTCTACCACCAGTTATTAGGTCTGTGACCTGGGGTGCCCTGAGCTTCGCTCATTTTGTCTGTAAAACGAAGAGGCTCGTGCCCAGGTCTGGAGTCACTGTGAAGACGAACTGAATTTCTCTCCAAAGAGCCTGGGAGATGCTGACCCATCTCATTGGTCCTCATCCAACGGTAACTGCTGTCACCACCACGGTCACTGTTTGGGTCTTCAAGACACTGCAGCAGAGTTGCCTGTGGGTAATGATGGGGGATGAGCCCCAGAAGCTACCCGCTTCCATCTCCAGCATCTTGCCCTTGACCGACCTCTCTTGAATATGGCCTGAATACAAGGCTGTCTGTTAAAGGAGAATTGGGGATGCTTTCAAAATCCCTTCACTGCTCCTGTTCCTTAGCGTTCTCCTTGGCCGTTTAATTCAGAAAATGCTCTGGTCCCTGTTATTGTAGAAGCATGAGTTTTACCGCTGTGACTCACCCCTATGGCACCTGGATCCACAGTGCCAGTAACCAGTTTTGCCATTCGCTGTCGGGCGATTGACAGTTTGTTCTTTATAATGTGTGAAGCTGTTTATACCGAGAGAGGCAGAGGCTGGCAGATCTGGGGGAAGGCAGAGACGTGGTTCATCTCTGTAGGCCTGCTGGGTGGTTCTGGTTCTTAAGGGAATGTACAATCAAATCACCCCTTTAAAAACCCCACCAACACCGTCATTAGACGCACCAGCCGCTCACACTCCTGTCTCCATTTCATTATTCTATCAGTACATGCTGAGCTCAGAATGGAATTTCATGGCTGCAGTGAGACGCATGGCTCCCCAACTGGATTGGATTAAATTTCTTCTAAGCAGCCTCTCCTGTGTTCACCTTCCCTGTCACTCATCCCAGGGCTCTCAGTGTGGTGTGAGAGATGAGTGGGGAAGGGAAGTAGGAGGCCCCGAAGCGATCTCCTCCATGGTTCTCGGGAAACCAGTCACGTGAACGCTGGATGCCGTGTTGATCTTGGCTCCAGAAATGCACTGACATCATCACGTGGCAATGGGAACTATGCCTATGTGCACTCTTCTATAAAACTGCCCGTTAATGAACTTGTTCTCAACGGAGCTGTCAGAGATGGGACTAGAAGCTGGGTGCAGGCTTCAGGGCCTCTGCCGATCACTTCAGCAGCCTTGCGGCCGGGTTCCACAAGCAGGGCCTTGTCAAGGCTTGTGTGCGGAGTGTGATGCCTAGAGAAATCTAGACTCATCTGCAAACACCGGAAAGGAGAGCTGCCATCGGGGTTTCTAGCTTTCAAGATGGATGGCCCCTGCCTGCATAGTAAATGCTCTCTGGGATCCTCCCGGTGGTTGAGTGGGACTCAGGACTTGCACTTCCTGCCTGAGCACACAGCTGCCTGCCCTTTCTGTGGACTGAGTGGCTTGCAGTGTGAGCTCCAGTGATGGTTGATTTACTCTCAGGATGATCTGTGCCTTCTGACTCGGGAGATATTTTGAGTAGTTTCATGGGCTGGTCGGATGAATCTGCTATCAGGTCAATTAATAACTGATCTTCTCCACCTATCTGTCTGGGTCTCTGTACATTCATTCATTCACTTTGCAGACAGCCATTTATTCATTTGACCAGTATTTATTAAGTCATCATTACCTGCAGGCCCTCCGTCCAGGTGTGATTCCGGTGTGGCTGTTGACAGAGTCCGGTGTAGAACAGGTGTGTCCCAGCCCCTGTCTGGAGATTCTGCTGGGTGTGACACGGACTCATTCACAGGCAGATGGAGACAACTCTCTCTGGGAAAGACCCACAGAGACTGCAGGCTCTGTGCTGCTCTCCTATGGCTTCTGTCTTTGACGTACTTGTTCTTGTCAGCTCAGAATGTTCCAGAGCATGAGCTTGGACACTCACTAGCTCTGTGTTCAAATCCTAGTTGTGTTGCTCCCAAACATGGACCAAGTTCATCCACCTTCATGATCTTTCCTTTCATCATCTGAAAAATGAGAATATCATTATCTAACTATAGCATAGTTGTGAGGATTAGATGAGACCACACCTTAAACATGGGGCTTTCTTTTTAATAGTGAAAAATCAGAAATAAATCCCATGTCCATCAGCAGATAAGTGGTAAACAAAGTGTGTTGTATCTGTAGAGTAGAATGCTATTCTGCAGTAAAAAAGAATGGACTCTTGAGATGTGCAACAGCCTAATGGAATCGAAAAATCATTATTCTGAGTGAAAGAAGTCAGACCAAAAAATTATGTACTGTATAATTCCATTTATATGAAACTCTAGGAACTTTAAGCTGTAGTGACAGAAAGCAGATCAGTGGTTACTTGGGGATAGGAGGGGTGGCACAGTGAGAAGGAAGAATGGCAAAAGGGAAGAGGAAGCTTGTGAGAGTAATAGGGTTTTTTTTCTTTATCTTGATTATACTGATGGTTTTGTGGCTATATATGTATATCTATGTCAACATTTATCAGGATAAATACTTTGAATATGTACAGTTTATTGTATTTCAATTATCTCAGTCTAGTGATTGAGTGAATTAACTGCTCTTTAGCAAAAAGGAAGGAAAGCATCTTCTCATACCAGTGGTGGGTTCTTCCTAAGGTTCTGTGGTTGCCTCAGGAGTTAACAGAACATTTTGGCCAAGTACTGCCAGAAGGAATTTGCTTCTATTATTAATTAATTATTAATTAATAATATTAATTATGCACAATAAAAAGGAGATTGGGGACAGAAACTCATCAACATCCAGAGGGATAGCCCTGAAAAATCAGTTCCACAGACTGGTTCATTTCATGATCTCTGTAAATTCTCTAGGACAGTGCTTAATATGTAGCTGGCACTCAGTAAATAGTGGTGGTAGTTGTTAATTTCTCCAGATGAGTAAAACTCAGTGATCAGATCTTGCTATGAGAAGCTAATTATTCAGGCAGATTCTGACCCTGAGTTTCCTGCACGAACTGGATAAATTCATATGCTCTCACTGGAGAGGGGATCAGGGCTGCCACAAACAGTTGTACAGTTTGTGCACTGCACAAAGTTTCCCAACCAAGGGGGTGATTGGAGGCTGATAGTCACCTGTGCTCTGATGATTCCCAAAAGGAGGCATACCTTTTGTTGAGTGATACAGGACTTTATCTTAAGAGATAGGGGGCTTTTTCTAATTTGTGGTTGGGAAGGGTATTTGTATAATTTCCGTAAAGATACCAAAAAGTCTAACAGCAACATAGAAGGGACTGTAAACGCTAGCTAGCCTAGCTTTTTGATGATTTTATTTCTTATTTCTCTGCAGTCCTGGGGTTTTGGGAAATCTATTGTCTGACCCTTGCCAAAGGATATTACAGGATGTGGAATTCCCATCCTCACTGGCACCGAGTGATTAGTAGCAGAAAGGAGGGAAAATTTTTTTTTCTTCTAGTTTTGATGGTCAAGATGGTGAATACCTCATGCCTTTTCTATTTTCTCCTTCCTCTTTTGAATTTAACAAATCATTGCAAGCATCATAGCCCTGGACAGAGAGCTAGACAGGGGAAGGAGCTGAAATACCAACCAACCAATTTTCCTAAGCACTTGGCAACTCTTTTCATGTTTGCAGAGTGGTTCAGATCTATGTGGATAAATTTGACACTGAGCTTGTGCATGATTCTGAAGCTTCTGTCTTCTCCTGGACCCCATTGCTATGTGGATAATCAAGAATTCATCTGGTTGATGAATATTACCTAAGAAACAGCTCTGCTGAAATAGGGTCTGTGGGTGGTCTTTCCCAAGCACCGGGATTAAAAGCCATCGCTGTGGTATCAGACACACCAGGAACCCGATCCATGTCTGCTACTCTCTGTCTATATCTATGATTGGAGAAGCTTATTTTACCTTGGTGAAGTCGTTTTTTCTCCTTTATAAAATGAGGTGTAATGGTTCCTGCCTTATCGGGCAACTATTATAGTACGTGGCATTTCCAGAAGCATTAGATAGAATTACCAATTGGAAAGTCCAACTGGTGGTGTGAAAACACTTTCCTTGGAAAGGCTTATCTGCGATAACAAAACAGATCTCAGTCTGAAGTGGTAGTCCAGGGAGTCGGGGGAGAGCGTGAGCAGACTCAAGAACTGTAGAGACCACAGAAATTACTGGAACTTAAACCATGCGTTTAATGCTTAAGAATGCAGTCTGAGTGAAAGTGTATGATGTGCATGTTGTCACATACAACCAGAATTTAAGGAGCAGAATTTATCTACTTGACCACTCTTCTCCCTGCAACATCAGGGGAAATAAGTAAGGATGTAGATCAGACAGATAGACAGAAAAAGTGGCATTCAAGGCCAGAAAAAGTTATGATTCAGAAAATTCAGTGTCAGACAGTAGGATCTCTAAGTGATCTTGACCAAGTTTCTTAGCACCGTGTAGCATCCGTTTCTCATTTAGAAAGTAAGGGTATTAAATCTTTCTTCCTAATATAAAGTAAGAATAAAGAAGGAAATGTTTTCAGGTTATTAGAAAAAAGCATGATAGGGCACCTGGGTGGGTCGGTGGGTTAAGCCTCTGCCTTCAGCTCAGGTCATGATCTCAGGGTCCTGGGATCAAGTCCTGCATCGGGCTTTCCACTCAGCAGGGAGCCTGCTTCCTCCTCTCTCTCTGCCTGCCTCTCTGCCTACTTGTGATCTCTGTCTGTCAAATAAATAAATACATAATCTTAAAAAAAAAAAAGAAAAAAGCACGATAGAGTTAGTGAGCAGTAATTACTATTGATATAATATTCTCTAGTGCCTTCATAATTTTTTGCCTTTTTGATCTTTCAAAGGCTGAGAGAGGCATCTTAAAATCCCTCATTGTATTTATGGGTTTGCTTATCCTTGTATTTCTGTTTTCGTTTTATGTGTTTTGAAGCTATATTTTGGGTGCCTGCAAATTCATGATTACACGATATTTTTCTAGATGTTTCTTTTTATTATTTTGTAGCATCCTTTTAAAGTATTTTTTGCATTTGATTTATTTTACCACAAAAATCATTTTTATAGTTTTTTAAAAGCCTGTGAATACTGCATTAATAATATTTTCCTGAAACATAAATAGTGAACCAGTGGTTATTACAAAGTGATCAACAAATTGAATCACTAATAATTTTGAAATGACCAAGGATTAATTAATCAGTTGGAACATCCCTTTTTGTCACTACTAGTTCTGTTGATTTAAATTCTGGTTTGTGTAGTAGTAACATTGCACACTAGTTTCCTTTGGTGAATAATTGCAAGACTGTGCTTTTTCATTCCTTTATTTCAACCTTTTCTTACGGGTTTGTTTTAAGTAAGCAGCGTATGATGAGTAATGCGTTTTTCTTTTTAATCCAAGCTGATAATCTATCTTTTAATTGATGAATATAGTATATTTACATTTGTTATGATAACTTAATTATTAGTACCATCTTTTGTTGTTTTGTGTTTGCCATCTTTTTCCCTCTGCTTTTTTCTATTTTTCTTGACTTTTTTTTTTTTTAAGATTTTATTTATTTATTTGACAGAGATAGAGAGAACGAGATCAGGAACACAAGCAGGGGAGTGGGAGAGGAAGAAGCAGACTTCCCGCTGAGCGGGGGGCCCACTGCGGGACTCGATCCCAGGACCCCAGGATCATGACAAGCCGAAGGCAGAGGCTTAAACCCACTGAGCCACCCAGGCGCCCCTTGACTTCTATTTCTTAATAGAAGTTTCCTTCATTTTCCTTTACTTTTGGAAAGCTGTGGAATATATTCCTGTTTTTTGTAGGGATGGCTCACTGTTTCCTAACATCCAACCATGCTGGATCGCTCGCCATTGTTCACATACCCTGAGCTCCCTTCAAACTCATGGTGTTCACATGTCATTCATTTAAAACAAGTATCGGTGTTTCCATCCTCCTCCTGATTCTGACAGTGAACTTCTGTGATGTCCTTTCAGTACCATTTCTTAGGTTACTCATGAGAGATTTTTCCCTCCCATCTTGAAAAGCCTGCATGTCATTATGCTTTCCAGCCACCTCGACTGCGTTCATATTTGGTCAAGTGTAAGTAAAACAATTTAAAACCAAAATCGTATCAATACTAATAACGTTGAGATCCATTTCATGTGTATTTTACATCTTTATTCCCTTTACTTAACATAGATAAGAACAGATTTAGAAGGTCCCCATTTTTATAGGTCTGGTTTCTAAAATATATGAGTAAAATTAAGGTTTTGCTTTTCTTTTTCATCCATTTTCTACTGATTTCCAAACAAGTTTTTAGAGGAAAGTTCAGTAAACTAAAACAAGAGTAAAGATTGCTATAGACAACAAGGGAAGATGTAATTATGACTGAAGACCAAGACTGCAGGATGCTGCTACAACTGGACACTGTTCTTGGCTAAGCATGTAATGGTATCCGCTGTTTTTTGCGTGACATTGTGGTGACACGTGGATGAGCATTGTTTTTACACTAGATTATCAGGAATGTCAAGATCCTGAAGGGTACTTGCTAGAACTACCTGTCTGGGTCTGAACCTAGTTGATACTGAATTCCCTTTTCGTGCAATTATTGGCTAACACTTTTGATGCTTCTCATGCCACTTCTAGAATAACAAGGAGACTGTCTTGAGTGAGGAAGTGGTGCTACATAATGGAAATTCTGTGATCTGTGAAATGTTAAGTTAATGCCCTGAGGCTGAAAAGTCAGGAGAAATAACTTGCCCAATTATCAGTGGCGATTTATCTCATGGGTCTTCTCTGTGAGCAGCTGAGTTCCCACATCCTCTCATTTGTTATAGAGACTGATGGCTGAGACAGGTGTCCCCTCTGGAACCTTTAATTGTCTTATTAAAAACAGAGGGAAAATTTCTTATAAAAAGACTTAAAGGTAAGCACAGATATATTATCTGACTCATTTTTTCCTCCACTGATTTTCACCAGAATTTCAGAGAATTGTTACTGGAGAAGAACATTTGGACCCAGCATGTAATAATAATTACCCTCAAGTAGTCAAGTTCATAGAGACAGAAAAGAGAATGATGGATGTGTGGGGGTGGGAGGGCAGGAACTGGGGAGTTAGTATTTCATAGGTTTGGAATTTTAGTTTAGAAAGATGAAAAAGTTCTGGAAAGGGATGGTGGTGATGATTGCCCAACAATGTACTTAATGCCACTTAAAAATGGTTAAAGTGGTAAGTTTTATATTATATGTATTTTGCCACAAAATAAGTATGTAAAATAATCTGATAAAATTTAAAAATGTTCTCTCGGGAATTGGAGCAGTCGTTTCAAGGACCACATGGTCTTTGTTGGGGATAAACTTCAGCATATTATCTTCTCTTGCGTAGACCTCAAAGAAAAAACCTTGTCAAGCCCAAGTCAGTTCACATGATCCTTATCATGTAACATTCAAAGCATGCACATTACTGCATAACTCCGTTGATGTCCACCTTCTTTGGAGTTCCATTGGGTCCATCTGGTTTTCATGATTAAGCAGCCACTCTAGCCTGTTCATTGCCCAAGGCTTTAGCAGGAATCTCAAGCTTGAAGAATGAACTGTGACTGCATTGGCCATTTGTTCATCAAATACTTAGGGTAGAGTGTAATCCTGTGACTGGTTCATGAAGACAGTGTGGTGAAGTGGAAAGAGAGTGAGCTTTAAAGTCAGACCTAAGTTGGAATCCTGGGTAAGCCCTTTCCTTACTCCTGAACAGGTCCAATAGATTAGAATCTGGTTGATCCTCATTATTCACCGAGGTGAATATTTGAATATTTCCCTTTTTCAAAAATGATAGCCATCCAGTAGGTGTGAAATGGTATCTCACTGGGATTTTGATTTGCATTTCCCTAATGAATAATGATATTGAGCATCTTTCCAAGTTCTTATTGGCCATTTGTTGATTTGCAAATATGCCTATTCACCAAAATTTGTTTGTAACCCCCAAATCAGTGCCCAGAGCATGTTTGCAGTTATTCCCAGACATGTGCGGGGGGGGGGGGGCGGGGAATGGAATCATCCAACATGCACATTGCCATTTATGTGAACAAGGCAGTGCTCTGCCTTTTGCCTCTGCTCTCATTAAATAAAGAAGCATGCTTTTTGTCATCTACTTAGCTGTATATGTTTTGCATTTGTTGGTTTCACTGTTTGAGTTGTCTCTCAGGTTCAGTGCTTAAGTTCTATCTAATGTTCCTTAGGGCAAGAATCCTGTGAGAAGTCTCATGGAGGATATATGTTCAATAGGTAATAACAGATCTTCACTCAGCATGCGTTATAGTGCTGTCAACCATGAATTCAGTGTTTGTGAATCAGCTGTATGTGTGTAATTAAAACATGGTCTCATATTGATCCACTGACAAAAATGTGACCTGAGACTGGCAGGATCCTAGTCCTGTATTTCCCCTAGGAGCAATGGTTTACTATTTACTCCTCTGATGACTGCCATTACTTTATAGACCATAATGACCACGAATAACAAGAATTGACTGTACTTTCCTTTCCACAAGGTAGTGTATTGTTCACACACCACTGCATTCCTTTTCTGCGATAGTGGGTATTAGTGCTGCTCACAAATGATTGACTCCTGCTTCTTCCAGGCACATGCAAATTACACGTGATCACATGACTCGCTTTAACCAATGAAATATATGCAGAAGTTGCGTGCTTCACATTCAGAAAAAAGCATTTAATTGAGCTCCATACTTTGTTTTCTCTGCTGTCATCATCGTGGAGGTACACATTAATATAGAGCTGCAATTACCTGGGTCTCTGCTCACTCAGAGGCACAGTGTAAGTGAGAAATAAAACTGGTGTGGATACGGCTTTCAAATACAGGATATATAAAGAGTTCCTATAACTCAACAATAAAATTTAAAAAACACATTTAAAAAATAGGCAAAGAACTTGAATAGAGACTTTTCCAAAGAAGATCAACAAATGGCCAATAAGGACGTGGAAAGATGCTCAACATCATTATTCATTAGGGAAATGCAAATCAAAACCCCAGTGAGATACCATTTCACACCTACTAGGATGGCTATCATTTTCGAAAAAGGGAAATAACAGGTGTGGGTGAGGATGTGAAGAATTTGGAGCCCTTGTCCATGTACACTGCCAGTGGAAATGGCAAATGCTATGAGCACTGTGGAAAACAGTTTGAAGTCCTCAAAAAAAAAAAAAAATTAAATATACGATCTAACAGTATATACCACTCTTAGGTACCACTCAACTGGAAGCAGATTCGAACAGATATTTGTACACCATACATACAAGTACACATTGAAGTATTAGTCCCAGTAGTCAGAAGGTGAAAACAACCCAAGTTCTATCAACAGTTGAATAGATAAACAAAATGTGGAATATTCATGCAATGGAATAGTATTCAGCCATAAAAAAGAAGCCTTTTTTTTTTTTTTCTTTAAGAAAGGAGGGCTTCTTGGGGCACCTGGGTGGCTCAGTGGGTTAAAGCCTCTGCCTTCAGCACAGGTCATGATCCTAGGTGCTGGGATCAAGCCCCGCATCGGGCTCTCTGCTCAGCAGGGAGCTTGCTTCTCCCTCTCTCTCTCTCTGCCTGCCTCTCTGCCTACTTGTGATTTCTGCCCATCAAATAAACAAATAAAATCTTAAAAAAAAAAAAAGAAAGAAAGGAGGGCTTTTTTTTTAATTTTTAAAATTCATTTATTTGACAGAGAGAGATCACAAGTAGGCAGAGAGGCAGGCAGAGAGGAGGAAGCAGGCTCTCTGCTGAGCAGAGAGCCCGATGCGGGACTCAATCCCAGGACCCTGGGATCATGACCCAAGCTGAAGGCAGAGGCTTTAACCCACTGAGCCACCCAGGCGCCCCAAGAAGCCATTCTTATAGACACTACAGCACAAATGAACCTTGGGAAAATTATGCTAAGCAAAATAAGCCAGAAAAGAAAATATTGTATGATTGCCCTTAGATGAAATATCTAGGCAGGGAGCCTACTTAAAAACAACAACAACAAAAACCACAATAAAATAATTAAAATGGCAAATCTTATATAGGCTTTACCACAATAACGTTTAAAAATTTTATTTTAATTAAAAAATGACTGTGGTGCAAAGCCACTGATATTTTGTCGTTGTTTGTTACAGTGGCTCATCCTCACCAAACCTTTCCCATCTGTTTCTCCACAATAGCATAGTGTAGGACATTTAGAGTTGTATGGTCACATCTAACGTTGAACCGGAGATTAGGGTATTACCTCCTCTGATCTTTTGGCCTCTCAGAGCAGGGAGGACTCAGTTCTTGCCATTGTTGCATGATACATTTGAAACTTAATGGAGCAGGCAGTGGAACTCAGGCAAAGGTAGCCATGGTGGTCAGAAATATTTATTCAGTAATATGGATGCAGCCCCTTAGTTCTCATACTTTTTCACGGGTTCATAACCGTCATTTAATGGGCAGAAATGAAACTGCCTTAAATAAACCAATTGCAAATAAAGATCACCAACCTGGTTCGTTCTTTTTTTTTTCTTTTTCTTTTCTTTCTTTTTTTGAGAGAGAGAGAAAGCATGCACATGCTGTGTGTGTGAAGTGGGGAGGAGACTCGTCCTCGCCTCACAGGGCTCATCCCTGAGATCATGACCTGAGCTGAAATCAAGAGCCCGATGCTTAACTGAGTGAACCACCCAGGCACCCCAACCACCTTGGGGTTTCCAACAATAAACATGGATTTCCAACAGCATCCCGTGATCACCAATGTTTTATTTAAGGAAGAATTATTACTAGAATTATAGCTTGTGTCCTTATACATCACTTTCTTAAAAAGCTGAATTTGTTCTAGGATTTCTCCTATTGCTGCTTTCTAAATTTTCTTCAAAATTATTTTACATAACCTTGCAAATCTGTATTTCTAATAATAGAGGAGGAAAATGGATTAATTACGTGAAGTGTAGAATCAGAAACAATCAGACACAGAAGGCTAGACCATTTAGATAACTTGGTTGAAGTTGCAGGAAAGATGCTGTATAGGAAACTCCTAAGGAGTCCACCTAGGGAAGAGGTAACCCAAAACTGATATATTTATTGGGACACAATTGCTACATGTCTATCCAATATAAGGCTCCTCCTTTCTTACTAACTTTCTTTCTTTTTTTAAAAATTAATTTATTTATTTGACAGAGATCACAAGTACGCAGAGAGGCAGGCAGAGAGAGTAGAGAGCCCGATGCCAGGCTCGATCCAACAACCCTGGGATCATGACCTGAGCCAAAGGCAGAGGCTTTAACCCACTGAGCCACCCAGGCGCCCCCTAAATTTCTTTCTTTCTTTCTTACTTACTTACTTACTTATTCTGAACAGCAGTTGTTTAACTAGGGGTGTTATTTCCTAGCTTCTCTTGGAGCTAGGTCTAGGCAAAAGGTTATAAATAGAAGTTGAATAGTTACTTCTAGGAAATCTCTTTAAATTTTATTGATCCAACTGGGAGATAGGTAATTTTCCCCTTGACCTTCCCCATCTTCTTGCCTGGAATGTGAATATGATAGCTGGAGCTCTAGCAGCCACTTTGTGATTTGGAGAATAGATGCCACATTTAGGATGGTGGTATAAAGAGATGGAACCCAGATGTTTGATGGTTTTTAGAAAATGCCATATTGGCCCTAGACTACTATACTTAGGTTGTTATTACTAGCTGCCCAATTCTAATGCAATTAGAATTGTAATGCAGTTCTTACCTCCACTGTTTTTATTTTCAGTAATAATACTCACCTGAAAATTAATACAATTAATTAATAATTTAAAAATACAGCCTTACAGTTAACAGTGTATTTTCATTCTGTTATCATCTTTAATCCTCACAACCCTGAGAGATGAGTGCAATTACCCTACTCTTAGAAATGAAGACACAGAAGGCTAGACAATTTAGATAACTTGGTAGAAGTTGCACACTTAGCATCTGTCATAGTCAAGACTCAAACATTAGGGGCACCTGGGTGGCTTAGCGGGTTAAGCCTCTACCTTTGGCTCAGGTCATGATCTCAGGGTCCTGGGATTGAGCCCCACATCAGCTCTCTGCTCATCTGGGAGCCTGCTTCCCCCACTCCCCCCGCCGCCCTCTCTGCCTGCCTCTCTGCCTGCTTGTGATCTCTGTCAAATAATTAAATAAAATCTTTAAAAAAAAAAAAAAAAGACTCATTAAATATCAAATGCAGTTTCTCTCTTCTATACCGTAGACAAATAGTAATATAGTTGAGGTTTGAGTGGCTATCCCAGAAGTGGAGAATCTTTCTTCATACATATATTTTTTTTAAGTAAGAATCAGTGACCTACTAGAACACCATTGGCCATTCCCAGGCTAGCTCAAAAAGAGTAGAGTTTTATTAAAGTTTCAGGTGGGGGTTTTGCTGTTTTTCTTTTTGTGGATACCCACAATATGTTTGACTCACATCCTTTTTAACATTAGAAGAGAAAATCAGATGCATGCCAGTACATAAATGGCTATTTTTAAATGTTCTTTGCCTCTGGATTTTGCCCAGGGATTTAAGAAGGAAACAAGAAGGGAGCAAAGGAAAAGATGTATAAAGAAAGGGCAAAGTTTGTGGCCCACAGATGGAAGGAATATGGAAAGGACTAGCAGAGGGAGACGTGCAAATATTTTGAAGAATGTATGAGCGAAAGTAGATGACTTGGTGAAATGTGCTATTTGCCAGAACCATCAAAAACAGAGCTAAAGCTGGATGGTTGTCTTCATGTCCTTTGAAGTAGTCTTTAGGTATTTACAGGCCTCCTACTGTTTTTCCCTTCTTAAAGAGAGTTTGACAAAGAAACTGACCATGGAAGTTTCTGACAGTGGTGTGCTGGAATTGGCTGAAGATCCAGTTGGTCAGTTTTCAGGAATTCTGTAAGCCAGTTGTTAAATTCAACTTTCTCTCTTTTTTTTTTTTTTGAGAATGCCACTTTTTAAAAATTCAAAAAGCCAACATATAACACGTCATTAGTTGTTGTTTTTTTTAAGATTTTATTGATTTATTTGACGGACGGAGATCATAAGTAGGCAGAGAGGCAGGCAGAGAGAGAGGAGGAAGCAGGCTCCCTGCCGAGCAGAGAGTCCAATGTGGGACTCGATCCCAGGACCCTGAGATCATGACCTGAGCCGATGGCAGAGGCTTAACCCACTGAGCCACCCAGGCACCCCACATCATTAGTTTTTGATACAGTGTTCAATGATTCATTAGTTATAACACCCAGTGCTCATTCAGCCATTTTAAAAGCTTAATTGCATAAACTTATATTAAAAACAGAGGGGATAAGTACTCAGGACTCATCCCTTCATGATTATTTTCCTGTGTTTCCCTGTTATCTGTGCTCTTGGGTTTATTTCATCTGTTATATCCATGGGTGGCAATGCCATATAATGGATGCTGCTCTGTGTCTCTTCCCAGTCCCACATCCAATGACGTCCCATGGGTAGCTAGAAATCATCCACAGTGGGATTGTTTTCCACCATAGAAATGGGCAAATGTACACATTTAGGGATCTGATCTGTTGTTCTTTGAAACTTTGTAGTATTTGGTCTGCCTCGGATGGCTCTTGCATTATTTTAACTTCACATTGTGGCCACATGCATCCTTGTCTTACATACTATACTCAAATATAACCTTCAGGGGCGCCTGGGTGGTGCAGTGGGTTGAGCCTCTGCCTTCGGCTCAGGTTGAAATCTCAGGGTCCTGGGATCGAGCCTCGCGTCCGGGTCTCTGCTCGTCGGGGAGCCTGCTTCCCCCCCCACCCCCCGCCTGCCTCTGTTCCCGCTTGTGATCTCTCTCTTGATGTCAAATAAATAAATAAAATCTTTTTTAAAAAATCAAAACAGTAAAAAAAAATATAACCTTCATCCAGGGATCATTTCTTATTTGTATGCGTGTCCTTTCCCCACTAGCCCTGAACGGTTCCTTGCATATAGACGACTGCCTTGTCCAGTGTACACAGGCTGCCATAATAGAACACTACAGACTGGGTGGTGTCAACAACAGATTATCTTCCTTCACAGTCCTGTAGGCAAGAAGTCCAAGATCTAGGACCTGGCAGGGTTGGTTTCTGGTAAGACCTCTGTTCTTGGCCTGCAGACAACTGCCCTCTGCGCATGTCTTCACAGGACTTTTTCTCTGTGCATGCACACTCCTGGTGCCTCCTCGTTTTCTAAGGACATCATTTCTTTTTGATTACGGCCCTACCCTTCTGACCTCATTTAAATGTAATCCTCTCTTTAAAGGCTGTGTCTCCAAATATAATCACTTCTGGGGTTAGGGCTTTAGCATGTGAATAGACAGGCACAGGTCCATCCATGACCTAGATACTTATGACTTATGCATTCGATCGCTTCAGAGCTGGAAAACAGAGCCTACGCTGTGTGCCTGCCTCTGTACTAGTGGCATTATCCCATTTGAGCCTCGTGGCAATGCTTTAAGATGAATGTTATCATCCCCATTTTACAGATGAAGATACTGACTTTACAAGAGATGTAGAGTAACTTGCCCACCTGTGTACAGATGGTAAGTGTTCAGTCCAGTATTCAGACCCAAACAATGTGATTCCAGAGTCCAAACACTCAACCACTATAGGAAACTACCATCCTGCTTTTTCCATACATATGTATATGTATATTTTGTCTAAAGGCAATATTGAAACTATTACCAAATAAAGTAAGCAACTGTTGAAGAATTCTTAGCAGGGCATGTATGCAAATGTGTAGACATTCTGCAAAGAGCAGTTTTGACAAAATTGGGGTAGCGGAGACTTGATGTAATTGTAGTTTGAAGGGGAAGTGTTGAAACTCCAAGTTCTTTCATTTCTGGGACCTCTTCTTCAAGACAGGATACAGTGAATGCCAGGTTTCCAATCCACATCCAATCCAAACTAAATGGAAAGTACTTTCCATCTAAACATTGAGGTTTAATATTCTAATATTCTAAATTAAAAAGTTTTGAAAACTTTAAGATTGGGAAGGAGAGAGTATGTGGACCTAGGAGGCACAGAGGAAGAACACTCATGCGATTTGCAATTACAGGAGCTACTTAGGATATAATGTGATCATTTTCTGTAATTTGAACAAAATCGACTCAACTTGGAAGAAATGCTCTAGCTTCAAATACAAATGGGTGTTGTTTTGCCCCTTCCTCCTTTTTTTAAAAAAAAAAAAAAAAGATTTTATTTATTTATTTGACAGACAGAGATCACAAGTAAGCAGAACAGCAGGCAGAGAGAGAGGGGGAAGTAGGCTCCCTGCTGAGCAGAGAGCCCGATGCCGGGCTTGATCCCTGGGGACCCAGGTGCCCCTTGCCCCTTCCGCTTAAAGAAGCAGTCCCTTGTCCTTCGTCAGTTATTCCATTCATCTTTCTAGCTGGTCCTCCATCCCCCCACACCAGGAATCTTCAGTGACAAAGCAGGAGCTTCGATGGGATGAAAGGAAAGCTCTGTGAGTCTTACTCTGGTTCCTCTGGAAATCTCACCTGCATATTCTCTTCTTCCTCCATGTATCTGCCCAAATCCTTCCATAAACCAGCGAGGCAGAAAGGTGAGATTTGGACACAGTATGCATTCACTCAGCAAACATGTGTTGAGCACCTGCTAGGTATGAGACACTCATCTGGGGTGTATACAGTCAATAAAATCCCAGGTATTCACACTCTAGAGGGAAGAGAGAGACAATGAATGAATAGATAATGCACCAGCAAGTGCTAAGTTCTTTGACGAAAAGCAGGTTAAGTGCTTGCCACCTTCAGTGCTATTGACATTTGGAACCAGGTTATTCTTGACCATGGAAGCTGTCTTCTGCATGGTGGGACATTTGGCAACATCCCTGCCCTCAGCCCACTCGATGCCAACAGCACGCATGTTTTGCACAGACACACACACTCACCTTAAGAGTAAGGGGTGACGGTGCTGATTTATTAAGGTCGTCCTCTCTGGGGAGGAAGACCTCTCTGAGGAGGTGACGTTTGAGCAAAGAGTAGAGGAAGTGAGAATGGACGCCCCATAAACATCTGGGGGAAAGAATGTGCCTGGCAAAGAGAACGGCTAGTGCAGAGGCCCTGAGGCGGGAGGAATAGCACGGAGGACGTTGGGAGCCACAGGAATATAGTAAGTGACATGATCGGCCAGGAGGAGGCATGATCTTGATCATATAGTGGAAGACTTTGGTTTTGCATCAGAGGGCAATGGGAACTATGAAAGCTTTCAAGAAGAGCGGTGTCATGACCTGGTTAATATTCAGATAGGGTAGTCCTTGCTGCTGGATGGAGACTCACCTGCAGGGAACAAAGGTGAAAGCCAGGGTCCAGAAGCAACCGTGTCCGTAATTCCCCCTGAGCACTTAGTTGTGGCTAGATAGTCCTACAGGGTGGGGGAGGGTGACTGGGTTCTGGGTATGTTTTGAACCTACGTCTGACGTGATTTAGTGTTGAATCAGACATTGGGTACAAGCGAAAAAGAAAGAAAAAAAGCCTTTGAAATACTCTTCTTTGAAAATACCCTGTATGAGCTTTTATTTCTGATTTTTGATCCTAGCCCTATGGGAGTCGAAGCATGGTGGAGTCAGTGTTTAAGCGTTAGGTATTGAACTGTTATTTCCTACATTACTTCCTGAGTAAACCAATTAAAATTATAATGTGGGTCTCCAGGAGAAAAGGAAAGGAGCCAAACTTGGTATAATTTTACCTCTTAGATGCCACTTAACACCACTTTTCCCCTCTTGCTTGGGTAATGAAATTCTGGCAAGTGGGGGCACAATAAACAAGCGGGCCCTTAAAAGCAGCCCATCACCACTTGCTTATAGCTGTAATGCTTCCCGATTGTTCTCCAGGTCTCCATTTCAGAACTCGTGTGCACTTTTCATAACAACCACCACGTGCCACAAATTCGGGCAGCATCTTTCCCTTCTCCATAGCATCTGCCTTTTGAGACCTCTGGCTTATTCTAGATATTGCCTTCCTGAATTGAGGTAGATTAACCAAGGTTCCAAGCTTCTCAAACTGCAGGAGTGGGAGAGTGTGAAATAAAGGTCTCATCTTCTAGTTGGTCTCTGGGTTAAGATGGGCTTTTATAAAGCCTTTCAAATGCGTCAGCCCACATTGGAGATTATACGTCAGGAGTTTTTACCTTCACCTTGTGGAGTCATGTTTGCCTTCCTCTTAAACTAGTGTTTCTCCTGGTGTGGTATGAGATGTTGATTAAGAATATAGAATTCTGGGCTTTCCCCCCACCCCCAGACCCAGAAGAATGGAAATGGGGATAATGTTTAATGAAGACCTCAAATGATTCTACAGTTTGCTAATATTTGAGAACCATTGCTGTATCATTTAGGAATGGTATTCAGTTCCTAGTACCTTAGACTGTGAATAAAGAAATCATTTCTTTCTCTCATTGGTAAGAGAGGTTTGGAGATAGGCAATCTAGAGTTGGTTTGGTGTTCCATAGTACAATAAAGAACTTTATGGTACAGGATGGCTGCTGGAGCTCCAGCCATTGTTTTTACATTCCAGACAGGAAACAGTAATAAGGGAGAATGGGGGAGCGGGGTTTTTGCTAACTGCTCAGCCTCCTTTAAAAGAATTTTCCCAGGAGTCACATGCTACATGTCATTGGCCAGAATTTAATTGCGTGGCCACTCATAGCTACTAGGGAGGTGTAAAAATATTATTCTAAGCTGGGCATATATTGATGCTCTAAGTAAGATTTTGGCATTCTTCTTAAGGAAAAGGGCTGTGGGTAGGCAACCATGTCTGCCACAACTCTCTATACCATCATTCCATGGAGTTGCAGAAAGACCTTTCATTTGGAGTACCTCATTTTTCACCTTTTGCCAGTTCATTTTGGACCATATGTTGGTTATTTTCTGGAGAACACCAAAGGAAAACATGTCCATCATGTATGTGGTTAGTCATACATATTGGGAATCTGCTAAATCTGGTGTTTCAGTTCTTTCCCCTCCATCTGCCAGTCTCTTTTTTTCTTTTTTCTTTTTTTTAAAGATTTTATTTATTTATTTGACAGACAGAGATCACAAGTAGGCAGAGAGGCAGGCAGAGAGCAAGGGGGAAGCAGGCTCCCCGCTGAGCAGAGAGCCCGATGTGGGGCTCGATCCCAGGACCCTGAGACCATGACCTGAGCCAAGGCAGAGGCTTAACCCTCTGAGCCACCCAGGCGCCCCTCTTTTTTTCTTGATAAAGAAGGCCAAGAATCCAAAAAAAAACAAAGGAAAGGATAAGGAAACCAAGTACAAAAAATGTTCTCCCCCTTTTTAGTTATGTGATGCTCAGTCTAATGAGTACAGTGTAGCAGCCTCCAGGGCATGGGGTGGGTTCACGAGATACTGTATATAAAAACATGTCTGCCATAAGAGCCATTCTGTAAATAAATATGTTCACTGATCCCTTCCTTCATTGAGAGGGCGAAGGACAGTTGAATCTGAGATCAACCAGGGAAATCTGACTTCTCTGTTGCATTCCCACTCTTAAGAACACAGGATGCTTTTGATATGGAAAATGTCCCACCCAATAAGAGAAGCATTTTGCCCTTAGAATTTCTTATCCTTGCCGAGCTGGTGGACTCCCCCTTCTTAAGCATGTCTGTAGGTGTGGCAAGAGACACTTGCCAAATTAAGTGAGAGTCAACAAGTCCCCTCCCCTCCCCTGGGCTTCTGGATCTCCTGGAGAGCACAGGATCACCATCATCTACCTGGCAACCCCACGGGGTTGGCTGTTGAGGGAAAACGTTGGACGACTCCACAGAGGTGCTCCCTGGACTCCCAGCAGAGGCATTACAGGAGAAGGCAGTGCAAATGCGAACCATCGGACCCCACCCCGTCCCGTGGAACTAGAAATGTGTTTTAAGGAGCCATCCACGTTTTTCTGATGCAAGCTAAAATCTGAGAACCACTGCTCTAATGAAGCACTTTGCACTTTTTTTTTTTTTTTTTTTTTAAATTAGCACACTTTTCTCTCCAACAGGGAGTCATTTGACTCCCTCCCTTCCATCTCTGCCCAGGCAGATATGCTGTCAAATGTGCAGTTCCTTCTAACAAACCCAGCCTTTCAAACTGGGTGAGGCCTCGCTTTGTAGATTTATTTGCACACTGACTAAAGCTCTTGCAATCCATCTGACACAGACTGAAGTTCTTGCCAAACCTCGCTGTGGGGAGTGACATTGTAAATAAAGGCCTTCAGCTATCTCATTTTCCTGAACCAGTGGATCGTGTGCAAAATGCTTTTGTTGGCGGGACGTGTACCTCATACAGCTCAACCCGAGGTGCAGTAGCACAGGGCACCTGTACCTGAGTAATGAATAAATGGAATGGAGTTTCTAGCCCATTCCAAAGTCCTGCTTTTGGAGAGTGACACTCAGTATACACAGGAGGAAAAAGTGATCACCATAGCAGATAGTGCTCGTTAATGGTCACCATTGACAAAATCCTATTGATTTGATTATTTGCTTGTGAAAATTAGCGAGAGAAACATGGTTGGACAGAAAAATGAGCAATCTGCAGGGTTTGCAGGGGTGGTGCCAAATTTAATTTCCGTAGTGCCAGAAAGTACACTAAATATTTTCCCTTTACCGATGGTTTGCTGTGTGTTTGTTTTGGGCTACGCAGTAGTTTTCTTTTGGAGGATGCCAGAGGAAACTCCATGCAGCAGTTCTGTGTTGCCAGAGCCAGACTGGGAATTTGAGAGGGGAGTTTCTCCATCCTTCCCATCCCTTTGCTCAAGGAAGAGCTTGGACTTCCCAAGCTCTGGAACACCAGGAGGAGACACAGAAGCCAGGTGGTGGAAGAACTAAGAGAAGTAGTGAGGAACCAACTCATTCCCCATCCTCAGAGCAGGCCAGATCACCTACCGTGTGACGTGAGGATGATTGAGGAGGTTGTTACTTAATATTAGCTGATTCATAATGGTGCATTGCACTTGGTAAGATTTTAAGTCGTCCACCAAACTGTTGACTGCCTCCTGAGGAACTATTTTTAGTACACTCTGTATACATGGAATTATTGAGCGCTGGTAGAAGGACGTATTTTCTGCGGCAGTGATCCGTTGGCTTGAATTATAAAAGGCAACACAAGATGCCCAGCCAGGAAAGATAGAGCTGTGTTCTTAAAGAGTAGTCACTGCCTCTGTTGACATAAGAATTCCAAGTCTTTAGGATGGACCTCAGGGTGTCAGGGTATTTACTGAGCTCCCGGTCCCAAAGAGAGGTCTCCAGTCACAGCCGACTATGCTTTGCCCTGCCCTGACATGTTGGGACGCCTTTATCTCCAATCTCAAAACAGGATGGAACTTCTCTAATCCAGTCTGCAGGTGTGGACCTTGCCCAAGATGGGGTAAGCAGGGTCCTTCTCTGGCGACTTCAAAACGGAGCCAAGTGAGTCAGTCAAGGATGGATGCAAAGGGAGGTTGTGTAAGTTAAGGTGCTGTGGGAATCCTTAAACTTTGAGAAACTAAGGGACAGATCTGCAGGAGAAGAAGACTAAGCCAGAGATAAGAGGACACTGAACACAGAGAGATGAGAATTCCTTACCGGTCACTTTTCAGTAGTTGGTCCCATTTCCTCTTAAGACCCTACAGTCCTGTTGGGCTTCTTGAGAGAACACCACACCTTTGTAAGAATCTGCCCCTTTTTCCCCCTCTGAAATCAAACTATCTTAAATAACATTTTCCCCCCTTGCCACCTTCTTTCTTAGATCAAGGTAGTTGGGGGCCTCCAGGTTTGGTCTCACTCCGCAAGCTGGTGGTGTGGCTCTGCCTCTCGAAATGGAAGAAAGGCCAGGAAAATCTGGATCGTTCCCTTGGGAGCCTGCGGGCCAGATAATGGACTCACCACTATGTGTTCGTGTTACTTATTGTTATGGAGGGCCAAGTTCTTCGCCCTCACTCTTGTTGAATTGCCACAGTCCTGTGATGAGGATTCTGAGAGGTTCTAGAATTCACTCAGGAACACAGAGATGGGAAGGGACAGAATGGTGAATGGGGGTTCAGAAACAGCTGGACAAGCTGCCCAAGAGGCAAGGAAGGTTCCAACCAGGCTCATTCTTGGCCGGTGTCAGCAAAGACTGGGCTCAAGGTGCCAGGTCACAGGGGCTCTCGGGGATGCCCATGCTCTGGGTGACGAAGAGGGGTGTGTGAGTCCTGCAGGGCGAGTCGGGAGAGAGTCCACGGCACTCACACTGGACTCTCCTGTCAAGCAGCTCTGGTGATTTTCCTTTCTTATTAGCATCCATCCCTAAGGTTCTGTCACTAGCGTGAGAATGACAGAGGGACACTGCAGCAAGGCTTTGCTACAAGCAGTCTCTCAGCTTGGGGGCTGAGACCCATTCCTCAAGACACAGGGCTCAGCTTTCTGCCTGCACTTACTGGCAGCAGCGTGTGATGCACAGATCGCTCTGAGCACAAAATGGGGTGCTGGTCTCTGATGGGCCCACAGCCAGCTCTTCATCCCAAACTAACTCATGATCTGGGCTTTCATTTCTTCTCAGAGAGAGTGCTGGTAACCTGTGGGCTGCTTTCAAAACCTGGAGCCCTTCCTTCCCATCCCAGGATGCGGTTCCCCACCAGATGCCTCCAGGGAGGGGTTGCATGTCCCTGTCTTGAGAAAGCCAGCTAGTCTATGAGCAGTCTGTTTATGGCTGCCTTCGGGCTTTGCTTGAGACAGGAATATGCACATGATTGTGAATGGTTACAGTCGTGTGTTACGAAAATAAAGATGGCTTCCGCATCTTACTGGAGGCCTTGTCACTGCCAAGCCTTTCCCTCCTCCCACCTTTTAAGAGTTATGATCTCTCTTCTGGAGATAAAAGCAGACAGAGCTTTCATAGCTCTTTGCCCCAGCATTCCCCAAACATGTGTTCATGTCCAGGGCTCCCTCAACTCCAGGGAATTTGACCAAGTTTGCGGAGTGGAACAAATAGAATGAATTTAGAGCTTCAAGTCTTCTGTCTTCTGTGTGTTGTTGAATGAATGCCTTGTTTTGCAAGAGCTGGTCATGATGCTAAGAGGTAGTTGGAAAGAATTTTCCATGATGTCATCTGAGCTTGTGGGATTTTTTTTTTTTTTTTTAATATTATTTTGTTGCCTCTCCTGTATAATAGCATACCTTCTGTTTTGGCCAGTTTTCTCTGACCCGAGTTTTGCATACAGCTGGATAACAGAATGTCTGTTTTCTTTTCTCAGGCAAAATTAGATGCCTTCCCAAGTCTTTGTTAGAGCTGAATAAGCCCCCGAAAGGACAAGAATATGTCCTAATGGCCGTAAACAGGAGGATTCTGGGATGTGCAGAAACACGCGTCAATGACAATTTGTAATTACGTATTAAGTATCCCAGATGCAGTGACTCTCTTTTCAGACAGTTGGAAACTGCTACCTGTTCTTACAGAGCACTCAAAACCTAGAGGACTTTTAGTGTAGGTGGAGGCCAAGGGACTCAGCAGCTCAGCGAGTGCGGGAGCCTGGCTCTGACTTCAGTGTGAGGCAAGCACTGACACATCCCTTTGGCTAGGGAGGCACGGCGCATGCCGGAGACTCACAGAGAAAATGGTAAAGGTGCTCTCTCTCTCTCTCTCTCTCTCTTTCTTTCTCGGGGAGGGGGAGCCTGCCGACAAAACTCTACCCTCTGGGTTCCCCTGCCTATCTGCTGAATTCTCATTTTCTAGGAAAGTGTACTACTTTACTTTTCCCTAGCAAGACAGGGGAAAGCCCCAAGATACGGGTGATTGGCTCCATTCTTTCTTCAAGGATGAATCTGTCTGCTTGCAGTGAGAAAGGCAGATGCTGTTAAGTTGCAGGAGGGTAGAAACGACCGGAAGTCGAATGTGTCTTCCTGCTGGAATCCTCTTCCCGGGGGGGGGGGGGGGGACAGGCAGTGACCCATGTGCTTGTACCCTACAGGTTCATCAGTACTACAGCTGTCTCCCAGAAGAGAAGGTGCCCTACGTCAACAGCCCGGGAGAGAAGCTTCGAATCAAGCAGCTACTACACCAGCTGCCACCTCATGACAATGAGGTAAGGAGCTCCTGGGGGCCTTAGCAAGACTTGTCTTAGAAGCTTCTGTGAATTGTTCACCTTCGTCATAATCAGAATGCTGTGATCAGTGAGGTCTCCGAAGAAAAACTCTGGCCCATTTTAGGTTGTAGCTTCCTTAATTAGAGCCAAAAGAAACGGCCCGACACTTTCCAGAAAGCAGATCTCATTATGGACTGGTTTCATCTCCGAGCCCGGCACCACTAGCCGTTTGGGGCATCCAGGGAGCCCTAAAAGTTAAAAGCTCAAGCCCAGGTTTTCCTAGTTGAGGAAGAATGTGCTGGTTACCCAAGTCCCTCAGCTGATTGCGATTCCCCAGGCCTGTCCAAGGTCAAGTCTTGCAAAAACATGATTCCCTGGCATTCTCAGCATCGTTTCGTGTTAAGTAAGTGGGCAAGTCTTCCACGTTATGCTGTGATAGAAGTCACATATCCGGCTTTGCAGCTCTGAACATCTGCGTTTTTGTCGTTGAAAGGCCAACTTTGCTCGCTCACCATACACCTGGAAGGCTGGCTTGCAGGCTGTCCTTTTCTCCTGAACCCTTATAGAAGACGCTGTAATGAGGCGTTTCTTATCTTTGAAGTCGAATTGCTCATAAAGGGAAAATCCATGCATGCATTTTTGAAAAGATCATCCTGCTGGAAGGGCTTAGGTTTGGACACTGGAAATGAATTTTTGAAATATCTGGTTTTTAAAAAACAGTCATCCTCTAGAATGGAATTGTCCACTTAGCTGATTGCATTTTAAATGATTTTAAATTGAAAGGAGAAATAACCCCTCTAGGGAGCTGGACCCCAGCTTTCTACCGACTGCTTCCACCCACAAGCCGGATCTCCGGGGAAATTGAGTAGGTGCTATTTTAGTCTTTATTTGCCCGTATTTGGATCAAAAGGGATAATTCGGCAGCCTCAAAAATAAATTTGAGTCAGTGAAGCAAAAGCTTAAAAACTAAAGCCAGTCCCTAGAAAGAGAGCCACGATTTCCTGTCGCCCATTTCCAACTTCATAAAACAAACACAAACAATGTTTTCCCCTTTAAAGCCGAGAGCAAGCCCGGTAACCGGATGCCCAGTTAACTAATTTGGAAGTGCAAATGCGGGTTTTTACAAGCAGGAGGGGAGTGCCTTTCTTTAAGAGCACATCCATAAAACATCAGTGGTGTAATCCTATGTTCTGGGCTAGTCCGGTCACAGTGGTGCTCCGTGCTTGCGGGGACATCCACAGGATGACTTCCTTTTAACACTTGCTTGCTAGAGCAAGGGGATCTGTGCTCTGCTGTTAACGATTTCCAGTTAACTGTGGGTTTATGAAAAGAGACCATTCAAACTCCTTCTTCCTACTGGAGAGGATTCCTTCCATGTGACCCAGTGGGCAGATTTCGCCCACTTGACCTGGCCCTTTTGAGGACAAAGAGTGATGATTCTAAAGTCAGTATCTGATCATTCGCTCGTTGCCCAGAGGAAGCAGTTGAGACAGATCTAGCTGCCTAGTTTCCCAGTTAGGAAGCAATAGTCCTGGTGTACAGACTTGCCAACGCCCGTCACATCACAAGCCATCTGAGCTTTTCGCCTAACCTTTCCGCTGTTACTCCAGAGAAGGACAGGAAGTGGAACGAGGTCCGTGTTTCCCAAGGGGTGGCAGACGCACGACTTGGGGTTGTGCGTAGACATGGCAGTTAGTGAAACTGAGCCGCATAATAAGAGAATCACTCCCTTTTACATTGTGCTTCATTCCTCCGGATGGGAACGGTAGGATCCACCCCAGGGGCAGGGAGGTGGGATTTCAGTTTGGGCTACCCAGTTTCCTCATATCTCTCCAACTCATACCAGTCTCCACTTTTAGGTAACTGCCTTAAGAATCTCCATTTCAGGGGGCGCCTGGGTGGCTCAGTGGGTTAAATCCTCTGCCTTCGGCTCAGGTCATGATCTCAGGGACCTGTGATCAAGCCCCACATCAGGCTCTCTGCTCAGCAGGGAGCCTGCTTCCTCCTCTCTCTCTGCCTGCCTCCCTGCCTACTTGTGATCTCTCTCTGTCAAATAATTAAATAAAATAAAATCTTAAAAAAAAAAAAAAAAAAAAGAATCTCCATTTCAGGATCTCCCCTGAGTGGAAGTTGCTAGAATCTAACAACATGATTTCATTTTCACATTGTTTCATTTTAGGGTCACCTTCTGGTTCTTATAGGTGATACTGATTTTTAATGTATAGTCATAATATACTTTCTTTTCAAGTAAATGTGTTCAAGTTTTAAAAAGTGAGATCATTTTAAAAACGGTATCGATGGTTCAGGACTATGGCAGAATTCCCATGGTATGTGTTAATAAGGGGGAAGACTGGGAAATCTTGGATTTGAGTGTCCATAGTGCCCCTCCCTTAATGCTGGGAGTTTCTGTGTTTAACAAGAGGGCAAATATTTCACGCAAGTGCATGGATCAGCCACAGACCAGTGGCCAGCCCTTTCCCTCCCACGCACAGATAAACACGCAGGGACTTCCGTGAAGTGAGACATATACTTTTGGACCAACTCCTTTGCCTCAAGCCTTTGGTTCCCCATTTTCCCAAAACGAGGTAGGAGAAGAAGCTGGGAGCCCTCTGACCGCTGTTCTGGCTCGCTGGCCTGGAGCCATCCTTCGGTGTCAGGGATCACTCACATGGATGCAGGGAGGTGAACGTATCAGGACCCCACAATCCGTCTGAAGATCCACATCATTTTTTAAAGTAGGAAAAAGTCCCAGATCTTGACTAGCCCCACAGCTTCCCGACATGATGGGGACTTTCGTGGGGCAGGAGAGCAGGGTAGTCAGGCTGCGGGACAGTTTCAGAACCTTGAGCCGGCTCGTGACTTGGGCTCCGGACTTGGGCACCTTTGGTAAGCTGTTTTGGCTTCAGCAGAGACTCACATTCTCCAGCCCCGAGCCCGCTGCTGGGCCAGTGCAGGCCAGTGCTGTAAAGCCGAGTGGGAGCACGTGTCATGAGAAGTCTGGGGCGCAGGCTGCAGAAATCCCACGGGGCAGGGGCGACGTCCCCCATGACCTTCTCTGTGTCTGTCCAGGTTCGATATTGCAACTCGCTGGATGAGGAAGAGAAGAGGGAGCTGAAGCTCTTCAGCAACCAGAGGAAACGTGAAAACTTGGGCCGCGGGAATGTCAGGCCCTTCCCAGTCACGATGACCGGGGCCATCTGTGAACAGGTGAGCGCGGAGTCCGGGTTGCGGGGTGGGATCGCGCCGGCATCCTGTTATATGGCTGTTCCTTCAACAGCTGTGTCCTGCAGCGCCTACCCGGGGGCCGGGACCCTGTTCTCGCTCTGGGCTATACAGTGGTGAACAAAAGATGTGAAAGCTTTTGAAAGATTTTGATTGTCCTTGTGAGGAGGTCTGTTCTAGGGGAAGAAGTCAAACAGTAAAATAAAGAGAAAAAAATACAGCAGGGAAGGAGCCTCCAAGTCCTGGCGGGTGTGGGGAGCTTGGGATTTTCAGGAAAGTGACCAGGCAAGGCTCCACTTAGATGGTGGGGTCCCTGGGGGTGCCTGGGTGGCTCAGTCAGTAAGCGTCTGCCTTCAGCTCAGGTCATGATCTCAGGGTCCTGGGATTGAGTCCTGCATCAGGGGGAGGCAGGAGGGGGTGTCCCTGCTCAGCAGGGAGTCTGCTTCTCCCTCTCTCTCTGCCCCTCCCCACCTCGTGCTCCCTCTCGCTTGCACTCGCTCTCAAATAAATAAAAAAATGAAATTTAAAAAAAAAGAAGAAGGTGGCCTCTGAGCAAAGGCTTCAGGGACTGAGGGAGTGGGTCCTGCAGATCTCAGAGGGTGGAGGGAACAGGCCGCTCAAAAGCTCGGAGGCGGAAGTGTTTCTCTTGTGTTCCAGGACCAAGACATTGGCCATTATGGTGCAGAAGAGGGAGTGCCGAGAGGGAGGGAGGCCGTGAAAGCAGAGTGCTTGGAGGGTCAGTTGTGTTCGCTACTGGAAGGAGATGGGAAGCCTTCTGAGGGATTTAAGCACAGGAATGACATGATGGATTTATGGCTTAAAATGAGTCCTTTAAATTTGAGAGGCAGGGCGGGGACTGGTGGGGGATAGGGAGGGAAAAAATGAAACAAGATGAGACCGGGGAGGGAGACAAACTTTAAGAGATTCTTCATCTCAGGAAATAAACTGAGGGTTGCTGAGGGGTTGGGGGTAGGGAGAGGGTGGTTGGGTTATGGACACTGGGGAGGGTATGTGCTATGGTGAGTGCTGTGAAGTGTGTAAGCCTGACGATTCACAGACCTGTACCCCTGAAGCAAATAATACATTATATGTTCATTAAAAGGAAATAAATAAATAAATAATGAGTCCTTTAGAAAATGAAATTTGCCTGGACCATGGCATCTGCCTGGGGCCACTTAAAGGGGTGGTAAAGGGTCATCCTGGGTTTGAGGGTTCTTTAGTGAAATGCATGCGTCCCCCCTTGCATCCTCCCCAGGGCCTCACAGAGCTGGGTCTGGGGGTGGTTTTTCCTGCTACTGTCCTGTAGAGCACTCAGGGCCCAGGGGCGGAGGGTTTTAAAGAAAACGGTGGACAGGCAGCCTGCCTGTGTTCTCCCTGCCCCTCCTCTCAGCCACAGAGCCTGCGGGTGCTGATCATCACTCTGGCCCTGCTCTTGGCTTTGCTGCTCTTTGAAAAGCCTTGTCCAGCTCCTGAGGCTCTTCAGGAAGCCACTCAGGTGCTGACGATGCGGCAGCTGCCTCAGTGAGGAGAAGTAGAGCTCCCCTGAGGGGAGTGGGTGCCATTCAGTGGCCCTTCTTTGAGATTTCAGAGGCATGGGCAGGGTGAAATGGAGATGCTCCTTAGCAGGGAGAGCACAGGACCAGAGGCTGGGAAGTGGGGTCTTCACCCCTGATACTCACCCTTGAGATGCAGGTGGTCAGTGGTTGAGATGTGAGATTCGGGAAACAGAAAAAGGGAGGGGGGGTCGCCTGGGTGGCTCAGTCGGTTGGGCGGCCAATTCTTTATTTCAGTTCAGGGCATGATCTCAGGCTCTACACTCTTTGGGAGTCTGCTTGAGGATTATCTCTCCCTCTGCCTCTGTCCCTCACCCGCCCACATTCTCAATCTCTCTTTTTCTCAAAATAAATAAATATTTTTTAAAAATGGTCCATCTAGGTGGCTCAGTTGGTTAAGTGTCCAACTCTTGGTTTCAGCTCAGATGTGATCTCAGGGTTGTGCGATCAAGCGGGGCATTGGGCTCCCTGCTCAGTGAGAAATCTGCTTGAGTTTCTCTCTCCCTTTGCCTCTGTCCTTACCTCCCCCACCCCCACTCTCTCTCTCTAAAATAAATAAGTAAATCCTTTAAAAAATACTTAACAGCAGTTTAAAAAATAAATTAAAATTTAAAAAAAAAAAGGAAAGAAAATATGTGAGATTCGGTGTCCTCATATCAGGAATTCTGCCCTTCTGAGATTGGTCTCCCGGAACCAGCCCAGCTGCACTCTCTTAAGGACAAAGGAAGGTCGGACATTTCATGTGCAGGTATCAAAAGTTGTGTAGAATAGTGACAAGAGCATGGAGGCAGAGAAGTTTGATTCGTGTTTCTGCCAGACGACCTTGCCCCTGTTATTTTTCCTCCATTTTGTCATCTGCGAAATGCCTCCATCATGGAATTAAGGTGAGGATTCCCTTACCTTATTCTGTATTCTGTATCGTTAAAGCAATTGAACAAGGAGGCCTTGACACTGAGATGTCTCTAATACCTTCATTACCTACGTGAGCAAACCAAAACCCAAGCCAAAGGCAGTGTCTTAGTATTGAGAAAGTAACACTGAAGACTAACCAATCGCCAACGGGCAACTAAGTTTTCTCAAATAAGGCAACCACTTAAGCTGCAGCCAGTCAAATAATTACCTCACTTTGCCCCCAGCCCCCCTGCCCCCCCCCCCCCCGCCTTCTCTCTAAGCACCTCCCTCCTAGCTCCAGGTAGGTGAAGCCCTCCTAACCGCCTTCATTTTGGGCAGTGCCCAACTTAAATCTGTATTTGCCCAAATAAACCCTTGAAATTTTTAATGTGTTTCAGTTTCTCTGTCCCAGGTCTGCTTTGTTCTAAAAGGCAAGGGTAGTACTTTGTGTTAACAGTGTCTTTCTTTTGTCTGGTCACTACCTGAATGAGCTCCCAGAGACCGTCCCATGAGACCTTGACTTCATTTCCTACGAATCATTTAATCCCATATGATGGCCGTGGTGTGGGGAAGGTTTGAAGGTATCTTTTCTACCCTTTAGGCATTGTCCCCAAAGCCAGCCACTCAACGTAGGTCTGAGTAACTAGATCCTCAGCCCATGAACCTCATGGCCAATGCCATGGTCAACAGAGAGCCTTTCCCTGGACCCACCACCTCACACTTTTACCCCTCCCTCCGAGGCCCGACCTTAGCTATAATGTGGGTTATAAGAGATGTTGCCTTGTTCCTTTCTGTATTGGGAGAGGAACTTGGAACATGAGAGAGATGACAGGAAAGGGGGAGAGAAGCCCCTTCCCTCACGTGGCCTTAGAAGTGGTACCTTTTCAGTCAAGACTAGGCAAAAAGGGGTTAGAGAAAGCAGACTGCAAACATGCCTGAAAAGTTTTGGGGAAATTGTTAAAGTTCTTTTATGAACACACTCCCTCTCCCATCTTTTTTTTTCTTTTTTCTTTTTCTTTCTTTTTTTTAAATTAACATATAATGCATTATTTGGCCCAGGGGTACAGGTCTGTGAATCGTCAGTCTTACACAATTCACAGCACTCACCACAGCACATACCCTCCCCGGTGTCTATAACCCAGCCTCCCTCTCCCTACCCCCCAACCCCCAGCAACTCTCAGCCTCTTTCCTGAGATTACGAGTTTCTTATGGTTTGTCTCCTTCTCAATCCTATCTTGTTTCATTTTTTCCCTCCCTTCCTCCCATGACCCCCCACCCAGCCTCTCAAATTCCTCATAGCAGAGAGATTATATGATAATTGTCTTTCTCTGACCGACTTATTTCACTTAGCATAATACCCTCTAGTTCCATCCACATTGTTGCAAATAGCAAGATTTCATTTCTTTTGATGGCTGCATAGTATCCCATTACATGTATCAATCACATCTTCTTTTTTTTTTTTTTTTTAAGATTTTATTTGTGTATTTGACCGAGAGAGTGAGAGAGCATAAATAGGGGATGGGGCAGAGGCAGAAGGAGAAGAAGACTTCTGCTGAGAAGGGAACCCAATGTGAGACTCGATCCCAGGACCTTGTGATCATGACCTGAGCTGAAGGCAGATGCTTAACTCACTGAGCCACCCAGGTGTCCCTCCCTCTCCCATGGTACAGCACCCTTCTTGCACCCCTCCCCTTCACCCCCTACTCCTCCTGGTGTGAAACTTGGGCTGTGCCCCGGGATGGAGTTGGGAGCTTCTAGAAGATATGGACACCTTCAGCCCTGGTCAGTTTGTCCCCTGCCTGTAGAGCTCCAGTGTGTCATGATGCTAAAGGAGCTTTTCTGACTTTCCCACCTTGTGAGTCCTGATTTTCCCATCGACTTTTTCTTTGTCTTCCTTGGAAGACAAGTGAAGAAGAGTGGGAGGGAGGGCAAGCAAAACCTGCCCTGCCATGTACCTAAGGCAGGTAGCACAGTAACCAGCTTGAAAACAAGCGCCCTGCCACCTGCGCTCGATAGGAGCGGTGGTCTCTTATCTTCTACGCGTGATCCCGGAGAGACAGAGACCGGGCTGGTGTCTGGACTGACCTGTCTGCTTGCCTCGCAGTGCGGAGGCCAGATTAACGGCGGGGACATCGCCGTGTTTGCGTCGCGCGCCGGCCACGGTGTCTGCTGGCACCCGCCGTGTTTCATCTGCACGGTCTGCAACGAGCTGCTGGTGGATCTGATCTACTTTTACCAAGACGGAAAGATCTACTGTGGCCGGCACCACGCCGAGTGCCTGAAGCCTCGCTGCGCAGCCTGCGATGAGGTCAGAGCGCCCTACGGGTGGGGTAGGGGGCGGGGCGGGAGAGGCCAGCCCCTCCCATCGCCCCTAGGTCTTGCCGTAGGCCGCACTTGGTCCCGTGCTCTTCTGCACCGAGGGAAACCAGGGGCAAGCTCTACCTTCTTGTATTAAGCCTCGCGGGAGAAGCCCCAGCCTTCCCTGGCTGCTGGCCCGTCTGGAAGTGGCTGTGTCCTGGGCATCCAAGCCAGAAGGCAGTGTCTGTAGCTGAGAGTCGCTGCCACTAGGGCAGTTCCGAACTGTCACAGAAAGGCACTGGGCCGCTTTAGATTTCAGCCGGGAGTAATCATCAGTCATGGTGTGGCCCTAAACTCTTAAAATAGTTGGGATTCCTGAGCTCCAGTGGGACAAAGTGTTTTGAGAAGAGGGACATTTGGTGGCACAGTTTAGTGTCCCCATGATTTACAAACGTTCTGATGGGGATTCAGGAGGCAGGTGCATACACCCTTAGGAGAGAGCCCCGCTCTGAGAGGTACTTGAATTTGCTACCCCAGGTCAGAAAGCGGACTAGAACCCCCAAGCCTGTGCCTGGTGTTTTCTCCCACCAGGAGCACACCCAGACATGATCTGTAAGCTGCAAGAAGAGAATAGCTGTTTTGGCTTCGAAAGTTCAGAAATTATATTCCTGTAAAAAGTAAAAAAAAAAAAAAAAAAGTTTGGAGGAGAAAAGAGAGTATTCTAAACCTGACCACCACTTTTATGGGAATAATTTGGGAAGGATGTTGGATTAGGGGTTTCCTTCTGCACAGGGTGGATTTCTGGTTCCATCCGACCCTGCGAACAGTGGTGTGGGTTTCTGCAAAGCAGCATCCCCTTTCTCAGCCACAGCCCACTCCTACCTGCCTAGGGAGGATTCGCTTTTCTAGGAGGAAGTTGGCCAGCCTTAACTAATTTGGATTCTAATGCTGCTGGTGATGTTCTGGAGAGACACTCTAGATGGGTATTTGGGAAACTGAATTCAGTTCCACCCAGATTCAAGCAGCCACTTTACCTTCCTGCCTCAGTTTCCACTTCTGGAAATTAGTGCTCCTGATACTTTATTGTTATCTAATAGCAAGTAGAAAATGATGATTGAGGTGTTTTGAAACTCTTGTTCATTGAGATATAATTAACCGAGCATAAGATTCACCTTTCTTGGGTGTCCAATTTGGTAGGTTTTAGTATATTCATAAAGTTGTGCAACTCTCCCTGCTGGCTAATCACAGGACCTTTTCATCACCCCAAAAGAAACTTTGTATCGATTAGCAGTCTCTTCCCTTCTCCCCCTTTCTCCAGCCCCTGGCAGCCACTAATCTGTTCTCTGTCTCTATGCGTTTACACATTCTGGGCGTTTCACATAAGTGGAATCAGACAATGTGTGATTTTTTTCTGGAAGTCATCTTTCACTTTGTGTAATTTTTTGGGGTTAATCCACACTGTAGTGTATAGGTATATTATTCCTTCCCAAGGCTGAGTAATATTCAGCCACGTGTATAGGTCATGTTAGATAAAGGCAGTTAATGGACATTTAAGTTCTTTCCACTTTTGGAAGATTATGATCAGTGCTGCTATGAATGTTCATATGCAGGTTTTGTGTGGACATATATTTTCTGTTTCCTTGAATATATACATGGGCATGGAATTGCTGGGTCACGTGGCAATTCTGTGTCCAAGTTGAGGGAAGGCAGACTTTCTTTCAGAGAAGCTATGGTAGTGGGTGCAAAGCGGTATCACGTTATGGTTCTTTTGGTTTGTTTGTTTGTTTGCTTTAAATATTATTTTATTTTATTTTCGATGTTCCAAAATTCATTGTTTATACACCACACCCAGTGCTCCATGCAATACGTGCCTTCCATAATACCCACCACATTATGGTTTTGATACGTCTGTCCCTGATGGGTAATAACATTGAGCATCTTTTCATGTGTTTATTGGCTCTTTGTGTATCTTCTTTTTTTGGAGAACTGTGTATTCCAGTCCTCTGCCGGTTTGTTTTGTTTTGTTTAATTGACCAATTTTTCTTTCTATTCTAGAGTTGCTTGCGTATTCTGGATACCAGTTCAGACTGAATTCTAGTTGTCAGATACACGCTTTGCAACTATTTGCTCCCATTTTGTGGTTACAGTTTCACTTTCTTGATGCTCTTTGAAGCACAGAAGTGTTTAGTATCGATGAGGTCCAATTTACCTTTTTTTTTTTCTTTTGTTGTTTACACTTGCAATGGCATAGCTGAGGAAACGATCGCCTAATCCAGGTCCTGAAAATCTGCACTTGTGTTTTCTTGTAAGCATTATAGTACTTGGCTCCTTTGGTCTCTGATCTCTTTTGAATGAATTTTTGTATATGACTCGGATTCGTTCTTTAGCATATGGTTACCCAGCTGTCCCAGCCACATTTGTTGAAAAGACCGTTCTTTCCCCCACTGGATGTTCTTGGCATCTTTGTTGATAAGCGGTTGGCCATAAATGTTTGGCTTTGTTTCTGGACTTTCAGTTCTCTTCTATTGATCTGTATGTCAGTTCTTATACCAGGACCACACTGCCTGGATTACTACGGTTTGTAGTCAGCTTTCAAGTCCGTGCTTTGAAATTTAACAAGTCTATCTTAGAGGTCAGGACACAAATGCTTCCTAGGGCAAGGCAGGTTGTGTACATGAAGGTGACTCATTTTAAGACAGTAGCGAGTGGTGAAAAATTGGAACAAATTGGAGAACTGACCACTCATCTAGAAGCAGGAGTCCTCCTTCTCAAATACTTTGTTTTCAACAAAGAAACTAGGAGTCTAAGTGTTAAGATGACATTTCTTGTTTTAAAAAAGATGTTGCATCAGCCAAGTAAGGCATGGACGTGCTGTCCAAAGTGCCCACAAGCCACCCGTGTCTGGTCTTGCTTTTTATTCTTCAGGGTAGAACTTAATTTCTCTTATTAAAATGCGGTTCAGTTAGTATCTGGCCAGGCCAAAATCTGTGGTTAATGGTGCTTTAAGCAAATCCCAGTGCGCTCACTGATACAGAGGTAGGACGGGGCATATACCGATAGATTTTTTAATTGAGTGAATTGTGGGGAAGAAGTAGTTGCTTTCCCCTCTTTCTAGTTTGGGGCCCCCATAGCTCTTCTCCATCAAAGTGCATTCTCCTGGCTGGGTGTTAACCACTGGTCCTTTGGCTTCCCCTTCCCTAGATCATCTTTGCAGACGAGTGCACAGAAGCTGAGGGGCGGCACTGGCACATGAAACACTTCTGCTGCTTCGAGTGCGAGACGGTGCTTGGCGGCCAGCGCTACATCATGAAGGAGGGAAGGCCCTACTGTTGCCACTGCTTCGAGTCCTTGTACGCCGAATACTGCGACACCTGTGCCCAGCACATAGGTGAGGCGATGTTTGGAGCTCAGCTCAGTCCTGCTCTGATTGGGTCTCCTCGGTGTCTGGTGCAGTTAGAAGCCCTTTGGCTCTCAACTCATACTGGCTTAAGCGAAAAAAAGGGAATTTCTTGGCTCATGTTTCCGGAAAGGCCAAGGAATGGGCTTGTTTCAGGTACGGATGGCTCAAGGGTGTAAAGTCTGAAGGTTATATTATCCTTTGTGTCTCAGCGCTGCTTGCCTTCTGTTGGCATCGGTAAAAAGCAAGCTGCCTTCGCATGCTGGCTAAGAGGACTGCCCAGTTATACAGAACCTTAGCACTTGCATTCTCAAAAGGAGTGGGGCCACGTCTGTCCGAGTATCCAAATCAGCTCCTCCAAATACGAACCTTAGCATCCCTGGTTTGGTCATGGGTTCCACCCTGGAAACAAGAGAAGAGGGTATTTCGGTTGGTCTGCCTGAGTCATAGGCCCACCCCCGACATGGGGTTATGTGATGTACAGCTCCCCTACTCGGGAGATGGGGAGAGGTCCCAGAAGGAAACTCTGAGGGAAAATGTAAACAGATGTCTTCCACAGTCTCCTTGGAAAACTTGAGGATCAGCAGAGGGAGGAACCAGCATAGTCCTCTTGGTAGGAAGGGGTTGTCAAGAAAACCAAATGGTTTCTGGCAAGCATGTCCTAAAAAAAAATCAGCAAAAGCTGACCCAGCCAAATACAAAGCAAGAGAACCTGAAATAGCTTATAAGCCGTAAACTCCCCCAAGGAAGCAGCAGATCTGAGGTGGTGGAAATCATTTTCCCTTCGCAAAGAACCGATCTGTTCAACCCTTCAATACTCTTCCCGACCAGGCTGTGTCTGTGGCTTCTTCATCCAACCTGCCTGTTCTGGCACCTTGAGAAGGAGCCACCCTTTAAAAAGGAAAAGAAAGAGTTGGCAGGGGGTGCCTGTCAGGAGGCCAGCAGCCTGCTCTTCCCGTGGCTTGTGCCCTTCCAAGAAATCTGCTCAGAAGCTGCCAGCTTCTTGCCTCTGATGGGGAGATGTGGAGGTAATCTGTCTGGGAGCGCATTTTGCCCCACGCCAAGGATTTTATCGGGAACCAAAACAAGGGACATGGCCTCCCTGCCTGGTCAGAAGTGATATATTCTGATAAAAACCTAGCTAGTCCTTTAGAGAGCTTTGGGAGCTGGTAAAAATCACAGCTTTGCAGACAAGGCACCTACGGTGTGCTCCGGGGTCCTTTGTGGTCCAGCAGTCTGTCTCCTGGACTCAGGCCTGTTTCCAGGAGGTCTTTCGGGGCTGGAGTCCCTGCCCGGGCCTGGGTGATAGTCCAATTCACCTCCCCCTGCAGCCCTGACGGCCTCACCCTCTCACGGCCTGTTGCCTCAACCAAGGACCCACCAGCTTTCCTTTCTCACAAGATCAAAACAAGGAAACAGATGTGCTTTGATGCTAAGAGTTAGGAAACGGGGAGCTCTCTGTGGACAGGTGGCTGGCCATGTGACAAAGGCCAGGTGGGCTGTGGCAGTAGGGGGAGGGGGGAATTGTGCCGGTCTCAGAGCCAGCCTCGCTGTGCGTGGATTCTGGGTCCACCAGTAGGCATCGAGGGTATGGACGCTCCCCTGCCTCCACAACAACCCCCTTCTCACTAGTGTTGCTGTTTCTTCTGTCCCTTTGCATTGAGGCTTCATAGTCTCTCCAGAAACTGCCACTTAGAATGTTTGCTCAGCAACTTGGAAGAGAGAAAAATCGGTCTGTCACCACAGCAGGTCCACCTCAGAAAGCCCCTCTGTCGTCTTCTCTTTCTCTCCCCTTCTAGCTGTTCACCACTTTGATCGGCAGTGCCTTCTCCTGCCACGTAAATCCACAAAAAGGCATCGGTGTTTTTGCCAGAGAGGGGGACCTCTGGGGCCTGCGGTGTTATCACTGCTGTGGTTCAAATGTGATCCCTGGTTGGTTTCTCCCTTCATCTACTTTTCTGTGAAACCTCATGTTCCTGCAGCAGTGAAAGGGTGTGCTATGTGTACCCTGCATACCACTATCTCCTGGTGCTTTGCTCTGACCATATTACACAAATATTCCATATTTATACAGCCGCTCAGAGTGGACCGTGCATCAGGCGGCCGTTGCCAGGGCAACAGTACTTTTGCCTGCGCACCGCCGAGTAAACAGTCCTATAAACAGACCGAGGCTAGAGCAGCAGTAGACACACACCCCCTCCGAGAAGGGCTTACAGAGCTTAGAGGGGGGAATTAAAAAAGGAACGCTTAGATGTGGAACAGCACAGCCCTTTTCCAGATGTTTTGAGTTCAGGACCAGTTCAGAGGACCGTCTGACATCAGGGATGTTGCTCAGGGACCGCATTGCCTGGCCTCTGGGGCCGTTCTGTCTGTCACCTGCCTCCCCTCTGCTCGCCTCGCCTCACCCCAGCCCAGCCTTCTACAAGGCCGCATCCCCAGAACTGGGGCCCCACTGCCACATTGGAGCACAGCTTCCTTGCAGAAGCTCGGAGAGGCAGCTGGTGGGGGACAAACCCGGGAACCAGGCTTCCCGTGTGCCTCCGACAGGGAGCGGGTAAGGCTGCCGCTGCTGGGGATGTTGGGCAGCCGGGGATGAGCGCAGCCCTGTGCAGGGGAGGGCGGGGAACACGGAGCCAGCCCCAGAGCCTTTCCTGGGCTGCACCCAGGCAGTGGCCCTTGGAGCAGAAAGGGAGCTGGGCATCAGGAGGTAATGAAAATGGGAGAAAAAGAGCAGTGAGAGTGGTTGGCAGATACAGGTCTAAGCACCGTCTGCATATTAACTCACAACAGCCCTGTGAAGCCAGACCTGTCATCATTCCGGTGTTGCCGCAGAGGGCACTGAGACACAGAGAGATCAAGCCACTTGCTTAGGGGTCACACAGCCACCGGGCGGAGATCGGACCCACCGGGCCGAGATGGGACCCTCGGCGGTGGGCTTCAGCAGCCGTGTCACAGCCGGCTGGAATGGGATGCAGCCGGGATGGGAACCTGCTTTCCTCCAACTCTTCACTGACTCCTGAAGCCTCCCTCTGCAGGACTCTAGAACTCGGCCTTCTGCCCGGCCTGCCCTGCTTTCTCCCAGGAGCCTGGGGACAAAGTGTGGATGGAGCCGCAGCTCTGGGTCCCCTAACTCTGGGTCCCCTCCCTAGCCCCACCCCGGGAATGCTCTGATGAGAAGGCGTAGATTCCACAGTGGCCTCTTTGCCTTCAAGTGGCCTTTGTAGCTCTCCTGTCCCTCTAAAATTCCCCTCTTCGTCCCTAGGGCCAGACCCCCAAATCAACCGAGACCCCTTAATCTGGTGTAGAGCTTATAGGAGAGGTAGTGCCTTGTGCCTCTCTCTCCCTGGGCTCCAGGGACCTGAAGGTAGGGGCAGGGGGCAGAGGAGGCCAGGACAGCTGCTTGGCTTTTGCCCTTTGTTCTTGTCCTTCTCTTTAGAGGTTGTTCTCCAGTTTCTCATTTACTACCTCTCCAGACACAGCTCTCAAGGTGATTCCTGGAAGATCCGGGCTCCGGACTGTTAGCCCCTCAAGGTGGAGGTTCAACACTAGAACTCCAGTTCTGGAAAGATTCTTATTATCAGAAATCAGGAGTCTTGGGGCGCCTGGGTGGCTCAGTGGGTTAAAGCCTCTGCCTTCGGCTCAGGTCGTGATCCCGGGGTCCCGGGATCGAGACCCGCATCGGGCTCTCTGCTCGGTGGGGAGCCTGCTTCCCCCTCTCTCTCTGCTGTCTCTCTGCCTACTGTGATCTTTGTCAAATAAATAAATAAAATCTTTAAAAAAAAAAAAAAAGACATCAGGAGTCTTGCACAGGTCCCCTTCCATTCTATAGTGCTTGCATGAGACTGCATCCCCCACAGGATCTCCCCAGAGGAGGGGGGACCCCCCCGCCCGCATCCAGACTTCCATCCTACCAGCTTAGCAACTGCTGTCGAAAGAGCACCTTGCTAAGATAGTGACGTAGGGAGGCGCTCTGGGGAAGTCCACATAATTCTCCCATTGGACTAGTTCCGGTCTTGGGCCCACTCTGAAAGCAGCCACCAGATTGGGCAATACAGTTTTTTACTGCTCAGTACTAGGTCCAGGCATGGCTTTAGCCCTGCCCAAAGCTCATGGCCCAACGGTGGCAAGAAGTTGGTGGCCCACAGAGAGATTGAGGCCTTGAACCAGCAGGGGGCAGAAGAGATGCTGAGAAGCAAAAGCCCTTGGGCCTCTGGAAGGTTCCAGCAGGGCAGGTGTAACAAGATTATGCAAACCGGGGACAGCCCTTGCTGGGGAGCAAGTGTGTTTCTTCCTTCCTTGATGACAGTAAGCAAAAGGTATGCATGCCTATGGAGGCTGCTTTTGATGAACCACACCCAGGTTTTTCCTCACCAAGTGTTGAAATCCATTTTTTTGTTTTCCACTGAATTGTTAACAGTGATTTTTTTCATCTGAATGGCCTGTGGGGGTACAGGCTTCAGGAGGTCCATTCAACCTATAAAGAGACCCTCTGATACATCAGGCCATGTTCTGGGAAGTGCCACAGAAAATTAAGGACTCTGTCGTCCTAGAGCTTCCCTTGCAGTGGGGGAGAGAATTAATAAGCAGATACACATGTAGTCGTGTGTTGTCAAGCAGGGCTCCTGCTCTGAAGGAAAACACAGCAGGTCAGGGTGAAGAGTGGTGGAGAACATGCTATCAGGTGTGTAGGGGGACTTCTCAAGGAGTTGGCGTTGGAGCAGACCCCCAGGGAGTGTCAGTGTCTCAGTTAGGAGCAAGACTTCCGGGTACAGATCTCACCCGAGATTCTTAATTGCATTGAGTGAGGCAAGTTACTTAATCCTCCTGTACCTCTGTTTTCCCATCCGAGAAATGGAAATCCTATTAGAAACCTACCTCATACAGTGGCGGGGTTAAATGACTTTACGTATATGCAGAACACATAAAGCAGTTCTATATCTTGTGTTAGTAGCATGATTATAATTTTGTCGGGGAGAATCTGTCCCAGGCAGAAGGATTCATGGGCAGACCATTTTGATCTAGTTTTTTCTCTGCTCGGAGCAAATGAGTTCAGAAGCAGCTGACTGGTAGAACAAAGGGGTTCTCATAAAGGGACGTGAATACCTTCTGTGTGAGGTCCTGATTATTGATTTATTGTTATTTTATTCTGTATTTGGAACCCTGGGCCAAACCAGGAAGTTTGTGTTTCACATCCTAATATAGGCCTCCGAGCAGCTTGTCAGCCTCTTCATGTCTTTTCCATCCCTAGGGATCGACCAAGGTCAGATGACCTATGACGGCCAACACTGGCATGCCACGGAGACCTGTTTCTGCTGTGCTCACTGCAAGAAATCCCTCCTGGGGCGGCCCTTCCTCCCAAAGCAGGGTCAGATATTCTGCTCACGGGCCTGCAGTGCCGGGGAGGACCCCAATGGCTCTGACTCATCCGATTCGGCCTTCCAGAATGCCAGGGCTAAGGAGTCCCGGCGCAGTGCCAAAATCGGCAAGAACAAGGGCAAGACGGAGGAGCCCATGCTAAACCAGCACAGCCAGCTGCAGGTGAGTTCCAACCGGCTGTCGGCCGACGTGGACCCCCTGTCACTACAGATGGACATGCTCAGCCTGTCCAGCCAGACGCCCAGCCTCAACCGGGACCCCATTTGGCGGAGCCGGGACGAGCCCTACCATTACGGGAACAAGATGGAGCAGAACCAGTCCCAGAGTCCCCTGCAGCTTCTCAGCCAGTGCAACATCAGAACTTCCTACAGTCCGGGAGGGCAGGGGGCCGGGGCCCAGCCCGACATGTGGGCCAAGCACTTCAGCAACCCCAAAAGGAGCTCATCACTGGCCATGAAGGGGCATGGTGGCAGCTTCATGAAGGAATGCCGAGAGGACTATTACCCGGGAAGGCTGAGATCCCAGGAGAGCTACAGCGATATGTCGAGTCAGAGCTTCAGTGAGACCCGAGGCAACATCCCAGTAGCCAAATACGAGGAGGAGGAGGAGGAGGAAGGAGGCATAGCCACTCAGCAGTGTCGGACCCGCCATCCCATCAGTTCCCTGAAGTACACCGAGAACATGACGCCCACAGAGCAGACCCCTCCGGGCTCCATGGAGTCACTGGCCCTGTCTAATGCAACAGGTAGGTTCTGGTCATCTGGAAAACAGAATGCAAGAGGTAATGATCTCTAGGTGACCCGAGGCTGGTCTTCAGGACTTTCGTGTTGTTCCTGCCATGTGCTTTCCTTCAGCAGGGTATTGGAGAGGGGAAGCGTGGTTTCAGATGGCTTCTGTCCTTGAACACTTTCCCTGTAAGCAGAGCCTGAGGCAGGGATGAGGATGTCTGGGACATGGTGAGGGCAGGCTCCCGAGGAAGGGGAGTCAGAGAGACAGGCTGGCATTGTGGGAGGAGCCACGCAGAGAATGCTATCTGGGCTGGCACCTGACTGCAGCCTGACCCCACAGCGGGCTCTGGAGGATGGGTTGCATCGTACAGTTGGCTCCCTCTTGCAACAGGGGTTGACGGTCCCGCGTACTGTGTATCTGTCAGTCACGGGCCTTGGGCTGCTAGAGAGCGGCTAGAGGGCCGCTAGAGAGCGGATGAGGTTGTGGGTAGGGACAGAGGGCATGGCAGGTGCTGTTGGCCAAGGACAGCACTCAGGAGAAGAGGCAGCTGTGAGCCAGAAGCTGTATTCGCAACACCGGGTCATGCTTGAGACACCACGGCATCCGTGACAGCTTCTAAGTCTGTCCCAAACCCCAGTATCTCATTAGGAAGCTCATTTTAATGTGTAGATGGAGACCAAAGAAATGTGGGCAGAGAGGAGAAGGGAAGTAGGCTGAAAAGGAGCAAAGGGGGATGAGAGAGAGAGACTATCCAGTGTCTGCTTTCTCCAGACAACTGGTCCAGCCCATGGGACCTGTGGGGACAGATGTGGAAGTTCTCTAAGACGGCACTCCACAACGTGTAGTCTGAGCGTGGAAGCTAGCCACAGTCTGCAGAGAGACAAGTACTAAAACTCACAATGTCTAGGAACTCTTGGAACGATCTGACCTTGCTGCAACACCCAAGTGTGTGCTCAGCAGGCTCGTCATCTTGGACCAGTTGTGGACCAGTCAGGGTGTCGTGCACCCCGCGAGTGAGTTGTGTGTGGCATGGGCTGTGTGTCAGCCACTCTCAGGACGGTCGTATATCCTCCCACGGTGGGTTGAAAATTAAAAACGGGTCCTTCGCCATCGATAACTGAGAAGGACTGCCCTGAGATGTGCTTCCCTTATGGGTGGAGCACCCGAGGAGGGGGACGCATGCCTACCCCCTTACATCAGGGACCTCAGAGTTCTGTGGGTCTTGGCAGTGCTTATGATGAACTTGTACGTGCCAGCCCCATCCGGAGGTGCCAGCCCCAGCTCAGCTCCAGCGGGTCATTGCCGTGTGCAATGCTATTTAATTTTTCACCCAGCAGCAACGTAGCTCTTACCCAGTGCCAGACTGTGTTCTACGCACTTCATAAATATTAACTCACTTAATGAAACCCTCCCAGCCCTAGAAAATGGATATACTATTCAGAGTCTCCTGTCAGAACAGAAGAAACTGAAGCATAGAGACATTGGAGGATTTGCCCCCAAGTCACCGGCTTTTAAAAGGTGGAGTGGGGACTTGAACGTGTGCCTTCGACCCCCCCCCGCCCGCCCCGGGCGGTGCTGTTCATCATACCAGGTGGCCAACACTTCCAGTTCCTCCAGATGAACTAAACATGGGGATTTTTTAAATGTGAAATCTACTTAAACTCTGTTAGACCAGCAGAACAGGTCTCTAAGTCCTAGGGGGTCTCCGCAGGATGTTTATAACCCTTATGCCTCTGAGAGGCATTCACGTCTGTGATCTCGTGAGTCCTAGAGGACAACTAGCAGGTATCGTTACCCTCCTGTTTCAGATGAAACCAAAATGAGGCCTTCGTGACTAAGCACCTTACCGCGTGTTGTAGAAGCGAGCAGTTAGTGCCGAGTGATGACTGCCTGGCTTTCAGCCCATTGTGTGCTGTTCTTGAAAAATGTCTATGCTATAGTTCTTTAAGAGGCCAGAAGATAAACAGGTAATTCAGCCTCGGAAGCAGCATTTCTTGAAGCTAGACCACGTGCATTTGACGTTGGCTGCTTGATGCAAACGTGGACTCCAGGGCGTCCCCTCAGACCTCCTGCACCAGAGCCTGCGGCGGGGGGGACCCAGGAACCTGCATTTCAACCAGCTCCTGCTGAAGCTGATGCAGCCACTGTCTGAGAACAGCTGTCTGTGGGCTTGTCTGTTTGACTTGATTGTCCTCCTGCGGTGACTTAGGAGAAAATCAGGAGATCCGGGTATTGGGAAATATTGGAAGGGCCACGTGGTGTATGTTTGAAGAATGTACCATCTCGCATCCTAAAGAAGAAGCATTTATCCCCATGATTTTCTATGAGCTCTTGGACAAATCACTGAATGTCCCTCTGACTCTGAGATTAGGAGAAGTCTCCCTGAACTGTGTCTGATACTGCTACCAAAAAAAAAAAAAAAAATTCCTGAAATAAGCGCTGCCCCGTGAAGCCAGTAGCCACATGTGACTGTTGAAATTCGGATTCATGAAAATTAAGTGAGATTAAAATTTCGGGTCATCAGCTGTGCTAGCCCCATTTCAAGTGCTCAAGAGCACCAAGCAGAATTTGATATTACATTTAATTTCAGTAGCCACGTGTAGCTAGTGGCCACTTTTACTGGACAGCATAGCGGGCCGGAGGGAGCTGGTAGGATGGGCCCAATGTTAACCCCATCCTTAGTCTCCTGGGAAGTTCTCACATGAGCCCCAGTCCTTCAGATTGTCAGTTAATGGCTTGGAGGACTGGTTCAAATCCAGCCTTCCTCATAGCCGAGGCAGGTGGCCTTCCAGAAACTGCTTATATTCTGTAAGGCTCAGTCACCTCACCTATGGAATTTAGTGAGTAACAGGACTTCCTTCAAAGTGTTTTGGGGAGAAGTCTATGATAATGCATTTAAACTCATTAATATAGTCTTTGACACAGAGGACCTTCTATGAGGGTCACCTGATACTTTTTGCTGTGACTGCATTTTCATCATCCTTATCCCAAGCATACTGGTACACAGATTGGGCCTCCACAAATGTTTTGGCTACTGACATCTCCCAGCATCCACCAGCTGCGCAGGTTTGCATTTTTAGGTTTACAGTTGTTCCTGTGGGACGCTCTCCTTTTTTAAACCAGCATGCAAAGAGCATGAGAAACAGGGAACTGAAGAAATGCTTTCTGTGCCCCTGTGTTTCCATAGATCGGTCAGACACAGCCGTATGGAAGAAAGATTGCAGCTCATGTTCTAAGCATTGCTTCGCCCTTGGTCACTGGAGCAAACCTTAAATAGCCTTCTAGATCCCCCACTGCACGCACACACACGCACGCACACACACACACACATGCATGCATCCAAGACGTGGTATTGACTAGACTTGGAAACGGTCATTTTGCTGCCAACCCCCATTGTTGCATTTAAATTTTGCTAGAAAATTCCCTCGTCTTTTGAGAAGGCAGTGCTCAGAACTGTGTATCTTTAAATCCTGGAATCCCAGTCTGTGAGTAACAAGTATGGGTCATAGAAGGCTTAGCCAAAACACCTTAATCCTCAGGTGAAAGCTAGTTTTCTAAATAATGGATTTTTTTTCTTCCATCGTCAATAACTCATGTTATTGAATAAGTTTGTCGTGTTTAATCTGGCATAAAGCATGATCTGATCTTGTTGTAGGCAGCATTTTTCCTTCGAACAGATCTAGAGAAACAGCACCAGGGACTTGCCAGCCTTAGATCTGGGCTTTGCCCCTCCCTCATTTGCTTAGAACCGGGAGCACATTTCCCCTTGTCCCTGGAAAATACCATCCACCCGTTAGGCTCACACGGAGTGAGTCAAGTGAGCACAGTCAGCCGTTGACACCAGCACCGTGTGGAGCCCTGCAGAAGCAATCGAACCCTCTCATTGCCTAAACGTGCATGCAAAGCTGCTTGCGGCCTGGGTGACCCGAGTACTGCACATAGTAATAGCCCCGGCCACTGGTATTGTGGGGTGGTTGGGCGCGTACTAGATCGATTCTAAGGGCTTCGTGTGAACTAGCTCACCATATCTCGAGGAGGTGGACCCTGCTGTTAGTCCCCTCATATGGATGACCCAAGTGAGACCCAGAGAGGCTGTGTAGCTCAAGGCCACACAGCTTGGAAGTGGAGGAGCAGGAGACAAATGCAGGCAGTCTAGCTCCAGGCCTGTGCCCCCAACACCGTGCCATGGACATGTGCACGGTGATGATAGTATAACGGGTGACAACTGTAAGACCACAGACCATGGTCTGACAGGATGGTGATGTCCCATGTAATGTCTCCCTAAATCCTCATAACGGCCCTGTGAGATAAGTCTGACTATTTTGCCCATTTACAGAGAAGTATGCTCAAGTCCACAGGATTTGTGGCCTCCACGTGGTCACTACTGATAGCCAGGATCTCAGCCTGCCAGGCCCTCGCTCTCAGCCTCCTTGATAGAGTCCCCACAGGAGGGGTCATGGTCACAGTCGGGATCAGGATTTCTTTTCCTCTTGCAGCCAGTCTGCTGATGTCGGTCTGGCCTGGGCAGGGCAGGACCAAAGCTAGAGAGCACGGCAGAAGGCAAAGCTGGTGATCCTAGAGGTGACCTGCCTGGGTCAGGGGAACTTAAAGACAAAAGAGAGAGGTGTATATGTGCTGCCGAAGCGAGCACCAAAAGAGAGAGGTGTAGATGGTCCAGGGGCGGGCGCCTGGTGGGAGGCCCCTGCAGAGAGCAGGGGAAGGCTGTCACGAGAGTCAGGGCCACCGTTCAAGTCACAGCGGAGCCAGGTGAAGAGTAGAGTTCAAATCGGGACCTGTTGCCTCAGGCAGAGGCCACACCAGAGGACAGCAGGACATGGTTAGCTTGTCCCCAGCAAAGCGCTCTGGAGTGCAGCAATGAGGCTGGGAACACGGCTCGTCCTTGAGGATCAGCCACATGCCGTGAGGAGTGGCTGCATCAGGGAGAGCTGGGACCTAAAGGAAGGAAATGCAGGTGTGGATGGGAGTAAAGAAAGGACAGTTTCTGTGCATTCATGCAGCCAGCCAGTGTGACTTGAGGGCCTACCCTGTGATGGGCTGTAGACCAGTCTGCCTGAGCTGGAAATTGGACTTTGTGGTTTAATACCCCTGTGGCCTTGAGCTTACCTTTTCGATGCTTTAGTGTCTTCATCTCTGAAATAAAATGACAGCAGTGCCTTATAGGGTGTTGTGGGAATTAAAGAGTTAATTCCTATAAAGAACTTAGGACAGTGCCTGATGTCCACTAAGTACTCAGTGCCAGCAAGAAGGTGCCACTGCCTGTGCAGCGGTTAGGGATACAGTGCTGAGCAAAAGTGGACAAGGAGCCTACCTTCCTGCTCCTCACAGTCTGGAGCAGTTCGATAGATTAGAAGCATCGAATTGTGCAATATGAAATTGAATCTGTGGTAAATGTGGGCTAAGAGGGCATGCAAAGAGAGACAGAGCTGAGGCAGGAAGGTTAGATCGAATGTCCTGAAAAAGTGATGCTTAAGGGACAAGGGAAGGAGGATTCCAAGCAGCAAGAGCAGCATGTGCAAAGGCCCTGTGGTAGGAATGTATGGGAGGTATAAACACGTGAAAGAAGGCCCACAGTGTAAACAGCAGTAAAGACTGATAGAGGAGGACCCACCGATAGGATGGTGACCTAGGAGAGAAAATTGGCAGGTTGACAGCAGTGCCCTTGGAGAAGGGTTCTGAGAGACAGGATCAAGTCGAAAACCTAGAAATGTGTAAGAGTTTGCTGACTCTGATTTTTGACCCAGGCCACCATCAGCTAAAAGCACACATGTCATTGGCCTGGATAGGTAGAGACCCCACCGAAGCAGAAGTTCGAATGGACTTCCTGCTGCCTTTGATGAGTGTTGCACAGTTGTGGCACCGACACACCTTAGCAGCGGACACTGTGTTGTGCAAGACCAAGATGCATGTGCAAGATGTCCTGATGGCCAGGGAGTCATGGGATAACTTTTCAGCCTTGCTGGCAAACTGGGAGAGAACCAGAGGACAACCAGGGGTGGAGGGGAGCTGAAAGAACCAACTGGAACAGCTCACTTGACCAAGAATGTCTGCAATGCTTTTAAATCCTTGTAATGCAAAACATTTCTTTATTTAATTCTGGGCGGGAACATTGCTCCTTTTCTTCTGCATAGTTTGGACGTGTATCCTCTACCCCAGTTTCTTTATTTAAATGGTGGGGTAAAACCTCCTAACCAGCTGCCCCACCCCCCCAAACCTCCTTCCCCTCCACCCCCCTCTTACTTGAGCAGCCACACCTCAGTCATGCCCATGAATTTCACAACCCAGATCCTTTGTTCATCCCTTCCACGGGGAAGGATGGGTGGCCCTGTGGGGAATTACAGGTTAGAAGACCCAGAGTCCTGTCAGTTGGCCTCACGACCAGCGCCAAGAATATGCTGGGATTGTCTTCCTTCATGAGAACAGCAGAACTCTTGTTTGCAAGTGTCAGAATCCCAACCCAACTGGTGTAAACAGATAAGTTTGTTTTCTTTAAGTCAAGTGTCCACAAAGTTCACAGGATTTGGGTTCCGGGAACAGCTGGATCCAGGTGCCCAAATGATGTCGTTGGGACCACCTTCTTTCCATCTCTCTCTCTCTCTCTGGGTTCTTACTTCCTCCCCACTGGCTGGCTTCATTCTCAGGTGGGCTCTTCCCAGTGGTGGTTGAGATGGCCATGGGCAACTCCAGGCTAACACCCATTAGCATGAGGTAGTGTCACCCAAAGCCTCAGAATGGGGTCCCATTTGCCTGACTTGCATCACCTGAAAATTCTTAAAGGACCTCCCATGGTGGAAGGAGCAGAGGAATGTTCGCTCTGATTGGTCCATCCTGAGTCACGTGCCCATCCTGGGACCTAGGGGATGGGGTGCAGCCCATCCAAACTGCAGGGACTAAGAATGGAGATGGGCGTCCCAAAGAGAAATCCAGGTAGTATTTTCGAAGGAAAAGGGATTTTACTGCAAAGAAGTAAACGGCACACCAACCGGCTCCTGAGCCTATCCCGTCTGGGGCATTGCATCCCTCCGGGACTGATCCCAGATCCGGTTCCTTCCTCCAGAAGCTTCATCATGTGAACTTGACCTCATATGTCCATATGTATGTTTGCCATGGTTTTCTGGAGATAAGGGCGCATGCCTCCATGGTGATTTTAATGTGGGGAATTCAGGATGGCAAGGGGATGTTTTGCAAGGGCACATTGGACAGAACCCAACCCCTCAGCTCAGTGTTGAAGGTGTGATTCAGGTTTCTGACTGGTTCCATGGGGTGACTTTCTCTGTGTTCCTTATGGAAGCGATGCCCCCTTACTGGTATTTCATGACTAAATCAGACTCATAGACCAAGGCCCAGATGAAAAGCAGCAGAGTGAAAGTCATGGTAGAATCTGTTTATCTTGCGTTTCTCTTTTTGGGTCAATTTCGTGCTGTGTGGAAGCCGAGGATATTCTCAGGGCCAGGTGAGAGGGAGAAGGGGCAGTGGACAGAGCAATCTGGACAGAGCTCACCCCAGAGGGGCCGATGCATGCCTGCTTCAGGTCACAGTCTCACTGACATTTTCTGGGTTCAGAGAAATTTTTCCAGTGTCCTGGTTTTTAATAACCATTCGGGAGGCTTATTTATAACCTCCCTGGGCATGGACAGTCATCTCCACCCAGAATAAGTAACCATGGTTGCTGACAGGAGAGAAAAGGTTGCTGATTTTATTCATTTTATTACTGAAAAGGCAACACAGGAAAATGGGCCCAGGGTGGAGGCAGGGGGCCGGTGGGCTCCTCAGACTGGTACAAGATTTTGTAAAGTAAATTTTTAAAGGACCTGTGTGCATTTCTCTTGGAGCTTTTGAATGTAGGAATCTCACAAAAGGAAATAACTTTGCTCACATTCACTTGGTAAGGGCCTTGAAACTCAGGTTTTTAGGATTTATTTTTTTAAATGTGGGCAACTAGGAACAGGTACAAGAGAACAATTAAGATATAGGGGGAAATATATCATAGCTCTTACCTCTTGACAAGTGCTAGAATTTTGGTGAATTTTCACATCTTTTCCCTGTATACCAGCGTGTTATTTTTTTCTGAATTGCAGACATTCTGAATGTTCTGGGTCCTGACTTTCTTCATTTGCATTCTGTTATTAGCTTCTTTTAATGGCTTTTATCATATCACGTTTAATGGCTGCGTTAATATTCAGTCGAATGGACGTCACCATGTTCCTGGAACCCTTAGGAGGTTCCCAAACCGATTTGTATTGAAATCTACATTTCCTTTGACTTGCAGCAACAAAAACATACTTTTTTGACTCACTCTTTCCTTATAAACATAATCAAACCTTCTAAATATTTTGGCACAGTTTCTCGCCAGATGCTGGACCTCCTCACAAGAGCATCTCCTCCATGAGTATTCTAGTGGGACTGGGAGGCCCGTCAGCGATTCCATGCCAGCCATCCTGGCCCAGCCACCCCTCCTCTGCCCAGACACAAAGTGCTTCCCGAGCAGTAGGAATGAGTGTGATTAAAACCCCACTTCGTAGTACAAGGCACCTGGGGCAGCTTTGGGGAGTCTGTTTCTTCATGTAAACAGTCACCATCACTCCATCAGTCCGTTACTCGGGGACCACCTACATCACATTGATCTGGGATGCTTGTCAACAGTACATGTTCTTGGCTCCATCCAAGTCCTGCAAACAGAATCTCTCACCGGCCAGACCTGGGAATCAGCATTTCTAACAGATGCGCCGACAGAACTCTTAGGTCCGTCAAGTTTACAGAACACTGAGCTAGAGAAACCCAGATCATGCCTGGGTAAGCAGCCCTCCCTGCAGCCTTGTCTGTGGTTAGAAGTTTCTTCTCGCCCATGGTACCCCTTTTGCATCTTCTCTTAGTCATGAGTCTAGCCTCCTGTTTGGACAAAAGAAGAATTGGATTGTGTTTCTTCTAAAAAGCTCTGAAGATATCCCTGACCTCAGATAGCCCTTGGTACTGTAAATAGCATCTTAGCAAGCTTAGAGCCTGTTATCTGAAACACGGAGGGCATGTTTCTTAAGCACTCAGTCTGGGCTTTTATGAAAGAGAGTGATGCCTGCCAAGAGCGTTTGGTGGTTTTGGTATTGTCATTGAAGGCAGCAGGAAAGGTGAACAATAAAATACTCTAACTCTAAATAGGGCCTGTTTTGGCTGGAAATCGTTGTGCAAGGGAAGGGCCAGGAGACCAAAGTTTTCATGAATTGGAAGTGGGTTGATTGGTTGGGTAACTTAGAATAATTTTCAGGCACATCACCGTGAACAGTCACGTAGGGGGTATGTGTGTGTGTGTGTTCCCAGCGGTGTGCCGCCAGGCACCTCCTCCCGCCTACCCTTCCCAAATCAAAACCAGAGCATGCGGTGTTTCTGGGAGGCAGCTGCCACAAATCAGGCTGAGTAAACAGGCGGGGCACCATCTAGAAGATAAAGTCTGCGTCTTCCAACACAAAATTACTAAGAAAAAGCCTAGTGTTTTCTTTGGTACAAAAACTTTTAACAGCTTAAAAATGTCCTGCTGAATTCCCCTTCCACTTAACTAGAACAGACCCATTTCCTCCACTCCTTTCCTGGGTTCCAGAAAAGAGCCTTTCTCGACTCTGGGCTCCCTGAGGGTTTGATGGCCCAGTTCGTAGATTACCCAGCTCCTGTCTTCTCTTTTATCTTTTATCCCTCCCACGTACAAGGACTGGGGCAAAAACGTGCTCATTTCGCTCTTTACAGAAAGCAGTAGAACACGTCCTTTGGTATATTCCTTTCTGTTCTCTGGGCCTTTCGTTGGAACAGCTCCTTGACTCTTCAGCCCTGCAGAGTATAAGGGATTCCTGCTTCTTGGACTCAGCCGGTCCCGTCCCGTCTGCCCGCAGAGGGTGTTATCAGTCTAGGGCCACCTGGGAGGTCTTTTTCTGATTCTGACGGCCTGTGTGACTGGCCCTGGCAGGGATTCTGTGCTCCCCAGTGGTGAGCATGCCAGATCTTCCCTGGGCGTCTCAGCCCCGCAGGAGCAGACTACCTAATGGCTGCCTTAAAAAGGGAGGCGCGGGAGCCTGCTTCCCTTCCTTTCTCTCTGGCTGCCTCTCTGCCTATCTGTGATCTCTGTCTGTCAAATAAACAAATTAAAAAAAAAAAAAAAAGGGAGGCGCTGATTTTCAAAGGCAGGGAAGTCCAGTTGGGGCTTTCCTTGTGTCTTTCCCTTGGAAGCAGATTGAGCTCAGAACTGGAAGGGAGAGGAGAGAAAACAGCCTAAAATAACTCATTTTTTAAAGAAATGTCTTTCTTTATATCTGGATACTGGGTCCTAGGTAAGAAGATCAGACGAGAAATTCCCTTTACCTGGGATACACACTCAGACACAAAGGCCCCTACGGTGTGAGCAGGGTGGTCTAGGTCAGCGGCTCTCGGCAGGGGTGAGTGGGGAAGGGTAGGGATTTTTGTCACCTAAGGGACATTTAGCAATGCTTGGAGACAATTTTTTTTAAAGACTTACTTATTTTAGAGAGAGGGAGAGAGCACAAGTGGCTGGGACTGAGGGAGAGAGAGAATCTCAAGCAGACTCCGTGCTGAGCACAATGATGAGGGGCTTGATCCCACAACCCTGAGACCGTGACCGGAGCCGAAACCAAGAGTCAGACACTCAACTGGCTGTGTCACCTGGGCACGCTGCTTGGAAACATTTTTGATTGTCACAACTTGGGGTGCAGGTTGCTAGTAGCTTCCAGTGGGTAGAGGCCAGGGGTGCAGCTCCACAGCCTATAATGCACAGAACAGCACCTTCCCTCCAACCAAGAGCCATCTGGTCCCATGAGCCAGTAGCACCAAGGCTGAGAAAGCTTGGTCTGGACTATTGCCTTGGAAATCATCCCTTCCCACGGCAGGCGCTTAGAATCCCATCTGAGGAGGGCCTGATGGCTTGAGAAGGCGCCTCCCAGGCCGGGCATTTCAGAAGAACCCCCTGCAGCAGAATGAGCCCGTTGTGTTTCTTGTTCTGATCCCGGCTGCAGCTCATGCTGGGATTTAGTGTTTAAGAGTCACAATGACCTGGCTGAAATCCCACTGCCGCTGTAGCTGTGTGACCTCAGGCTGGTGGCTTAAACCTCTCACCCCCTCAGCATCCCCTAGTGAGTGTTATTATCAATGTCGGACCTCTGGGGCCGTTGTGAAGCGTGGGGTAATATGCAGAAAGCACTTCATTGCATGCCTGGCACATGGCAAGTTCAATATTGGAGAGTTATTATTATTCTTATTATCAGGGGGCCCCAGAGTGCCGACCTCCTGCCACCTTCCTTTAACTGTGTCTCAGCCCGTTGCTCACTTAACCAGGGAGAGGAGAGAGCGAATGGAATTCAGAAATCCTACGGTGCAAGGGTGGGAGGAGAGACTGGTATGGACGTGATGGGTTGTGATGCCTGGCGGTTCTGCCGAGGTCAGCAGTCCAGACCCACGCGGACACCCGCAAGTGGGGAACCCTGCTGTTTGGAGCTTCAGGGATGATCGCAGCAAGAAAGAGCAGCCCTTTCTCCCTGGATCTCAGTCTCCAGCCTTCTCTGAGCTTAAAGAGGCTACCGCCATCTGTGGCCTAATTCGGCCGGTGTAACACTATTAGTACTAATGGAGCCCACCCTCCCTGTGTGAGAAGGGCCCCTGCCAGCTCCTGGACTTCAGCCTTTGCTTCCCTGAGACCTCCCTTCCTCCCCCTCCACTGCTCCCCACCCCCCTCCCCAGCATCAATTAACTTCTCAGAGAATTCCCATTCGACATAGTTTACAGGAGTTGATTTGTTCTTTCCATCTGTGGATGAGAAGCAGGCCCTGCTTGGGGCCCTGAGCCGGGAAGACAATGGGGACAGACAACAGTGGGAGTTTTCCATGGAGATCGTTATCAGCCGCAGGAGCAAGCCCAGCCAGGCCCTCATCTGCAGATGTGTTTCAGGCTCGGGGCCCTTGCGGGGGGGACTTCCAGCCTGGCTCCAGGGTTCTCAGACAGTCCTCCGTGCAGCCCAGATCTCACCATCCTTGAGGGAACGGTGAGCTGTAAGTGGCTGGGCTTTCTATCGCCTTGAGCACTGTCCCTTGTGGCTTGCTTTCTGCTCGGGATTAGGGCTGTCCAAGAAGCAGATGGCTTCCTCTGCCATTCTCTGCTCTCTGAATCTGTTTATTGTGGGGGCCTCAGTCGTCAGGGACCCTGGGTGCCACACTTTTATCTGCCAGTAAGAGATGGAGCACATCAGGCCCGAGGACAGTTTTTACTCCAGCTCTCCTCCGAGCTCCAAGACGACCGTTAAAAAAAAAAAAAAAAAGAATTTTAAATTCCTCTTTCATGGGTGCACAGAAGTACCATCTACTCCCCACCCCCATCCACCCCTTTTGTCTTCCACCAGCTGAACCCAAAGTCCCCCTGGGAGCACTGAGACGTAAACACTGTCAGCCCAGCCCCTAATATCCTGTACCACAACTGTAAACACAGGAGAAGATGCCACATCGTCCCTCGTGGCATTCCCCCAAGATCTCCAACACGCTGGGTTTCTGGAGTTGCCATTCAGAAGAGGACCATGCTTGCGTGTCTTCCCCACCCACCCAGAATCCCAATATCCCTTTCTTATCTGTCTGCTATCCTAGAGTTTGACTCAAGATTGTTTGGGAAACAATAGGGAGGAGGAGGACATTGTTAAAAATCTTGATTCTTCATTCTTTTATATTCATGTATTCAACAAATATTTATTGAGCATAAATAGACATTTATAGACATGGGTGAATGAATCCGACCCAGTCCCTATGGGGGTCAGAGCCCCAGCAGGAAATAGGCAGCACAATCAAAGAGTTATGAAAGGCTAATGAAGGAGGGCTGCTGAATAGAACTAAGGACTCAGGGAGAGAACTGCAGCCAGCCTGCAGCCTTGGGAGGGAACCAAGGCAACACCTTGACCGCTCTCACTCTCTGCACTCCGATCTCCTTCCAGAAGTCAAGCCCCACCCACCAGAAGCCAGAGAAGGAACACACACACACACACACACACACACACACACACACACACACACAGATTGTGATTAAGTGCCTGGAAGGAAATGAGCAGGGTCAAGAATAGAGAATGTTGAGGGTTAACCACCTAAAAAGGATGACCAGGAAGCTCTCTGAAGTGATATTGTAGCAAGAATTAGATAAAAGGACTTGGTCTGGCGCAGGAAGAGGAGGGTAGGAGAGGGAGGCCCCTATTGGCCTTAGGAATGGCATATGCAAAGGCCCTGAGGCAAGTGAGAACTTGTGCAGTTCCAGCAACTGAAAGCAGGCCAGCATAGTTGTCAAGGGGGAGAGAGCTATATTTAGAGCTGTGAAGCAGTCACATTTTATTGCTGGCTCTGTTTCAACCTCCTGGAATCCCTCTGAGAACACTGTCCTCGTCCCCTTTTTCAGTGAGGGTGTCTTAAAGTAGAAGAAGTCAGCTGACTTGCACAGGGAGTGGAAAAAGCAAATGCAAGCGTACAAGGAAGCATTAGCTGAGAAATATCATGCGGTGCGGAGTGTGAGGGGAGGACATGCCATTTAAGACAAAAAATGTTTTGTTCAGAAAAGTCTGTGAGCTCTTTCTGTTGATCTTTCTATTGCTGTGGCTTACATTTACTTTCAGTCTTAGTCATATCCTGGGTTTCATATATGCAGTACATTTGCATATTACCCCAGGTATCCAGGCTTAGCCACGCAACTAATGCATAAATCTGATTAATGCAAAAGTCTTTCCTTAAGTAAACAGTAATCCTTGAAAACATATGTTATGCAGAAGTATGATTCACAAAACCTCTTCTTTTTTTATTGCACAAATTAGCCAGTATTGGCCCTGGCAAACAAAATCCAGGATTTTTTTGGATATGTTTGTCTGTCTTTAAGAAAGATTTTTGGCTATGTTTGTCTGTCTTTAAGGAACCTCTGTTCCCAGGTGTATGTTGCCGAAATTACAGAAGGCTTTCACTTTACCTTCAAAGCTCTGGGTCGGTCCACCTTTTCTCGAAATCCCTGAGGCCAAGACCCAGAAGTTCAGCAGGAGGATTTTGTGTTGCTGGGAGGGGAAGTTATCGTGTGACATTGCCCTTCTAGAATCTCATCACTGTGGTAGGACAAGAGATGAGACCTTCACTAATTCACAGTTATGTCACATTCACTGAGTGGTGACCAAGGCTTATCCTTAGCAAATCTCAGGAACCGTCACATGTTTGAGGCCCTTGGCTGTGACTAAGATGGAAAAAGGAGCCAATATCTCATGGGATTTGCCACCTCAAACTCAAAAGGTTTAGAGTGAATACTTAACACCTATTCTAAAGACAAGGGCCACCCGGCCTTCTGAGTCTTGCTTAAGGGAAAGTGTGATTGGACACCTATGGGTGAGATGTAAAGTAGAGGCTAAAATACTCAGACACTGCTTCTCTGTCTTGGTCATACATGGAATCACCCAGGGAATATAAAGGATGCAGGTGCCTCTGCCCCATCCCTGAGAGTCCAGTGTAACTGATATCTGGCATTTGGTTTGGGCCAGGGGATATTTTCATGCTCCCCAGTAATTCTATCAAGCAGGCAAGATTGAGAAGGAAGGTATTCAGGCAAATCCAAATTTTTCATTACGTGCATTTGTTTCTAGCTTCTGGGATGATCCATGAGGTGGTTCTGTTTTTACTGCCCTACTTTGGCCCTGTCTCTGTGAAGTACCGCAGCTTAAGGGAGAAAATGTTCATCTGTGAGCACACAGAAATGTGCCCTAGGAACATCTGTCCTCTATGAAATTCTACCCAAAGGCCCTAGAAATTGCTATTAAGGTGATAGTCTCAAGAGTTGGGTAGATTCCTGTTAACTCTCAGCTCTGTCTGTTACCAGCTCTGTGACCTTGAGCAAATGATCTAAACTTCTTGAGCCCGTATTCCCTCACCTATAGCCATCTTAGGATGAAATGAGAAGACACTTAACACGGTAAACACAAACAATGTGTGTTGTTTCCACATCAGCAGAGGTGGGGAATATTCTCAGGACCCATGTATTTTGATTCTGTTGTAGCTAAGGACTGAAGTGGAAAAGCCAAGGGGACAATAATAGCAAAAAGAAAAATTACAGCGATTATCCCCTTCTTGGAGATGAGAGAACCAAGAGTCAAAGAATTTCAGGTCACGTAGCTAGCGAATGGGCTAAGTGGGGTTTGCCAGTCTACACATGTAACCACTCCTCTGTGTTTTCCTCCATCAAATAAAAGCTCCTGAAGAAGGAGAGGGGCTCCGGGTGACATCACCCCTTAACTGTGGCCCAAGAAAAAGTTGTTTACAGAAAGCTTAGGTCTTTCTCTGGTGGGAAGGGTTCTCTAGGGAGACATCAGCATGGGAAGCCAAAATGGACAGGGCCCACCAATGGCCTCAGGCCCCTCAAAAATCATCTTCCACACCTTTCACCCTTTGCTTCCCTTCCTCATAGCAGCCAGCCTGGGCTCAGCTACAACCGCCTTACGAGCCACCATTGCAGGCTGAGAGCAGCCGGCTGGGACAGGGGAGTCCCACCTCTTCCTCCTCTTGCTTGTTGCTTTGCTTTCTTCTGGTAGAACCAAGGTCCTCTGTCACGCTGCTTCAGACAGCGCTGACTCTGAGCAGTGTTTCCCACATTTTGTTGGGTTTTGAATAAGGCATGCCCTCCCTTTAACAAACTAAACACAAGACTCACACACCCCCACCCGCTCAGAGTTCCTCATTCTTTGCAGACCCCCCCGCCCCCTTCAGAGACCACCCTCTGTGCATCTCTGAGGCCACCAAGATCTCCCGTCACAAATAGAGCTGACAGCTGTGAAGCCTTGAGAGTGGGACACTGTGTTAACTACTCACATAGACTTTTCTTAGTTCATCTTGACAATAACGCCATGAGTCAGATGTATCATCTCATCTGTGTTTCACAGACAAGGAATCAGGTCTTGAAGGTGTTGAATAGCACGTTTGGGATCACAGTGCAGCTGGTGGCTTGGCTTGAACCAGGGTCCTAGCACCTAAGTCCTGTCCTTCTATACATAACCCGGTGCTTCTCGGTCAGGGTGAGTTTACTCTCCACAGGACATTCCGCAGTGTCTGGGAAATTTTAACTTGTCACAACAGAGTGTGGGAAGATACTGTATCCAGTGATTCAGAGGCCGAATCTGCCTTTTAAAGTGCCGGTAGCTCTCCCCCACTCTGCACCTCTCCCCACCCATCAAGGACGCAGAGCCACACCGCACCCCTCATGGATGATCGATCCCTGGTTTGACTTTGCTCAAAGCCTTACCTCCCCTTAGGAATAGAGGTTGAATCTGTCTCCGGAAGGTTCTTTCTGCCTGCGAAGAAGCTCCATGTGTGTGCTGAACCAACGGCAGGGACTCCGTTGCTCTGGGCGTGGAGAAAGCAGGGAGCACTCCTTGCCCTGCTGATTGGCTGTGGGCACTCTCAGACCACCCCAGCCTTCCTGCTTCCTTTCTCCTCTTCCTGCTCATCCTCTTCCGCCACCGGCACCTGTTCTCTGTGAGACTGGAGGCTCTTTCCATGGGGGAAGCCCGAAATGCTGCAAACTACAATAAAAAAGAAAAATGGGGAACTTCTTAAATTATTGTTTTAAAGACTTTATTTATTTGACAGAGGAAGAGAGAGAGCACAAACCAGGGGAGCAGCCAAGGGAAAGGGAGAAGCAGGCTCCCCGCTGAGCAGGGAGCCCCATGAGGGGCTCCATCCCAGGACCATGGGATCATGACCTGAACCAAAGGCAGAAGCTTAACCAACTGAGCCACCCAGGTGCCCCAGTGGGGAACTTCTTTAATCATATAAACTATAAGGAAATCCTCTCCCCCCCCAACACCCCCACAACCTCCCTGAGCCTCAAACTCCTCTTAGTTTAAAAAAAAAAACCGAGGTAACAAAACCTACTTCTAAGGGATTCGTGAAAATCAAATGAGGATGAATATGTAAAATTGTTTAGCGGCATGCCTTGTCCCTGGTAAATTATTCAAAAGGCTACTTCTTGTGAAATACCAATGAAGAAAAACTTACAAAGACAGGACTTGGCTGCAGAGGTAGGAGGAGAGGAGCAGGCGGACAGTGGTGGTGATAACGATAGTCTTGGTAGTAATGGCCTGAGTCACTAGATGCTGTGGGATGGGGCTATGTCTGCAGAGTTACGTGCATTAGCTCTTTCCGTATGGGTGAGGTCTGTTCCTATTCCCTGGGGCAGCCCCCCACAAAATGCTTCCCTTCTCCCTTCCCTGCCTTCTATTCCTCCGTAGCATTTAGCACTATATGCCACGTACTTTGTTGATTGTCTCCCTCCCCTACTGGGAGGAGAGCTGCTTAAGGGCAGAGACTGACATCTGGTTTGCTTTGCTCCCGTTGCCCTGGTGGCTGGAGCATTGTCTGACATATGGTGCATATTTGATCAATTTCATACAGGGTAGGCTTTCGTGAAATAGTTGGTGAACAAATGAGCCTCCATTTTACAGATGGGAAAACAGAGGCCAAAAGAGGTGAAGGGAATTGTCCAAGAGCACACAGTTGCTGAGAGGCAGCCCGATCTCTAGAGAGCCTTAGCCACCAGGATACAGCTCCTTGTACAGCATTGACCTTGTGCCACAAATGTCCTTGTGGCTCATACTTAACACCAGCCCTTGGGGTGGCCCGTCCTCTGTCTGGGTTCAGAGCTTGGGGTAAAGATGTGGGCGGAGATGGACCGCTTGGAGATCTGGAACCACCAACCCTGATTTCCCATGCCTCCCTGTGAACTCCAGATTATTTTTCATCGCAGACAGTTCCAAATAACTTAGCACAACATGTAGGGTAGGATTTGTCTTTGCTGTGCCTCATAGTGTTCTGTCAAGGGTAGACTTTGTGCTCAATATCCATGTCCTGGGCTCTGTTTCAGCCCCAGAAAAAGCGTCTTGCCTCTAGCTTTCCTGAGAGATGGGCCAAGGTAAAAAGCAAAGGGCTCCCAATGTTTTCCATGTAATTTTATCGTCTTCTCTAAGTTACAAACAAAAATAGTTTTTAAAATATTACAAAACCACAGAAATATGTAGTTAACCCTTGAAGAACACGGGTTTGGGGGTGCTGAGCCCCTGCATAGTCGGAAGTCTGCATATGACTTTAGAGTCCCCCAAAACTTAAGTTACTCAAAGCCTCCTGTTGGCCAAAAGCCTTACCGATGACATAAACAGTCAGTTAACACATTTTTTATATTAAATATATTCTATACTATGTTTATGCAGTAAAGTAAGCTAGAGAAAAGGAAATGTTAAGACATTCATAAGGAAGAGAAAATACATTTATAGCACTGCACTATTTAAAAAAAAAAAATCCATGTATAAGTAGACCCACACAGTTAAAACCTGAACAGGGGTCAACTATACTATATAAATTGCAATCGTCCCCTAGTTTGCATCCACCCATCGTTAGGTGACAATTCCATTAGTATTTGTCTCTGGGCATACACTGACAGATAAATAATTATAAACAGCAAAGTCATCATACCATTCTGCAATATGTTTTTTTACTTAACATTATATCTTGTTCATCTTTCCCTCTTGATGTATACAGCTCTAACTGACATGAAGCCATATAGCGTCTCATTGTGTGATGGTACCATCATTCTTTTAACACATCCCCTATTGCTGGACACTTGGATTTTTTGCAGCATTTTTCTGTTACAATCGTTTGTGTCCTTGTTCAGGTTTTTCCATAGGACCAATCCCTAGAAGTGGGACCCTCTGGACCAAGGGATAGGCACATGGCAAGTTTCTATAGATACTACCCAGTTGCCCTTTTGTAATTCCATTGAAAGAGGAGGTGCTCTGAGCTCGGCACATGGTAGGACCAAAAGTCCTGCTTGAAGATGGGGACTACAGAGCATGCCCAGCATGGTCCCCCATCTGCTCTGGTATTTGGGGGTTTTATGTGCTCCCAGAGCAAAGAACAGCTCTGATGGCCCAAGAGTTGGAGCCGGACCAAGAAAAATCCCTTCCTCGCTACCTTCTCCAGCAGCCTGATGGGTTTCTCGGGAGCTAGCCATCTGAACGGTTTCCAGGGGAGCTGGGTTGCCATCCACCCTGGCTGGGTTGGCACAGGGACCACACTTAGTGACAGGGGCCGGGGAATTAAGTCATCAGTCTTCACCTGCCAAGATCTGGTGGGAAAGGTAACACAAACTGGAAATCCTGCGTCTGAAAGCGGCTCAGGGCTTGGCAGGTCACAGAACCCTCGCACCTTTCTTGGCGCTGGCGAGGCAGAGTTCTGTAACAGGCGGCTTTTCAGACTCCAAATTCCAAGGTTGCCAACTAGTAAGGGGGCCTGACCTGTTTATTTATTCACACCCATCTGACTTCAAAGCAGTGGGTTTTTTAATTTAAAAGAGGTATCGAAATCTATCAGAACACTTGTTGCAAATGTAGTCTTGAGCCCTACTCCCCTAAGTCCTGAGGCAGTAGGTCTGGGACAGGAACTGGGACTCTGCATTAATTTTTTTATATTAACATATAATGTATTATTTGCCCCAGGGGTACAGGTCTGTGAATCATCAGGCTTACACACTTCACAGCACTCACCATAGCACATACCCTCCCCAGTGTCCATCCCCCAGCCACCCTTGGGACACTGCATTTAAAGAAGCCGCCCAGGTTCCTCTGAAACAGATGCTGTCAGGACCCCACTCTGTTTTATTTATTTATTTTATTTTATTTATTTATTTGTCAGAGAGAGCTTCCAAGCAAAGGGAGCGGTAGGCAGAGGGAGAAGCAGGCTCCCCACCAAGCAGGGAGCCCAACACGGACTCAATCCCAGGACCCCAGGATCATGACCCAAGCCGAAGGCAGACACCCAACCAACCAAGCCACGCAGGTGTCCCCCCACTCTATTTTAAAGTGAGCCTTCGCCATTCCATTCTGACTTTCGGGGGACAAAGCGCAAGCTAGAAGGTACCACCCGGTCCGCTTGTGACCAGCTATTGGTTCAGTGTAACAAGAAGTGACGAAATACACAAATCTAGCAATTAGGTTTCTTCTCTCGTTTTCTTTTCTTTCTTTCAGCAGACTACGTCCTTCAATGTTCCCTAACTGTCTGGGAAAGTCCTACGTGTTTTCATTTGAGATAGCACTCCAGGAATTCTCCTTGCCCTCTCGTTTACCCCCTTGATCAGACACCATTCCTTGGGGGATTAGGCTGTGTTCTGCTACCTGCCCGGTAATCCATACTGATCTGATAATGTGAGCTGTCTGTCTGTAGTCATAGAATCAAAATCATAAACTTTCCAAGAAATGAATGAAGGGGGTCAAAAGGTACAAATGTCCATTTATAAATAAATAAGTCCTGGTGGGGTACATGAGTGGCTCAGTCGGTTAAGCATCCAACTCTTGATATCAGCTCACGTCATGATCTCAGGGTCATGAGATCAAGCCCCACATGGGGCTCTGCACTCAGCGCAGTCAGCTTAGGATTCCCTCTCTCTCTCTCTCTCTCTCTGCCCTTCCCCCTGTTCTCTCTCTTTCTCTCTCTAAAATAAATAATCTTTTAAAAAAAAAATTTTAAAGCCGGCGGGGAGGGAGGTGCCTGGGTTGTTCACTAGGTTCAATGTCTGCCTTTGGCTAAGGTAATGATCATAGAATCCCAGGATCAAGCCCCACATCGGGCTCCTTGCTTAGCATGGAGTCTGCTTCTCCCTCTCCCTCTGTCCCTCCCTTCCACTCCTGTTGTCTCTCTCTCTCTCAAATAAATAAATAAAATCTTTAAAAAATCTTTTTTGATTTAGTAAGATAAATAGTAAGTCCAGGTGATATACAACATAAGGACTGTGGTTAATAATACTGTATTGTATATTTGAAAGTTGCTAAGAGAGAAGATTTTAAAAGTTCTCATCACAAAAATTGGAACTTTATATGCTGACGGATGTTAACTAGACTTACTGTGGTGATCATTTTGCAGATATACCTATATCCAATCATTGTGTTGTATACCTGAAGCAAATACAAGATTATACGTCAAATATATCTCAATAGAAACAAAAGACAAAAAGGCTTTTGAATCATCTTTAAAAAAAAAAAAAAAATTTCACAGAGTCAGCCGAGGGAAGGTTGGAGACTCTCTAGCACAGATTCAGAAAAGGAGCTGAGGTTCAGAGGGGAGAAATGATTTATTCCGTCTTCCCAGAGTGGGCAGCAGAGCTGTGCCTGAACTCCAGGTCCTTCCCCGTCCAGACCAATTACTTTTTCACTACCCTAGTAAACACAGTTTATAGGAAGTGTACGATCTGTGGAATTTCACAAAGGAAATGAAAGATTTGAACAAGGTAAAAGGGGAGTGGCCTCTCTGGTGGGGTGCGGGGCAGGGGGAGACGCATGAAACCCCTCCCATGGGTACGGAATTGAAAGGGGAGTCAAAAGTTCGGTCATCAAGATACACAGTAGTTCAAAAAAAAAATTAAAAAAAAAAAAAGATACACAGTAGTTCATCGCAGCCTTTTCAGAATTAAAATTCATGCAAAAATCCATGAGGAACAAAACTTAAAAACTGTATAAAGACAAGATCCATTTTACTGATTATTTCCTTTTTGCCCTAGGCTTCGATTTCCACTGCACATGCCCCTCTTCCAGAGACCAGGATAGAAATTGTAAGCAGACATATTTGGATTTTAACAGGAAATCAGTGCTGACCCACTGTTTCCCAAAATGTGTCCTTTTGAGTAGGCTGGAGCCAGGTGGGGAAGAGGTTCTATCGTCCAAGTGTCTCCTTTATGGTAATTTCTACTGCACTTAAGCAGTTAAAGATTTTCAGAAGTGTTCAGAAACGGCCAGACTTACTTGGGTACAGAATCCTTTCTCACTAATCCAGAAAGGATACTTTGTAAAAGTTCCCTCAACTCCCAGGCTGGGATGTGTGTGCCACTGGCAAGGTGGGGGGAGAGAGATCTGAGGGCTTTGGAGAACTCTGGATTCTCAGCTCCTCCTGGGCTAGCAGCTGCTTATTGCATCTGTGTGGAGGGTGAGGCTCGCCAAGCCCAGGCTGCCTCAGGAAGCCCGGTGAAGGGCACAGACCGAGAGCAGGAAGGGAAGTTTGCATGGCCAGGTTCAGTGTTTTTATGCTTTCTAAGAACTCAGTCCTGGTTTTGCTCTTGTCAGAAGCAGGGAAATGGGGGTGCCTGGGTGGCTCAGTTGGTTAAGTGTCTGCCTTTGGCTCACGTCATGATCTCAGGGTTGTGGGATCGAGCCCCACACCCGGCTCCTTGATCAGCTGGGCGTCTGCTTCTCCCCCTCCTCTGCCCCTTCCCCTGGCTCGTGCTCTCACGCACAAGCACACTCTTGCTCTCCTCTCTCCCTCTCTCAAATAAATAAATATTTTCTTAAAAAAAAGGAAAGCAGGGAAATAGGTTGGTGGCAGCCTCATTTATGTTGATAAGTGGAGAAGAGGGGAACAGGGCAGAGCAAGGCTGTACTTTCTCTCCCTCTTTCTCCGAGCTCTTTGGTCCCCTGGCCAGAAATTGGGGGCTTTACATGCTCAGGAACAGTTCTCTGCTTGGTCTGCGATCAACACCTTCCTGGATGTGTTATGAGAAACAAGCAAAACCAAGCTCTCTTTCCAAGTTCATGATACAGAAAAGCACCCAGACCTTTGCTGTTTCAAGTGTGGTCTTGTGGACCAACAACATCGGCACCTCCTGGGGGCTTGTTAGAAATTCAGAATCTTGACCCCAGCCCCAGATGCAGTGGACCCAAATTATCATTTTAAGAAGACACCTGGGGGACTTGCATGCTTTGGAAGTCTGGAGAACTAATTCAGTCCCTGCCTTTGTCACTGAGTCCCGTCATCATCCATGTCCTTGGGCAAGTTGCTCATCGTTTTGTCTTTCTTTCCAGCTCTCCACCTGTACGTATCACACTGCCTTCCCCTCCAGACACGGCAGGAGGCACCAATGAAGACTATCTTCGGTGTAAATGAATAGAAGTAATAATGGTTACTTGAAAACTTAATTCTTACCCAAAAACTATATTTTGTAGCTTAAATTTGTAAGATCTTGATGAAATCCCCAAACCATGTCTCTTTCTATACATGTATCGCTTCACATGCATTCATTGATTCATCCGTTTTCCCATTCTGTCCCGATCCTTTCAGTTCTTCATGCCATCCTCCCATCCTTTTGACAGCCACTCCGTCTGCCTGTCCATTGTATCTTTTCACCCGCAATCATCCCAGTCATTGCTCCGTCGTACATGATGTCATGAACTTTATGCCAAGAATAGCACTTTGTCAACTCCCGGCTCTGTGTAAGGTCAGTCAGATCTTGAGAAGTAAGGATCCCAAGCTTAAAAGAGGCTACTGTATACTCCCCCTCAAATCTGTAAACCACTTTCATCCAGACTTTACCCTCTTATCAAGCTGGCTGACCAGGGTGGGAAATGCACGTGCTTAAGTGGAGGAGGGAGGCTTGTGGACAGGCAGCTAGGATCCATGTGTAAATGTGCCCAGGGATGGGCACTGAATTATTGCACTCCTGCCCCACTCCCAGGTCAAGCACTAGACCACCACCAGGATGCAGAAGCCCCCCCCACCCCTCCTCTATCCCTCCCTCATCTCCAAAGCAAGCACTGTCCTAACTTCAAACAGTTCGGATTCGTTTGGGACGGTTTTTGATCTTACATCCCTGGGATCTTAGTGTTTGTGTTCCCTTGTGTCTGGCGTCTTTCACTTTCTGACCTTCACCCGTGCTGTTGCGTGTAGCAGTAATTTGTATTTATGCAATAGGAAGTTATCCATTAATGAAAAGGGTTTTGTGAATTGTGGCCACCGGATCAAAGCGCCAATGTGTGGTTTACGCTGGTTCTTTCCTTCTCTCTTCACCTCCTGTCTGTCAGATCTCTGACTGCCAGCCCTATGGCCATAGTCCTTGTACTCTTTCTACTCACCCAAATAAAAGGCAGAAGGTAGGAGTTCTGACATGGCTGCTGTGTGACCTTGGGCACATTATTCCTGCTCTCTATTACCCACTTGAAAAACTTGCATCTCAATGCCGAGCACTTTCATGTATGACAACAGACAGAGAAGTACTTGCAAAGTGACAGATACCGAGGGGAGAGAGAGCGAGAACATTCCATCTGACGTCTCGGCACCAGCACTGTTCTAAGCTCGGTGTCCTGACCCCTTCATTTTCACTGTCACCGGCAAGGAGGTGGAGTCCACGCTACTTCCCATTTTACGGATGAGGGAACTGAGGCACCATGCAGGCCAGGGCCTTGCCGGTGGAGGCATAGCTCTGGGAGATGGAGCCGGAAGGTGAACGGCAAAGCCAGCGCTCTTCTCGGCTCCCCTGTGCTGTCTCTCGGGGGAAGGGGGCTTTATTAATCCTGCAGACAAGCATGGGAGGGATACTTTCAAACCCAAAGTGGTCTGGAAAAACCTCCCCCTGGCTGCTGTTTGCCTCCCTGGCCTCACCCCTGTGCTCCAATGACACAGCCCTCCTGTCCCTTCTGAGAACACTCGGAACTTCATCTGGTACAGGATGTTCTCGTTCCCTCTGCCTGGAATGCCTTCCCCCACCCATGGCTGGCTCCTTCGCATCCTTGAGGTGTTAGGATAGTTATCCCCCACCACCACGGGGTTCTTTGCGGGCGCTCAGTCGGGGTACAGCCAGTCTTTAATTCTCTAAGACAACAGTTGCATTTCCTCCCTCCTGGGATTCCTCCTGGAGCAGCTGTACTGATATGTGAATGAGTCGTTCGTCTTCTCCGTAGTCACCAGAAAGAGTCTGCTCCCCAGAACCTGGCTTCGTCTAGAATCTTTGAAGAGACCAAATGAGTCTCGGAGACCCTGGCTGCCCGCTCTCGGCCGCTGGAGAGCCACTGAGCTTCCGCCCCGTGTTCCCTAAACACAGACTCCGGTGCGGTCTGCTCGTTGACTTGGGTGAATGGATTCTCGAAAGCAGCATGGGGTCAGCGTGAGCCCAGCGCAAACCCCGGCAAACAGTCTTCACCTGGTTTGAATTTTTTATGCATCCTTTCAATTAGCAATAGGCTTTGTGGCTACGTGGCCGCAATCCCCCACGGAGCTGGATAGAGGTTAAAATTGATCCCACATGTTTCTAAAAATGTCACTTCCTGGGCTCCCCCCCCACTGCCTTTAATACGTCGGTCTTTATTGGGGTAACTTTATGAGGGAGTTAATGAGCCATTCATCAGGTAGGAGGTGAGGGACCTCCCGTCTGCACCAAGGTTTTGATCTTGACCAGGTGCTGTCCGGTAGCTGTCCTGGGTGTGCCAGAAAAGCGGTTTTAGTCCTCTTGTGCCACTTGTCACTTCCCAGCGACTCTGGCTCAAAGGCAAGTCTCTGGGATGAATGCTGCTAAAAACCAGCGCCTCTGTTGTTGGGGAAACCGGAATTGGTCACGGCCTTCTTCAGAACCCGCCGGTTGTGAGGCAGCTGTTCCTTATTTTGGGCCGGTCTCACCAAGTGGTGGGGGATAGGGAAAGGGCCCTTCCCTGGAGGGGGATCCCGGCGGACAGCGGGATGGTGCGAAATTAGAAGCGGGCACCTCCTCCCGCTCCCTCCCCGACCAGCCCGCCTCAGCCTCCCCCTGGGCAGCAGCTGCCTGGAGAAGACGGTTTCTTGCGTCTGCCAGCACTTTTCCTGGAACCCCAGGAGCAGATGGCGGACACGTGACTGTGAGCACTTCTGACCAGCTCGTCCCTCGGGACCCACTAGACGGTCTGTGACCAGAGTTAAAGAAGGCAGAGAGCAGGATTTTGCAAGCTTCCGATGGGAGGAGGAAAATAAGGCCACGAAGACCTGAAACACGGGGAACTCTGGAAACCCACTGAGGGGGAGACAGACTGTCAGGAGTGCGTGAGCTGAGGGGAGTTCAGAGAGACAACATCTTGGGGTTCCCCGATTTGGGAGACATCGCCATGCCCAGCCTCGTGGGACGCACTCCTCCTTCTCTAGAAGGACAGGGTGTCCGGCCTCTCTGGTGGTCAGGCTCCCGTGTGCATGGTGGGGTGAAGCAGGGTTTACCCGGCATTGCTGCGAGATCAGGAGCAGAGTCCTTGTGAGGCTGTGGTCTGCGGCTCCCCCAGGACTGGGTCTGTTCGGACAGGAGTCCTCAGCTGGGGCCGTTCTTCTCCCACAGGACATTTGTCGGTGTCCAGAGATACTGTGTGTTGTCACACCTGGAGGGGTGTGCTGCTGGAGTCTAGTGAGCAGAGCCCAGGAGTGGTGCTAACCATCCTGCGAAGCACACAACAACCCCCATACAGGAAAAAACAAAAATTATCCTGCCCAGGATGCTAATAGTACCAAAGCTGAGAGACCCTGAATCCGTATTTGAGAGTGTGGTGTTTCCTGGAGTCGAAGCCCCTTTAGTTGCTAAGAAGATTGGCCCTGAAACTGTCACCACTCTGGCGCAGTGTTCCTCTCACCCTCAAGGGCATATGAATCACCAGAGAGGCTCCAGTGCAGAGGCAGGTCGGGATTCCGCAAGTCTGAGTACGACGCCATGGCCACTGGCCACAGGTCACACTCATAGTAGCAAGGAATTTTGAGTGTATCCATAATCCCTCCCATAGCCTCTCCCCTCTCCCTCTCTTTCCAGCCCCAGCCCCCAGCCTTCCCTGTCCTGCCCCGTTCGAACATTCCGTGCCTTGTCACTGAAGAACATGTGCTGGTGGTTAAACCCCACTGCCCAGATGACAGCTTCTCTCCAGCTGTTGCCAATTTGAAATTCTGAGTGTTGATGAAATCAATGGACTTAGTTGGAAAAAGGATCCCAAGGGACCTGATCAAACTACCCCTCCCCCCCACCCACATACACACACACACACACATTTGAATCAGCTTGTCCCTCAAAGACATATTTTTGCAAGCTCTGAGATACTTAAATGGTGTGAGCTCATGACTTTGGAGTGGCTTAAGCTTGGTACAGCTTCCCAGCGTATCCAGGCTCTAAACCAGAGGTTGACGGTTTCTAGAAAGGACCAGATAATAAATATTTTAGGCTTCATAGATCCTACGGTCTCTGTCATGACTGCTCATTCCCGCCATTGTAGTGGGAGAGCAGCTCTAGATGGTATGGTGGTAGTCCTGTTCTAATAAAACTTTATTGACAAAAGCAAGTAGTGGTCTGAATTTGGACCAAGGGCTCTAGTTTGCAGACCCGTCTTCCAAACAATTACTATTCGTGTCTCTGCTTCAGGGGGAGGAAAAAAAGTCAGAAAGGGAAAACCCTACTGTGAGCGAACTAAATCATCATTGTGAGTCGTAAATGTCTGGAGGGCTAAGGTGAGCAGTTCCTCTTTCTTTTTACAGAAATGTAAAATGGGGATGCACCGTTTAGTTTGGCAGAAACACAACTTTGTCCTTCTGTGCCAGTTTCTTTGGAGGGGAGGGATAGGACTAGGAAGGGCAATAAATAAGGAACAGAAAAATGCAGCAAAAGGCCTGCATTACCTTGAAGTCTTCTCTCTGGACTTGAGCACACACATACCTTCTGGTCTCGGAATAAAGAGAGGGAGGGAACACCACAAAGATTGCCTTACTTCCATCACACCAGGGCATCCTTTGAGGGTATTGATTTTTCTCGCTGTCCCCGGCTTCTCTGAGACCTTCCACTGGCAGTGCGGGTTTGTTGCACATTCTGACACGCTGGCGTTGCTTACAGCAGCCCGGCTGTAGCTTTGTGCTGACGGTTTAACCACAGAGGAGCACGGGCGAAATTCCACGCGGCCCTCTCCTTGGCGGGGCAAGGCCTGCGGTGCTAAGGGAACCCTGCGGCAGGGGCCGTTTGCTCTGGGCCACACCTATCGCTGGGCTAAGGATGAATGGAAGCCACTAGCTTCAGAGTCCCCATGGAGCACGGCTCACAGATCCTGCATTATTTGGGGAGGAAAAGACCCTCTCCGCCTAGGAAGAAAACAGAGTTCCCCTGGAGAAGGAATGACTGCCTCCATGGCTCATGCAGTCGATTGGGATTCTGCAGCCAGGTTTTCCAGAATGCGTTGGGGCACTGTGGTCATGCCAGTGTCGCCTGTGGGGTCAGACTCTCTAGGCTCCAAAGGGGAGCCTAGAGTGGGCGGTCTCCGCCTCCCCCACCGCACCTCGCTTGCGGGCACGCATGTGCACACATCCCGGCCTGGGCAGCAAGGGAAGTAATGTGTGTTTGTTGCAGCAGGAGAGAGTGACCTAGGAGAGCCGCATTTGGTTGGACTCTGTCAGTAGGCAGTGATTGGACGCGGAGACTCGGGCTGCACACAGATCAATGGAGTAAAGACGTGAATTTCCTCCGCGTAGAGAAGTAGTCCCAGGTGCAGTTTGGAGGCGCAAATTATTTTAACAGTGTCATGTCTTCAGTGAACATTGCCATCTGTCTGGTGGGGGGGGAGGGGGTTGTCGTCTTTCTCAGATTCTTTCATTCATAGAATCTACACCTTCAAGCATTTGTTTGCCTTTACAGTTGGCTGGGTATAAAACTCTTGGGGAACCCTTCCTTTCGTTGGCCGTTTGCGGTCCTGCTTCCTGCTTTCTTCCAGCATGTAGAATACCGCAGTACCAAGCGTCGAGTTGAGGGCTGCCCAACAGGAGTTGGCCTCTTGGAGGTTCTCCTGCCCTCTTGGAGGTTCTAGACTACCCAAGGAGTTAAAGATGCCGTAGAAACAACACAAAGTTCCTGCAGCTGTGATGAGGCTTAACAAGGAAAAGTACATTTGTCCTCATCTAGTGGCACTACAACTTCCAAACTCAGATACTGTTGTTATACCCATTTTAGAGATGGGTCTCTAGAGGTTCAGAGATTGCCCCCAGTCACCCAGCCCCAGAGGTGGCTCTCCAGTTTGGCTCGCAGGGAGGGAGGGACGGTTTCCCAAGTCGAGGTGTGATCTGGGATCGTCTCGGGGGCTTGGAAGCTGCTAATTTAGACATATCTCCAGAACTGTGATTAATAAGCCCAAACACTTTGTGCAGATCGAGGAGCTAATTATAAACCACCCATTCCTCAGCTTTAAAATTGGAGAGGCCCCAGATGGTAGGGCGCATAAAGAAGCACCAGAGACAATGGGATTGACAGGTGTGACCATGTGTTTCTGTTCCCGCGGTTGGCATCCACCCATCTGAATTACAGTTGGTTGTTCCTTAAGTCCTGGCCCACTCCAGGTCAGAGGCTAGCTGCTTTTTTCCTAGCTGTGGCAGTGGGAGGCTTCACTGACCTTGATTGCATAAATATTTACTGAGCACCAGTGGGGCACTCCTGGTTCTGGGGAAGTCGGGTGAGCAGGGAACGTGATCCTTGCTCCCAGGGGACATCCGTTCAACTGCAAACATATGAACTGAAGAAAACAAGTCAGGGTGGGGACCTGAGAAGTCAAGGCTGCAAAGCGACTGGTTGTTGGGAGGGGTACAGCTTGCTACTTGAGAAAGAGCAATCAGGGCAGGTATCTCGGAAGAGATGACATTAATGATGAACAAAAGCCAGCAGTGCAGGGGGGAGGGTTTTCCAAGGAGGGCTGGAATGAGCTGGCCGGTGGCGAAATGTATTGCCAAAGCCAGGTGAACTGGAAAGAGCATTTGGTGGGTGATCTAGGAGGCATCTCAGGGTTTTAAGATCTGCGTCAGGACTCTGGACTTTGCCAAGAATGAAATTAACCACAGAGACCTGTTTAGCAGCAAATGCATGATTGTTGCCCATCGGTGGGCCACATTGGTCATTCTGTTCATGTTCTGCGAGCAAGAGGACCCTGGAGACAAATCAGAGTTAATCAATCAGAAGGTTTATTCCTAAGTAAATTAATGTATTAATAATGTCTGCAGTGAGCAGGTAGCATTTACAATCCCAGCCCCATGTCTCCGAGGGAGTAGCCTATGTTTGGGATAAGTGAGATTAACAGTGGGCTGTGGGTTGAGCCCCGGGACCCCTCCTGCTCTTGACAGAGCCTTTTCCTGTGTGGGGGAGGGTCGAGATGGTTACGGTTATCCTAAGATCACCCAGAACACAGAAGTACAACACGAGACATCAAGATCACCTCCCAGTGGGACTGAAGCTGCCCTTCTTTATGTTAACCTCCTCATCGAAATAAGAAGAATCTGTTCACATTACGTGATGTCCTCAGAAATGACAGACTTGGGGGCGTCTAAAAGACAGGGTCAGGAAAACAGCTCGTGTGGGAATTTACGGTGTTTGCTTGCTTGTTGATGCCGACCCTGATTGCACTCCAGGGCTTCAGGAGAAAGCCCAGCAGAGATCACTGAGCCCACCTGTACAGCTTTTGCTTTTCCCTGTGATTTTGAAGAACTTTTCCCTTCCATACTGGATGGAGTTCGTCTGCCCCAACAACTCATTTATCATCCTTGGTTGCTGACCAGTCCTCTCCGCCCTCAGGTTGGGGAGGTTCTGGAAGTGATTAGGCTGTTGTAAATCAGCTTTTATGATGTGTGTGTCAGAAATAAGCAGCAGGGAAAGGGGGAGTTAAAGAACTCATCCCCTCCTGCCCTGACAGTTACCCCAGTGATGGAATTAAAAAATCTATATGAAAGTACCATGGTTGGCAGAATGGTTTCTTTGCAGGCATGGCCAGCATTTAAATGTAGCTCTTTAATGAGAACACTGCTTTATTTTTATGCCTTGTTATTGAGGTATAACATATATATAAGATAAAGCAAACAAAATATTAAACTGCACCTCACGAAATTTTTCCGTGTGTATCCTTTTATAACCATCACCCAGATCTGGATATAGAACATCTCCAGGACCCTCGAAGTTTCCCTTTATGCCCCTTCCCAATGCCTTGATCTCTGCCACCAAACACAGTCTCAGGCTGCTCTCGAACTCCATACAGATGGGCTCACGCAACATGCACTCTTTTGTGTCGCCAGCATTTTCTGTGACATTCATCCCTGTTACTGGGTATCATTGTTCATTCTCGTCATCGTGTGGAATTCCGCCGGATGATGGTTTCTCAGCTGTGGCATGACTGTCCTCCAGGGCTGGATAATTTTTAGTTGTGGGGACTGCCCAGTGTGTCCACCGTGAGGTGCTCAACAACGTCTCTCTGGCCTCTGCCCATTAGACGCCAACAGCATACACCGCCCACCCCCTTCCCAACCCCCAGTAACTTCTCTGGGCATGGAAAACCAACCTGTTGTATATTCATACACTACTCATTTTAGGAAACTTTTTATTTGGCAATAATTTCAGACTTACTGAAATGTTGCAAGAATGGAACAAAACCAATACCCAGAATGTATGCTTTACCTAGATTCATCTCTGGTTAACCGTTGATCCCATTAGTTTATTGCTGGTTCTCTCTTGTGCGCGCACACACACACATACACACACAATGTATTTCTGAACTGTGTGTACACAATGTACACATGCAGTGTATTTCCAAACCATTTGAGAGGAAGTCATATCCAGCTCAGCCATGTACTACCATAGCCTTCCCCGTGTATTTCCCAAGAGGAAGGATCTTCTCCAATATTATCATAATTACCACCGTTATCAAAATTACCACAGTAGATTTAGCATAATATGGCTATTAATTGCCCATGTCCCAATTTTTGTCAGTCGTTCCACAGTTATGCTCTCTAACATTCTCAGCAGAGAAGAGGTTCCAGAGGGATCAGGTGTTCTACACAGTCGCCATGGTTCCTTTGTGTTCTCGGCATAGAACATTCCCTCAGACTTTTATGGTACTGAAAAAAAAAAAAAAAAAAAACGTTTTAAGGATATAGTCCCTTTTTTTTTTTTTTTTCCTTAATAGAATTTTCCTCATTTGGGAGCTTATCTAATGTTTCCTCAGGAAATGTTCCTGACTAGAACTGTGTGTGGGTGACAGTGTGTCCTTCTCAGGACCTACGTCGGGAGGCACAAAATGCCCAGTTCTGCCTCATCGATGATGTTAAGTTTGATCTCCTGGTCAAAGTGCTGTCTGATTTCTCCGTTGTGTAGCTATTAAATATTTCCTTACACACTAATATGGAGAAACACTTAACACCGTGCAAATATCCTGCTCCCCCATCAAATTTTACCCCCTGACTTGAGCATAATTTGACTCTCATGTGAATCAGTCTTAATGTACAGTGGTTACTAAATGGTGGTCTTCCAAATCCAGCACCCCCTCTCTGCTCAACATTGTCCTGGGTACAGGAGCCCAGTCTTCTCCCCCATTTATTTATTGGGGCGTTTATGGACTTACTTCCTCTTTTTCCAATGGTTCATAAATCATTACTGTTTTAATGTCTGGATCCTCATGTTGCTCAGCTTTGGCAAGTGAGAGCCCCTCATTTTTTCATTGTAAGACTTCCTTCCTTTCTGGCGTAGCAAGATGTTCCACGCTCCTATCTTACCTTCCCTCCTCCTGTCCCGGAATCAGCTGTCTCTCCAGACTCATTCCTTTTAAGGGGGAATGGTATAAAGCACATCTTACTGATCCTCTTTCCTATTAATTGACATCTGAGTTATTTATAGTTCTAAGCTACGGTAAAGAAAGCTTCTCTGAATACCCTTGCACATTTTTTGGACCTATAAACTGATTTTCTGTTTGATATATAATCAAGAGTAACAATGAAAAATTGTAGCATCTCCACTCTGATTGTACACCCAACAGAAATAATCCATAAGTCCACACACACACACACACACACACCCAAAAGGACACAAATGTTCCAAGCAACCTCATTGATAATTTGGGGGTGTGTGTGTGTGTATTTAGCATAAACAGATACTGCTAAGTAGTTTTTCAAAGTGTTCATAACACTAGTTTTGTCAGGGGGGTGGAAGTTGTTGGCCCCAAGCAGTTGGGGAAGAAGAATCAGTGGCCTGCGTCATACTGGGCCATTGTAATCCAAAGACATGTTTTCTGCAACCAGCAATGGCAAAATGGCTCATCTTTCAACAGGTAATGAGTGAAAATGCTGAGCTTTTACCACCGAGGCCATTCTTTAGCTTCTCTTTTGAGAGTGCTGCTTTAGGGTGGGCAGTGTGGAAGTTACTCAGGTCAAGAATTCCCTGCTACTTGCAAAATGGTTTTCATTTAAGTGGTGCCATTGATAGCCCTTGGGGACCGCAGACCCTTTGCTAGAGAGATACCCACTGGTCACGGTGTTTTAAAAAGCGCCTCCCCCAGGGGAGAAGGAGTATCCCAGAGTCCCACTCACATCTTCTGGCTGTTCAGGGCCAATTTAAAACCCTGGAGCAGTCATTCACTAAAGAGCCTGAGAGAGTAAATGTCCCTCTGTGTACACCCAGGGAGCCACTTAGTGTTCCAGACATTTGAGCTGTGGAGCTCAGGGACGGCAGGTGCAGGGGGAAGCTGCTGGAGGCTAACAGGAAAGTGAGTTGCTCTGGTTTCAGGAGATTAGATGCGAGGCTCAGTGTTGATAGGAACTGCTTGGGCATGGTCCAGCATGTATCGCTGAAACCTTCCACGTCCAGAATATCTGTGCATGTACTTACAGTGCAGCCTTAGATCAAAGAGGTAATTGAAGCACTTTGTAAAGTGAAATTCTAAACAGAAGAAGCATGCATGAGATGCACAGTGGGCTCCTAGTGACTTCGATGAGCCTTTGGAGGAATTACTAACTAGTAAGATATGCCTGTATGGGTGCATTTTAACCAGGTGTCCTCTCTCGGTGGGCACCACCACCTTGTGGAGTGGGGAGAGAGCTCTCCCAAACATTCTGAGAACACCTTTGTGCAACGTACAACTGCGCAACCGTAGGCAGCGATCCCGGAAAGACGGTGGTTCTGATAAGCAAGACTGCACATTTATATTAACCTCCGTGGTCCTCTCTTCCCTCTCTACCCCCAGGCCTGTCCGCAGATGGTGGGGCCAAGCGCCAGGAGCACCTCTCCCGGTTTTCCATGCCTGACCTCAGCAAAGACTCTGGAATGAATGTCTCCGAGAAGCTGAGCAACATGGGCACGCTTAACTCGTCCATGCAGTTCCGGAGCGCAGAGTCGGTTCGAAGCCTGCTCTCTGCCCAGCAGTATCAGGAGATGGAGGGAAACCTCCACCAGCTCGGCAACCCCATTGGGTACAGAGACCTGCAGTCCCACGGCAGGCTGCATCAAAGCTTTGACTTTGATGGGGGCATGGCCAGCAGCAAGCTGACGGGGCAGGAGGGCATGAGGATCCAGCCCATGAGCGAACGCACGCGGAGGAGAAGTACCTCCCGCGACGACGGTCGCCGCTTCCGACCTCACCGCTCCAGGCGTTCCCGGCGCTCTCGCTCGGACAACGCCCTGCACCTGGCCAGCGAACGTGAGGCCATCTCTCGGTTAAAAGAAAGGCCCCCCCTCCGAGCCAGGGAGGACTACGACCAGTTCATGCGCCAGCGGAGCTTCCAGGAGAGCCTGGGCCAAGGGTCCCGAAGGGACCTGTACGGCCAGTGCCCGAGAACAGTGTCAGATCTGGCTCTGCAGAATGCCTTCGGGGAGCGCTGGGGACCCTACTTCGCGGAGTACGATTGGTGTTCCACCTGCTCCTCCTCTTCGGAGTCTGACAACGAGGGCTATTTCCTAGGAGAACCCATCCCCCAGCCCGCCCGCCTGCGATACGTCACGAGCGATGAGCTGTTGCACAAATACAGCTCCTATGGGCTCCCCAAGTCTTCCACGTTAGGGGGCAGGGGACAGTTGCACAGCAGGAAAAGACAAAAGAGCAAAAATTGCATCATTTCCTAATAGGCTTGGGGTCAGGGAATGGGGGAAGATGGGAGCTAAGAATGTACATTCAGAAACTTGCACTGTTTTCCATTGTAAAGCGCTTTCGGGGTGGTGGCTAGAGGAGAAGAGGGAAATGCTGGCTGTGGTGGAGGCAAGGTTATAGACTGACTCAATAGGTAGTCCCAGTTCTCGGCATGTTGAATATTATTTGCACATTTCACTTTGGAAACGCTATAGACTCTAGAGGCCAGGGTTGGTCCCCTCCTTCCCATCAGTCTGTGTTGAGTCGCCTTTCGCAAGATGGCAAACCGTTTCCCGCTCGCTTATATCCTCTCTGGTTCTCTTACTTTTAGGACCCTTTTTCCAGTAAGTAATTTGTTTATTAGCCAGGACCCAAGACTAAGTTATTTACATGTCCATTGTAAATGCAATGTAAATGAGAGTTCTGATAAAATATTTTTGTATTTTGTAATATCAAAGGAATTTCTATATCGTAGGACTCAGTGGAAATTTGCATGCACGCCCAGCGTTGTCTTTGAGTAGTACATTCAGAGGCGGTCCAGGACTGCCTTTTTTTTTTTTTTTTTCTTTTTTCTATACAAATTTGTTACATGTCAGTGAGACCTTTTTCAAAGGAGTTTATTCAATTTGACTTTTTGTGGCTGAAAAAAAATTAACCATTACACCCAAAGTATTTTATGCTCCATTCTGCCTTAAGGAGACATCCTTAAGTCTGCTCCCGCCCTCGGTAGAATTTCTTCTCTACAAAGTGATAGTAATTTTTTTTTTTTTTTATTGCAAACGTAACTTTTGCCAATTAGAGAAACCAACCAGTGTCCGTAAACTCCCGTGAGCAATGCCGTCCCTGCTGGGAACATTGAAGTTGCTTGCTGTTGATCTGTCCCTTGGGGAAAATGAAAGTGACTGTGAGTGGTACCCGTCGTGTGATGTCAGCATGACGTTGTTTTGAATGTGACATTATTTTCTGGTGCTCATGTTTCCTGGATTATATTATCTGCTTTCCTTTACCAAGGCAGACGGAACAGCTGCCTTAGCCTGACAACCGGTTGTCCTCAGTGCAAATGAACTTAAGCAGTAGACATGTAGAAGGTCCTGTGGGGCTCTGGGAGGGACGGGGTGTTCTAGATCGTACGTCATGCGTGGAGAAGGAACAAGGGAATTCGAAAGCAGAAGGCAGGTCCAGGGTAGAGACTGAAGGGGAGTATGAAGGAAGGTCAGAGTAAAGAAGAGCTTCGGGAAACAAAATAGAGTGGGAGTTGACCACTACCTTGAATAACCACCCCCCCGCCCAGTGCTTGCGGAAAGAATCCAGTTTAACACACCCCGTAACCAGAGTGTCTGGGTGACCCAGGCAAGGGAGCGGCTTGGGAGATTTCAGGGTGATGGCCTTGAAAAGCAGATGCTGTTCAAAGGGGGATTTCTGTGTTGAACTTTGGGGACTGTTGGTCAGACAGAAACTGGGCTCAAAAGTGAGTTTGCTTGAAGAAGACATTTAACGGTTGTGTTGTTTATAGTAAAATAAAACTTCCTACCTTGCTTCAGTTCACAATGAAGCCCTTGCTTTCTCTTCCATTCTCCTCCTCCCTTGAATGGATTGTAGCAGTTGAAATAATCCATCGGAGGACCCACCTTTAGTGAGATGTACTGTTGATGTAGTACACGGTGTAACTCAGTGGCCATCTGCCGTGGTGAGGTGAGCGTGGTCTCTTTTCAGTATAGTAGTTAATATTTTCTAGTATTTTTTTTATGGAGAGAATGTGAGATGTGGCTTTTCAGACACCATCCCAAATGGGTCTGGGGAAAAGAAGGCTGTAAAGGACGTGGAAATGGCACTCCATTCAGGATGTATTAAAATAATTTGCTTTTCAGGTATTAATATGACATTTGTCATTGTCACTGATTTTAAAAAAAAAAGCAATGCAAATGTTGGTTGTGGCTGTTTTCCGCATGCTATCTTCATATCTAAATGCTTCATTACTTATCCAAGCCTCCGGAGAATTAACTCTATTACGTTTGTATAGTAAGTTTGTAAACTGCTTGGCAAAACTGATTAAGAAACAATGTGCAACACCATGCTACTGAAGTGGCAGGTTTCTGGTAGAAATCGGGCGAGTCCAATTTGGAGTTTGGAGTTCCTTGATTGATGAGAATGAAAAGGCATTTTGGAAAAAGAAAAGAGAGACAAAAGTAGATCGCTTAACATAGCAAACAGCTGAAAATCATGTCTGTCCTCTGTGGCCTGGAATCCAATGAAAGAAATTCTCCTGGTAAAAGCTGCTGTCTAAGTCCATCCTCTCCAGAAGTACCCCCTTCCTTCCCCCCATGAGGCTTGAGGCACCCTCTGCAGAAAGAAGAGGGTGGCCTGAAATCGACCCGTAGCCACATCCCGTGACGGGGGTGGGAAGACTCAGCGGTTTCAGAGTTGGCTGCCCAGGGGGCGTCCGGCAGCTCAACTGGCCAGAGCTTGACATATATTGAGATGGGAGCCTCAGGGTCACACTGTCTCTAACCAAGGTCACTTCCGTGTGTTCCATTGCGGCTTCTCCCCACCCCACACACAGCCAGGCGCCTTACAGACGATGCCCACGGGGCTGGTTAAATCATCACAAAGGTGATGGGACCTCCAAGTGAAAGCCCCGGGGAGAGCAGGATGTCATGGTCGTAGGAATCCCACCTGTTCGTGATGACTTACACCTAACATCACAGAACTCGGTTCCCGAAAACTCAGTGTGTTCTCTTTGGAGGCCTGAACTTAGGGTCCTCACCTGATCCCTCTGTCATAACCACAAGCTCTTCCTCGTCAAGTTTTGCCTGTGAGTGGGGCTTTACACTCACCTCTTCCTAGATCTCCTTGCATCTTCGATAGACGGTTCCAGAAAAGTAATTTTTCCTAGTTCCCTCTCATCTCTAATACCTTGGGTTTGCTTTTTCTACCTCTCTTCATATTGGTTCTCTTGGCTTTTGTTTAAAATGACCACTTTGGTCTTCAGGTCATTTCTTACCGCTGCTCAACTCAGTGGCCACAGAATGGGCTCTTTTCCAGGAAGAAGTAGCCATTGATGGTTTCCTGAATGCCCCTGCCAATACATATGACCCCCGATACTGTGAACAGCTTTCCTAGCAGCCTGGTGGCATGGAGGGTGGCATTCAGGTACCCTTCCTTCTGTCCTGTAGTTCCAGGATCTCTACCAAGTGTGAAGGTGAATGAGGTGAGGGAAAGCAGAACCATGCTCCCGGGTCCTGCGCAGGTTCAAGGTGGGTAGAGTTGTTGGATTGGTTGTTGGTTGTTGGTTCTTTCTACATTCACCTTCTCATCACTAGTCCTTCCCTTCTGTCTTCAGCCAGCCCAGTGACCAAGCAATTTTATCTTTCCAGGAGGGGACCACAAGACCGTTCTTGCTCATTCTCTTTCCTCATTCTGTAGGAGGCTTTTGCACTGCAGCAAACTGTATTTCCTTCTCCTGCGGTGGCTTTCCACTTCTTGGGTCCCCCTCACCGTCGCTGAGTTCAGGTGCGGCCAGCGATGACACAGACATAGCACACGCTCTCCCATTCCTGCAGCGCGGCTGGTAAAGCCAGTAGATCGTGCCACGCCCTCCCAGGGAACGAGGATGCAGGCTCCGAAATCCTTGTGACGCTCCAAGCATCCAGGATCAGTGGGTTAGAACTGAGGTCATTTGATAACAAATCTCATTTGGGAACCGATTTTTATCTGTCTTTCCATCGTTGCTGTTGGCCCCAAATGGCACACCAAACTTGTAGGAAGCATCATTCCTAAATGACTGTGAGAGCCCCCAATTCCTTTGTGGATGCTGAAAGTGGAGGCTGACTTCTTTAAGCAAAACAAAGACAAATCCCTTGGGCCTCCTTCTGCATTCCCATGTTCTTGGCCAATTATTACAAGCAGCCTTCTGTTCATCGTTTTGCAGAGGTCAGATAAGAGGCCATCTTAGTCTTCGTCTAATCCCACCTTCTAACCAGAAATAACACAAATATTTAAATTCCAAGGAGAAGTACTCTTTGTGTATTTCTGTCTAACAGAAACCAGATGCTAATGCCTAAGACAGAGGATCTATCTATGACCAGAGGAGAGTGGGAAATGAAACCAGTTATCTATTTCGTGCCAGAAGAGTTGCTGTTAGCAACCGTTTAGCACCTTCAAGGCTCTGAAATGGGCTCTACGGACAGCCTTCCAGCTGCAGGACTCAGCAAAACCTCCTGATTTTGAAGGTGGCTTCAGATTGCCGCCTTTTGAGGTACATCTCTCTAAGCACAAGGGAAGTAGAAATGAAGCCAGCTTTGCCTTGCCTCCAGAGCTGGGTCCCTTGGGGCCATCAGCAGACACCGGGGCTTGTCTTGTCTGGCCACTTGGAAGCAGTTGTCAAGGTTAGGACCAAGAAAGGATTGGATTCCTTTTCCATTTTCTCATAACAGTAGCCCAGTCAACACAAGACTGCCATAAACCATGACTCACTGTTGGGAGCTATACTCTTTTATAAGCTTACTTCCTGCTGACAAAGCTAGCTTTCCCCAAGGGGAATTTTAAAAGGAGGGAGCAAAGTCACGTCGTGTAGGAAAACATTTCTGGTGATTGAGATTCGATGAATCTGAAGGATAGAAAAAAAGAATTGTTCTATCCTGGCAGTTTTCAGAGACATCCCTTCACCCTACTGGGCATTTGGCCATCCATGTTCAATAGGTCACTGACCCACCTTTTTAAGACTTTTTGGAGAGAGTTACCCACTAGTAAGGTCTGTTCTCCAGCCTCTGATTAATACTCCTGTGTTTCCCTAAAGCATTTCAGTTCTACAATGGACCTTGACTTGACATTCTAAGGTCTACAAATGCTTCATTTTCCTTAGGAAATTAGGGCTTTGGCAGTTTTCCCTCTCCTAAACACATTCTTTCCTGCACAGGATTGCTTTGCCCATCTTGTGCTTTAACTCCAAGTACATAAACAAAACCTCAGAGGGTCTGAGAAGGTGAGGCAGGCCAGACTCTGTGTTGTGTGTCGAGTGTCAAGCTTTTTGTAAAGAAGGTCTGCAATGGGCCTTTGGTGTGGGCTCTGCCAGAGACTGTTGTGAACACTTTGCTTGAGATCTGTGCCCTGTAAAATGGATATGTTTTACTGATGTCTGTGATACATTTGTAAACTTCCAATAAAATTTGAATAAAAGAAATGTTGCCAATCTTCTCGGTCCTCCCGCCCTTTCCGGATTTCTTGAAATTGTTGCCTTTGAGCATCTCAAAAAGGAAGACAGAGGCTACACGTGTCAGGGGGTGTGATTTACTATGAAGGATAAACCCAATGAAATTGGGATTTTTCAACTTCAGCACTACATTCATTTCGGGCCAGTTCATTCTGGCAGAGAACGGGCCCCTGCCTTGTAGGATGTTTAGGTCAGCAACATCGCTGACCTCCCTACGCACTAGATGCCAGTGGCTCCCCTCCCCTTGAGATGTGACCACCAAAAATCTTTCCATGCATCATGCCCGTTAGGATGGCTGCTATCAAAAAAATAAAGCCTAACCGGGGGGGGGGGGGGGGGGGTGGGGGGGGTGGGCAGGGCGTGAGGAAGCGAAGAAATTGGAGCCCTTGTGTGTTGTGGGGGAGAATGTAAAATGGTGTATCTTCCGTGGAAAAGAGCACAGCAGTTCTTCCAAAAATGTACGCAGGACCAAGAACACAGATGCATTGAGCCCAGAGAGATCTGAAGTGACCCACAAGATGGTCCCCACGACGTTTTGCCCCAAAGAGATTCCAGTTACCATTAAGCATTTGAAGGATGAATCCTCGGTGGCAGCCTCTGTATGTTTTCTTTTGCCCTGCTCCCCTTTAGCAATTTTTGTCAAGTTTTATTTATTTGTTTCAGGGGTGCCTGGGTGGCTCAGTCATTAAGCATCTGCCTTCGGCTCAGGTCATGACCCCAGAATCCTGGGATCGAGCCCCACGTCGGGCTCTGTGCTCCACTGGAAGCCTGCTTCTCCCTCTCCCTCTGCCTCTGCTTATGCTCCCTCTATCGCTGTCTCTCTCTCCATCAAATAAATAAATAAAATCTTTGAAAAAAAAAAAGATTCTATTTATTTGAGAGAGAGCACACCAGCAGAGGAGGGACAGAGGGAGAGAGACAAGCAGACTGTCCCCTGAGCAGGGAGTGCAACATGGGACTCAATCTCAGGACCCTGAAATCATGACCTGAGCCAAGGGCACATGCTTAACCAACTGAGCCACCCAGGCACCCCCAAGCATTTAGCAACTGAATCCCCCTTTAAACCACTTGTTTGTTCTATCATCACGGGAAATGTGCATGTCTTCACTGAGCCTCAGTTTTTATCCAACTAATGGGAGAGAAATGGTGTCCTGTGCACTTACAGAACTAACGCATGGAAATCTCTTAGAGCCGTGTCTGCCCCTGTACGAGCTCAAAACACGGCATCTGCTCCTGCGATTACCGTCCTCACCATCTCAAAGAGAAAGAATCGCAGAAACCACTGGTATCTGGTCTAACAGTGCTTGTTTACTTTCATTTAAATAAGCATTACACCGGACTTAGAGACATCCCCGGGAGGCTTGAGTCTTTACTGTATGTGAGAAATGCCTGCAGATAGTATTAAACAAAACCAATCTCCTGGTCCTGACCACAGACATTCTGGTTTAGCGGATCCGGGGTGAAACCCCAGAACCTACTTTTTTAACAAGGCTTTCTATGTCATTCCAGTCCGGCAGGTTTGAGGACCACGTTTCTTGAGACTCTGCCTTAACATTTGTTTGTTTCTTTGTTTTCTCCCAAAACAGATAAACAACAAGTCTGCCAGTCCCACCCACATCAGGAGACTCTGATCTCAAGTCCATTGGTCAGGTTGGAAAGATCTGAGGCTGGGGTTTACAGTACAATTTTGGAGGATCTGGGGTATATTCCTTTTCTCCCGGGAGTGACAGTCTTCACAAGTAGAAGGGTAGTTTAACCGTTTTTAATTTTTCTGAGATACATGTATCTCACGACTCCGTTGAAGATGGTGAGCTTATTGTGAATTTCAGCTTAACAACTGTGTTTGGGTCTGGGAATGGCTACTCTTGGCTCATAACCAGTGGCTTTCATGTGTCAAAACTACCTGGGTAGATTATTTAAAATCCAGAGTCTCTGGCACCCCATCCCTAGAAAGTCTAATTCAGCGGGTCTCCAGCAAGACTAGGAAAACTGCATTTTTTCCTAAGCATTCAGGGATCTGAGACCAGCCTTGGGAGAGATGGCTCTGAGCCTCTCTCACCATGGGAAATCCACACCCTGAGAGCCCTTCATGCTGCCTGCAGTCCAGCCTGTGTTCTAGAGCTTGCTTTGGAAGGATCGTCTTCTCCAATGTTCATCTACCATAGGTGTAGACACTGGTTTGCTTCCAGCCCACAGTGAGAGACAGCAGCCCCTATGGAAACCAGTGTAGCTTCTGAATACAACTAATTTTGTCTGAGAGAGATGTCGAGACAAGAGCCCCAGAAGGAAAGCTTCTCAGAAGATGTGACAGATAAACAGAAACACAGTCTGAAGTATGAGAGAGGGAGGATGGAGCCCTTAAAGGACACAATCCAATCCCACAGGAGAGGAGATGTTTTAAGAGTTTCCTCAGGAAAATACTGGCAGGTACTTGTTCCCCTGCAAGGTTGGTGATTCTAGAGACAACGCAGATCATCAAGGTGGATGGCAGCTTTGGGCCATGAACACAACAAGACAGCAAAACAGATGAGACCAGAAGTACAAGAAAGTAAACCCAAGAACTAGAGGAACTGGGGCAGCTATGTTAGGCCAGTTACTTCAAGTAACTGAGCAAAAGAGGATGGAAAGAGGATTGATTTGGGGGATACTTTGTGTCTTACAAGAAGCTAAGGGCAGCGCCTTCATAAGAGCCTGAACCAGGAAGAGGAAAGCCACCAAGAACTGAGACAGATTCAATCCCAATTTTTTTTTTTTTTAAGATTTTTATTTATTTATTTTTTGACAGAGAGAGCGAGATCACAAGTAGGCAGAGAGGCAGGCAGAGAGGAGGGGGAAGCAGGCTCCCTGCTGAGCAGAGAGTCCGATGCGGGACTCGATCCCAGGACCCTGAGATCATGACCCGAGCCGAAGGCAGCGGCTTAACCCACTGAGCCACCCAGGCGCCCCCAGTTTTTTAATCTGTTTCCCACCAACTGTGTCTGCTTAGTCATCTGCCTTTGCTCGTGGACATACGGGGCTCCACACAGCTCCTGAGTTGTCATTCTCCACATTTAGCCCCTTATTCTTAGGAAAAATAGGCCCAAGTTGGATCAGGAGCTCCTTCCTGGTCAAATCATCTACTGGAGGAAAGGGGGTGACTCCGGTGCTAGCATGCTGGCAGAATGCTAGTGTTTGCAGGTGAGGAAACAATTTTAAGACAGAGAAAGTCATAGGCTGAACAGACACCCCAAAATGTATCTCCTGTAAGAACTATCCTCGTAACATCCCAAGGGAGGAACCAGGTCTATTATCTGTTGGCTGTATTTCTGAACAGTCACATGTACATTACTTACTGAATTGGAGGTACCTCTCAAGGGGACGTTTCTACAGTCCCCCAGCCCCACGCCTCCAGTGGGCCCAGGCTCAGCCAAGCATTGCCTTCAAAGAAACACAACCCAGGAACCAAAAACTACTATAAATCTCTACTTTGTCTATCAAATCTGAACTGTCTCTCAAGGAAATACTAAAGGAGGAGATGAATTCTTCATGCACAGGGAATATCTTAATGTTCTCTCTCTCCCTCGCTCCCCCTGCCCACTCTCCTGCACATGGTTGCTAGCACTTCCCCCAGACGCTCTTGCCTAACTCTCAACCTGCGCCCCCAAACACACCTAGTGCTCAGCTCTCTTCTGTCCCCTTTCCCTTCTTCCTCAGCTGCTCTTTATTCTGTAAGTCAAATTAGCCACTCTCTGGGGGTTCGTTGTTACCTCTTCTTTGCTCACTACTCAGACTCCTTCCCGACGATGCTGCTTTTGACACTGGATGAATTTTTTTTCTTCACAGGCTGCAGGGACCGAATATTTCCTCTGACCACAGCCAGGGTGAATTCCATCCAGCTGGTGGCCTCACGCCTGGTAAGGGAAGGGCTCTGGGAAAGTCGTGGTATCTTGTACCCTTAACCTAGGAAACCTTTGCGGTAGACAAAATCTCAGGTCTGGCCCCTGCTCTCTGTCTTCAGCTCGTTTGGTCTCACGGAGAAGTCTAGACATGACCATGAACATATATACAACTGCTGGACAGCCCTGCTTGAAAGTCCAACCAAATTCATCTTCCTGCTAACCATCGTGGTCTCTCCCTTGCACCTAGACCTTTGGACTTGCTGTTGTATCTGCTTTAAACACTCACGCTTCGGTCTCTTCTCATTCTTCAGCTCTCAGTGGACACAGGTTTCCTTCATGATGAAAAAGCTGTTGGAAAGTTGGAAATAGGTATCTCTGCCTTGGGCTCCCAGGGTCCCGGCATATCCCCATCACCGTCTTGTAAGCATGAGTTTACCCTCTCCTTTATAACCTGTATTCCATGCGGGACGGTGTCCTGGCTGTCTTATCAACACTGTTTTCCTGGACCCTAAAACACAATAGAGGCTCAAAAAATATTTGGAAGGGAAGTCAGAAGGAAGATTCTTAAAAATTTTGGTTCAGTAAATTAAAAGGGCCGAGAGAGATCACAGGCTTAGTCTTTTACATCTTTGAGTGTCCGGGTTCCCTCCGAAGCTCCAACTTTCCTTCTGAGGCAAAGGCTTTTCTCCTCTGAAGGATAAGTTGCTATAAGGCAAAATTTCACCTGCAGCACCCCATGAAATTACTGAATTTCCCCCAAATTGCTATTTTTTTTAAACTCCAGCTAAGCATCGTGTTTTCCAATTTCAAAGAGTAATAGTGCCCTTGGACTCCATAATGAAGCAACCAACATTTCGAGTATTATCAACTATAAATGCAAAAACTGCAGTCAAGGGCTCATGCTGCTGAATCATAAGCAGATGATTTATGATATAATGAAAGAACCATCCCTGGGAAGTGAAGGTTTAAGAATAATCCAATCCATATTGATCTGGAAAAATGCTACCCAGGAATAAACTTATATCAGCAAATGGAATAAATTACCATATTTCAGCATACTTCTTTCATGGACCTAGTACTAATTACACCACCGCTGCTTATTGGGAAATGTGCCCAAGCAAGCCAGGACAGAATCAGGGCACCCTTCATAGGTAATAGAAATCTATGGCTGAATTAGAAATAAATGAGATGGTACAACACCGAATAAAAGCCCCCAATGGCAGAAGAAACACGAAGAAAGACGTTGATGCTTTCTATCCAGTAAAGTGAGCCTATATTATAACTCTAACATAGTTTATTTCCTATATTCTTTTCATTTCAAAATGATTCCCAGATAAGGAACTCAGGAAATAAAGTGGCCCTTTTATTTGCAAAATCTGTCCTCTTAAACTCATCTATCAACTGTGTCAAAGCTGTTCCTCAGTTCTGCACAATAATGATTCAGGGGCATTTTTGGGTAAAGAAGGTCATATCTGAGACATTTAACGCCCACTGAATGTCCATGCATTCCCTTCCACTCCCCACCCCCTTACATCTGGGTGGGGTCACACAGCTTGGGCTGGCCAAAACACAGAGGACAAGTGAGGTGTCCCTTCCAGACTAAGGTGGTGAACCAGCCCTATGTATCTATTTGCCTACTGTTTCTCCTTCCAGACCGTGGTGATCTGGATGCCTCAGGGTGAGATGCTGAGTCACCGGACAGGAGCAGACTTCTCTGGGTCACCATATGGATGGAAGAAGCCATAACTTGTTCCGTAACAAGATTTGCGGGAACAAAATATACACCTCCATGGAATTCAATGGTAGAGATTTCAGGGTTAGACCCACACTGTTGTGACCAATACCCGGGGGCCAATCTAGAAGGACCACTCAAGGTTCTTTCTAGTCTGGGTGATCTGATCATGTGAGTCACTCGATCGCCATGAGACGTTCTGAAGCCCGAAGGGGTCTGTGTTTTGGACGTGGTTTCTTTGTGTGTTGGCTTGGTTGGTTTGGTTGGTTGGTTGCTTTGGTCTGGTTAAAGTATTCAGTTATTTAAGCTTCCAACCATGAAAATGGGCTTAGAGAGCTAAACTCTATAAGACTGTAAGCTCCAAGCACGTGCATATCTGTGCCATTGAATTCACAATGTTAAGCTCAATCAGTACCTACAGAGAGTATGTTTTTGATAAATATCTGTTGAACAAAAGGAATACAAGAATTAAAGAATTGAAATAACCCATGCAAAGAGAATCCAGATGGCATGGAGCCCTCCATCAACCCAAGTGTTGCCCTAGAAAGACTGGGGAAAACTTTCTCCTCTGTGCAGGATCAGAGGCTCTGGAAGAAACCACTAAGGTCAATTCCCTGGATAACACATTCATTCCACAGATATTTACTGAGCACCTACTGTGTGCCTTATTCTAAGGTTCACGATAAAATAGTGAATAACGTAAACAAACTCCCTATTCTCATGGAGCTCTCCTTTGCTTTCCCCTCATCTTTTTTTTTTTTTAAAGATTTTATTTATTTGACAGAGAGAGATCACAAGTAGATAGGCAGGCAGAGAGAGAGAGAGGGAAGCAGGCCCCTGCTGAGCAGACAGCCCGATGCGGGACTCGATCCCAGGACCCCGAGATCATGACCTGAGCCGAAGGCAGCGGCTTAACCCACTGAGCCACCCAGGCGCCCTCCCCTCATCTTTTTTAAGCCAAATTTTGACTTGCAGAAAACAAGTTTTCAATTATCTAGTTATCTGAGCTATCCAGTATAATAAAAACAAGGCCATGGCAGAAGGTCCAAGTATCTCCCAAAATTTCAACTCCATAAACCTCATTTCCCCAGAGCTCCTGATTAGGAATCAACCAGCTTTGCTTCTCTGTCCACTGTTGCTGCTTCGCCTCAGAGATCGTCACCTCCCTGTTTCTTATTTGAACTGAGCGGATGACCCCTACCCTCCTCCCTGGCATACATCATCCTTATGAGAAGCTGTTTGCTTCCATGGGATTCTCTTTCATCTTCTCAGCGGACTGTGCTAATGAGCAAACTTCTAAGTAGCGGACGTGGTTCATTTTGGAAACGGCTCGCTAGGCTGCCCTGTGTTAAACATACCCCGCCAGGGATCAGAGCTATGAGCTTCTTCAAAGGGGTCACTACATCTCCAGAGAAATGCTCCAGCAGTCCAAACTGAAGTCTGCCCTGAACTGGCCCAGGGACTCAAGAAAGAAGTTTGGTTCTTCCATCCAATCCCCACAGCAGTGCCTGAGCCCATGTAGGGCAGGGGTCTAAGTGGTGCACAGTGCTCTGAGGGAGGGCTAGCACAGGTGTACGCTGCTGATCCCCTCTCTCCTGCTAGCGCTCTCCTCCCCTAGCCGCCCCACCACAGGGGCTCCAGGCAGCTGTAAATATGTGGCTGACTTGCTCTGGGGGATCTGGGATGCAGGGAAATTCACCATCGTCCAGTCCTGCAGTCCTTTATGCCTCCTACAGCCCCTCAAATGCTTGGCCAGTTTTGCGTGGACCCAAGCTCATCCACAAGGTATATGTCACCCAGAAGCATATTTTCCCCTGAAAGGAGTCTTCCTGAGATCATCAGGGCAGCTCTCTTCCTTCCTCCTCTTTCAGCTCTGTGTTTTGCAAATGAATGCCATCCACGCCATCCTGTAAATAAAACTTTTTTTTTTTTTTTAAGATAGAGGCCAAGAGCTCAGAACACAATTCCCAGGCACACCAACCCGGGCACAAATAAGTTTTCAACCTCAAGTGACAGCTGAAAATAAAATCCGTAGTATGGACAACGTGCCCAGCCACAGAAGCAGCCTGGTATGGACTAGGACCCCAGAGAGCAGGAGCTCAGGAGGTGTCCGAGCCTTCATGTGCTCTCGTGGAGGGTCCCTCGCGTCTGTTTGCTCCCCTGCCCTGAGGATGCGCCAGCGACCAGGGGCCCATAGCAAAGAGCCAGTTCTGTTAGGTGGGCCATCCGGGTAAATAACAAGCGTGCTAACAAATGAAACCACATACGAAATACCGAAAGCCCTGGAAAAGGAGCCTTTGAGCTACCTTCACCTAGGCAAGAATGAGCCTCCCCTGTGGAACCATTGAACCCAGATTTCAGCCGAAAATGTGAGTCCTCTGGACCAACAGGGAAGGGGGAAGGACAGGGAAGGCCCAGCCACCTCCAGGCCCCTGCACTAATGGTACTGGGAATTTGAAATCCCTGCATCCTCTGAATGGATCTTTGTCAAAAATGGTGAGAGCATCAAGGGAAAAGCTTCTCGCTGGACTGGGCCCAGTATCCTCTTTCATCTTCTCAGCTGGCTGCGCTAATGAGCAAACTTCTAAGTAGTAGACATTGTTCATTTTTATAGGAGCCACACTCAGTGGAATGAAATTAAGGGAATTATCATATCTTGTGCATGCTTACCAGTTCTATTTTTGTATTTCAATTGGATACATGATTTTTCTCTTGTCACTCCCTTCTCTGAGACTACGCCATGAGAAAGATACCTGCATTGTAAGTACAGCTTCTCTCCCTTGTGTCTGTCGCCTTCCATCACAAAGGATGGAAGTTCTGTGTTTAAGTCATCAGACGGAACACCTGTGTGATCAAGGTTCTGAATTCAATTGCGCAGAATCCTGGGACCAGGATTGGACCCAGAGCCTGCCCCCACTGTGCGGTGGAAGAACATTAGTAATACACTCACATGTATGTGCATGTGTGATGATCTGGTTTTTTTCAGGAATTGTAGACATCTGCTGAGACAGAAAGATTTGTTGCACTGGTTTCAATCCACCAAAGATATTTATTTAATGACGTGTTAAACAAAAGTTTTCTAAAAATACCACTTTTCAGGGGCACCTGAGTGGCTCAGTGGGTTAAAGCCTCTGCCTTCGGCTCAGGTCGTGATCTCAGGGTCCTGGGATCGAGCCCCGCCTCGGGCTCTCTGCTCAGCAGGGAGCCTGCTTCCCTTCCTCTCTCTCTCTCTCTCTCTCTGCCTGCCTCTCTGCCTACTTGTGATCTCTATCTGTCAAATAAATAAATTTTTTTTAATTTATTTGACAGACAGAGATCACAAGTAGGCAGAGAGGCAGGCAGAGAGAGAGGGGTGGAAGCAGGCTCCCCGCTGAGCAGAGAGCCCAATGTGGGGCTTGATCCAAGGACCCCGGGATCACGACCTGAGCCAAAGGCAGAGGCCCCAACCCACTGAGCCACCCAGGTGCCCCTAAATAAAAAAAATTTTTAAGTCTTTAAACAAAATAAAAAATAAAAATACCACTTTTCAGTATAACATAGAGAGAAGTTGAATCACTACATTGTACACCTGACATGAATATAACATTGTGTATCAGCTATACTCAAATTTTAAAAAATGTTTTAAATACCACTTTTCTATTTTTTAGAAATAAGCTTTTTGCTAAAATGAGACCATGAAAGAACATGTAAGTATTGTCAACCCCTGTTACAAATCTTCGATATTGCAAGTGAATGTCTCTTTTTCTTTTTTTCTTTCTTTCTTTTTTTAAAAGATTTATTTATTTTAGAGAGAGAGAAGGAAAGAGAAAGCACACACACATTTGCATGCATGTGAGTGGGGAAAGTACAGAGGAAGAGGGAGAGAGAGAATCTCAAGCAGACTCCATGCTGAGCACAGAGCCTCCGGCTTGATCTTACGACCCTAGATCATGACCTGAGCTGAAATCAGAAGTTGGACACTCAGCCAACAGAGACAACGAGGCACCCCACAGGTGAGTTTAAAAGAAGTTAGGAGACCATATTAGGAAAGAACCCATTCACCGTTCAGCCCCGGAGAGCATCCTAAGAGTTTTTATCAAATTTTTATATTTTTAGGGCCCAATTATCAGAGTGTCTGACCCATACTAAATGCTCAACAAAACATTCTTTCCCATGATCACATTAAGAACATCCCATGTACAGCCACTGTACTTGGTACCTGGCATACTTAAAAGGACATTGCTACTGACCTTGAGGAGTTCAAGGTCAGAGGTTTCACAGAGGAATAGACAGAAAGGTTTTTCAAAGGAATTATCTGAGTTTGATTTGGAAGGATGTGCGAGGGTTCCACTGGTCAAGATATTGTGGAAAGGCAGAGGAAACCACAGAGTCAGCGCTCGGCAACATAGAAGAGTGTGCCATATTCGGGGAATACTGTGCCATCAGTGTGGCTAGGAGCCTTGGTGCCAGGAGGTGACTCTGGGGAGGCAGATGGGGTGGGCAGTGAAAGGCTGTGGGTGCCAAGCAAAAGAGTCAGCTTCGTTTTTCTGGGCAGTGAGGAGTCGTTAAAGTTCTTAAGTAAGAACATGAAGTGATTCCCCTTGTTTTTCAGAACAGGGCAATTTCAGAGTGGAAGGAAAATGGAGAGCCGGGGCAGAGACATTGTTGCATCAATCCAAGCATCCGAAGGGAGGAATTGGGAAGAAAAGCTGGGAAGTTTGGTAAGAGGAGGTCACATGGTAAAGCCATTGGAGATGGGCAGTGGGAACCAGCCAGGAGATGGAGTGCTTTCCTGGTATTGGGATGTTTCTTTCAGTAGCTGGGGCTTTCTGGGGATCTGGGATCCCCTAAACAGGAGCTAGGCACGGATTCAGACTGCTCACATTCTGCATCTGGCTCTGTCCTTTGCCGACTGTGTGCCCTTGGGCACATTTGTTGCTTTCTCTATGCCCCCGATAGAAAAAGATGCAAGATGTGAGAGGCAAAGATATTCCCATTCACTAAGAGAAGAGTGGATACCAATGAAGCCAAGGAGGTTGAGCCAAGGAGAGAAATGCAGTGGGCTGGCTGGTTGGCTCCAGGTACTTCTTGCTAGCCTCACTCCTATGGACCTTCTTTGTTTTCAGGTGAAAATCACCATCCAGCTTCCCAGCCTAGGGCTGCAGCTGGGAGAGGTCCAGGCGGTATAGAGGGAGTAGAGGAGGTTCCTGCAGACATGCCAGTTGATGGGCTTGCTGGTCCCTGCAGATGGGACAGGTCCCCGTTTATCTTCCCAGTGGAACACCACATGGTTTCCACTCAGTCTCTTCCAACCAGGATGGTCAAGGAAGGAATGAGGAGCAAGTAGTCAAGCCTTCGGATCTGATCCACGATACAGACTACCTGTGAGCCTCAGGGAGACGCAAAGTTGGCCAGTGCTGGTTGGTGGGAACACAAACTGGTGCAGCCATGCTGGAAAACAGTGGGAAGTTTCTTCAAGAAGTTAAAAATAGAACTACCCTATGATCCAGCAATGGCACAGCTAGGTATTTACCCAAAGAATGCAAAAACACTAATTCAAAAGGATACATGCACTCCAATGTTTATAGCAGCATCATCGACAGTAGCCAAGTTATAGAAACAACCCAAGTGTCCATCAACTGATAAATGGATAAAGAAGTTGCGGTATCTATATACGATGGAATATTACCCAGCCATAAAGAAGAATGAAATCTTGCCATTTGAATGATGCAGCGGAAGCTAGAGTATTATGTTAGGCAAAATAAGTCAATCAAAGACAAATGACCTATGATTTCACTCCTATGGGAAATTTAAGAAACACAAAAAAAAATGAGCAAAGGGGGAAAAAAACGAAAGGAAAACCAAGAAATGACTCTTAACTGTAGGGAGCACATTGATGGTTAGTGGAGGGGGAGGTGGGTGACAGGATGGGTAACAGAAGGGGATGGAGGGGATGAAGGTGGGCACTTGAGTGGGGAGCACTGGGTGATGTATGGAAATGCCAAATCACTGTATTGTACACATGAAGCAAACACTACAGCACATAGCTAACTGGAATTTAAATAAAAATGTAAAAACAAATACACACAACCTTGGCCAGGACCAGAATCCAGTCCATATTTATGCCATTTCCAAATAGCATCTTTTTTTTTTTTTTTTTAAAGATTTTTATTTATTTATTTGACAGAGAGAGAGAGATCACAAGTAGGCAGAGAGGCAGGCAGAGAGAGAGGAGGAAGCAGGCTCCCCGCGGAGCAGAGAGCCCGATGCGGGGCTCGATCCCAGGACCCTGAGATCATGACCTGAGCCGAAGGCAGCGGCTTAATCCGCTGAGCCACCCAGGCGCCCCCAAATAGCATCTTTTGATCGACACTTGGCAAGTGCATGCGAGAGTTCACTTTCCTTACTTAATAACTCTTTCGGTTTCCAACATGGTGATCATGACGTCTCATGCCTACCGATGTCTTTCAACAATTATGGTTGTAAGAAGGAGAGCACGGATAACAATGATCTCACGTTTTGTTTGGGACCTGTTAGAATGTCAGAGCTTTAGGAATTTGTCTTCCTGGGCCATGGGGCCTCACTCATTCCCAAGAGTGAGACAAGAGTGGCCCTTCCCATGAAGGCAATGGAATTCCCATTGCCAATCAACTTGGAATAAGTCACTTTGGAGGAAGGAATAATTTCCTTTATAGTCAAGATGGAGATGAGTTAGGCCAAGATTCTGAGGCATGGAGAGATCCTAAGCATGGATGCATTCTCTGGCCATGTCAGGGGTGCGCAGGCATGGCCCACAACAGCACAATTCTCAGAGAATGGAACACGAATGAGACCCCTGGAGTTACGTAGCAAGGTGGCCCTTCACCCCTCAGCTGAAGAACTGACTCACTTGGAGAACCTGGGACAGGTTTGGGCTTGGGCATAAGTTGAGAGGGCATATTGCCACCATGGGGGTAAGGTGGCAGAGAAGAAGCCATATTTCCTGCATGGCTATAATCAGAGAGCTGGGCACTGGGGCCAGGAGTAGCAGTGGCCCCTGGGACTCAAGGTCAGCACATAAGGCGTGCTTGCTTTGGGGCACAGGTGGCTGGTTTCCAGGGCGGTGAATGTTTGAAGTAGTAATTGAATCCTTTAGCTTCATGGGGCAAGTATCACCTGTGAGCAGCTAGGCATTTGGATGCAATTAATTACTATGCTTCTTGGACATGTGGGTGAAGGAGGGAGACGGGCTCATTTGAGTGGCTACGGACTTGGAGTCGTCTTACTTTGGGGCATCAGTGCAGGGCAGTAACGCTTGTTCTCCACGCTAGAGAATGAACGTCCCAATTACTCATGATTCCTTAGAGCCCAAGGATGGGTAAAAGGTAACTAAATGACTGGATTTTAGGTTTGCTTATCTAAAAAACAAAACAAACAAAAATTAAGGGAGATTTGGGTCCTGGTATGCTGGACATTGTAGTTGGTTGAGTTTTAACCTCCCAAAGGTAAATCCAAGTCTTAGCTCCAGGACCTGTGACTGTGACCATAATAGAGGGTCTTTGCTCTGTAATTAAGTTAAGGATTTTCAGATGAGGTCTCTCGAGATTTAGGGCGGAGCCCTACAGCCCATGACTGGTGCTCATATAAGAGAAAGGAGAGAGAGCCATATTGCAGGAGGCTCACATAGGAGACTCTGAAAGCTAGGTGGAGATTTCCACGGTGGCCCCAAGCCAAGGAATACCCAGGGCCACTAGAAGCTGGAAGAGACCAAGAAGGAGTCTTCTAGAGAGCTTTTGGAGGGAGCCTGCCCCTGGCAACACCTTCCCTGCGGACATCTGGTCTCCAGAAGTGTGAGAGAAAATTTTTCTGTTGTTTTAAGCCACAAGGTTTGTGGTAATTCGGTTTGGGTTTTGTTTTGTTTTGGGGTTTTGGCGGGGAGGAGAGGGTTCTTTCTTTTTTCTTTTTCTTTTTCTTTTTCTTTTTTTTTTAAGCTTTAATTCCAGTAGAGTTTCAGGTTGGTTTTCGTTAATTTCAGGTACACAGCATTCAATCACTATTCAGGTATAGCGATTCAACAATTCTATAGGTTAGTGTTTATCAGTCTGCGGTAACTCGTGGCAGCAGCCCAACACCACGGGTGCGGGCATAGTCAGTGTTTGCTGGTTTTAAGTAAAAACCGAGTCCACATGTCATGCCTTGTGTCTACCAGGAGGGTCTAAAAACCTGGTGGAGGGCACGAGACTGATGAAATGTTCTCAGGCAGCACTTGGTAAACTGAGCCTCGGAATCACCTGGAGGGTCTCCCTAGAATGGACTGCTGAGACCGAGCCCCTCACCCCCACCCAACCTAGAGTTTCTGATTCAGGGAACCCGGGGTGAGACCTGAGGGTCTGAATTTCTGAGCAGCTTCCAGGTGATGACGCTGATCCTCGTTGGAACCACGCTTTGAGAACCACTGAGCAGCAGTTCGCAGCTCTGCCCGCCCCTGACGAGGAAATGGGGCTTCTGATTTTAGAAACGAGGGGAAGTCTGGGGAAAAGAGTCCCTCTTGGGATAAACAGATGATGGAAAGAATATGTGGGGGTTTTTTGTTGTGATTTACAGCAGTTCCAGCTTATAGATCAAACGACAACTGGGAGCAGTATACGCTCTTTGACTGGTCGACCCCCCTGCCATTTTCCTCCGAGTGTAGACAAAAATAGGGATTATTGTGCTGCTCTGTAGACAGCCCTTCTGTGGTCCTTTTGAGATCGTGGATCCATGCAGGAATTCCAGACTTGGTTAAAACGGCAGGATCATTTCTTAACCCCTGGATCCCTCTTGCACACAACTTCGCACCCTCCCAGGCCAGCCTCTCAATGCACCGGCTGCTCTGCCTGTGAGCCCCCCGCCCCCCTCCCCCTGGGCTGCAAACAGCTCCATGCTGACAGATAATACCTCCCTTTGGGTCTTGGCCTGAGGCCACTTGCCTCTTTTCTGCCCTGACTCTTCTCTGACTTTCAACTCCAAGTGTGTAATGATAGAAGTTCATGCCCATGAGCCCATTCCTGACACTAAGGAACAGAAGTGTCAATATTGCCCCTTTCCAATTTCTAGGTGGACAGTTCTGGTTTCTAGGTCTTAGGATTTCTCAAAATGTCCTGTGGGATTTTTGTTGTTCCCAGAGTCATCCAACTAAGTGATTCTTAGAATCGACTTTCACTCCTTTGTTGATCCCTCCATCCCTCTCTCCTCCCTGGGATCACTTCCCAAAGAAGACCTACCTCCACCCCAGACTTTGCTATTTAGGGAACTTACGTGTAGACCTGGACTGTAGTCCCCCTTCCTCCTCTCCTACCTTCTGGGGATTGGTGCAAATCTGGAGATACAGGTGGGGGCCTGTAGGCTTCTGTTGGGTAAACCTGACCCTGAGAACTGAAGTTCCCCATAAGTGGATTATAGAAGAGGGCAACAGGAGCTGAAATACCGCAGTCTGCCACCCTCCCTGGGAAAACCTTTACACGTCAATGTTTTCATCAGAAGGAGGCCCTTTATTGGCTCGGATACCAAAAAAGGCCTGGAGTTCATCTGTGCTCCCAAGTTCCTGTATTCCAAAGGGAAGCCCTATGGTCTGTTTTAAATTAATGCTGTGCAAATGCTTTGGACTTTTTAAGCCTTTCAGTCTCTTAAAGCTGTGTGATCAATTAGTCCAGAGGTTCTCCAGAAGTGCTCTTTAGGAGCTTGGCATGCAGTAGGTGCTTAATAAGTGTTGAAAGACCAAGTGAATTCCATTTATAAACACACCAGACTATAGGCTTGGGCTGATGATGTTGTGTCAAAGTAGGAGTTTTTGTAATTGTTCTAAATTATGCATTTGTATACATTGTATACATTCATTGTATACAATTGTAAAATATACATAACATAAAACTTACCATTTTAAGGGTACGTGGGTGGCTCCGTCTTCGTCTTCCGTCTTCCATCTTCCGTTAAGTATCCAACTCTTGGTTTCAGCTCAAGTCATGATCTCAGGGTCATGAGATCAAGCCCGGCTCTGGGCTCAGCAGGGAATCTGCTTGAGATTCTCTCTCCTTCTCCTCCTCCTGCTTACATGTTCTTTCTCTCTGTCTCTCTCAAATAAAATAAAATTTTAAAAAATTAACACTTTTCCTTTTTTTAAGTGTAAAATTCAGTGGCATTAAATATATTCACAGTGTTATAAAACCATCCCCATTATCCCTTTCCAAACCTCTTCCTTTACTCCCAGCAGAAACTGTAACTATTAAGCCGTAATTCTCCATGCCCCTTCCCCTCAGCCCCTGGTAAGCTCCAGGCTGCTTTCTGTTGCTTCGTCTATCTATTTTAGGTGCTTCATGTAAGTGGAATCCTGAAATATTTGTACTTTTTTGTCTGACTTATCTTAGTTAGCATCCTGTCTTCAAAGTTCATTCATGACATGGCATGCATCAGAACTGCATTCCTTTTGTGGTTGGAATAACATTTCCTTGTATGTATGTACCATATTTGTTTACACATTCATCTGTTGATGGACATTTGGTTGTTTCTACCTTTTGCCCACTGTGAATAACACTGCTGTGAACATAGGTGTGCAAATGTCTGTCTGTTTACAATTCCTTTGGGTATATACCTAAAAGTAGAATTTCTGGATCACACGATAATTCTGTGTTTAACTACCGAGAAGCCACCACACGTTTTCCCACATCAGCTGTTCTGTTCTCCTTACCAGCGATATACAAGGATTCCAGTGCTCTTTTTTGGTGGTGTTGGGGGGGGGGGGGAGAGTGTTGAGGCCGAGGGGGGGCAGAGGAAGAGGGAGAGTCTCAATCAGGCTCCATGCTGACCACAGAGCCCAGCGGGGCACTCCATCTCATGACCCCAAGAGTGACATGAGCCAAAATCAAGAGTCAGATGCTTAACCAAGTGAGCCACCCAGACACCCCAAGGCTTCCAATATTTCTTCCTCCTTGCCATCATGTGTTATACACTCACGTGCACACACACACGTAGTGAGCCATCCTAATGTCTTCGCATACCTAACAGGTTTGAAAGAAAACAGAAATGGTTTTCTTACTGTAGTTTTGATTTGCCAAATAACTGACAGGGGGATTTTTAGGTAAAAACCCTTTCCTGAACTCTTATTTTTGGATATTGGGGTTGGGTCTGGGATTGGGGCCATAGACCCAGCATAGCATCCCATCTAGTACAGAAATCTTTTTTTTTTTTTTTTAAGATTTTATTTCTTTATTTGACAGAACACAAGTAGGTAGAGAGGGAGGCAGAGAGAGAGGAGAAAGCAGGCCCCCTGCTGAGCAGAGAGCCGATGCAGAGCTCAATCCCAGAACCCTGGGATCATGACCTGAGCCAAAAGCAGAGGCTTTAACCCACTGAGCCACCTAGGCACCCCTATTACAGAACTCTTTTAAAAAATTTTTATTCAATGTATCTTTTTTTTTTAAGGTTTTATTTATTTGACAGAGAGTGAGCAAGCCCAGGTAGGGGGAACAGCAGAGGGAGAGGGAGAAGCAGGCTCAATTCCAAGACTCTGGGATCATGACCTGAGCCGAAGGCAGACACTTAACCAACCGAGCCACCCAGGAACTCCATTTTTATTCAATTTAAACAAAGAAACAAAAAACCAGTTTCTCTATCTTTTCCCATCCCGTGCCTCTAGCAACCACCAGTCTGTTCTGTGTATCTGTCCGCTTGGGGTTTATTGAAGATTTTACATATAAAAAAGATCATAAGGTCTTTGTTCCTCTGATTGATTTCACTTAGCTTCATGCCCTCAAGGTCGATCCATGTTGTCACAAAAAGCAGGTTTCATTCTTTTCTATGGTTGAGGAATATTCCATTATAGATACACACCGCCATTTCTGTACTCATTCATTGGTGACAGTTGGGTTGTTTGCATAGCTCAGCTCCACTGGATAATCCTGCAGTGAGCACTGGGGTATAAATGTCTTGTTGAGTTAGTGGGTTTGTTTTCCTTGGTTAAATACCCAGAAGTAGGATTGCTGGATCATCTGATGGTTCTATTTTTAATTTCCTTGAGGAAGCTCCGTACTGCTTGTCATAGTGGCTTCACCAGCTTACGTTCCCATCAACCATGCACAATGGTTCTCTTTTCCCCACATCTTGCCAACACTTACTGCCTTTTTGATCCGAGTCCTTCTGACCACTGCGATGTGCTTTCTCATTGCAGTTTTGCTGTGCATTTCCCCGATTACTGACGTCGAGCACCTTTTCATGTACCTGTGAACCATCCGTACAACTTCTTTAGAAAAATGTTCAGATCCTCTGCTCATATTTTAATCAGTGTTTCTGCTGTTGAGCTGTGTGAATTCTTTTTATGTTTTGGATATAAACCCCTTATCAGATATGATTTGCAATTATTTTCTCCCATTTAATAGGTTGTCTTTTCATTTGGTTGATGATTTCCTTCTTAGTTTGGTGGAGTCGGACTTGCTGACTTCCCCTTTTGTATCTCTTGTTTTGGGTGAGACATTTATTGGTATAATACCCCCAAAATGTTAATACACTCTCTGCACATTTCTAATAAATGGAACTTGCTGTTTTCTGGGAAAGCCCATTCCATTTTGATAGTTTTAGTTGCTTATGTCCTAATTGAAATTTGTGTAAATTACAGCCCCTGACCCAGGGCATGGCACCCAGGTTTCCTTCGCCTGAAGTACACTGTTCTCCCCCCTCTACTTACCCAGCTCCTTCACACTCTACCTCTTCCTCCAGTGGGCCTGCTCACACATCCCTACCCCCAGGCTGAATCTAGTGAACCCCTTCTCTGCTCCCATAGCCTCTTAATCTTACTCACAGTGTTTCCACACTGTGTTGTAATTTCCTGTTGATTTCTCTCTCTGTTCCTACCTTAAAAAAAAAAAAAAAGACTACGACACAGTTCATTGATGTCCCCCACTGTCCACTGTTCCATGCACTACACAGGCATTGGTGGGAAAACCCAAGTTCTGCCCTGGGTGCACAAGTCTCCATTTCCGGGGGTTCTTCAGTAGGAAATCCACATGCTTGCTAACATGAAGAGCTCCTCAGTCAGCAAGAAGGGAAAATGATGCATTAAAACTTGCACTGTCTTCCAGTCAGGTGATGGAATCCTAAAGCCGTGAGAAATCCCATTTGTAGGTACACAGAACTGGGGAAGCTGCCGCATGTTTTTCTCCACTGTTTTCCCTCCAACAGACTTCTTGCAAGCGTATGCATTTGCTTGAGCTGGACTTCGTACTAAAAAATAAAGCAACTTAGGGTATTTTTAAACAACCACAGTCCTATTTTTCCTTGTGCATTTTACCTACAGCATTGGAAGAAATAATTTTGTCCCAATTAGGATAGGTCTTTTCAACTGCTGACACATGTTTATAGAGCATCTGGATATAATCTGATTAGCATCTGGTGTAAGGCTGTGAGATACCATCTCCCGAGGTCTCCCATGGAGAAGGAAAGGCATAAACTTGCACTCCTTTGGGCCATCCTAGTGTTGACATCTGTAGTTGGGTCAAGGCATCCGGGCCTCCTGTCCTCCACCACTGTGCCTAAGTTCACGTGGACAGAGCATCGCCCTAAACTCTCAAGGCCCCCCCACTAAATGGAGCAGAAAATCAACGTCAGCACTCTGGCTGGTATGAGACTTTTAACACTCTTCTTCCTCTGCATATGTTGGGCCCAGCATGGAATGGATCGCACACATCTAGGGAAGGAGAGGTGTCCATAACACGGTCTCTCCCCGCCCCGCCAAGACATTGCCAGCTGCTTGGTTTACGTGTTTCCCAATCACATTCGATGTGCTTCCTCAGATAAGACTGAATGATCCTTCCCTTGAGAATTCCCTGCCTGGTTTTTGCTTTAATTTTCTTTCTCATTTTCAAGGCAGAGGTTTTAAGGCAAATAGTTACATGAAGTTGTGTTTGTTTTATATTTTGTGTCTGTGTTCGATTTAGGTTGAAGCAAACAGAAAAATTAGTCAATACATTAAACCGAATTCTGGATGTGGGATCAGTTAATACATTTAACTGAATTCTGGATGTGGGATCAGTTAATACATTTAACTGAATTCTGGATGTGGGAGCAGCCACGTGGTATGTAACCCTCAGGCCAGAATAGCTACACTGGGAGGGGGGAGAAAGGCTATTCTGTATAAGGAGGAAGGGAAGGTGCCCTTAAGTGTTAAGTGGCTAGTTGGGCTGGGTCTGATCTAATCCTAGATTCATAATTTTGTCTGACAGGTTTGGAGAGAGAGAGAGAGGGTAGCTTGTAAATATTTGGCTGAGTCTCACCTATCCTTTACCTAATTAAGCCCAGAAGGACCAAACAAACACAGTGATTTATGATAAAGATTCAGGCAATAGGTATTTCCTGAGTGTCCCTAATCTATCAAGGAAGGAACTCCTGCAGATGGGAACAGGTGTGACATGTTCCCTTGTCCTTATAATAAAGTCTAGTGGGGAAGACTGGTCATCAGTGACGGTTACACACATCATGGTGTCCCCCAACTGTGGAGAAGTCAGGGGACAGCGTGTAGCCCAAGAAGAAGGGAGGTGAGGAAATCCTACCTGAGGTGGTGAGGATCGCTTCCCCATGAATGTGGCCTTTACGTGATGCTTGGAGGCACCAGTTAGTTGGGGAAGGAAAGTTCGAGATGGGCAAGAGCCTATGCAAAGGAAGGAAAGTACAACCCATTCAAGGAGGGGAAATAATGCCCATGCAGTTGGAACAGAGAACAAGAAGGTAGAAGATGACACTGTGGTGGGGGTGGGGGCGGGGTCAGGGGGAAGAAAGTCGTGGGGTCAAGTCACACAGGCGTTTTAGCCATACATGGTTATGGTCTTTTCCAAAGGATAACAGAAGCCATTAAAGTGTTTAAATTGGAGAGGCCGCATATTCCAATTTAGAAATAATGGTTATTTGGGGAATGAATTGTATGTACAACAGTAGAAGCTGGAAAACAAGTCTGTAAGTGTGGGAGAGTGCTAATGGCCCACTTTATAACCTTTTCCCCCCTTCTATAATGGAACTCTGATTTTATTCTAGTTGGTGATGTGATTGTCTTTCCCTAACCCACTGGAGCTATGACTGAGCTATGAGATGGATGTAAAGCAAATGAAGTTTTTGGTTAAGGCTTCTGAACGTTCCTTGAGAGGAATTGATTATCTCGGAGGAGGTCTTTTTTTGCATTTCACCTCCTTCCCCTATCTTGCTGCCTGGAATGCAGATATGATGGCTGGAGTGTCAGCAGCCATTATGTACCATGGGATGATCAGTTTTGATGAAGTCTTGGACTAAGGAAGTGGCAGAGGGGGTGGAATGATGGAGGACTGGAAGAGGAGGGCATATCTAGATGAGCTTCCCAAAAGAGGTGATGCTTGCATAGCATTTTGAAGGACTGGAATGATTTGATCAAGAAACATCAGGGCAGCTATTAACAACATTTCTGGTTGTTCTTAGAAGTTCAGTTTCATGTTTATTTCAGCCTACATGAAGGGTAAGGCCAAGGGTTGAAAATGATTGCTCATGGTTATGTCCGACTCTGTGATATATTCTATTTGGACAACACTTGGTTTAAAATAAAATTTAATACCTTGTCAAGATTGAAAAATTAAGAATGTTCATATAAAAACCTGGCTTGGAGGGGATTCCCTGGATGATCTCCCCACATTGCATGCAGCCCTGTTTGTGCAGGAGAATTAGCTAAATAGTGACCACCCTACTTGTTCACCTATATTCCCTGTGACCCACTCACTGCTGACCTCCCCCCAACCCCTGCCAAGTCCTTGCATGCACTTGAGTTTGCAGCCCTAAATCAGGATAACCTGCCATCATGTGCAGCAGGAGGCCCCTGTGCTGCCCCTCTCTGACAGCAAGGAGGTGGATACCAAGTGTTAGCTGCATTTGGAGAAGCCAAAGCAGGTGAATATGACTGCTACCGTGTTGCACGTCATCTTATACTGGTGGCAGATGAGGCTTGGAAACAGACGCCAGACTGGGGAGGCTGTGTGGGCTAAGCTGTGGAGGTTCAAATGTTTTCTGGAAAATGATGGAGAACCGTTGAGCATTTAGACATGAGAGCCGTGTCATCAGAATAAGTTTTCAAAATTTTCATGTTGGAAGCTGAAAAGGGGATTGGATGAGACTATTGTGTTGTAAATGAGTATAACTATCACTTTGTGTATAGTTTTCTACCTTGTACATTTGACTCTCCTCGCCCTTCCAAAGTCAGGAAGTGTGTGTATTTATTTTAAATATCAGAAAACTGAAGCTTGGAGAGAAATAAAAATGGCCCAAAGTCCTACAGTAGGTGATGGAACCATGATTTCCCAGACCAAAGCAGAGACAAAAGATGAAAATCTGATGTATTTCAGTAATGAATGAGTAATCAAAAAGAAATACTGTAAAAATTGAGTTGATGAAATAGGCCTATTTCATAATCTTACAGCCCACTTTTCTTCCTTTGCATTCTATTAAATCGAAGTGTCACTGTAATAGTCTTAGTGGCCTTTCATTTGTCCTTCGTCCATATGTCATCTTTTTAAAGATTTTATTAGAGCGCGTGTGTGAGTGAGAGCACAAGCAGGGGGAGCAGCAGAGGGAGAAGGAGAAGCAGGCTCGGGAGCCCAATACGGGCTTGATCTCAGGATCCTGAGATCACGACCTAAACCAAAGGCAGCCACTTAACCAACTGAGGCACTCAGGTGCCCCTATAGGGCACTTTCTAAAGATCCTCCCACCCTCTTTAGTTCTCACTCTCCTTCTCTGCTTCTCCTTCTTTCTCTGTGTTCTTCCAGGGGGCTCTGATGCACACTGGAACATGGAAGTTTCTCTGGGGTTCATCTTCTGCTCATGGCAGCTACCAACCCCCCAGAGCTCTATGTTACTGGCCCCATGCCTTGCTGCTCACGCTGCCCACTCCCAGAGCCCACACAGATCTAGGACTCTGTGAACTGTGAAACACATCTTGAGAGGTCACTCTGGTTGTCTGGGCCGGCTGAGACAAGCAGGAGAGTCAGAACCACCCAGGTGGCCCTGACCTCTGGGAAAGGGTGTTCCACAGCTGCCCGGGGCATCCTGTTGCGGGATTTGTCCACACTGGTGCTCAGGAAGTTTTCCTAATCATTCACCTAAGTCATACCATGCATATTTGTCAAGGACCGTGGCCATTCATGCCGGCCTCTCCTGGTCTTCACTCCTTTTCCAGAAATGAAAAGCTTGGCCTTCCCCTATACACACCCTCCACTCTGCTCCTCCAGGGAACGAGAAATTTGGCTCAGGAATCTACTTTGGGCTCCCAGCTTGAGCTGGCCATCTGGCATGACTGCTGCTTCCAAATTATGTTCGCGTCCATGGATAACCAAGTGGATTATCTCCAAGAATCATCTCAGTGAGAAGAGAGGAGGCGGCGAAAATATCACGTTCATTTGCTTGCTCAGAAAAGACCGGGGACATCAGCTCTTTGCCCTTGCTGGCAAAAACACTTCGTTGCTACTCTGTAATGCAAAGCCTAAATCAGGCTTATTAGTGTGGAACTAAAAGGCCCTGGAGGGCAGCCAGCATTTCCAGAACTGGCATTCGTTGTAGTCTGGCATAGCCATGGAACTGACAGGTGCCAGCTTGGGAAAGGTCAGTAAGGGCTTAGGGCACCCCAAATGCTCACTGACCCATTAACCACCACAGGTATAATTAAGATACACGTCCTTCCGCTGCTGGATGTCATCTGCTTGTTGACAAGCAGTTCAGAGAACGGAAGATAATGTTTCATAATTAGTCCAAGCAAAATATTGTCTGGGAGGCAAATCTGGGAGAGGGACAATGGTTAGGTGGCCTCCTTACACAAGGAATAGATCAATGTCAAGGCCTATTTAAGAATCTCTACTCATGAACTTCAAAGTAACAGGCTTCCCTTACTTTCCCTTGAATCACCGGTTCTCCGTCAGGTGTAATCCACCGCCCCTCCAGGGGCCATTTGGCAATGTGTGACCTTTGGTTATCAACTGGGGACAGGGGAGGGATGCTACTGGTATTTAGTGGGTAGAGGTCAAGGATGATGCTGAGATCCTACAATGCACGGGACAGACATCACAGCAAAACTTATCACCCAGCTCCACGTATCAGGAGTGCTGGCGTCAGGAAACCTTGCCATAAATCAACGTCATTCCTACTCCAAGACTCCTACTCTTCCGGCAAGATGATCAGTGTCCGTTCTGACTGGGGTTTTAACCCAGGGCTGGACCGTAGTTTTGGGGGTTTGCACTGAGCCGAGCTTGGGTAGGGGGTGCTGCTGGGAAGGGGGCATCTTGGGGAGAGGCCACCAAACTACCCACCTGCTTGTCATTCAGGCCCTGTTCCTTGAGGTCATCCCTTCTCCGCCAAAGAGTTGAATGATTGCAGAATCTGCAGACTTTTCTTCTGGCCCTAGCTTGGAACAACCTTTGATCTAGTCTCTTCCCCCCGCTTGTTCTGTCCCCGTCTCCTCTTGGAAATTTTGCTTCCTCCTGGTACTGCGGGAATTTCCCAAATTCTTTACAGGACAAGAAAGCTCCCAGGCCCCTTTGACCGTCTTTTTTGGCATCTAGTTCCTGTAAGCTCCTTGTTTTAATAAAGGGAAGGGAAAGCAAAGGACCTAACTGGAGGGGGAAAAATTAACATCTCAAAGCCTTACCCAGTAGTCACAAAGGTAACCGTGAAGTCAAATGAAAGGATGTTGCCAGGCCCCAGAGTCCATCTCAGGTTGCCAAGCATCCTTGCCTCCTTCCCAGAGCACTGCTGGTTGTGCTTTTGGGGCAACGTGAGGTTATCAGATAGGTCAACCGCCCTTATCCCTGCACACTGGAATGCGAAAGGCTTTGAGGTCTCAGCCCTGAGAAAGTTTCTTGTAAACATTTCCACATTGACACAAGAAGAAATGTTGAATTTTGGTGCTCTCACTGACCAGAGCTCACCTGGCGGGGCCAGAATCACTGGCAAACTAAGATTTTGGTTTAAGCACTATAACTCATTTCGGAAATGATCTGATAGCATCTGTTAAAATACAAGTAAGCGTATCCTGGGACTCCATCGTCTTTAGGGATTCTATCCTGTCGCAATGAAGGCTTTTGATTCGTGAGCATTGTTCCTAGAGGCAAAGGGAATACAGAAAAAAGCACCTCAAGTCCATCCCTAGAGGAATGAAATGGGAAGGTAGTGGATTGGTTGCATCCATGCTACGTGTGGTGGTTAATTCTGTGTGTCCGTGTTGAGCTGGGCCCCTGTGCCTGCATGTTTGGTCACACGTTCTTCTGGATGTTTCTGTGAAGGTGTTTTGGGATGAGATTTGCATTTCAATAGGTGGACTTGGAGGGAAGCAGATTACTGTCTGTGGTGTGGGTGACCTTCCTTAATGCTCCAAAGACTAACCGCTCAAGGCAGGAGAGAATTTGCCAGCAGAATACCTTTGAATTTGGACTCCATCCCTTCTCTGGGTCTCCAGCCTGCCAGCCTACTCTGCAGACTTTGGACTGACTAAGCCTTCACAGTCCTATGAGCCAATCGCTTAAAATCTGTTCTGGCCCCCCACCCCGCTGATTCTCTTTCTCTGGAGAACCCTAATTAATACACCAAGAGACATGATGCAACTGTGAGTTATGTCAACACCTAGGGACCTGGAGAATTGCCATGATGTATTATGTGGAAATAAGGCAATATACAGAGATACATGTAAAAGAAGCAACAACCAAGCATACGTGTGTATGTATTAACGTATTTTGTGTGAGCATAGAGATGGGTAGAAGAAAATGTGACATGTTTAATCAGTGGTAATCTGGAAGGGGAGTAGGGAGGTAAAAACCTAGAGTAGACAAGAAGACTCATCAGATAAGGAAGTGTAGAGTACAACAGTACAATGAGATTCTTTTAGTATGAAAAATACAAAAATTCTAAATACTAAGGTAGCAAGAAGACGGGACACCAGAGAATATGTACATATTTTTTTAAGATTTTATCTATTTAAGAGAGAAAATGCTAGAGTGAGTGAGCATGAGCAGTGGGGGATGTTGAGGGGGTATATCAGAAGGAGAGGAAGAAGCAGGGAGCCCAATGTGGGGCTCGGTCCCAGGGCCTGGGATCATGACTTGAGCCGAAGGCAGACATTTAACCAACTGAGCCACCCGGTGCCACTTTTCTCTAACTTTCTAACTAAAGAATCCAGCATGATTTGGGGGCACGGCTGAGCTTAGGGACTGCTGGCGGCAGGGGGCGGGGGTTGTGTTTGTGTGTGTGTATGTGTGTACATATGTACGTACACGCACACATCCAGGAGAGTCGGTTAGAGAGGTAGACAGCGTTTCTACACACCGCTCCCTGAGGAGCCATGCTTCTGTTCTTGGGTCTGTCTGCTGGTCGCCTCATGGAGAGCCCTGAACCTTCAGTGGACTTCATTCTTCTCCTGTATCTAAGACCAGGGCTCAAAACTTAGCCCCATTATGACATTCTGAGTAGCTCACACCAATCTGCTGTCCTCTGGGCATTTAGTGCTGGGGAAATCCTTAAACTTGAGCTTCTGGCCTCAAACCCAGAACTTCATTTCCTGGCCGGCAATGCACCAGCATCCTCCTCAGGAATGGCCTCGGCTCCTGGAGGAGAAGACAAAAGGTATAGACATCCATGCATTTAGAGTTTGGTGTCCCTTGAGTTTGATCAATCCGACATGGCCATGGGGATGCAGGAGACCCGAGTATGCAACACAGGTGAGCTGTGGATGGAGGGAAGCAATGCCCCCTCGGTTTGCCAAGTCAGGATGTGGGCTTGCTGTTCCTGGATACCTCCTATTCTTTTTCTCCTTTACTTGCTTTTTGCTTCTTCCTTTTTCTTTTCTTCTCCACTTTCTCCTGAAACCCTCAAGTGACTGGAACAGAGTATACAGTCCCAATCACAACAAAATCATTTCAGGTTACAACTTTCACCCCTCGCCCCCAAATAAGTCCCACAGTCTCCAAGCCATGAAGCAAACCTCACCAGTGCTCCAACCACCCTTCACTGAGTGTGTGGCTAATTCCATTAACATTGGTTCAAGTTCAAAGGCAGCTGAGTTTCCCATAAAAACAATGAAGGAGCGCTCTCATCCTGAACCAGAGGCAAATTCCCGGGCCTTGGCTAGATCCAGCTGCATGGCATGTCCCGAACTCTCCCTTGGGCCTTACTGGAAAGATCTGATAAGTTGACCCTCCCAGAATGGGGATGAGGGTTGCAGGAGGGAGCCCGAAGGGGCAAGTCATTCCCAGTTCTCACATGCCACAGCCCCATCCACAGGCTCCCCGCCTCTGTCCTTTCAAATGACCTCTTAGAAGTTCAAATATTCATAGAGCATGATGCAATAACTTGATGTCCCACAACCTCCTTTGATTCTCACAAGTTCCCAACAGGGGGGAATGGAGAGCTGTTGTTCTCATCATTCCTGTCCACCTGTCGTGGAAATGAAGCTGAGAACCTAGTCACATGACCTCCGGAGACCCAACTAATTCACAGAAGAAATGGTACTTGACCCCAAGTATGGCTCCAAATTTCTTCTTTCCCAAACCCACTGCACTGCTCTCTCACCTTAAATTTTTTTTTAAAGATTTTATTTATTTATTTGACAGAGATCACAAGTAGACAGAGAGACAGGCAGAGAGAGAGGAAGGGAAGCAGGCTCCCCGCCAAGCAGAGAGCCCGATGTGGGGCTCGATCCCAGGATCCTGAGATCATGACCTGAGCCAAAGGCAGAGGCTTTAACCCACTGAGTCACCCAGGTGCCCCCTTACTTAAATTCTTAAAGGACCCGCTCTTTTCCATGCCTTAAATATCCAGCCTTTAGTCTTTGATGACTAGATGTGAAAAACATTCTCTTGTGACTGACATGGCACCTGACACACGTTGTTTTATTTTTGCGTTTGCTTTTATTGTTAGCTGTTTTGCACCTGCCTTGTTAGTCATTCCATGTGGGGGCTTTTACTTTATACTCTGTGCATCACAGATTATTCAGGGCAAAGAGTTTTACAAATGTGTTTGGGAAAATGTGAACTGAATTGGCAAGAGGCATTTTTCCCCTTAAGTGGAAATTATTGTTCCGTTGATGGGATGGTTTGTCTTCTTCATCCTGAGGACACTTGAACAATGGGCTTGAAAGTTGCTCCTGAGCCAGCAGAACAAAGAGAACACCTGAGAATTCAAGCAGAGAAATGTCTTGAAATTTGTGATAAGAGTATAGTTCTCCAGTTAAGGAAAACTTTCCTGTTCTTAAAAAAAAAAAAAAAAAAAATAGCATGGACTGAAGCCAGGCCCATAGGCAGCAGGAGAACATCATTACTGCTAGCGGAATTCTCTGGAGCCTCAATTTTTTTCCTGACGAAAGGGGACGGTCTGCCATTTGCTTCTAGGAAAACATGTTCCCAATGGGAAGCCTCAATATATTTTTAAAGAATTTTCCAGGTGTCAGCAACTGGTAGGAAGGAGAAAATACTCATGAAGGGTAAGAGGGAAATAAAAAAGAGGGGGGCTTCGAGTAAGATTATTTGTTTGGGCAGTTCTGATGATCTGCACCGTTTTGATGAAAAGGCAGCGAATTATTACACGCTAAGATTGATCTCCCAGGGTAGCATCAGAGAAGTTGAAATTTTCCTTAATGAACTGCAAGAACAACTAACCTCATGACCAGCAATCTGTCCGATGACCAAATTCCTTCTGCTCAACTCAAAGTGCACTTGAACCTGACCTTTCCTCTGGCTTGCATCTGAGGACATTGGAGGGTGTCTGTGGGAGCCACGCTGCTGTATCTGTCTCAGCCACAGTGAATAGCTCTTCTTGTGACACTGCAACTCCTGGGGCCTGGTGGGATGGGGGACGTGTCTCCTCAACAACTTGGGAAACTGAAGCTACCCTGCTCCCTTTCTTTCCCCCTGATGCTCAAAGGCCCTAATTTTGTGTCTTGGTCTTTTTTCTTATTATTTTCTTCATCTGTGTGCCTGCCATGGGGCTCGAGCTCATGACCCTGCAGTCAAGAGTCACCTGCTCTATCCACTGAGCCAGTTGGGTGTCCCTCTCTTGGTCTTTTTTTTTTTTTTTAATATCAAATTCAAGAATAAAGTTGAAGGAAACACAGTCTTGTGCCGTGTGCAAACAAGTCAGTGTCCTGGAGACAGGCTGCAGGCCATTTTGAAGGTCAAGTCCAATCTATCTTGTTGACAAGAGGGGATGGAATAGCCTTGTCTTAGTAAGAAGCCCGATGCCTCCATGTTGGCAGAGAATGCACAGATGGGGTTCTTACAAATCTAACCCACAGGTGACTTTTCCTTCAGGCTCTTCTCTTTCCACCTCCTCTGGCAATAACCACTCACTGAGTAACTCAGATCTTTGTCAGCCCACCTCTCTGAAGGGTGCTGAGAAAAGAGCCCAGCTTCAGTTCCGTTTCATCTTCACAAGGCAGACAGGAAAATGGTCTCTTGATCAGCAGCTAGGAGCCCTCCGAATCCAGTGTTTCCTGCCTCTGGGAGCGATGGGCGCCCTAAGAAAAAGAACAAAGGTCTTTGAAGTCCCCCCAGTTCAGAAGTGACAGCAGCTGAAACACTAAAGCAATCCACTTCGGTAGAGAACAAGCTGTCACTACTCTTTCATCATGGAATGGCCCAGAGTTTGGCATTATTGGAAACGCCAAATTGGAAATTACTGGAAATGCCCATATTTGGCATTCAACATGACCACGGGGCATGGTAGACAATTACCGCAGCAGCTCTGCTCTCTCCCCTTCTCCCCCCACACAGGGCTACATAAAAGCCAGGGTCAGGTTTGGCTTTACTGTTCATGAGACACTTTGGCACATATGAACTCAGCGGGCTTCCCAGAAACGCAGCAGGGGTGGTGGTGGTGTCCTTTCGCCCACTTTACAGATGAAGTTACTGAATCTCGCAAGAGCTTAATTAATATGTATATTTGCTCGTAGTTGCTCTGATCGAAGGTGAAGACCTAGCCTTTGTGTGTCTTTCTCTTCTCTGACTGGTCAGTTCCATTATTGTTCTGACCAGGGGAAAGTGGGTGCTATTGTTTAGGGAAAAAATGAGATGCCGCCATGGTGCCCAAGCACAGGGGTGTCCCACAGGACTGAGCAGATAATGTGAAAACACCAGCATGTGTATTTACATACCTGGGATGAATAGAAAAGGTTCTGGGAGCATAGTCACGTGACCGGGAACGGTGGTCCCTTCCGGAGAGGTACAGATTTATATTTCATATATTTATGTACGTGTTACTTTGTAATGCCACCAATAAGTTACATTTGTCATTTTCTTTCCTTTTTTATTCAGTTTATTTTAATTTGCATATCATGAACATGCAGGGTTATCTTAGTTTCAGGTGTACAACATGATTCAACAATCCTACACATTGCTCGGTGGGCATCCCGAGGTGTGTACCCTTAATCTCCTTCCGCTGTTTTACCCATTCCCCCACCTCCCCTCTCCTTCCCACTTTCTTTTACTGAATACAAACAGGTACAACCTCTTCCTCACCCCAAACCTCTTCTTTCCCTTCTGTCTCCACTTTGGCAGATCTGCAATAAGCACAAAGAACGTAATTATTTTCTGTGTTAAAACTAATCCACAGTGACACAGATGCCCACGGCCAGTGTCCCACGGTACATCACACCTGCTCTTGTGAGAGACAGCCCGGGAGTGTAAAACAAGGAAGGAACAAACGTTCATTCCCTTGCATGTGAAAGGCTCTTACCATGGTGAGCCCTCGTGGGCCATAGGTGTGTACGGAGAAGGCGTGAGTAGCCCAGGTTCTCCTGAGATAAATCCAGACCTTCCGGAAGAGCAGGCAGCTTGTCCGTGACCACATGGGCTGTGCGGAGAGCTGCCTTTGTGCCTTTTGTACCCCGCAATGCCCTGGAAACCGGCCTCATCAAACTGTACAGCAGTGAAATGGAAAATTCAGATTCATCATCATTTGGTTTCTATTTCTGCTGTTGTGAGACCTTTGAGTTTAACTCCTCTTGGCAATAATGTGTGTGATCCTCGCTTGGAGAAATAGGCAGAGTCCCCTGGGAGAAAAACCAGGGCCGTGGGTTAGTGTAATTTTGTTGTTGTTCAATAGAAATTTTATTAGCTAAATAGAATTTTTGGTAGCAGATGCATGGCAGGAGAGTTGGTGATAGCAGCTCTCCTAGAATGGCAAGCTGCCTCCTAGCCTTGAGTGTTCTTTCCCACGTCATGGTCTCTTGTGTCCCACTGTGTGTCCTTGGCCCAGACCTACTCTAAAAGGGAGAACACAAAGACTCCCACCTGGGAGGAGAAGTTGGGTTGCATCTCTAAAGGCCTCTTTGTTCCCAGATGATACTGTATATTCCTTCCAAGAAATTCACTTAATTTGTAATAAACTTTTGACTTTTCCTGGAGTTTTCAACGCATATCTTGGATAAGTGGTACTCGAACACTTGAAGAATGACCCCGCTCTCTCCTGTGAATCTACAGGTTTGTTAAAGACCGGAAGGGGAAAAAAAATCCGGGAAGGGAAGGCCACCAAAATATTAACAGTGATTATGTGAGACAATAGGATCCCTAGTGATTTTTTTGTTTCTTCTTTATACCTAATTGTTTGCAGATTTTCTACAATGAACACGTATCCACTTTTAGTCAGAAGAAAAATGTAGTTTTTTGAGTTCTAAAAAGCAGGATGCAAAGGCTTAGTTGTAGTATTACCTTCGCTATGAGACAAGGCTGCTTACAGAATTACTGGGGGAAAATGAGCCAAAATGTTTGTAACGTCTTTTCCTACGTAAAGGCGTTATGGTGTGGTTGTTTTTTTTTTCTTTATAGTTTTATGTGTTTGTCATATTCTCCCTCAGGAGCCTGTGCAGGACTTTTATCTTTAAATAATAGACATCGTTAAAGTGTTTAATAAACATTTTTAAGTTCGAATGTGTATGGCAGGGAGGAGATTCTATTAAATTCCAAAATATTGTTATTCCTATAGTCATGACATCTACTCCCAATTCCTGGAATAGTTGAGATTTCTCCAAGACACCTAATTTTATACCTGGGGACTAACATTTTCATATTTTGCGATCTAACTCAAATATGCACTTAATTCCTCCCAAACTGAACTAAGTTATCTTTCTCACAAAGTACAAAATGAGCCTCCGCTCCACACCAGACATAGTAAAAGATAGTGTGAAGGACCTCATCGTCTTCGGGTGGCTTTCCTTTGATGGTGTGCCCCGTCCATCCTCACTTTCCCTCTGGACTTCTGTCTCAGGCGCTGCCATCATCAGAGGGGTCCAGACAGAGCCTGCGAGTCCTTCCATGCTCTTCCATTCTTTCCTTTCTTTCTTTCTTTCTCTCCTTAGCGGGAGCTATGTTTATGGCTTCAGTCCCTTTTAGCATAAATGAAGTCTCATATCTGAAACAACGTGACGACCCTTTGACTTAGCAAGTTACCCTCTACTTCATTTTAAAATGGTATTCAGTGCAGTAGTTGGAGGTGAGGGAGGAAACCTGACGGAATTCATGTAAGAAAGGTCAGCATTGGGGCGCCTGGGTGGCTCAGTTGTTAAGTCTGCCTTCAGCTCAGGTCATGATCCCAGGGTCCTTGGATCCAGCCCCACATCAGGCTGCCTACTCACCGAGGCGCCTGCTTCTCCCTCTCCCACTCTCCCTGCTTGTGCTTCCTCTCTCTCTCTGTCAAATAAATAAATAAAATCTTAAAAAAAAAAAAAAAAAAGGTCAGCATTACCTTCCTAATTCTGTTAATTATCTCTTTGTTCATCTTTGAAATCATGACTGAATCTTATGTAGCAGTCATTGCTTGGAAAATAAAAATTCCTTTGGCCAGCTGCATCTAATCTGAGACCTTGTTTCATGAAATACAGTAAGGTCATTGGCACACCTATGAATTAACCTATGAGGCTAGATCATTTTTTTTAAACACACAAAGAGTTCTGATTTTAGGTCTTAGTTTAAAAAGCGATTTCTTCAGTTTAAATGAACACTTGAAACCCAAAGGGGAGGGGGTATTTTTTCTAGGAGGAGGAAATAGTGACTGCAAAGTACAGATGTAAATCAAAGCAGCTTACAGCTTCGAAAAAAAGAAATCTGTTTTTGGAGGTGAACATTCCCTCTTTGACACAGTACAGTAAATGCAATATGGTGACAGAAACCATTTAAGTAAATACCAGCTCTAATAATAGCTGCGTATCAATTGGAAAGTATTTTTATCCTGTGTGTGCTGGCTCCCCAGCCATAGCCTTTATCAAGCAGAGTGAAATGTGTGATCACTCTGGCCCCCTTTCAGAGACAGAAATGACTGATTGTTTGATCCCCGGAAGCATCGATGCTGCTTAATGGGTCCTTAGCGTGAAGAATAATGGAGGAAAAAACCCTGTGTGTCATTTGATAGCCTCCATGGCTAAGGAGAAGGGTTTGGGAGGGAAATGAGTAGAACAAGAAAAGAGATTTAATTCCCCAATTAATCTCACTCTGCTTCTGACATAATTCTGGATGGCACAGAATATTAAAAATCAGCATGCCCAATATTCACATTCCTCTCCTCCATCCTGTCTCCTATCTATCTCTGTCAGATTTTCCCTATAGAATGGGGACAGGATTCCTCAAGGACTTGTGAGAGAGAGGAGAAGAGAATGAGTTCTCCCTACATTTTATAGTCTATGATTCAGTTTTCACCTGAAGTTACCTCTCGGTGGTTCTATGAGATTAAAGGTGTTCTCCTCACAGTGGTTTCAGATACGCGCACACTCTCTGGCATTCTTTTAAAAAAGTGGAGCCTTGGGGCATCTGTGTGTCTCAGTTGATTAAGCATCTGTCTTCAGCTCAGGTCATGATCCCAGAGTCCAGGGATCGAGCCCCACATCAGACTTCCTGCTCCGTGGGGAGTCTGCTGCTCCCTCTCCCCACTGTTCTTTCTCTCTCACTTTCTCTCAAGTAAGTAATAAAATCTTTTTTTAAAAAAGGTGGAGCCTAATTCCCATTCCCTAATTCACATTCCCTTAGTAACATGACTAACTAATAAAATATGGCAAAAGTTACAGCCTGAGACTTCTGAAACTAAATCGTGAAAGTCATCGTCCCCCCGGCCTTGTCAGTCAGTTTCAGGGGAGCCAACAGCCATGTTAGGAGAACACTCCAGTGGTCCTGTGGAGAAAGGACTGTGTGGTGAAGGGCTTCTACCGAGGACGTGTAAGGAACTGAGACCTATGGCCCGTGGCCACGTGAGGGAGCCATCTTGGAAGCTGGCCCTCCCACCTCAGTCAGGCCTTCAGATGGCTGCAATCCAACATCTTCAGAGATTGAGGTAGAAGCTGAGCTCAGCCACTCCCTCTTCCAAAAAAAACGTATGACATCGTACATATTTGTTGATCTCTAACCGCCGAGGTAACTTAGTTGATAACTTAGCAGTTCTTCACCCTTCTTCTTCAGGGCTAGATAATAGCACATGCTTCTTTAGAACATGGATGAGAAGTTGAAATCTTGTGCTTGTGTGTTGATTTACTGTGAAGATTTGTATACCTTCATGTTCCTATATTTGAGGCAGATATAGGTTCCCTAACTGCTTTTGGACAGACTTAATCATTTTTGCGGCATTTTTCAGCTATGTCGTTGACACCTATGTTTTGGGTAGATGCTGACTTTCATCTCCACCTCACTTTATAGATACATCGAAAGTGGCCTAGTTGTACCCCACATGACAGCTTGTGGCAGAGAGTCATTTAGATGTGGTGAATTTTAACAAATGGAATAGTAGCAGGGACCCCTGTTCCCCTTAGGAAGATAACTCTCTGAAAAAAATACCTTGATGATGGGGCGCCTGGGTGGCTCAGTGGGTTAAGCCGCTGCCTTCGGCTCAGGTCATGATCTCAGGGTCCTTGGATCGAGTCCCGCATCGGGCTCTCTGCTCAGCAGCGAGCCTGCTTCCCTCTCTCTCTCTCTGCCTGCCTCTCTGTCTACTTGTGATCTCTCTCTGTCAAATAAATAAATAAAATTTAAAAAAAAAAAAAAATACCTTGATGAGTTTCCAGGAGAAAAAAAAAAAAGCTTTAAGGGCACAGATAGTGCAAGAGTAAAGACAGCATTTGGTTATTAGGAAGAATTCCATTTAACAGTGGAAGTGGTTAGGAAGGAGTGAAAGACCAAGTGAAGGGTGGGAAGCTCCAATTTACTCAAGCCGTGGAAGTAGCCGTGACCCCTTAAAGAATAGGATTGTCTAGTGTTAGATTTTTAGTGGTCTGACTTCAGCAACAGAAATCTCTACACAAATCTTCTAGACTTTGAGTAAATGCTCTGATTGTGTGAGAGATTCATTTAAAGGAAACTAAGACCAGACTGATAAGACATGGGAAAGGAGACAGTAGAGGGTTAATTTAGAACTTGGATAATTAGAGAAATCCTGGAGACAGCGGAGGACTTCTCAGAATCGTGAAGAGTACGTGAGGTTCAAACAAGGTGACCCAGCTGACCTCTGTGTTGCTTGCATGGCTCATCTCAGCCTTCTAAACGATTATAAATCCTAACTATGGATTTTTGCTCATGGTTCCATGTTTTCCTTTGTTTCTATGTTCAGAGATGTTACTTAGATGTTGTTTTTTCATGACTTCCTCTATAATACACACCTAGTGATTATCACGTAATAGCATGATTCCATCCTTTGTCCAGTGTCTGTGTTTCTTAGCTTCCTCTGAAGCGTTACATATGAGTGGTGTCATTGCTTGAGCCCCCTAACTCTTGGTTTCAGCTCAGGTTGTGATTTCAGGGTCGTGAGATTGAGCCCCACGTCAGGGTTACCCTTGGCATGGAGTCAGCTTGGGATTCTCTCTCTCTCCCCCACCCACCTCCTGCTTGCTCTCTCTCTCTCTGTCTCTCTCTCTAAAATAAATACATAAATCATTAAAAATATGTTTTCGTAAAAAAAAGTTGTTACATATGTTAGCCAACATGACTACTCTGTGAGGTAGACCCGCTTTACCACCATCACTTTGCAGATAAAGAGACTGAGACTAGATGAAGTTACATAAATGTTTCAAGACACAGAGCTAACAGACAAGGAGATCAGGACCCAGATTTGAACTTGTTCAGCTGAACAGTCTCCATTGCTGAGTGAAGTGCTGAACTATCTTCCTACTGAAAAGGGATGAAATTTTGCAAAGGATCCCAAGGAAGGGAAAAAAAAAAAGACCTGAAAACAGAGCAATGGAGTGGGGGTCAAATAGAAAATAACAGGCAACCAAAATGATTAAAGCAATGTATTGTATAAATAGTTGAACAGGAAAGATCGTTGACACCAGGAGTCATCTGGAAAGGCTTCTTTGAGGAGGTGGGATTTGACATGGGTGCTGAAGAAGAGAGACAACTGAGGGAGGCAGAAAATACTCTAGGCAGGGACACATCAGGCTGGTTACAGCCAGAGATGGGAGCATGTCCTGGCATATTTGCAGAGCAAACTGGTTGGTCTAGGGTGGAGGACAGTGGCCAGTGTTTTGGAAGAGAAAGCTGGGAGAAGGTGGAGCAGAGAGGGGACGTTAGGAGAGGTCACGGCTGGCAAGTGAAGAGCAGGGAGGAGTGTGAGGCTCTGGGGCTGGGCCGTGCTGGCTCCGAGCACTTTGCATTTGGGGCTCCCTTTGCCCTTGAGATGCTATAGTATTCCATAGAATGCCTCTGTTTCCTTTTAGGAGCACGTTCATTTCTTACTCTTCCCAACATCTGGCCCTATTCATAGCAGGGTACCTGGTGCCCAGAGGCACTCATTCATGGATGGATGAATGAATAAATGATCAAACTATGAAGAGAGAGGAAGGGTGGTGGCATAGAGTGATGGGAGAATCAGATGCACCTGATTGCCCACCTCCTTTCCACCTAGTGTCTCAGTGCCTTTGGACATGTTTCTTCCTAAGCCTCCATTTCCTTGTCCATAAAATATGAATAGCTGTTGCAACCCCACTAGGTAGTGTTAGTGTTAAAATAATGTGTATAAAAATTTACTGTGGTGCTTCCCATATCATAAGCTTTCATGACAGTATGTTAATGTCATATATCAAATTTAGTGAGTCTAGACCAAGAGAATATAATCTTAGAAATTACCTTAGGGAAAATTGTAAACCTTCATCAGAAACCAGGAAAGGGCCTTAAGCTGAATTTTGGCCAGGTTTCAAGGGGGCATATTGACCTCAGCTGGCCTTTCAATTTTAATTGGAAAAAATGCCAAGGGAATGTGATTGTGGAGGGTCTTGAATGTTCTCCCAAGGATGTTGTTAGAGTAAAGTAGTGACAAGACTGTATCTCTTTCAGAATGATCTATCTGGTAGCCATGTGAGTGATGCCTGAGGGAACAGTAGGAGTAGAAAAGTTCACTGGGAGGCTACTGCAAGGGTCCTAGTAAAGATGATGAGGACTTACATTAATGCTATGACTTTGAGAATGTAGAGAAGTTTGATTTAAGAGGCTGTGAGAAGAAAGTGCCCTGGACTTAGAGACTGAATGAATGTTGGGGCAAGATAAAGGGGAAAAGGCAAGAATCACTGAGGTTTATTTGAGCATCTGAGTGGTGGACAATGTTGGGGACAGGATCTAGGGCAGAGGCAGGAAGAACTGAGGATTTCCGCTTAGACAGCCAGGGGATTCTATTACTGAAGTGAAATTAAGAGTGGATGAGTCTGATTTACGTCTTTATAATCTCTCCTTTTGAGAACTCTTGTCCAGACAATGAAGATTGTCCCTGACTTGCTCAAGTTCCAATGGACTTTATAAGAAAGAAAGGAAGAAGGGAAGGAGGAGGGAAAAAAGAAAATGCCTTAAGACAGTCCTTTTATTTACCTTTGACCTGGCCCCTCTCTCTAGCCTGTATTTCACCATATTGGACTTGAGGAGGGAGAACTTCGCCTCATGGAGGCCTATAGTCACCATGAAAATTTCTGTGCAGCAGAAAATCTCCCTCCAACTCATGACCCACCCACAAGAAGTAAGATACAAAGTAAGCCAATACGAGGAGGACTTGCCTTCCCACCAAAAGAATCCGTGATTGGATTTGGCTTGTGTGTCTTTGTGTACACGTGTGTGTGCTTCACCCCTGATACACACACATCGAGAAATACACAGACACCGAACACACAACACTTTAGAAAACTCCCTTTGAATCGGCCTGGGTATCGCCATGGTAACCTGAACAAAAGCAGTCCTCCTAATCACAGAGGGGAAAACCTGCCATTCTGTGATAGGTGCCCCCAGGGAGGGTTTCAGCCGTTGTGGGGACCATTCTAGCCTCTGGTGCTCCAGTAACCTCATGGGCTCTGTTTATCTCAGACTCTTTAATTTTCCTCCTGTCTGTGCTTTCGATCGGCCTTCTCCCAGGACCGCAGTGCTCCAGCTCTCTCTCTCTCTCTCTATCTCTCTATCTTTATCTCTCTCTCTTGTCCTTGGCCTCACTGCTTACTTTCAGGGAAAATGCTTTCTTCTGAGGTTCTTTCAGCCACTAAAAATGGGGCCTTTCCTCACTTAGGGGACTGTGGTGCAGAAATAAAAATGATTCTGCTGTACCTTAAAGTAATTTGAAATTATATATCATTTAAAAAATAATCTTTAAAAAGGGGCTTGAGAAATGCCAGTGGCATCCATGTCTCAGGTCGGTTATGCATGCATGCTTGAAAACGATGTCTCTGTGACCTACAGACTCGAAATACCAAGTCAGAGGTCTGCTACCTGGGCGTGAGGTTTAAGAATGCCTACTCAGTCCCTGCCAAAGAAAATCAATCTGGCCTTTATTATTTTTCTTTGGAGAAGCAGAAATAGCATTCATTAGAGAAATCCACTTCCCTCCAACTCCGAAGGGAATTCGAGTTTTCCAATTGTACTTAAATATTGTGTCTCTGGTAATAGTTGTCCTAAGGGAGAGATTCCTTCTTCAAAATAGCATTCAAGTAATAATCTTCAAAGGCTTCTGTCTGCTAAAATGGATCTGGAAATACAGTTTATTTAAGAATTCGTCTTGAAGTACCCAAACATTGCTTTTGGTATTGTTCTGTGTTGTTCAAACCTTTAAAAAGTCAATGATTTTCTTCAGAGTTTCAGTTGAAACAGAAGTTAAAAATCTAATTTTAGACTGTGTCACCATATTAATTTTAGAATGTTTTAGAGCAAAGATAGGTTTCTGTGTATTCACACGAACATATACACATATGTACTTGTATGTAAATGTGTGCATGTATACGTATTTGTATGTAAGGATACATGTGTGTTACGTGGGATAGAGGTCAAGAGGATGAGTTCTGGAATCAAAATGTCAGGGTGTGACTTCTCCTTCCTGTGTGACTTGGTGTAAGTCACTTCTCTGCCTCTCAGTTGCATCTATAAAATAGAAACAAAACTAGTAACCACTTCCTAGAACTGTGTGATGATTGAGTTAATATTTGTGCTTAAAACAGAGTCTGCCACATAGTAAGTGATCAGTCATGTTAGCTGACTTTATTAGAAGTAGGCTATATGGCTGATTTTTTTTTTTTTAACTGAGTTACAAGCAAACAAAAAACTTTTAAGTTACTGGTGTGTTTTATGCAATGTACCAATTGGTAATGGTAATGGCCTTTTGCTATTATTTGCTCTGCCTGGAGAACATGAGTAAATGGTGTCCTTCTACTGCCCTGTTCTCTGCTCTCATGACTCCGTGAGGAGTCTGGTTTCAAGGTTTCCTCTCATAGAGTTTGCCATTCTGGTAGACAGCGCACGCTTAGCGGCTCGTGGAAAAGCAAGTGACATTGAGGCACCCAGCCTGGCACAGGGTGGCGACTTGTCGCTATTGGGGTGGTCCTGGGGTGCAGCTCGGTTTTGAAAATTCTTTTCATCGTTGGTGTAACCAGAAAGAAAGAGAGAATATGGGGTTTCTAGAATGGACACCTCCAGTCAAGCAGGCTTGGACTCTCAGAAAAGGCTATAGAAGGAAGAGGATTTGTAGATCTGCTGTTTCGAAAGTCAGAGTCAGTGGTGGCGGAAGATGGCGGTGGGGGGAGCCTTCCTTCAGCTCATTCTTATCTCAGAAGTTAGACCCATACCTTCCACCTTCGCAAAAGCTGGACTCAGAAAAGACTAATGGCTGAGATAAAGTAAGGAAGAGGAACTAAGGAGTGATGGGACCTGTCCTTGGAGCTCTCCCTGTGGGCGGGGGATTACACTCTGCTCTCTGGGGCCTCCCTTCCCCACAGAACCACCTCCCCCCTCAGGGAGGGCCCCACTGGGCCTTGTGGTAGCCCCATATGCAGTCCCCACTTCTACTTTGGGGTCTTCACACAGCTCTGAAGGAACACTTTCTCTAACCACATACAGAGTGCTCTTCTACTCATTTTTAATAGACTTTATTTTTAGAAAGCTTTTTTTTTTTAACAGATAAGTTGAACAGATAGTACAGAAAGTTCTGATCTACCACGTGCCAGGTTTCTCAGTCAGTCATCTCTTAATTAGTATGGTACATTGGTTACAGTTAATGAATCAATATTGATATATTATCATTAGCGAAAATCCATATAAATTGTCGCGGTTTTTACTCATGTCTCTCTGTGTGTCTCTCTCTCTTTTCTTTTTAACCTTCTGTCTCTATTCAGATTGTCTTAGTTTTACCTAATGCCCCAGGACACCAAATCACGTTTAGTTGTCATATCTCCTTATCTCCTTAGGTTTCTCTTGGCCATGATGGTTTCTCAGACTTTGTTTCCTGTGACCCAAACAGTTCGAAGAGTACTTAACTGGTCAGATATTCTAATGGAAGGCCCGCTGTGGGAATTTTTCTGATATTTTTCTCATGATAAGACTGGGGTCAAGGGTTATTGGGAGGAAGACCATGGGGGTAACGTGTGTTTTCATCACATTTTACCGAGGGTGGAGACTATCAACATGATTTATGGCTGTTGGTGTGATCTTGGCCACTTGGCTGAGGTAGTTGTCCAGTCTTCCCACTAAAAGGTAACTCTCCTGTCCCCCTTTTCCATACTGTGCTCTTCAGAGGGAACCCACCATGTACAGTCCACACTGAAAGAGTGGGGAGTAATGCTCTCCCTCCTTGAGGGCAGAATATCTACATAAATTATTTGGAATCCTTCTTCATGGGAGATTTGTAAAGTCATCTTTCAAATGAGACTGTGCAAGAAAATTGGCCAAGGGAAAATTATGCTCAACAGATGTGTAGAGATAAAGAGAAAGTATTGGATATAACAAAGAAAAAAGAAGTCTGAGAAACAGCATGTTTCATCTATTTATAAAAATTACCGGAATTGTCAGACCAGGGCTCAGCAATGCCCAACTATTGATTGCTTATAATACCTAAAAAGAGAAAGCAAGTAGAAGATCCAAACAAATCATGGTATATTCATGTAACTGTAAGTCAAAAACATTTTTCTATGTTTGTGTGTGTATATATATATATATATATATATATATATGTATATATATATATATAAATGATTGGCATAGAAACAACAATCTGTTAGTAAATGAATTATATATAATTTGAGTATACTTGTATAAGCGCACACCTATATGCTTAAATAAGTACACACGCATCTAAAAATACACTTACAATATAAGTACACGCACAAATATGTGCGGGCATGTATGTGCAAATTTAATGCGTGCAAGGTGAGCTTCTGCCAAAAGAAAATGGTCATTATCTCCAGTGGGTAGGTTTCTGTGTCATTTAGAATAGAACCTATACTATTTTCTTCAGTAACTTTTTATTCATCAAAAAAAAACCCTAAAAAATAATGCAAAATTGCTTAAAACGAAAGCTTTACTGACACATAGTAGACGAGCACATGGTGTTAGTAATCTAAATTATTAAAAACCCACTAGGTAACACCAGCGTCTAAAATGCCTCTGTTCGGACTTGGAATCAGGAGGGAGGGCAAGAGCATCACTGGGGTTTTGATGCTATGGCCCTGACACCGGGAATCCTGACCAGATAGCTCTCCCTCCATCCTGGGAGGCTGGACTCCGTGACCCCACAGAACAGAAGGCTCTGTCACCGGAGCTTTCCCCCATCTCCTCTACTGTCCCTCACAGCCTCAGGGAGCTGTGCAGTCTTCCCCTCGGACTTCCTACCTCCCAGGTTCTGTTCCCTCCTGCCCACCTTAACTCTCTCTGTGAGCTCCTACGCACCCCTCGGATTCCGGACATTGCCATACAAGACCCCGCACCGTCTTGCATCGAGACCTCTTCAAATGCAACCTAACCCCTCACATGAACAAAAAGGGTCACTCCAGCCAAAATGTCAACATGGCAGGTATAATCTTCTAAGTGCCTTTGCTTTTCCTCCTGCCCCTTCCCTCCATGCCCTCACCTCGGTTCCCTGCTCTCTGACCCCTCTCTTTCCTTGAAGGTACAGGTTAATCACCCCCCATAAACACACACACACTTTTCCATCTACCTCAAAGTCTGCCCCGCCCCCCGCTCCCCCGTATCTTCCTATTGTCTCTCAGCTGGGTCTTCCTGGAGGCTGTCTTGAATGGTTGGATTTGCATTATATTCCCCAAGAGCTGGCAGGGCTTATTTCTCCTCCAGTCAGTAACTCTTGGTGTCTTGGAAAATTCAGTGCACCATGGGACCCTCACTAAATATTCATTGATGTGTGCAGCTATGGGACAGTCCCAGGGAGAGAGACGTAAAAGTGCAGCCAGTGGTTTGGCGGTAAGAATCCGTGCCCTATAAACGTCGCATTAAAAACCCAGCCACTGGGGCCAGACAGTGTCTGAGCAACTTTGGCCACGAGCTGAGTCCTCTGGAGCTCCTCCCTCTCCCTCTTTGAGTCCGTTTGCTCTGGGGTCACCTGGGAATGATGCTGGCATCACGTGTGTAGAGCTGGTTGAGGATGAAACAAGTGGAGTCCTGGGAAGCGCTCGTAGCCTGCACGTCCCAGACGAGTTTGGCAGCGAGCAGAATTAGCTGGTTGGTGATCTTGGCCTTCAAGATCATATGGGTCAAGAGCACAAAGTCTGTCTCACAGAGCACGCCTCTGCCAAGACCATTTAGAAGCACACATGGTCGGGGCGCCTGGGTGGCTCAGTGGGTTAAAGCCTCAGGTCATGACCTCAGGGTCCTGGGATCGAGCCCCGCATCGGGCGCTCTGCTCAGCGGAGAGCCTGTTTCCCCCTCTCTCTCTGCCTGCCTCTCTGCGTACTTGTGATCTCTGTCAAATAAACAAATAAAATATTAAAAAAAAAAAAAAAAAAGAAGCACACATGGTCTTGAGGAGTCAGAATGATGTTCTGTGGCTGTTTTAAATGTACCCACGTTCTGTTTTCATCAGGGATGACAGGGCACAGAGGCGATGGCCATTGAAAGAAGACTTTATTGCTCGCTGTTCTCAGGAGAAGGGGACACAGCCCACCATGCAGGGCCCCCTGGGGAGGCATCAGGGTTTGGGGGTGGGGGGCGATGGGTCCATCCCCTGTGGGGCAGGAAGTGAAGCTGAAGTGGGGTTTGAGGCTGGCGGCTTTGTTTGCACAAATCCCGTGTGCTGGCAGAAACCTCAGGATGGTACCGCCGTCAACCATTTTGGCTGCTCGTTTGGCCCCTGACTTCACGATGCCAAATCCTCAAGTCCAGGGTATCTAGAATGATTGTGACAGCAGCTGGGGCCACTTCCTCGCTCAGAGTTCTCTTCCTTTGGCCCCCCGTGACTCTGATGCATTTCACCGAAGGTTGTATCTCTTGCTGTCTTTTTGAAGTGGCTTCACCGGACCCTGGGTGTTCGTTAGATCTCCTGTTCTTTGGCCCGTTTTGGTTTCTCTCTCTCTGAGCCCGACTCTGCCTCCATTATACCCGAAGGAAGATTTTCACCCTTTCTCGTTTTTCGCCCTTTCTTGTGCCTAGAAGAGCTGCTCCTTTCTATAGATAAGCTTAGAAACTTGGAAAGCAGAGGGAAGCTCAGGCTGTGTTGCCATGTCAACCCAAAGCAGAACTGACTTGTCAGCATCGCACACTAATCGTTCCAGTTTTCCAGTTTGCAGACTGGCAGGGGCCTGGAAGACCGTGTCCGCCCTGGGGGAGGGCTCCCGGTGGTTGTGGAGGGCCTCCAAGGCTGGCCCATCCTGGCCCTGGGGGGAGGTGCTGTTGACACCTGGTGACAGGATTGCACTGTCAAGACGGGACCCAAACCATGGCCCCACACCCTTCTCCCTTTTCCAAAGAGAAGCCCCACTTAATATCCACCCAGTCCCTGATTGCATAATTACAGGAAATCCTGGCTCCACTCAGCTGCAAAGACAGAATTCTTGAGGAGGAATTTCAGGCTCTTTTACTATTTCCCTCTGCCTTGTAGTCTGGCTCCGTGCCCTCGTTCTGCTTTCTTTTCTCTGGGGTAGGGCTGCGTCCCCCACCCCTCACCCCTCACCCCTGCCTGCCTATGTCTGGAGCAACGTGAGACCCTGGCTAGGGCTGAAACTCTTTCTCTTTAGGAAGAAAAAGATATATATTTTACTACATAGCCCTTGCTGTACTACTGTATTTTTTGCCTTTTTTTTTTTCTTTGAGGTAGGAAAATTGGTTAGTAGCTACCTCATGAGCCTTGATTCCTGCTCCCTTTTATGGGGCGGGGGCTAGGCTCCCCCGATCACACTCTTTAATGACAGTAGCAGAAGAAAAGAGGAGACTCATTCAGAGTTCTAGAAGGATCTCTTGGTTTAGGTATATATTTACAAGTGGAAGGACAGATTCCACAGGAGCCTGGGGATGCGCATCACAGTAAGGGTCTTTCTTCGACAATTTCCACAGTTGGGCACCCTGTTACCTTGCTCTGAGTGTCACAGTACATGCCTCAGCAGATGGGACAGAGCAGATCTGTGTTCGGTGGGTAGGTGAGGGGAGGGGAGAGCCTGCCACTGACCAACCAAGCCCAGCCAGGTTCCAGTGACAGAGCTGATCCCAGCATCGATGACTGACGGAAAAGCAGCTGCGTCTTTGCTACATCTGACTGAAGCAGATGTAATCGGTTTTCATCTTCTCTGACATTTATTATTTGGGGGAGGAGCTGTCAGGGGAAGGGGCATTAGCCACAAATATGACAAGGTTAAAGGACAATGAGTCTGGTCTGAAGCATTGTATTTGAGACGGTTGACATCCTAAGTTCATCAATCAATATTATTGACTTGGCTCAGCTTCAGGTTGGAGTCATTTCTGTAATGTGATTTAGCCTGTGCCACAAAATGGTGTGCTGGGGATAAAATGTCTGAAGCCAGTCAGTCGTCTGTGAGATACATTTTGGGAAACAGTCTTCATCTTAAAAATAGAACTTGAAGTGTTTGCAGCCAGGAAGATGCTTAATTAGATTCATATAGGAGCCACCAGCTGATCACAAGACAAATAGAAATATCTAGTCTCTTCCGCTTCTGTGGAGATGGGCCGAATGGCTCCCCATTCTCAAGCCAAATCAGAGAGACCCTTCAGTGAAAAGCTCTCCAGGTCTGAGAGGCCAAGCTCAGCACACAGAGCTCACATTTTCCTCCTCCTCTGCCCTCTTGCTCTGCTCTCAAAGCCCGAGGAGCTTTTCGTCACACTGGTAAAATGTCCACAAAGGGACACTCCCGTGGAAAGGGCCATGCTGTGGCGTGCATGACCAGCCCTATACCCCCCCTCCCTGCTTCTTCCTCAGCTTCTCCTTCACACTCTCAGAGTTAAATCCTGTCTTCACCAGACTGGTTTCTGGATCTCAGCGGTGCAGTTGCAGAAGGCGGTGGGGGGAACGGGCAGAGGACGCGCATGAAGGAGGCTGAGAGGCAGGAGGGGAGGTGGAAAGACTTCTTTTCCACAAGCATTCTGTTGATCTGTGTAACAAGATTTGGGAGGCAACAAAAGAGTGTGGAGGGAGTCAGGCTGCTAGGACTGAGAGAGCTTATGTGATTCTTTTTTTTTTTTTTAAGGTTTTGTTGGTTTTTTTGTTTTGTTTTGAGCTTGTGTGATTCTGTAAGTCATGGCTCTTGAACTGAGGAGGTCACAAGGAGACTGAGAAGTGTGGTTAGGAGTTAGGAACCTATCAAGAAGATTTGGGGTGGGGAGGCCTGGGTGACTCAGTTGATAAAACGTCTGCCTTCAGCTCCGGTCATGATCTCTGTGTCCTGGAATCAAGCCAGGTGTCATCGGGCTCCTGGTTCAGCTGGGAACCTGCTTCTCCCTCTCTCTCTGCTGCTCCCCCAACCGCACCCCCAACCCCGTCATGCTCTGTCTCTCAGATAAATAAATAAAACCTAAAAGAAAAAAAAAAAGAAAAAGAGAAGAAAAAATTGGGGATGAGTTACCAGCCTCACAGGTTGACAGGAGAAGGGGGACTTAGAAGGGATGTAGCTTAGCCAGGAAGCTCTTTTAGAGCCTTCCTGGAAAAGGGCCGCCCAACCCTGACTTGGAGACCTTTGTCGAGAGGCACCATGCTGTTGCATTGACAGTATAGGAAAGGGGCCGAGAACACAGATGCCGGAGCCAGACTGCGTAGGTTCAAATGCAGGAACCACCAGTTACCAGCTGTGGCACCTTAGGTATGTTACGGGACATTCTGTGCCTCAGTTTTTGTGCCCATAAACTGAGGATAGCGATAGTCGAGGGTAGCTATGGGGATTGATTTTACATATATCTGTAATCCTTCATAAAGGGTGTGTATCACTGAGAACACTGCTTGGCCTATCATGAGTATCCTGTAACTATTTGCTATTATTATCATTGCTGGAAGGGTGTTCCACATACCAGGAGGTTCTTGTTCAGATGGGATAAGTTTGGCTTCTCTTATTCCTGACTGTTGATTGCATTTCTCAGTGCTGAGATAACTCAAACCAAGGCTATTCTGCCTTCCACACAGGTACTCACCAAATGTCTGAGGATAATTATCCTGTCCCTCTTTGTTCTCACATTATAAAGGAGAGCTTCTTGCAAATGCTGTTCCTTCTTTTTTTTTTTTTTAAGATTTATTTTTTTGACAGATAGAGATTACAAGTAGGCAGAGAGGCAGGCAGAGAGAGAAAGAGGAGGAAGCAGGCTCCCAGCCAAGCAGAGAGCCCGATGCGGGGCTCGATCCCAGAACCCTGGGATCATGACCTGAGCCGAATGCAGAGGCTTTAACCCACTGAGCCACCCAGGCGCCCCAAATGCTGTTCCTTCTATGGAAAGCACCTTGCCCTCTCATGTTCATGTTCTAACTCAGATTCCTTCCTCCAGATCCTTTCCATATCTGCGTAATTGACGTGATATTTTACCCATGTTCCGTGTGTGTAAAGATGAAAGGACTCAGTGCAGATTCTCATAGCTGTGTTGCCATTGTAGGCTGTGCCTTGCTCATCTTGGCAACCCAGCACCCAGGACAAAATTCTTATTGAATGAATGAGGTAGCCTATGAAAGCTGAATGGGTGTACAGCAAAAGCCTTCTTTAAGGCATATATATAGCATCTCCCTTGGAAACTAGAGTCTTGGGAGCCAGGAGGCAGGTGAAAAGAACGTTGACTTTGTCCAACTATTGTAGGAAGCAAGCACGCCCAGAATTCCATAAGCTGATAATGTTGTCCCTATTCATTCCATCAGAAAGAAAAGTTTTTACTGGATTCATGATTTTTGATTGGTTGGTAGCAGGTTTTCAGACTCAGCTTTGTTGTGTAGGATCCTGTCCACGGGAGAATTGAAAAAGGTGAAATAAAAAAAAAATAATAAATAAAAATAAATAAAATAAAAAAAAATAAAATAAAATAAAATAAAAATTAAAAAAAAAAAAAGAAAAAGGTGAAATAAAGAGGCAAGCGAGGATGAGTGAGTCCAGATAATGAAGAAATAAGCCAGAGAGTGAAGCTAGGGACCGCAGAGGAAGGAGAGCCCCTGGGTCTGGATGTGGCCAGAAGGTCCCTTGGAAGAAGAGAGACAAGACGGCATTCTGGTAGATGTCCCTGGCAGAAAGTGTCACAGACTTTGGAAGTGGAATATCATCTAAAGGGACTTTTTAAGGGAAACTTTCTTTGCATTCAAAGTATTCTAGTCAATGTTTTCTTGTGAGACCGAGCAAGATTCAGTGGTTTTTGATGTGCATTTTCTGTGAGACGGGCTGTTTCTTTGACTACAACATGGCCCAGAGCCCCAGCCATGTGCGAGTCCACTTGCCTCTGAGTTCTGTCCTGCTTCCGCCGGTCAGGTGGGTTAACCCTCAATCCTTGGGTGCTCCCGTTCTGTGCGAGGCTGATCGGTGCTTCCCCATAGCCCCTGGCAGCCCTGTAAGAGAGCTGCTGTCTTAACTAAGATAGAAGTGGCAATGTTAACTAAGAAAATGTATGTAAAAGACCTCTTTTTCAGACCAGGCTATCGAATTCTACCAAGATATGGGCATAAAAGTCTTTGGTCAGTGAATCTCTATTGAAATCTCAGCTTATATTTGCAAAAGCCGCCCTATCTGAGGTAATATGTACATCCTCAGGCTGCACAAAATACAAAAGGACTGGCTATGCCTATCCCGTGATGGTCGCATGTTCATACCTTCCAGTTGCTGTTTTAATTGCATGAAGAAGGGAAAGTTGACTTTCTCTAGTTGTTCAAAGGAAGGGTGATGTGTACATCCTTCCCATTTGGGGGTTAGATTTACTTTTAAGGAAAGCATCAAACAGGGGTGCCTGGGTGGCTCAGTGGGTTAAACCACTGCCTTCGGCTCAGGTCATGATCTCAGGGTCCTGGGATCGAGTCCCGCATCGGGCTCTCTGCTCAGCGGGGAGCCTGCTTCCCTCTCTCTCTCTCTCTCTGCCTGCCTCTCTGCCTTGTTGTGATTTCTCTCTGTCAAATAAATAAATAAAAATCTTTAAAAAAAAAAAAAAAAGAAAGCATCAAACAAAACTATGGAAGAAATTGCACAGTGGTGATACGTGGAAGAAGGATCTTTAAAAACAATTCCCTGTTGGACCATTTCTTTGAGAACATCAGTTTCTGCTTCTGTTACAGAAATCCAGTCATCTTGCCGGTTTCCTAGCCTGTTGCTCTTTTGAGGTTAAGTTTTTCCACCTTCATTATAGAACACTTAGCATAAATGCCATAATTAGCAGCTTGGAATTGTGTATTTAGGTAATCTTCCCAGACAGCTCCATCAGAACTGGCCTCAGCTTTTCAGGAATTCGTTTGAGTTCATTTATTATTCGACGGTTGGAACAATGCCAATTCGCTACCAAACTGTGACTTCATTTTACCACTAAATTTGACTTTAAAAATTTACAGAAAGCTTTTTTCCCCAAATTCCCTCTGTTTAAAAGAGATTAGGCTCTTACACACCAACAGGGTAAAAGTGATCATCTCTGAAAGGTAGAATTACAGACAATCTTACTTTTCTTCTCTTGGGTAAAAATAAGAAGTTTAATGAAAAGTACATGTTATTCTTAAAATACATTATATAAAGAGACTGTTTCCTTTGTGTCCCCAAACTTTCAGAGGAGGTAGAGGGCATATTTCTGTGGTATCGTTCACATGTGTTCTAGATTATTTATAAAATAATCAGAAAATAAAATTCAGCAAAAAATGAAGACAGGGTAAAAAACAATTATGCATGGTGACATGCAAAAACAGGTTGTATTATAAGTGTCTGCAAAGTTTAAAAGTGATTTAAGCTGGGTCTGTGGCAATTACTTGACCAATTTGGGTCAAAAGCCACATTAAAAAAAAAAAAAAACCACTGGGAATTCAAAGCAAATTTTTTTCCTGTTTTTTTTTTTCTTGAAGTATAGTTGACATACAATGTTCTATTAGTTTCAGGTGTACCACATAGTGATTTGACAAATAAGTAATTCGATGCTCAACGTGGTTAAGTGTAGTTACTGCGTGTCTACGATATTGTTGACTCTATTCCTGATGCTGTACTTTTTATCCCCCAGACTCATTTATTTTTAACTGGAAGTGTGTCACTCTTAATGCCCTTGACCATATAAAAGTATTTTATTTTCATTAATTTCTTCTCCATACAATTATAAAATCCACCCAAACCTTTGGAAGAAAAAAACAGAAGCTTTCTTGCTCTCTCGGTCTCTTGCTCAGAATGTGAGTCCATCATGGACGAAAATAAAACGGAGTCAGGCTGGAGTTTCTGCCGGCATCATCCGGGGAAATCAAGGGACGGCTGAGCGTGGGCGGTGGGTGAAGAGATAGTAAGAAGAAAGTTTCCTCTTCTCGGTTGCTGAATTGCCGGTGGAACGGTGTCCACCCCTCCGCTCTGCTTCGGCGGGGCTGCTGTGCTCTCATGCGCTTCCGTGACATTCCGTGACACGTGCCTCATACCTCTGAGATATGGCAGGGAAAATGTCACAGTGTAAGGGCAGTCTGTCTCCGGGCAGTGCAACACGGCTGTCAGAGGTTCTGCTGGGGGACCGAGTGAGTCTCAGAATGCAAACACCAAGCTCTATTGATCTCAGGACAAGACACCTCTGAGAGTGGGCAGGTGCTGTGCACGTGCAGGGAACTGCACGGGCCCCAGCGAAGGAGGGGGAAAAGCAAGGACAGAAATCTACGCACAGGCGACAGAAGCGATGACAGGATGTTCACAGCAACCGTTGAACAACTGTTGTTCCTCAAAGGACACTCCCTAGAACCACCAGAACAAACATACCTAAATGGGGTCCACGGATAACCATATTCGAAGGGCTTTTTTTTTTTTGAGCTAAAAGGCAGTTTGCTTTGGAGCAGGCAAAATGTCCTATTGAAGATTCATGATTGCAAGGCACTTTATCAACCTAGCCACGAGGAGGGTGCTGTCACTCCCAGGGCCTGCAGGAAAGACACGGAGCCCATTTGCATTCGGCTCAGAGCTAGAATGAAGGGAAGGGGATAGGGATTCTCCTAGAATATGGATCTGCAGTTCTCATGGCCTTTGTGTCCATGGCTATCTTGGAGTTTAGGCTCAGTAAAGTGGACGGAGAATAAAGACCCCAGAAGTGAGCGAGGACGCTGTACCCCACTGCACAGGGAGCTTCGTGGTTTGCACAAGATGACACTGTCCTAGCGAGCCTGGGTGGCTCAGTGTTAAGCCTCTGCCTTTGGCTCAAGTCATGATCTCAGGGTCCTGGGATTGAGCCCAGCATCGGGCTCTCTGCTCAGCAGGGAGCCTGCTTCCTCCTCTCTCTCTGCCTGCCTCTCTGCCTACTTGTGATCTCTCTCTCTGTCAAATAAATAAATAAAATCTTAAAAAAAAAATCACGCTGTCCTCTCTGTGCCCTCTGTCACGGGAGGAGCCAGCATGCCCCGCCGCCCGGCCCGGCGCCAATGGAGACCGTTCCCGCTGTGGGAGGAAAACACAGCAGATGATGCTTCACCGGGCTCAGGAGGGCATCCGAAGAGAAGAAAGTGAGATCCAGAAACAGAAAAGGAAAACCAGATCTTGTTCAAGTCACAGTGAAGAATTAAGGTCTGCTCCTCTCCATACACCCCCTCTCAGTGTTTCCCCTTACGATGCACAACGTTGAAGTCCGACTTACTGACCTCATCACCTCACTTTGTCTAATTCCCTCGGAATACGTATTCTTGGCCTTAGTTCCTAAAATAACTGAAAATAGTGACTTTGTGTCTATGTGAAGAGATGTCTTTTTTTTTTTTTTTTTTTGCGTAGAGTGATGAGCATCTGTTTAACACGTGATAGGCGTTGGGCAACTGTGAGCATGTCCCCTCTCCCCCACCCTGGATGACACGGTCCTCAAAGAGACTGGAGGCAGGGAGGACAGGAGGAAATCTCCCGACACTCGTCCAGCAAACAGTGATAAGGTGGTCCCAGCAGAGTGCTGGAATCCACGTAGCAATCCTTCAGGACCTCAGCGCTCCTTCCGCTGGGCACCAGAAGCTCCCAGTCCACCGAAGAGAGAATTATAGGACTTGGCGACTGAGCCGATCTAGGAGAAAAGAGAGAAAGCGTTGCTGCGGACGGGGCTGGTTTTTCCAGGTTGGGTGGCCCAGTGGATGGAGAGGCCAATCCCCCAGCGAGGAAGTCAGGTCTGTGGGTCATCCTTGAGAACATCAATCACTGTGCCGTACTCAGAAGCCCTTGGGGGTTACTGAGCTGTGCCGGACTGTTTGCTCGGCTTTTTAATTTTCTCGCTTCTCCCTTAGCTGACAAACTGTCAGCTGTCCCTTCTTGCTACTGCCAATGTGCCTGCCTGTAAGCGCTTCCCTCTTTTACTTTCCAATTGGCTGCTTCTGGAAAACCCAAGAGGCAAGGTTGCTGGAAATGTATGGAAAGCAAGAGTCTATAAAAAGCGATGGCCCACGGGCTGGGGTCTGTCTATGATAAATCGTCCGCCTTTGTGCCTTCTGTCTCTGCTGCTCCGAGGACCCTGATTTTAAATGGATTGGGTCTTCACGGATCTGGCATTCACATAACTAAAGAGAGATTAATTTCTTTTTTTATTTTTATTTTTTCTTTTTTTTAAATTAAATTTTATTTTTTTCAGTGTTCCAAGATTCATTGTTTATGCACCACACCCAGTGCTCCATGCAATACGTGCCCTCCTTGATAATTAATTTCTATCTGTAGAGCAACTTCGAGAATAAATAGTTCCTTCCTCCCATCATCTGATGATAAATTTTTAAGGTAGGATTTTTAACATTTCTTGGCTGTCACCTAAAAAATACTGGCTGACATTTACCGGGCACTTCCTGCATAGCAGGCCGTGTTCTAAGCACTTGGCATACAGTAAGACGAGGAATCGGCACAGGAGGCCCAGGGGCTGGGAATGCTATGATGATTCATTTCACAGATAGGAACTCTGAAGCCCTGAGATATTAGTTTTTCCAAGGCACCACAGTCCATTAGCAGCAGAGCCAGAATTCCAATGCAAGCCGCCCTATCTCAGCCCCTGGGTCCCAAACACTTTGCTGGGCTGCTCCACGAAGCAGGCCACGGGTGGAGGGCATCTACCCCAAGTTCGCCAACGGTGGCCTCTCTGGTTAGGTGAGTGAATGGGGTTTAGAACAGACTTGCACACTGTTCCTGGAGTCTTTCGGGCGGAAAGGTCGTAATGGGTTAGTAGCACAACCCAGGCTTCACGCCCCTCCCCCTCCGTCTAAATTCCCAGCATGGGACACACAGACACACGGGCAGGGCTCTGCCTTCTCGGTGGACACAGAACAGCAAACGGAGGTTGAAGCAGCATGTCGCGGTTGGGGGGGGGGGGGGGCGCAGCAATGGCCAACTTCGTAACAGTGTGTCCCCAGCGGGTCCCCTGAGGCGTGTTGCTGGGCGCGCTGCTCCCACTGTGTTTCTTCCATCCCTACACCAGCAAGGCTTTCAGTGTGCGTCTCCGTTATGTCACTGGTGGAATTCTGGCCCGTGATAATTCATATGTTGAAGTCCTAACCCACTAGCCCCCTGCATTACTTCCGAACATTACTCTCTTTGAGGACAGACCTTGAAAGAGGTTATTAAGGTAAAGTGAGGTCATACGATGGGCTCTCCAACAAACCCTGGTGTCCTTGTAAGATGAGCTTAGGACATTGGCACCTGCACGGGAATGACCACGAGAAGACAGAAGAGAGCCAGCCACAAGCCACGTAGAAGGGACTCTGGAGAAATGACTGGGCTGACACCTTGGTGTCGGTCTTCCACCCTCCAGAAAGTGGAGGGAGTTGGTGGCTGTTGTTTAAGCGCCCCGGTGTGGGGCTTGGTCCTGGCAGCCCCTGGGACACCAACCCGGTGGCCACACAGGTCTGTTTGCAGAGCCTGAAGTAGCAAGTTCCTGCAAACAGCCTTCTCCTGGTTCGTCCTCCCCCTCCCCCTCGGCCCCCACCAAAGCTTAAGTTTGTTTGGGAATTACCTTAGGAAAAAGGAAGGAAGTTGAATTTCTTGATGGGGGTAGAGGCATGGGGTGCAGACGTGAAGCTGAGGGGTGAAGAAAATGCTCTCAGAGCAGAAGGGCGGCTGCTCAGGGAGCCAGAAGCCTCCCGTCCGGACGCTGGGGCGCCGGTGCTTTCACCACCCCCAGCTCCCGTGCTGCATGGGCCAATGCCTGCCTTAGCAGTCGGAAGGAGGTATTATCTTATCATTTGACTATTCCTAGTAATTCACAATATAATGACAGGCCTGTCCCACTCAAGCTTGTTGAGTAGAACATGAGTGAAGTCCCACCCAAAATTCAAGTACTCATCAACCCCAAAAGGCTCCAGACAGACAGCTGGCAGCAGTGCCTCCATGGCTCTCCCCTGTCCAGTGCTGTCCGCTCTTCCTCCAGTGACGCACCTTGATACCATTTTGAGGAATGACCCCCCTCCCCCGCAAAGTGCACTGTCCCAAAGCAGTCGGGACGATCGCCTTGGCAGGGACAAGCACGGGACCCGCTGGACCAATTTGGATTCTCTCCCACTTTTGAATCTTGAGAGAGGTGATCTGAGGAAGGGCAGATGCTGCGATGAGGTCACTGGTCACTCCAGGTGGCTGGAGTCCCTTGGACCTCCCTTGATGAAGCTCTGTTCTGGAGCTTCACTCGCCTCCTGGGCAGGTCCACACCTCCCTCAAGTAAGTCTCCTTTTTGCTTTAGTCCACTGGGGTCTAGTCTGTGGCTTAGGACCACAAAGCCTTCCTGGAGGTTAAGCAGGGAAACAGCAAATATTGACCACGCCCCCCTTTGGGGAACATCATTGCCTGCCCCGTTTATGGAGACTTCCAGCCACTCCTTTCCTCCCAGGGGGGTCCCTATGCTAAATTTAAATATAAAAAGTTTGGGATTAGAGACCATTTGTCACTGAATCTAGAGCTGAAACCGTGACTGCTCTCCGCAACCAAAAATGGGCATTATTTCAGAGCCTGCGGCAGAAGTCATGGTTCTAATTTATTTACTTATTTGTTCAACGCAAACCTGAGCTCCTGGTTTGCGCCAGAACCTGGTCTAAGCAAAGACAGCAGCGGCAGATAGAACCCTGAAAAGTCACTGCGCTTGTAGAGTTGACTTCCAGTGTTATTTTGAATAAATAAGCCGAGAACTCAGCAATTTACGTAAGGTTGCCTGTGGATACCTGAGGGAAGCAAGGTTCCCTTTATTATTCGTGTATCCGTTTTATTGAGATACAATTTCTACACAAGTCACCCATTCAAGTGCAATGCTATCTCCTTTAGTATAGTGCTAGGGATGTGCAACCATCAACAGGGTCGAGTCTAATACCTTTTCATCACCCCAAAACAAAACCTCGTACTCTAGCAATCAACCTCCAATTTCCCTACTTCTTGCCACCCACACCCCCAGCCCAAAACACCACTAATCTATTTTCTGTCTCTATAGATTCCTGTGTTCAGGACATTTCATGTAAATGGACTCACAGACTATGTGATTTTTTTTTAAAAGATTTTATTTATTTACTTGACAGAGATCACAAGTAGGCAGAGAGGCAGGCAGAGAGGGAGGAAGGGAAGCAGGCTCCCCACTGAGCAGAGAGCCTGATGCGGGGCTTGATCCCAGGACCCTGGGACCATGACCTGAGCCAAAGGCAGAGGCTTTAACCCACTGAGCCACCCAGGTGCCCCATGACTCTGTGGTTTTTCATGAGTGACTTCTTGCAGCATAATCATTTGGAGATTCATCTGTGCTATTCTACGTACATTGTTTTTTGTCGCTGAGCCATATTCCATTGTACAGATGCACCAAAATTTGTTCATCCATTCATTTCTTGATGTACATTGGGGCCATGTCCAGTTTGGGGCTCTTACAAATAAAACTTCTAGGAATTGTAAACATGTTTTCGGATGGATGTCCCCTTGGGTAAATGACTGGAAGTAGAACTGCTGGATAAGAATGTACCATACTAGTTGCTGACATGTCCTAACATCTTGTGTTCCCACCAGCCGTGGGTTACAACTCCAGCTCCTTCCCATCCTTGGCCCCACTTGGCATGGGCAGACTTTTTCATTGTAACTGTTGTAACTGATATCTCCTTGAGGTCTTAATTCCCATTTCCCCAGTGATTAATGGTGTTGATCACTTCTCCATGTGCTAAATTGCTATCTGGATGGGTCTTCTTTGGTGACGAATCTGTTCACATCTTTCACTCATTTTTATTGGGTTGCTTGCTTTCTTATTGTTGAGTTTTGAGATTTCTTTACAAAATCTGGGTGCAAGTCTTTTATCAGGTAGACACTTTCCAGAGAGTTTCTTCCAGTCTGTGGCTTGTCTTTCTATTCTCTGATGTATTAGTGTCTTTTACATTTTTGTAAAATCCAATGTACAAATTTGTTCTTTTATGGATTTGGGTGTTATACCTAATCTTTGTTTAACCTAAAAATCACAAAGATTTTTTTCCTATTTTCTTTGGGATGTTTTATTGACTTGGGTGGTCGTGTGCTGAGAGGTAGAGATCCAAGTTCATTTTTTTTTTTTTTTTTTGGCATATGTATATCCAATTGTTCTAGCATCGTTTGTGGAAAAGTGAGAATTCTTTGCCTTGCCTTTATCCCTTTTTCAAAAATCAGTTGTCCGTATGGTGAAGTGTGGAGAGGAGTATATAGGGACACTCTACTCTGTTCAATTGCTTTGTCTGTTTCTACATACCAGTGCCAGGCTCTTTTGATGACTGTAGTTTTATGCTATTATTCTGTGTGTGTGTGTGTGTGTGTGTGTGTATAGATCGCATATCTCGTAACAATTCATCCCTAAATACTTGAATACAAAATTTGTTTTGTTTTTGTTTTAAAGATTTATTTGAGAGAGAGAGCACATGCCGAAAATCTCTATCAGAGTCCATGCTGTGCACGGAGCCCAGTGTTAGGCTCGGTCCTAGGACCCTGAGATCATGACCTGAGCCAAAATCAGGAGTTGGATGCTTAAGAAACTCAGCTACCCAGGCGCCGCTGGCACAAAAGCTTTAAGGACAAGAGCTTTGTCATACTTGTAACAGCAAAGAAAATTAGTTGTGATACCCAAATATCATTTAATATACAATCCATATTCAAATATTTCTAACATCTCCCAAATATTTTTGAAAAAATGTGTGATAGATCTTTTATCATTATCTCCAGCTACGCTGAATTCAAGAACGTAAACTTTTTTCCTGGGTCACTTTTCATAATTGATCCTGTTCCTAGGAATTTGTCCCTCCAAGTTTTGAAATCATTACTATGTAATTGATTATTCCTTTTTTAACGATTTCTCATTTATACACACAGATACTTAATAAATTTTGTGGCATAAGCAATGTTACATTGACACAAGAGAGACTAATAGAATAGAATAACTCAGAAATAAACCTCATTATATATAAAATACATGACAAAGAATCCATCACCAGGAAGGAAACATTGTGGTTTTTTTTCTTTTTTTTAATGGTAATTTATTTGGGGGGGGGGGGGTCTCACCATAGCACATACCCTCCCCAATGTCCATCCCCCAGCCACCCATTCCTCCAATTCCCCTCCCCTCCAGCAACCCTCAGTTTGTTTCCTAAGATGAAGAGCCTCTTATGGTTTGCCTCTCTCTCTGGTTTCATCTTGTTTCATTTTTCCCTCCCTTCCCCTGTGATCCTCTGTCTTGTTCCTCAAATTTCTCAAATCAGTGAGATCATATGACAGTTGTCTTTCTCTCACTTATTTTGCTTAGCATAATACCCTTTAGATCCATCCACAGCGTTGCAAATGGCAAGATTTCTTTCTTTTTGATGGCTGCATAGTATTCCATTGTATGTATATGTGTGTGTGTGTCTATATACCACATCTTCTTTATCCACTCACCTGTCAATGTATAGTAACTAATTATTCCATCTCTTAATTTATTATAATCACTTCTGTCTCTGTGGTTATTTCTCATTTTTCCTTTTATTTTTTTTCTCCTTCTTAATCTAACCTCTGTCTCCTTAGGTTCTCCCTATATCTCTCTTGCTGTTTCTTAATCAGGATCTTAAAGGCTTGTTAAATTTCATCAGTCTTTGCCAAGAGGCAACTTCAATCTATTTTCCTCTCTGCTACCTATTTATGCTACCTTATTACCTTGGGGTTTTATCTCTCTGTCTAGTTTCTTTGGGTTTATCTTGCTGTGCTTCTTAGGAAATGATACCTGCTCAGTGCCTCTTGGTCTTTTCTGTTTAGCCAGGAAGGCATTCAAGACCGTGAACTCTCAGGATGAGTCTCTCTGTGTCTTAAAAGTTTTATATGCCCTGTATGATTCTCTGTTGCATTCTAGAGAGCTATTTATTTTTCTTTATGACTTCTTTTTTAATCCAATATTGTCAACGGCCCCTTTTCCCATTCCAAATGGGATTTTTAGTCATTTTCAAGTTACTTATGTCTGATCTTATTTGGTTATGCATTGGAAAACTGTGGCTAATAAAGTCTTAGTGCTTTTGAGTTTTCAAAGTTCCAGTTGTGGACTTAGGTCACTTCTCTGTGATACCTTTGAGGATATTCCTGGACCTTTGAAAAGAATGTATATTCCCTCAGGGCACTTGGGTGGCTCAGTTGGTTAAGTGTCCAGCTCTTGATTTCAGCTCAGGACATGATCTCAGGGTCACGGGATTGAGCCCTGCATCAGGCTCTGTGTTCAACCAGGAATCTGTTTGAGATTCTCTCTCTCCCCCTACCCCTCCTTCCCGCCCCATGAACGCATGTGTGCTCTCTCTCTGAATTAAATAAAATATATTTTTTTAAAGAATAAACATTCCCTCCTCAATGGGTGTAAGGTTCTACAGGTACCAGTTTCCTTAAGTTTATTGATTGTATTTTTTTAAATTCCTCTCTTTTCTTAATTTTCTTGCTGGGTATGCTGTCTGCGGGAGCAACCTAGAAGTCTCTGATCATACTAGTAATTTTATCAAGTTCTCCTTGAATTTGTAATCATTTTTTGTTTTGTGTGCTTAGCTTCTAGAGTTTGGTGCAGAAGCACTCTGTCCGTTCTACCGGTTTAATTAATGTCAACTTTGTGGTTGCAAAATGGCATTCAACAACCTGTTGAGTGGCTGTGACCTCTCCATTTATCTTCTTCCATTTTGGGATCTCTCTTCTGGCTCATCTGCGGTTGGTTTTGAGTCTTAATTATTGCCTTGGAAAGGGGTATCTGGGCGTTATAGTTTCTAGCTATTTACTTATCTTCAGCTGTTTTCTTCCAACCTCAAAGCTGGGCGGTATTGTGGCGGGGTACAGGAATCTTAGGTTGTGGTCCTTCTCTCTGAGATGCTACCCTGCTCTGTGAGTGCTGCAGATGTGAGGTCGCAGGCCCTCCTGATGACGTTGTCTCCACATGCCTGTTGGAGGAGAGGCAGTCTGAGAGGTTGAGGGAACAGTATCCACCAGGGCTGTCCCCATGCACAATTCCAGGAAGCACCAGCCACATGGACGGCAGATCAGACTCTTTCCAGCATCTGCCACTCTCTTGTACTTGCCCAGCCTGGGAACGGGGGGGCTGATATTCCCATAGGTTTCTCCACCAGACTTTCCACAGAGCTGAAGGCTTCACCTGAGCCCCACTGCCCTCAGACTTCAGCAGAAGGACCCCAGGAGATGTGGAGAGATGGAGGTGAGCATGAAGACACAGGGAGTGGCCAGCTTGCTGCCACGTTCCCAGAACCCTCCTCAACCCTCTCACGCAGAACTCTTGGAGCGAGGCTTACTTGAGACGTTTCTTCCAGAAATGTGCGCTCATCGTGTTTAGAGATCTCTCAGTGATGACAAAGCTCTTGGGCAGTAACCGTAGCATCCTTTTAAACAGATAAGATGCTAAATTATTTTTCCCTAAAATAAAGCTGAATGCACGGAATCAGTGTTCTCCATTAAAAAAAAAAAAAAGGAATGTTGAAAATTGCAGACATTTGGCTTGTACATGGTCTAGGAAATCTCTCAGCCAGCTTGCTTTTGAAGAGGAGTAGATAAGACTCCACAGTACACGGCATGACTGTCCAGAGCAGTGACGACCCCTGTGGAGAAAATATTCCACAAAAGGGCATCTGATTGGAAAGCAGAGTCCGTGAAATAAATTGGTTTGACTATTTCTGTATCCTTTTAGAACGCCTGTGCTCACCAAGAAGAAAGAAAAGACTGGTCCTATAAACTGGTGACAGAAAAGCAGTGAAAATCACTAGGAACCTTCTGAAAGTTTTATTCTAATCTTTCACTGGTCAGAGGTAGGAAGGGAGGAAGCAGGAAGCCTTGCAACATTCCAGAAATAGCGGACTGCATGGAGAGCCCATGTTTTCTGCCTTGTATAAGAGTGAACAATAGTGGGGGGCGGGGTGAGGTTCAGAGAGAGACAGTTGGTCTCTTGGACTAGAATAACGTATATTCTTGAATTTTTTTTTATTATCAAATATATATAACATAAAATTGGACATTTTAACCATTTTTAAGTGTTAATTCAGTTGCATGAATTACATTCGTAATGCTGTGCAAACTTCATTCTATCTCTTTCCAAAATATTTTCCTCTCCCAAAGCAGTTGCTTTGTGATGATTCAGCACGAACTCCCCACTTCTCCCTCCCCCGCGGCCCCTGGTAACCTCCACCCTACTTTCTGTCTGCATGAATTTGCCTATACAATGAAGCATTTTTTGGACTGGGGAGTAGTAAAAAGTTGGAGCCTGGGTGAAAAGACTGATCCTTAATGGATTCCGTACTTAATTCTGCAGACAAGGGAAGCCATGCAAGGTTTCTGAGCAAGAAATACAGCCTGATCAAAATGTTGCTTTCAGAAGCATCATCTGGCGGAGGTCCCTGGGACGGATGGGGGTCTGGAGACCAGTTGAGAAACTGTTATAAAGACCCAGGCTGAGGGGAGGGAGCATTTGGAACTGCTACTGAAATGGAGAAGATTTAAGAGGCGTGTTAGGGAATCTAGAAGGGGAAGCCACTGTGTGACCTTGGTAAGATCACCTTGGGGATAAGGGAAGGAACAGGACAGCTGTTTTGAGTCTGGGTATAAGTCAGGTGACTAATTTTTTTTTTATTAACTCATTTTTAAACTATACATTTGGAATTAGGCTTCTATTTGAAAGTCACAGAAACAGTGGTTTAAATTATCAACAGAGAGTATGAGCAAAAGTCAAAATCAGTGAAACCCACAGGAAACAACAAGAGAATCTGGTCTTCACTTAAATATCAAGGTTCATGTACTTGGCACCTCATGGAAGGGAAAGAGATGTAAAAGACTGGGGTCATCAGTCAGTCTAGTGAGACTGAAGGTTTGAATTCTGGAGAGGGAGAGGGAGGTGATTCTACAGGAAGGTGCCAGGCTTGCAGGGAAGCATGGTGTGGTGAATGTTTGACACCAGAAAGTACGGTATCGTGGCTGGGAGCCTACAGTCAGATCCAGATTTCCTAAGTTCAAATCCTACCTTGTCATGGACTAGCTGTGTAGACTTGGGCAAAGTACTTAACCTCTCTGAACCTCTGTAATATGGAGAAATAATAGCAGTTATCTCATTGAGTTGTACCAGTTAAATGACTTTATATTTGTCAAGTGCTTAACCAAGCACCCAGTGCACCATAAATGCTGTGTGAGTTTGGTGCCATTATTATTATTTTTAGGCTACTTTAAAATATAAACCGAGGGGTGCTTGGGTGGCTCAGTGGGTTAAAGCCTTTGCCTTCGGCTCAGGTCATGATCCCAGGGTCCTGGGATCAAGCCCTGCATCAGACTCTCTGATCAGCAGGGAGCTTGCTTCCTCCTCTCTCTCTGCCTCCCTCTCTGCCTACTTGTGATTTCTGTTGGTCATTTAAATAAATAAAATCTTTAAGATCTGGTTATTAATCTTTTAAAAAATAATAAAATAAATAACATATAAACCAAAATAAAGGTTTCCCTGTAAGTCTGAGCAATTTAATTTACCCAGGAAATCAGAAATGAAGAAATCACAAAGGCTTAGAAGCAGGGCTCAAATGTCTACTCTCTGTGGTTTGAATTAACCAAGAAGTGCCAGCCTCCAGGTCACTGCTGATTACTCTCCACGGGGTTACACATTATTTTAAAAATACGTGATTGGGGTCATCATAAGTCACCTTTAAAAATTCATTGGCTTGGCGCACCTCAGGGGCTCAGTGGGTTAAAGCCTCTGCCTTCAGCTCAGGTCATGATCCCAGCGTCCTGGGATTGAGCCCCGCACTCTGCTCAGCAGGGAGCCTGCTTCCTCCTCTCTCTCTCTCTCTCTCTCTCTCTTTGCCTGCTCTCAGCCTACTTGTGATCTCTGTCCGTCAAATGAATAAATTAAAAAAATTTTTAAAAATTCATTGGCTTAAAACTTTTTCTTAGTTTTGTCTGCAGAATGAGGGTCTTTTGCCTTGTTTTGTTTGAACTAGTCAAGCCCATAGTAGGGGCGGAAGCAATCCATAGCTGACTACAGGAAGAATCTACTAAGTTATTTCCATGTTTTCCAATGATCAGTGTCAGGATCTTAAATGAGGAAAACAAACCTTTAAGGATCTTTTGCTTCAGTGGAAACTCAAATCAGGAGCAAGGTTTTAAAGGTCATATTCAACTTCTAAATGATGGACTTTCCTGACTTTTTTCCCCCAGTGAAATTAAGAAGAGGACCACATTCGCTGTGCTTAATACCGAGTCTGACCCCCACGTCCCCTTCCCCTTGGCCGACAGCAGGCCCCCTGACCCGTGCTCGCCTGGAATTCCTGATCTCCAGGCGGGCCGGGGCCATGGGCTCTGCAAGACTCGGTGGGCACTGCTGCCCTCTGCTGGTCACCACGTGAAACAGCTCACGCCCATCCCTCGCCCTGACTTCAGAGGGAAAGAATGCTGTAGCTCCCCACCTACCCCGTGCTTTCTGCGAGCAAAAGCTCCAGACAAAAGCAGTACTAAGTAATAGAGATGAGCGATAGCAAGTCCAGCACAGTTGTGATCTATGCCACCATTCGACCACAGGCCTTGTTTAAATGCTCGCTATTTAATTTGTTCCCAAGGCTGACTCTGACTCGAAGAGCTAGGAATTCAGGTGCCATGTGTTCCACTCGACTGGCGATAGTTACCCTGTTACAGTCATGCTCTGTGCTTGTGTCTTAGACTCTTCTGGTAATCAGAATCAGAGACCCACTTTTTTTCTCTTTTTATACTTTGTGTCCTAGTAGTTACCTTTGAATTTACATCTTTTACATTGCCCACTGCCTTATTGATATCTTTACATCGCCTAGTGCCTAGAATTTAAAACTTCTACATTGCCTACCACCTTAGCTACCTTGGAATTCATACCTTTCACGCTGATAAATCTTGATTTCTGGAAGTCACTCCAAAAAAGCTCTTGAAGATCGCCTTTGCTCTTTTTTCACTGCTGCGTAGTATTTCCTTGGGTGTTAGGTGCCCTAGTTTCTTCAACCAGTTTCCTATATTTGGCTATTTAAATTGTTTCCAATATTGTACAATTTAAAGAGTGCCGTCACGTGACTATAAGCACGTGGAGATACATTGGTGTATAACTGGAGGTGTATCTTCAGGGTGGGTTCCTGGAGGCAATTGCCGAGTGAAAAGGTAAGGGTAGGACTGTTCTGTTCACTTTTACCAAAGGGCTCTTCCTGGAGGCAGAAGTGGCCTCTAAGACTGTCAGGAGCATTTAATGTCAGGATACTTAGGATAAAGAAGCAGGGGAGGGAGGGAGAGAGGGAAAGGAACTGGAATATTAGCCATGCAGCCCTGTCTTAGGAGCCCTCCAGAAAATAGGCTGGTTGGGAGAGGAGGGGGCAGTGAGGCTGGCTCTAGAGCTCACTGAAAGGTCAGAAGCAGTAGCACAGCTTGGAGAACTCGTCTTCATCCTCATCAAGCAGGATCTGCTGCAAGGTCTGGACCTAAAGTGCCCTGGGTCCCTTCCCAGCATGAGGTTGATGAATATTCACTCTGGTGTGTGAAGCCACTCCCTTCTGTCCACCCACTGTGCCTGAAGTCACCACCTGATGTCCTTGCTCTCCAAGACATAAACACCTTCCTCCTGCTCCTGCTTGCTCATGGTTTCAGCGTGCTTTTAACTTATGGAGGCTCTGTCCCCCCATCCTCTCTCCCTCTTCCGCAGCCCTGGTTTCTGTGCCTACTAAGGTGATTTGCACCAATTTCTAATTCCAATTCTGACAAGTCTGAGTCTGAGTGTCCCATATCTTCCCTTTAGGGTCGGAACTTTGCATGCCAGGGCTCTCCCCAGTAGAGAGTTCCCTCTGCAGTTCCCACAGCTGCACCCAGCCTCCTGTGTCTACCTGGAGCAGCCCCTCCCCAGGGGTGATGGGCAGGATAGAGGTAGGAGGGGAACTATGATGGGTAGGTCCGATCCAGAAGCTTACCAGAAATGGGCCACTCTTTAGACTTTACCTGGTATGTTCTCAGTGGCTGCAAGGGGCAGTTGCATATCCCTGCTCTTTCCCATCACTCTCTTGTTTTTAAACGGTGAGGGGGGGTGGTGCCTGGGTGGCTCATTCAGTTAAGCGTCTGCCTTCCATTCAGGTCATGATCCCAGGGTCCTGAGTTTGAGCCCATGTTGGGCTCTCTGTTCAGCAGGAAGCCTGCTTCTCCCTCTCCCTTTGCCTCCCTCTGCTCCCCCTGCTTGTTCTCTGTGTGTGCGTAAAATTAAAAAAAAAAATCTTTAAAGAAAAATAAGCAGCGAAGGAGGATAAAGTGAAAAACATTTTCATCACCACTTACACTGTTTATGAAGGTAGGTAATTACCAACAGAATCAAGAGACTTGGCACAAGGTAACTTCCTCTAAGAAGGATCCGAAACCAAGCCCATCCTTTTTATCTTACCCTAAATGTCACCTCACCAAAGAGCCTTGCCTTAGCGTCTTTGTTCCAGTAATGTGTCCATGTTACCATGGTTCTTGCCACTATCTGAATAATTCACCTAATGGCTTCATGTTGTCATGTCTTTCCCTGTGTCTTCCCCACCAGAATATAAATAAGCTCCATGAACCCAGTGGCCGCTGGTCTGCTCTGCACCCAGCACCTCGAACACATAGCCACATAGCCATAGCTTGGCACACAGCCGGCGTCCGACAAGTGTTTGCTTAGAGCATCAGCAGGATTGCATGATGGGGTCATACTGTGTGAGTGGCTTCTAGTAATCCAAAAAGGAAAACAGATCTGGTTTACATCAATTGCTCAAGCTTGATAACCTGCTCCAGGAATAAAAGCATTTTCTAAGCTTCTTCTGGCTCCAAAATGATCCTTTGGAAAGGTATAATTTAATGAGGAAGAAAGGAGCATGCTACATCAGTTGATCATTATGTTGCAATGATCCTGAAACTCCGTGTTCTGAGCAGATGCTCTCTAGAAAGAATTTACGTATCCAACAAGGGGTCATCAGTAACTGCCCACCAGGAAAGAGGAGGACAGGAGCAGCGAGACCTGCCCGTGCAAACCCACCGTGGACACAAGCAGGGGATCTGTGACCAGATCTGAGCCTCTCACATCAAGTCTTCAAAGTTCAATGAAAAATGTGAAAGTGCATGCAATTCAAAGTGAGCGAGACCACAGCCAAGCAGATAGAGTTAATTATACAGTAAGAAGAATATTTTTTTTAATTTTTAAAATTTTTTTCGTGGTAGGTATGGTACTCATCAGAGTCAACGGCCAGCAGCCCCAGAACAGAGCGAACTCCGTTCTGCTCTGAATGAAAACCTCCAGCGCCCTGAAATAGAACATTCTGGTCAGAACCAGATGCTCTGACATAAAGGCAAAGTACAAAGTGAAGGAGGAGGAGAGCTTGCTTGCTGGGATCTCTAAATAAAAACCAGGTCTGAATAGAAGAGGGCTTGTGATACAGATAATAAAAAAATGAAGAAAGTATGATTTTAAAATGAGCCCCAGAAGCAGAGCGAATAAAGAAGACATACGTGCCCTGAGCTCATCGTAGCCTGTTTTGGTTAAATGCTGTTCATTTCCGTGGAACAGGATTCAACAAAGAAGATGCATGTTGATTTCTTCCTCTGCACGAGGACAAAGATCCCAAAATTCAAGGATAAAAGAGGGGTCTTTGTAAAACGAGTTAATCCAGTCAAATTGAGTTAATGGCTACAGAGAGGCTCATGGAATGGGTGATCGAGCGTTCAATAATGAGTTGTCAATAAGGGGCGAAGAACCGCTTTGGTCCACGGAATCATAGCAACAGTTCAGGAATCGATTGTAATTTCTCAGTAATTAGAGGTAACGGCACTAAAAAGCCCAGAGAAAGATACAATGGACGGGAAATTTGTCTCCTCTGTGTTGAGTGGAAAGCGTGACAACAGGACTTGGAGGGTGGTTCGGAGGATATGGGCACGAGCACGGCACCCCCTGTGGTCATGAGCAATCTCAGTGTGCTCATGAACCCGTATGAGGAAGAGAAGGAAACCAAACTCTATCCATCATATGCGGTTTAAACTACCTTCTCTATATTAATGAAGATAGAGGCAGGTATTCCCTTAAATGTAATACTGCATTTTCCGTCGTATATCCAATTCCTGTCACGAAACCATGTCTCTGACGATCACTTGTTTAAAAAATTCTTTGCTGATGGACTTGAGTTCATCTAACCCCGCTCCCTCTTTGAATGCAAATACTTCTTAGCTTTTAGTTTTATAACATTTGGTAATCTGTGTATTGGATTTTGGCATAAAGCTGGGGTTCACCTACACTAATCGAATGACAGACGGTTTTCACACAACTACCCGAGAGATTTTTCTTTGCACACACACACACACATACACACACACACACACAAAATGTGAGAGAAATAATAAATGACCGGCAAAAGTATCCCACATATTCAAGTCAAATGTCTTCTGCGCTTGCTACAGTCTGCATTATTTTCATCCAGGAATGCCCACTGCGGTTGGAACTCAGCCGTCTGTCTGTGTGGTTCAAGTCATTCCCTGGTGGAGACTCCATGGGCGACACAGGTTTCTAGAAGTGTCAAGAGTGAGTAATGCATTTACAAAAACACACTCATAACGCATCGGTGAAGAAGTATAATTTTAGGAGGCAAAGAGTTGCAGATGTCACAGTTAGAGATTCAAAAGAGAGCATTAAAACAAAAAAGCAGAGTCTTGTCTTCTTTTCTCAAATATTTAAATATGTTCTCCAAAGTATTCCAGCAGTATATGGTTTGTCAAGATTTATTTTGCAAAAAAAAACCCCACCGTGCCAGGATGCGCACATCGCCCTAATAGAATCCTGCCGTCTGCAGACCGTCACTTTTAACCTTGTCTTTTGGGGGCTTGGCCCCCATATTTCTAAACAATTTACTTGTACTACTTTTTCCTTCTCCAGTTTTGGACACTAACTTTGAACTTCCTGCTATGGACAATAAAGCCCCATGCAATCATGTGTTTTCAGGCCCTCTGAGAGTGGTTTCAGTCCTGGCTTATAACCCACGCTTGGGATCCCAGGGTCCAAAACAGACCAGCTCGGCCACTCTCTGCTGATGGAATCCAAAGGCAGAGAGATGAGTGATGGTGAAACTAGAAAGCAATTTATTTCAATGAGGCCAACACCAGGAAGACAGTGGACAGGCATCTCAAAGACTGTCTCCAAAGAGCTGAAAACACCTCTAGTTTATGTAAGGAGAATGTAGGACAAAGGTCTGCAGATGGTGGGGGTAGGGGTAGGGGGTGCAGGTGGGCAGTAAAGCACACGGGGGTCACGGTCTTGGGGTCCATCATGTGGGGTTCTCCTAGCACCAGGGCTGTCCCTGTTGTTTGGGGGGGGGGGGTTGATGTTCCCATCACAGGATCCTTTGCCCTCCGGGTCTTTTGCCTGAGGGAACAGAAAAGCTGGAAAGAAGAGCACAATCAGTGAGAAAGTTCTGAGGGAGCTCAAAATGGCAGTTTTTGGAAGTGCCTTTATCAGGCTGAAGAAAGAAAAATTAGGACAAGAACAGCAGGGGAGTTTGTGCTGACGGAGCCCAGCAATCCGCCTCCCTCTGGGAACTCTGGGTCCCACCTTCGTCAGTCCTGCCCCTCTCCACCCCCATTCTTCCAATCTGTTTCTGTCCTAGCTTCACTTCCATACTTACCCTTGGTGTGTGATTTTATAACTACAAAATGCCGCTCACAAGGGAGCGATGAAGTATTTTAGAGTTACACTTGCTTTCTGGGACAACCGTGGTCTGGTTGGAATTCATAATTGCCTCGTGCTCTTTTGGCATCGTTTTCCAAACTCCTGGAACTGTCTCCCCCGCTGAACTCGTGGGCAAGAGTATCAGTGGGTTCTCAGAATTTTCAAACTCATGTATTTGGCCTGTTTGTTGTTCTCTTGGAGACTCTCGCTCATTCACTCAGGAAGCATCTGTGGGGGCCTTCTAGATGCCAGGCTCTGTGGCAGGCACTGGACGTAACCGTGCACTTGACAGAGTTCGTGCTCTCCTGGAGTTTACCCTGCAGTTGGGGAGGTAGAAATAAGCAATAAGGATAATAAAGAACAGTACTTCTGAAGATATTTTATGGGGGGGGGGGGGATTGAGCTTGGCAAAATGGCTTGGAAGGGCATGCAGGGAGACACAGTGGAATTCTAAACAGGTGGGGAGAGCCCCTCTGAGAGGTGACGTCTGAGTAGCCCTGAAGGGAATGAGGGTGTCTGGGGGCAGCACATTCCAGGCAGAGGAAATGGTCAGGGCCAAGGACCTGCCGGGAGAGGGTGCCCGGTAGGTGCTGGCAGGGCGCTGGGGCTGGGGCGGGCAGCAGGGTGAGTGACGAGAAAAGTGGGGGTGCGCACAGCAGAGAGGTTGGGAAATGCCGTCTCATAGGACCTTGTGGGCCACTGCCAGGGCTTGATTTCACAAGCAAAATGGGGAACTTAAATTTTGAAAGGACGATGCCTTCCTGGTTGCTCCGTCAAGGAGATCGCAAGGGGAGAAGCAGGGAGACCCGTGGGGAGAGCGCAGTGATCTAGGCTAGAAACGATGGTGGGTGGGACCAGAGCGGCAGCTTCTGGATAGATTTCCGAGTTAGAGTAAGACCCTGTGGACTGAGAGAGAGAGAGACTTGTCAAGGAGAACCTGCTTCTTGCTGGGCTTCTGATGGGCCGCTCCCCAGGTCACCTGCAAGGTTGCCGTCCGGAGGCCTACCTTTATACCATCCCAGAGATAACTCTTCTCTCTTGGATGGGATTCCCCATTCTCTAGGGACAGTTCATCCTCCGCAACTTCCTTCCTGAGGACAGGTGCGTGGGAGGTAGGTTTTGAGATGTGGGAGGTCTTAAAATGCCTATATTTGTTGCAAATAAAAGTCGAGTAGGGAGTTCTAGGTTGGAAACAAATTTTACTTCGAACTTTTTTGAAGGCCTTGTTCTATTGACTTCTGGCCCCCAGTGTTTTTGCTTGTTTTGTTTTAATATTTTTATTTACTTATTTGACAGATCACAAGAAGGCAGAGAGGCAGACAGAGAGAGAGGAAGGGAAGCAGGCTCCCTGCTGAGCAGAGAGCCCGATGCGGGACTCGATCCCAGGACCCTGAGATCATGACCTGAGCGGAAGGCAGAGGCTTTAACCCACTGAGGCACCCAGGCGCCCCCCCAACCAGTATTTTTATTTCAGAAGATATTTCATCCTGACTCTTATTCCTGCCTAAGTGACCTTATTTTTTCTCTTTGAAAACCTTGGGAATTGTCTCCTTGAATCCAGTGTTCTAAGTTTTCACAATGAGGTATCTTGAAAAAAAAAAAAAAAAATCTGTGTTGCTGGGTACGCAGTGGCTCTTTCAAACTAGAAATGCTGTCCCTCAGTTCTAGGATGCCTGCATTCTTAGCTTTCTTATTTCTTCTAGAATTGTTATTCTAGAGTTATTATTCTCGAATTTTATTCAGGTATTGGCTTTCCTGGACTGCTTCCTTCTGAACAGCCCCAGGGTATTTCCTAGTTCAGATTCTGGAGAAAACAGAATTCACCCAACCAGCTCATCCAGCTGAGACAAGCCAGATTAGTCATGAACTGCCAGCCAGACAATGAGTTGGCTTCCTTTGGCTTTACTTGGTCTAATCAGCTCTGGGTCATGTGACCCAGAGGGGCCACTCCTATGGGTTATATAAGCAGGAGGGCAGTCCTTTGAGAACAGGCTTATTTCATTAAGATAAATCTAATTGCAAATATTCTTTGCTGTCTAATCTTATGTCAAGCAAGCGGTTCTGGATTAAAAAAATCATTATAGTATATAGTATATATATGTGTGTGTATATATATATATGTATTTTTTTTACAGAGCAAATTGTAAAAATATTTTAAATGTGACATACCATATTCTTTAGACATCCATTCCAGATGGATCAGAGATTAAAGCACTGAAAGAAAGAAAACAAGAGAGAAAGGAAGAAATATATTAGAGGAAACGTGGGTTAATAATTTTCAAACCATGATGTTGGAAAGATTTACTAAGGCATGACGGTGAGAACAGAGACCATAAAGGGAAATATTGATAATCTTATATAAATATTGAATATTTATGTTGAAAAAATTCTATTAAAATTTAAAAAAAAAACTGGGAGGAAATTTGTAACATTTGACAAACAGATCCTTAAGATATGAAGAGTGTTCACAAATTAATAAGATTCCATGGAGGAATTGAGAAAGCCAAACAGGCATTTCATAAGAGGAAATATATGTAGTTAGTAGATAGGTGAAAAGAATTCAACCTTATAATAGTGTAAGAGAAAGCAACATTGCTATAATTGTCAAAGCTTAAATGGTTGATGAAGATGTATCGGCAAAGAGAAAAACAGGTCCTTTTAAAAATATTGGTGGGAATATAAATTGCCATATCATTTTGGAATAAGAATTTAATCCTTATGTAATATGTCAAAATACAAAGTGCGTAGATCCTCTTATTTAGAAATTATACTTCTAGGGATGTGGGTTAAGAAATGGTTGTAGGGCGCCTGGGTGGTCAGTGGGTTAAAGCCTCTGCTTTCCGCTCAGGTCATGATCCCAGAGTTCTGGGATGGAGCCCCACATCGGGCTCTCTGCTCAGCAGGGAGCCTGCTTCCCCTTTCTCTCTCTCTCTGCCTGCCTCTCTGCCTACTTATGATCTCTGTCTGTCAAATAAATAAAATCTTAAAAAAAAAAAAAAATGGTTGTAGAGGGGCACCTGCATGGCCAGTAGGTTAAGTGGTCAACTCTTTTTTTTGTTAAGAGTTTTTTTTTAAGATTTTTTTTATTTATTTGACAGAGAGAGAGATCACAAGTAGGCAGAGAGGCAGGCAGAGAGAGAGGAGGAAGCAGGCTCCCTGCGGAGCAGAGAGCCCCATGCGGGGCTCGATCCCAGGACCCTGAGATCAGGACCTGAGCCGAAGGCAGCGGCTTAATCCACTGAGCCACCCAGGCGCCCCAAGTGGTCAACTCTTGATCTTGGCTCAGGTCCTGATCTCAGGGTCCTGGGATCAAGCCCCACAATGAGCTCTGCTCTCCTTGGGGAGTCTGCTTGAGGATTCTCTGCCCCTCTCTGTGCCCCTCCCCCTGCTCACTCTCTCCCTCTCTCTCTCTCTCTCTCTCTCAAATAAATAAATCTTAGAAATGATTGTATAAATGTGAAAATATATGCACATAGATGATCAACACTTTGGCATTTATGAGACTGAAGACATAATAATTATCTAAACTGATAGCAATTAAGTATTGATGGGATAAACGCTGGTACATAAAAACAGTGGAATCCGGGGCGCCTGGGTGGCTCAGTGGATTAAGCCGCTGCCTTCGGCTCAGGTCATGATCTCAGGGTTCTGGGATCGAGCCCCGCAACGGGCTCTCTGCTCCGCAGGGAGCCTGCTTCCTCCTCTCTCTCTGCCTGCCTCTCTGCCTACTTGTGATCTCTCTCTCTGTCAAATAAATAAATAAAATCTTTAGAAAAAAAAAAAAACAGTGGAATCCTACATGGTCATTAGAGGTGATGATGTCAGTCCATATTTATTGGCAAGGAAAGGTATCTACAATACATGGTGAATGGAACAGAACAGTTTATAAGGTACAAGTACAGAATGATCCTATTAATACATCTGGTCCCTTTCAGTGAGGCTAAGTATCTCTAGAAGGGAAGTTCCACAAGGGCGGGGTGTGTACTTTTCACTGCTGTGTTCCCAGTGCCTCACACTGCCCCTGGTACTTTGCAACCACGTAATAAATCTGTTGAATCAATGAATGAAAGATGTCTAGAAGGTTCTCCCCCAAAAGTTTAACATGATGGAGTCCTCATAACGTTTTTCTATGTTCTGTATTACCATTTGAGGTATCTTCAAAATGCTTGTTTTTACCAAAACAAGTAAATCATAAAAATGTGGGGTATAATGCTTACTGCTGGCAAGAATGTGGAAGTCCCAGATGTTTCACAGGCTGTATAAACTGGTCCGATTCTTTTGGAAAACGATGTGACATTAAATATTTAAAAGTCACAGAACATTCCTACCTTTTGTGTATTAATCCTGCTTGGGAATTTTTTACAGGGAAAAAAAAAAACTAAAATATCAAATGATCTGTGATGTTTATCTCAGGTTTTATATTAAGAAAATAATAGCCCTGGATGACCTAAAGAGTCGACCTGTAGTGGAGAGAAGAGAAAAAATAAGTTATGGCAAATTCACTGGGTGGAATTTCACATAACCATTACCAAGTCTGAAGACGATAGCTACAAGAACAAAAAGAGGCTGAACACGCAGGCATGCAATGATTTAAATTATGCATAAACGAAATATTAATGTTGTTGTATTAAACCGGAATTCTGGATACCATTTTCTTAGACTAGCGGAAAGAACATGGGTTTTAAGGCTGTGCACAGAGATTTTTATTGTTGGTGATGGTGGTGGGATGATGATATTTTCAAAAATTTCAAAAGCTTGCCAGCTCCTGTCAGTTACGAACAGAATGAAAAGCAGACTAGCTAAAAAGGGAGGGAGGGAGGGAGAGAGAGTTTCGGGAAATCCATGTTCAGAGTTGGGCAACAGGTACACTGAGACTGACGGCCGCGGCCAGAAGTGAAGGAAAGCCGTTCGTGAGCACACGGGGGCGCCAGCGCTCAGGCCGGGTGAGGTGTTCCAAGGGCCGTCCAGCAGGAGGCGCTGCTGACGGAGGCTAGTCCGGGACCGGAAGCCGCGCCGCAGGCGGCCGGGCGCCCTCGTCTTCTCCTCCCGCTTCCGCTGCCGGAGACGCCGCGGGTCCGCGCTGAGTTGCCGTCGGTCCTGTGTTGCTAACCCCGCCGCTGAGATGCCGCTGGAGAACCTAGAGGAGGAGGGTCTGCCCAAGAACCCCGACCTGCGCATCGCGCAGCTGCGCTTCCTGCTCAGCCTGCCCGAACACCGCGGGGACGCGGCCGTGCGCGACGAGCTGATGGCGGCCGTCCGGGATAACAGTGAGTCCCGCGCGAGCGCCGAGTCAGCGGCCTAGGCCTGGGCTGGCCCCGCGCCCCGGAGGCTGCGGGCATTTTCCCCGAAGGGGCTCCGGGCCCGGGGGTGCCCGCAGCGCCCTCCGGCCTTGCTCTCAGAGGGGGTCTGCATCCGTGGGGGCCCTACTGCTCCGAAAGCAGCTTTGGGGGCTATGTCGAGCTCCGAGCGAGGCGCAGAAGAGAGGCTCCGGGCTTGCTGTTCTTAGTGGCCGGGCCCGGGCTGGGGCAGCCGTGTAGGAGAGGGCAGCTGTCCGCAGGACGGGGAAGAGTGGGGTCGGTGTCTGGGGCCGTCCCTGGCAGTCAGTGCCTCTGGGCTGCGTAGACTGAACGTAGGTGCCTGAGGATGTGTCTGAGCAGGCTTCCCTTTTCCGCGGCTCGAGGGCTTTGTTGGAGCAGAAGCCGTCGGGAGGCCAGCAGGACTGGCCGTGATGCCCGTCTCCCAGCAGCAGACGTTTACGTTCTGCCAGGCCCTTCGCCAGGCTCTTCTGGCCCACGCCTTCCTGGCCGCGGGGAGGAGAGGGGTCGACTCGACAGGGCGTGTGTGTGTGTGAGGAAGACGTGGGTGGACCCTGATTTTGAGGGTACCGAGGGCACCCGCTCCTAAGTCACGTCTCTTTGGCTCTCAGACATGGCTCCTTATTACGAAGCCCTGTGCAAATCCCTTGACTGGCAGATGGACACGGACCTGCTCAATAAAATGAAGAAGGCGAACGAGGAAGAGTTGAAACGTTTGGACGAGGAGCTGGAAGATGCGGAGAAGAATCTGGGAGAGAGCGAAATCCGGGATGCCATGATGGCGAAGGCTGAGTACCTGTGCCGGATAGGCGATAAGGCAAGTGGAGACGGTCCCCCTCTCTCCCTCTCTGCATAGTGGCAGAGAGGCACTATTTAAAGAATTAACTTCCTTTAAAAACAAAGCAAAAAACTAGCACAAAAGTAATGTGCTTACTGGGCTTAGCGAATCAGCACAAAAAGGAGTCAAGAAAAAGTTTTCTTTCTATCCCTGTTTAGCCAGGTGTGTGTGTTCCTCTCTGTGTCCACACCAGGCAGAACTCAAGGGCACTTGCAGAGATTTGATTTACTGCTCTTGCAAAATTGGGATCATTCTCAATAGTGCACTTTTCTCCCCTTGGTTGGAAAACATTGGTTCTGTTGAATTTAAGAAATTATTATGTGTACAATAGTCTCCTTATAAGAACTGAACATTGAAGTTAATGCTGAAGTTCTTATTTGACTTCTCTTTATTCCCTCTTCTCAGTGGTGACCTTTTTAAGTTGCTTTATTGCATATTGACATGTAAATTAGGCAGGATTATGTTTTTAAAAACTTTTTAGGGGCCCCTCGCTGGCTTCATGAAGCATGTGACCCTTGGTCTCAGGGTCGTGAATTTGAGCCTCACGTAGATATTAATAATAAAAATAAAGTATTGGAAAAGGGTTTTTTAAATAAGTGGGACCATAATATTCTCATGTTGTCCTGTTAGTTTTTTCATTAAGCATCGTATCGTGCTCTTTCCCCTTTAATGTACATAAACGGGGTACGTATTCTGGTTAACTGCTAGCTAGTAGTCCTTTGTAAGGCTGTGCCAAAGTTTACTTTGCTCTTTAGCTGTTTACTTAGCTCTCCAACTGTTGATGGACATGGATGTTGTTTTCAGCTGTTCTTGCTAGTACAAGCCGATGTAGAAACGTGCTGGAATGTGCTTCCTCGTGGATGTATGCTAGTGTTCTCTAGGATATAGAGACAAGGGACAAGGAAGGATTTTTGTCGTAATAGATGTGGCTATTTCTTCCACATGGTGGCCAGCCTGAACAATACTTTCCTATCCACTGCATGAGACAGATGCCCACAGGTATTACATCTTTTGAATTTAATTTAGCAGTTAATAGTGGTTAGGAGGATGGGCTTTGAATGTCATTAATTCTAAGCAGTGTATCCTGAAGTACTCTGATGACAGATGTCATGGCATCAGTAGAAGAAAGTATAATAGTGTGGGTTCTTGGATCAGATTGCCTGGGTTAGCGTTCTGGTTTCAGTAATTACCATTTACTGGACCCTCCATTTCCTCATCTGAAATATGGTAGAACAGTTCCTACTTAGTGAAGATTAAAGATAGGGGCAGAGAACTCAAATGTTAGTGATAAGAACTATTATTATTTTAGGTTTGGTTTTTTTTTTTTTAATTTATTTATTTGCCAGAGAGAGAGCATGCAAGCATCCAATGTGCACAAGCAGGGGGAATAGCAGGCAGAGGGAGACACAGGCTTCCCACTGAGCAGGGTCCCAACTGTGGGACTTGATCCAAGGACCCTGGGATCATGACCTGAGCCAAAGACAGATGCTCAATTGACTGAGCCACCCAGGTGCCCCATTTTAGGTTTATTTATTTATTTTATTTATTTAAATTTTTTTTTCCAAAGATTTTATTTATTTATTTGACAGACAGCAACAGCGAGAGAGGGAATATAAGCAGGGAGAGTGGGAGTGGGAGAAGCAGGCTTCTGCTGAGCAGGGAGCCCAATGGTGTGCCCGATCCCAGGACCCTGGGATCATGACCTGAGCCGAAGGCAGACCCTTAACGACTGAGCCACCCAGATGCCCCACCACTTTAGATTTAAAGCAAGATTTTTTTTATTGTAAAGTTAAGATCTCATTGTAAAAAATTTGGGAACTACAAAACAGTTTAAAAATAGCTAATAGAGAGTGCTTGGGTGACTCAGGTTCAGCGTCCGACTCTTGATTTCAGCTTCGGTCATGATCTCAGCGTCCTGAGAACCAGCTCCACAACAACAAGCTTTGCCCCCAGCGGGGAGTCTGCTTAAGGATTCTCTTCCTCTGTCCATCCCACCCCCATGAGTGTGTGCGCTCTCTCTCAAATGATAAAGTCTTTTAGAAAAAATAGCTAATAATTTGTGTGGTTTTCTCAGTTGTGTGATATGGTTTGGTTTTGTTTTTTTACTATTTATATTTTTTTTAAGATTTTATTTATTTGACAGAGAGCACGCAAGAGAGGGAACACAAGCAGGGTGAGTGGAAGAGGGAGAAGTAGGCCTCCCACGGAGCAGGGAGCCTGATATGGGCCGATCCCAAGACCCTGGGGTCATGACCCGAGCTGAAGGCAGATGCCTAAGGACTGAGCCACCCAGGCGCCCCTATGGTTTGGTTTCAGAGAGGATAGGTTATTACAGGTGAATGAGAAACTAAAGCTTTTGATTCTGGATTTGGGGAATTTCGACAAGGATGTGCTTGAGTCAATATTAGGAGTTATAAATCGATGATGGGCTTATGTCATTTTCCATGTTTATTAAGTAGCATTCTTTTAAAAAGAGCTTTCTTTTTTCCTCTCCTGTTCACTCTCATGTTAAATATATTATTAACTGTTACATAATGGATTATTATTATTCACTGTGTTACACTGATCACGGTCATTACTCTTTATGATGCTCATCTTGTTACATGCGTGTTAGTGGAAGCTCCTTTGAGAAGTCTTTGTTGGACATCTCCTTGGTCTTATTTTCTCATACAACAAGCTGTTACAGGCTTACCTGTTATTTTTACTCTCTAAACCTGGAATCATCCGTTTCTCTCTAAGGATCTTTGGTTTCTTTTAGCATGTGGAGAGTGGAGAATTGTATTAAAAACCACGATCTGAGTGCCAGCTCTGCCCATTACTGTCTTGCTAGCCCCCATTATTAATTTATGAGGTATAACTTACAATTACATAAACCCAGACACAGACTAAGAAGTACCATGTATTGACAAATGATTTTATTCATGTTTGCGTTTTTAAAGCAACAGAACATTTTATTCCACAGTATTTTGACACAGACTTGTATATTTGAATACTCCTTTGTATTCTTATGACTAAGGTAAAGCTTCCATTACCCTTAAAGTAGTGTAATAATTTACAGGAAAGTAACATTGTACTTAGGGAAAAAATGCTGAATATGTGCAAGAAAGAATGTTGAAACAAGTAAGAATAAATCGTGGCTGTTTTTCCTGTGTTTTAGAATGTTAAGTATATGCTTAGGTATAGCTGATATATTTTTTTATACTTTATATAAACGGAGAGAATAGTATAATGAACGCTCCACCCTCCCATGCAGTTACCACCCAGCTTCGATAGTTACCAGTTCATGGGTATCTTAATTTCTCTCCTTCCTACCTGTTCCCTCTACCCTTTGTTAAGAGAATTCCAGATAGTTGGTAGCATTTGAAACTTAACCTTTTTTCACCTGTTGCCTTGGATCTCTTGACAGGAGGGTGCTCTGACAGCCTTTCGCAAGACATACGACAAAACTGTGGCCTTGGGTCACCGACTGGATATTGTGTTCTATCTTCTTAGGATTGGGTTATTTTATATGGATAATGATCTCATCACACGAAACACAGAGAAGGCCAAAAGGTACTTTTTAATGATGGTGATATATTCCCCTGTAATTATGCTATAAATAAGAAACCGATGTAAGAAATTTACCTATTTTATTTATAACTAGTAAATTAGGTGAAATAATTGATGTGCTTATTTAGTAGAATATTTTCTTTAAATGCTACCTTTTGATTCAACTTGTTTTCTGTTTGAAAAGAACACACTTAACAAAAAATGGCCTTGTCTGTTTTCAGATTGTGACCTTACTGTTTTTTATTTATAGCTTAATAGAGGAAGGAGGAGACTGGGACAGGAGAAACCGCCTAAAGGTATATCAGGGTCTTTACTGTGTGGCAATTCGTGATTTCAAACAGGCAGCTGAACTCTTCCTTGACACAGTTTCAACATTCACATCCTATGAACTTATGGATTACAAGACCTTTGTGACTTACACTGTCTATGTCAGCATGATTGCCTTAGAAAGACCAGATCTCAGGGAAAAGGTAATGCCTGAATCTTTAATACTTATGTTTAGAAATTACTCCATACTTTCCTAACCTAAATACACATTAAAGCATACATTTGTTCTTTTTTTAATTTGTAGGTGATTAAAGGAGCCGAGATCCTTGAAGTGCTGCACAGCCTTCCAGCGGTCCGGCAGTACCTGTTTTCACTCTATGAGTGTCGTTACTCAGTTTTCTTCCAGTCCTTAGGTAAGGATAGAGTTGCTCATTTCGATGATGTCTTTATCTCAATCCTGATCCTGTATGCAGAGAACTAAGATCATTTTTCCCATATGTGACAGACTGTATAGGTCTTTGATTACCGGGGCTCAGTTTTTTGCCCCTTTTTGTTTAGAAGGGGGTGTTAGCAGACTGTAACCTGTTTTTATATGGCCCACTAGGTAAGATTGATGTTTACACTGTTAAAGGTTTGTTTAAAAATTTTTTTAAAATTTATTTTAGGATGAGAGCGAGCAGGGGAAGGGCAAAGGAAAAGAGAGAATCTCATGTAGGGCTCCATCTGACAACCCTGAGATGATGACCTGAGCCCACATTAAGAGTCAGATGCTGAACTGACTGAGCCACACCCAAGCGCCCCAGTGCTTTTTTTGAAGTGGGTTTTGGCCCAGTGTTTCTGGAGTGCTTTTTCCCGGCGTAAAAGTTGGGACTGCTTCATGAGAATTCTACTGCTTACCTTATGTGATAGGGGAACAGGGCCCCTGAGGTATGATGAGTTACCTGCGTGGCCTCATCCTCTCATATGTGTGCACAGGCGCGTTTGCACACAAGATCGTACTGCACAATTGTTCTTCCTTTTTTTATGCTTGCAGCTCTCCTGGCATTATTCTCCAAATATGGGGCCTTTCCCTTCTTCCTTCATCAGAATGAATCCCTTCCCTTCATTCCTGGGGAACTCTCATTTTATACCTCCCTTTTTAATTGAGATACGAATTACAGGCTATAAAATTCACCAGTTTCAAGTGTAAGATTCAGTGGCTTTATTTTCTTGACAAGGTTGTGCAGTTGTCATCACTAATTCCTGAATGTCGTTACTGCAGAGGGAAATCTGTACCCATTGAGCAGTCACTTCCCATTCCTCCCCCCACTACCACTGATCTTTCTGTGTCCATGGGTTTACGTGTTACTTTCACATTTCATAGGAATGGCATCATATCTGTGTGGCACTCTGTGCCTGGTTCCTTCTCCCTGACATCTTTTCATGGGTCATCTGTGTGGTGGCATGTCTCAGGGCTCCATTTAGTTTTGTGACTGAAGGATGCTCCATTATATGGAAAAACCACATTTTTACCATCCTTTTCAGCCACCAACAGACATCTGTGCTGTCTTCCTTTTTAAGCTGTAAGGAACATTTGTCTAATGTTTTATGTAGACCTGTGGTTTCATTTCTCTTGGGTATGTATATAGATACATACATATTTAGTAATGGACCTGCTGGGTCATACAGTGATGCTTTAGCTTTTTGAGGAACTGCTGAACTGTTTCCCAGAGTGGTTACACCATTTATATTCGCACCAGCAGTGTGTGTCTCAGTTTCCTCACACCCTGTACTTGTTACTGTGTCGTTTTGATTATAGGCATCTTAGTTGGTGTGAAGTGGTATCTGGTGGTTTTGATTGGCTTTTCTCTGATCTGATGGTGAAAATCTTTGGTGTGCTTTTTGGTCATATACCCCATTTTTATTTTTTTTTATTTTTTATTTTTTTAATTTTTTATTTCTTTGACAGAGAAATCACAACTAGGCAGAGAGGCAGGCAGAGAGAGAGGAGGAAGCAGGCTCCCTGCCAAGCAGAGAGCCCGATGCGGGGCTCGATCCCAGGACCCTGGGACCATGACCTGAGCTGAAGGCAGAGGCTTTAACCCACTGAGCCACCCAGGCGCCCCATATACCCCATTTTTAAAATAGTATGTCATTTTGTGACTTTTTCTTACAGTTTGTTCCTTCTGCTAACCGGAATTATTGGGAGATTTTTTTTTTTAAATCCCTGTAATGAACTTGACACCAGTACATTGCCTGTACATTACTGTATGGTCTATGCAAATCTGTTACATTCATTAAATAATTTTAGAGGAAAGTGAGGAAAAAAATGAAATTCATGGCTTTGGGAAACCTTTAAATTGTGTAGATATTAATCTCTTCCAACTGCCCCCATTCCTAATAGCAATCTTTTATTTGAACATTGTAGGTGAAATTTTTATCACTACCAAATTTATACATTTTCCAGATATTTTAAATGCAGAAGACAGAATAGTTACATTTTCTTTGATGACAGTTGCCTTTATTTGTACCATTTATTCTCTCTAGTATACTGAGACATGGAGGATTTTTTTAGTTTTGTAAGCCTTTTTGCTTCCCTGAGAATAGTCATAGTGTATGTATATAGTACTTTAAAATTATGAAAAAGGAAACTGCATCCTTCTCTAGATAATACGTGGTTGTTTTTAAAATTAAAAATAGGGGCGCCTGGGTGGCTTAGTGGGTTAAGCCTCCGCCTTCGACTCAGGTCATGATCTCAGGGTCCTGGGATCAAGCCCCGCATCGGGCTCTCTGCTCAGCAGGGAGCCTACTTTCCCCCACTCCCACCTGCCTCTCCGCCTACTTGTGATCTCTCTCTGTCAAATAAATAAATAAAATCTTAAAAAAAAAAAAATAGAGAAAGTCCTGTTCCCAAATCCATACACGTGTTCACTCACAAAATTCTTCCAGAAATAACCATTTTAAGATTTTTTGTATCTTTCCAAACCTTTTGTTCATTTAAATGCGCTTTAAGAAATGGAAAACAGTATACCAAAAACCCAAGGTTATTCATACCCATGGAAAAATCTCAAACAGTATCATATAAAGAAGAAAAGCTCTCCCTAACCAGCGATTGCCGGGGTCCTTTCTCTAGAGGTGACTGCCACTATCCGGTTTTACGTGTGTCCTTCAGGGACATTTGTATCCAGAGACAGAAGCACGTAACACCATTAAACATAGGGGTGTGTATTTTACATGCTGCTTTCCAAGTAGCCTTTTTTTCTCTTAACAATCTAATGTGAATACCTTTCATGACTGTAGAAAAAGAGTTGGTCATTGAGTCAGTAAGGATTTTTAACTACCTGTCATGTACAAGACACTGCGGATGTAGTGGCAGATCAAACAGCTGGAGCTCCTTGGAGCTTGTAGTTATCTTAAAGAGACCTATTTCAGTGTGGTGGGTGTGCCGTACTTCACCCGCTCCTGACAAAAAATTATGCTGTTTACAGTTTACTCCTGTTGTGAGCAACTTTGGTTTGAACATTCTCTTATAATTCACCTTTTCTACTTCCACTTATTTCATTAGGGAAAAAATCCAAGAAAGTGAATTTTACGAAGTGAAAATACATCTTTGATCACTCTTGCCCTCCAGGAATACTGTGGCAGTGTACAGTTACACAGTTTTTTTTACCGAAGTATAACTGAGATGCAGTGTCAGTTTCAGGTGTGTAACATAGTGATTTGATGTTCATATACATTTTAAAATGATGACCTATTACCAATTTAGTTACCACCTATCACTGTACAAAAGTAATATACTACTGACTATTCCCTGTGCTGATTTCAGAGTTTCTACCTCTCTTAATTTACATCGTTTTTTTTAAAGATTTTATTTTTAAGTAGTTGCTACACGTATCATGGGGCTCAAAATTCTGACCCAAGAGCAAGAGTTGCACACTTCGACTGAGCCAGCCAGGACCCCTCAATTTACATCATTTGGGGAGAGCCTTTCCCCCGCCTCCTCCCCTCCACTCTTAGCCAGTTTGAGAGAAAAATATATTCATATTGTATTCATTTCTTGTTTGTTTCAAGGGATAGTTTTTATTGAACTCTTGAGTTTTTTAAATAGCACACAAATGATAGAAGATATTTTATGTTCGGCTTATGAATATGACCCCTCCTGATGAAAATTTTTCTTCCCATTCTCTTTCATAGGTTTTCTTGCTATGTTTTTCCCCCAGTTTTATTAAGATCTGACATATAACACTGTATATAAGTTTAAGCTGTACAATATAATGACTTGATGTTTATGCATTTTTTTTTTTTAACTATTTGTGAGAATGAGCATCATTCAGTTTAAGGCCATTGACTGCCTTATTGCTAAACCATGTGCCGCCTTACTCATCCTTGTCTCTTTTGATGTTGAGCAGCCTTTGCATCTTGCCACAATTTTGTTCTCTTGAACAGTAACACACCCTTGTTTTCCCCAGACCCACCACCTCATCCTCTGTTAGACCTCTCAGTGACTGCCTCAGACTTGGTCACTACCCTTGTCTCTACCTTCATTCTGTTATCAGTGAATGATAATACACATGAAGAGCCACCTTCCTATCTGTTATCTGGGTGGCAGTGATTCCCAAATTCATGTCTCCAGCCCCAAACTTCCCCGTGGGCACCAGACCCATGCCTGAATTCCTCCTTGGTATCTTCACCTGGATGTGCCGTAGGTGAATCCACTTGAACGCTGTGAATCTCCCTTGCCCTGCCCCCCTCCAAAAAATCTCTAGAACGAGAAAACAAAACAAAAATTCTTTTCCAGGGATTTGGTTCTTGTTAAAGCCAGGGACACAGTCTGTTTTTAGTTCTTTTGTTTTGCTCACCTTCCATATCCCTGTAGCTGCCCCTCTGCTGCTTTATGCTCAATCTGTGCTCCTTTCTTCTCTGGGGCTGAGCCTGGCTCTTCCTGCCAGGGGCACTTCTGCATTATGGACATTGCTCTGTGCCTCCTGCTGTTTGGCTGGCTCCTCAGAGGTCTTCCCTGTCCACCCAGTCCAGCAGAAGGCCTCCTAGTTGCCCTGTCACTCTTACTTTCCACACAGAATTTGTTACTAAAAGTATCTTGTTAAGTCATTTATCTTTGCTCTTTGAAAATTTAGTTTCTGTGGCAGCAGGGATCTTGTCTTTTGGTTTACTCCATATCCTCACTACTTTGAGCAGTGATACACTGTAGTTATTTGGTAAACTAATTCGTGTGGATGGCTTATCCGTATCCTGTGTCCATTTTACCAATCTTTCATTATTTCTAAGAGCTGTCTCTTATAATTTGGCATCTTATTCATTGCAGCCGTTGTGGAACAGGAAATGAAAAAGGACTGGCTTTTTGCTCCTCATTATCGATACTATGTACGAGAGATGAGAATTCATGCATACAGCCAGCTGCTGGAATCCTATAGGTCATTAACTCTTGGCTATATGGCAGAAGCCTTTGGTGTTGGTGTGGAATTCATTGATCAGTAAGTATATATAATTTATTATGTTAATGCATATCTCTGAAAGTTACCTTTTAATGTCTCAGCTTGTACATTTTCTCCATTTACATTGCTTCCCTCAATCATAAAATTTTTTTTTTCTCTAAATGTTATCAGAACAATCATCTGTCATCTCTGCCTTCATGATGTGCTCCTTTTATGAACAGATGGGATACTGAGTTGTAGAGTGGTTAAGTGATTTTGCAAAAGGGTAACAGACCAGGTGTTGTATAGTAGTATTCTGTCCCTTCTTTGTGGACCACACTGCTGCTATGGTGATGACTCCTAGATTTCTCTCTCACATTTCACATTAAGGGCATGTTTTCTCTGATAATGCCTTCATTGTTTTTGGTTGCTGCTGCAATTCTGGTCACATTAGTTAAAAGTGAGACTTTTAGCCCTTAAATCAATGATTCATCAAATACTTACTAAGCCATTACTATATGGTTGGCATTGGTTAAGGTCCTTGTCACGGACTTTAATATTTGATACTTTTTATATGGGGAGAGTTAGCAAGTAAGCAAATAAATACATAAGGTAATTTCAGATAGAACAATCTCTGGAGATAATAAAATGCAACAAAAAATGCGTGTGGCTGCAGTGGAGTGGTAGTGGCAAGAGAGGGACAGCTGTGGGCGACTCAGCATGCGTACGTTTGTGCAAGGCCTAGCTGGCTGTGTTATGGAGCTTTGGGTTTTAATCTAGGTCCTATGGGAAGCCATTGGAGGATTTTAAGCATGAGAATGATAGAACATGACACCCTATCTTACAGAGACCACAGGGGGACAGGGAGACTGGGTGGGCTGTTGAGTACAGTAGCTCATGGAGCAGCTATTATGGTGGCCTGGACTAGGGTGGTGGGAGTGGAGTGTGGGAGACGTACACATTCAGAGTATGTGCTGTCCTTACCGTATCTGGATCAGTGGTTCCCAAAGATAGATCTTGTCAAACGCTAATGGTAGATTTCAGTGGCCCACGTGAAAAAGATGGTCATATAATAAATTTTAGTGATGGTGTATTTCATTTAAAAACAAAATCTCATTTTAGGGGTTTGATTTTTCTAATTTATTATGAAAAATTTTAAACAAAGAAATTCTAAGGAATTAGTTATTTTCATGATTGATTCTGTAATTAACATGCTCTTTTATCTGCTTTATCACGTATCTGCCCATCCTATTTTTTAAGCACTTCAAAGTTACCAGTAAGTTTCATCCCTAAACACTTTAGCATGCATTTCAATAGTTATAGGTGTGTTTTGAGGTTTTACGTATTTACATTTGATGAGCGATACAGATCTTAAGTATACCCTAAACTATTGAGCAGTCCCTATCAGAAACCCCTTATTCTCTGTGTGAATGTGAATTCTGTATTCACATTTCAGGTGGGTATTTGTTCCCTTCATGTTTGCAGACCAACTCTAAAGGCAAAAAAGTTGTATGTACACACAGAGCTCTGGTGGTTACCTACTAAGATCTTGTTTTAAATTTCTGATACCCGGGGCGCCTGGGTGGCTTAGTGGGTTAAAGCCTCTGCCTTCAGCTCAGGTCATAATCCCAGGGTCCTGGGATCGAGCCCCGCATCGGGGTCTCTGCTCGGCAGGGAGCCTGCCTCCCCCTCTCTCTGTGCCTGCCTCTCTGCCTACTTGTGATTTGTCTGTCAAATAAATAAAATCTTTAAAAAAAAAATTTCTGATACCCCATTCACATCTGGGTTTCCCTAGATTCTTTTTGTCCTCCCTTATAAAAATCATCTTTTTTTACTTAAGTTCAACATGATTCTGCACCCTTCCTCCACTTCTCTACTTCCTTAGACTCAGATATTGTGGGGAGAATAGGAAGGGGCCATTATTTGAGGAAACACTGCTGCTGACAGGTTTAAGGTTAGAAACCCATGCACTGTGTACAGTTTTGTTGGTAGGTGTTTTTGAAACACGGGATGCAAATCTGATTGGTGGGTTTTTTGTTCAGTAAACACTTGGGTCATCATGACTGCATACCTTCTGTAGTGAGCCGCCAGGCTCAGGACTTGGACAAATACCCACGGCTGGGGAAGAGGAGTCATCCTGGGATGTGACTGGCACAGGAGGAGATGACAACTGGTCTGGCTGTAGAGCCAGGGATGGGACTTGAATGGAAACATAGGCATAGGATGTTAGGAGTTAAATTGTGTGGTAACCAGAAAGGAAGCTGTGGCCAGATTCTTCTTGATAAGCATACCTAGGAGTCCTTGTACTTGACTGAAGTGCCTGAGAATCGGACACATCCAACGATGCCTTCTGCTGGACCTTTGGACTGGATGTCGCTGCGTTTGTAAGATTTTTGAAGGAAAAAAGTGCTTTCCCAATGGAAGCAATAGCACAAATACAAATAGGAGTGTTTCTTTGAAACCAGTAGCCTAAGGGTACTGGCTAGAGTGTGTGTCAGTATGAACAGGAACTGAGAGAAGCACTGCGGTCACTGCCCGGCTCAGGAGTTAGCGAGCTGGCTGGAGTCTCACTGAGTGGTCGGGGCAGCGGTAACGGGAAGGCCTCCAATCCGGCGATGCGGGGCTCGGATGCTGCGCTGGGAGCTCAGGTGTGCCAGCTGTCAGACTCCTAGAATGGAGCAGTCTGTCCTCACTGTAGCAAGGGCATTCTTCAGTCAGAGTTGGCCTTGGAGCTTCTTTGTAAGTCAGAACCCCTGTCAGAGGTTCCCCCTGTCTTGGGGTTGGTGTGGGGTGGGGGGAGACAAGGCTGTGGGTGGTTAGATCTTGTATACACAGTTTTCTCTGTGAACCTCAGGCCCAGAATAATAGTTGCAAATGGCTTCCCTGTGGAGATGCAACTATTTAAGTGTCTGGAAAATGAACACAAGTTTAGAAAGCCGCTCAGTAACAGAACTCAGAAACAGCTGAAAAAGACTAGGCCCTGTAGCATGTGGATGCAGGTGTATTTTGATGGAGACTGTAGACATAAAGCCTGCTCCGTGACTGTGTCAGCCGTGCCTGCTAGTTTAGGACGACCTCCAGCCTAATACCTTTTTCTTCCCAGCTTTTTGAAGTTCATAACCAGATTTTCCAGAATTACACATTTCCTTATTAAAAACACTAATGCTTTCTCATTCTTCCTACCAAGATTAAGTATGAATTAGTTCCTTTTCATAGGCTTTTTTTTTTTTGATACAACTAGTACAGAGGGCACAGTGGGTCTTTCACCGCTGCCTGCTGGGGCAGTTAGGTATGACGCTTGACACTTTAAAAGCACAAATCCAAGTAACACACTTTCTCATCTAATTATATCACTTCCTCTCCAGTAAGTGTGAGACACTGTGTTTGTCTCTGACCTTCCTCAACATTGCATTATGCTTTGTTCTCCCCAGAATGATGGCATTTCATTACAGCTTTAATTTGCATTTTTAATGAGTGAAATTGATCTTTTTTGTGTATGTACTTTGCCTCTGTTTTAATGAGCCATTTGTCTGATTTGTTGGTCCCCCCCCCCCCCCCCCCCCAGTTTATACCGCAGACATCTTCTGTCCACATTGTCATTTAGTTCGTGACTTGGTTCTGGTGGTATTACCCTATGTGGACATTCTCTACATCACCAGGTTTAGCAGGCTTTTTTCTGGGTTTTGTCACAGTGAGGCTGCCTCATCACCATTCAAACCAGCCCTTCCACATGGATTTCACATGGCATCTTTGTTGGAAAATTGTTTAGGATTTAGAGTCTCTCTTGTTGTTTATGTGCTAGGAGCAAAATGTTTTAGTGTCTGGGAGAGTATATTGGTCGTATAATTTTTATTTAAACTTAACAGTTCTAAGTAGATTTTTATTTTAAAACACTCATATTTCCATTAATATAAAGTCTTCATATAGCTCTTGTACATTTTTAAGCCTTTTTTCTCCTTGGTAGATGATCTTTGATAGCGTTTCATTGCTAATGCTGTTTTGAGGTTTATGTGTAAGCATGTTATAGCTATCTTAATTTTGAGGTTTGGGTCGTGACTGTACGTAGATATTCAGAAAAACTTTCACAAAGCTTAATATCAGCTGTGCATTCCTGATGCTTATTTATTGTGGCATATGCTTTCGTCTTAATTTTGAAAATCCGCAGCATCATCTGCTCTTGTTTCATTACTTCCGTATTATTTTTCTGCGAAGCTTTAATGATTTCATTCTTTGACACCTACCCTCAGTATGAACTTACGTTCTGGGATGATCCTGCAGTGGTTTGCCCGCGACAGTCTTCTCAGCTGCTGCAGAGTGCAGGCTGGAAGCCATCGGAAGGTTACCTTGGGCGACAGTGGAAGTGTGTATTTAATGCAGTTTAAGAATTTTGTATAAGGCTCATACTAATGCCCCTATCTCCCCGCTCTTCATTGTAGGGAGCTCTCCAGATTTATTGCTGCAGGGAGATTACACTGCAAAATAGATAAAGTCAACGAAATAGTGGAGACCAACAGGTATTGCTAAGTTTGTGCATCGTTTGTGTGGTAGAATAAGGGGCATTCTTAAGTGTCTTTTAAAAGTAGGTCAACTCGTGTTATGGAGTAATGTGACTGGTAAATCATTTTTTTCTTGAATTTATTTATAGGCCTGATAGCAAGAACTGGCAGTACCAAGAAACTATCAAGAAAGGAGATCTGCTACTAAACAGAGTTCAGAAACTTTCCAGAGTAATTAATATGTAAAACCATGTAAACAAAGGATTTCCTTTAGAGATAACTGTGGAATTTTTATAGCTTACTTTACTATGTACCCGGTTCAGCTGTATAAAATAAATATTGCATTGTTGTTTCTTTCAGTTTACTTTTCTGAGACTGTAATCTGAGACTACAGCGCCTGAGTTCAAATCTGAGTAGTGCAGTAGGGGTAATACAAACCCTTCATGTCTTACTGTAAGTCTCCTGAGTTTTAGAAAATATATGCCATATAGTATGTGTTTAAACACAGTGTCTCCCACTTAGTACACAAAAGACAGAAGATAAATGAAATGTATCTTAAGCTTTCCCTCAGAAAAAAGTTACTGCTTTTGAGGAGGCAACCACAACCGTGGATTCCAGAAGCTGCCAATCCCACCAAACACTGATTAAAAAACAACAACAAAAATACCTATGTCAATAATGATGATGGGATCTCCCCCCCCCACCCCCCCCACCAAACAACCGTAGTAAGGAAAACAAAATTGTTCCTTGTTTTTTTCTTAATATACGCTTGGTGAGTCAGATGAGGCTAAGTGCTAGAAAAAACAATCTGAAACTGGATAAAGGAGCCAGCGAAGTAGGGCTTGGAGAGCTCTCCTATGGGGTGGCACAGCCTCTGGTGACATTTAAATAGAAGAAGAACATGCAGATATCTGGGAGAAGAAAGTTACTGGAGGTTTTAAGCCGAGGAATGGCCCTGTTTGACCTGAGTGGCACCAGCTGGAGGGAATGCCTGATAGTGGGGGTGCAGCCCGCTTTGCTAAAAGATTAGAATGGGGGCGGGGAGGCAGGGGAGGGGACCTGGTGAGGCAAAGTCTGGGACGACACCAAGCTTTTTGGATGCCACTCTGACAAGGCCGTTCCGGTAGAGCTGAGTTAAAAGGAGAATGGGAAATGGCGTTGTACTGTAAAAGGAAGGCGAGAGAAGTCTGCTTTTATAGTTTACATGCTGTTCCAGTTATGAGCCAATTGGAATGATTCATTAACATCAGAAAAGAAAACTTCTCAGTCAGTGGAAAATAATGATTCAATTCAACATTCATTCATGATAAAAACGTAAGTAAACTAGAAATAATGAAGGTTGGGAAATCGGCATGATTGCCAATGGCATAGTTAGTTCATGGCAATGTCTTAGCAGAATTACCGCAATGAGCATCAGTGTGGTGCTGCGGAAGGCGCCATGGGTGCTGTATGGTGAATGGCAGGCTAGTAAAATGCTGGAAATATGCCTTCAGCGTTTGAGAATATCCACTCACGGATTTCCGAAAACGCTTATTTAGAAAACCTTAACAATGATCACTATAATTCTTGAAGAAAATGTGAACAGATGTACTCTAAACCCATGATCCTGAAAATCAGGGCCATTTGATAAATCCAATGTGTAGTCATTGAGAACTCACCGTGTTCCTTGTCTCCATGTAAAAATCAGAATTCTGTTCTTAGCAAACTGACTCACTGCAGTTCATGCTAAAGGAAAAAAGGATGCAAACGTCCGTTTCTTAAAAACAACCCTTTCCGGGGCGCCTGGGTGGCTCAGTGGTTTAGGCCTCTGCCTTCAGCTCAGGTCATGGTCTCAGGGTCCTGGGATCGAGCCCCACATCGGGCTCTCTGCTCCGTGGGGAGCCTGCTTCCTCCTCTCTCTCTGCCTGCCTCTCTGCCTAGTTGTGACCTCTCTCTCTGTCAAATAAATAAATAAAATATTAAAAAAACAAAAACAAAAAACTCTTAAAAAAAAAAACAGCCCTTTCCCTGGGCTCCCACCTCTTAAGACCACTGGGACAAAGGCGATCACAGAGTAATTCTGGCCTTTCATTCAAGGTTTACACTACCTCCTGATGCAGAATGGGGATTCTCAAAACTTTTTTTTTTTTTAACTCTGCTTGCTTGAAATGTACTTGTATTTTTCTTTCACTATTTATGTCCAACTGCCTAAAATTAGTAGGTGAGGATGACAGGTAAGGGAAGCTAAAAGAAACATGCTATCCCTTCTGAGTTCAAGATAGGGAAATTGAAAACTCCAGAAGCTGTTAAAAGTCTAGTAGAGTAACTAACTTACCACAGGAACAATACAGTTTTGAGGTGAGGGAGTAAATTTTTTTTTCCTGAAAAAGAATGTATGCTCACTGCAAAAGACATTCAACATGGATGGCCTTGTATTCTCACCCAGCAGGGACAGCTACTGTCAACATTTTCATGCTCTCTCTACATTTATGTGGAGATGCAACTCCACATAAATCCTATTGAAATGCAGTTTTTAATACAAAACTGGAACATGTTACATGTTAATAAGTTATTCCATGTAATTACAAGTCCCAGGGGAACACGGTTAGCCTCGAAGTATCCATTTGGAGGTGAAAATAAAGACTCCAACACATCCTCTTTAAATGAGGCCCTATGGTATGCGAGAAATAGCACTGACACTGAAGCTAGAGAAACCAAATTCTGATCCCAGCTCTCCTCACACCAGCTGCGTGATGCAGGGAGAAAGGACGTCTGCCTGCAAAGTAGAGGAGCAACCGGGCCTTATGCAGTTCTCTATGTGAAAACACTACTAAAACACTGAACACTAAAGCAATATACTAAAATATTTTAGTATGTGGAGCGTTAGGAGAAAACTGTCACGTATGGTGAGTAAATTGGGCCACGTCGCCCAACTTTTATAGAATAAGTTGAAAAACTGAATTTTTGAGGGGTGCCTGGGTGGCTCAGTGGGTTAAAGCCTCTGCCTTCAGCTCAGGTCATGATCCCAGGGTCCTGGGGTCGAGCCCCACATCGGGCTTTCTGCTCTGTGGAGAGCCTGCTTCCTCCTCTCTCTCTGCCTGCCTCTCTGCCTATTTGTGGTCTCTGTCTGTCAAATAAATAAATAATAATAATAAAAAAAATCTTTAAAAAAAAACTGAATTTTTTGTATTTGATCAAGATCAAACTGACGTTTTTAACAAACTTATATTTGTTATGTAATTATGGAATGCTAAGATCTGCGTTATGGACAGGTAGAGTATTTTAAACCCAATAAAAGACTTACAGACATTTTAGGCCCAGGCCCACAATTTCCCACAGGTGGGGATCAAAGAGCTCAAAAGACCAAAGCCCACCAGGATGGCAGACAATGCTTCCTGATGATATGAAGTTGGCTACTGGTCACCCACAAGAAGCAATGCTGCCATGCCTGTCCCCACCCCACTCCTCAAGTTAGTTTCCTAGATAAAAATTCATTTACAGTAACCTTCTAAAAACTGAAAACAATTCCAAGGTCACTTACCTAGCTTCTGTGGAAAAATGGACAGATGAGGCTGCCTCCGGGCTCTCCCCGTCAAGCTAACGGCTAGCGTGGGTTCTCCAGCACAGTGCTGTTCCCACAGTCTGCCCTGTTCCTTTCCACTACCTGCCCTGCATTACCAGTCCCACCTCCCCATTCTGTACCCATTTTATGATGGATGCCTTTAGTCCTGTAGTAGCCTGACCAAGCATTAGTATTAACTGATCAGAAGGTTACTGATAATGAGCAAACTGCGTAATTTTGGATTAATCCTTGGTGCTTTTTTTTTTTTTTAAAGAATTTATTTATTTATTTGACAGCGAGATCACAAGTAGGCAGAGAGGCAGGCCGAGAGAGAGGGGGAAGCGGGCTCCCTGCCGAGCAGAGAGCCCGATGCGGAACTCGATCCCAGGACCCTGAGATCATGACCTGCGCTGAAGGCAGAGGCTTAAACCACTGAGCCACCCAGGCGCCCCCTTGGTGCTGTTTTTAACCTGTCTTTTAAAGAGGATTAATGGCTGATCATTGAAATCTTGTTTCTTTATGATTAGGAGGAAGAAAGGAGGGGGATAACGATCATCTCTCACCTTCCTGATGCTATACAAATGACAAACTGTAGCAAACTGCCGGCTCCAGGTTGGCAATGGGGACGTAAGGTTAAATCCCTGTCTGAAAAAACATGACAAATTCGAGTATGTGCTAGCGTGGGTTTCACGGGCAGAGAGCCACAGGTGTGCATTATTCCTGTGTTTCTGAAGATCTACAAAAGATAAACTGTAGCAGTTGGGTCCAGGGGGAGGATTACCAGACCTCCCAAAGGTCTGGCATAATTTTCCCTGGACAGACTGGCTGTGAGAAGTAAAAGGGACAATCTGCACCTGAAAGATGATGGGTGGGCCTCCCTCCAGCTGCTACAAATCCTGACTGCCTCAGGCAAGTGGCCTCTTTAGTCAAGACGGCCAGTAGGTAGCGTCCTGATAACTTCCCCAACCCTCTTAGAGTTTACCAGAGTCTCAAGGCTGTCGAAACTCTACACTCGCCTTGGAGGATGCTGCATTCATTTCTCGAAGTTCTCTTTGGGTTAGAGGCTGTTCACTCAAAAATACATCAAGGCCAGGTCTCCTGGGTGGCTCAGTGGGTTAAAGCCTCTGCCTTCAGCTTGGGTCATGATCCCAGGGTCCTGGGATCGAGCCCCGCATCAGGCTCTCTGCTCAGCAGGGAGCCTGCTTCCTCCTCTCTCTCTGCCTGCCTCTCTACTTGTGATCTCTGTCAAATAAATAAATTTAAAAAAAAATAAAATCAAGGCCTTGGGGCCAACATGAAGTCCAAAGTCTCCAAGTCTGCTGCCCTCTCCTGGCCACAGGCTTTCCACCTTCATTCAAAATGCCTTCTCTTTGAAGCTGCTCACCACCCACCTAGACCACCAGTTCTCTGTGCTCACTGTCCCCAGACCTCCAAGCCACCCCACACTATTCGCACCAGACCAAACAGCTGGCTCCATCTTCCTCTCAATGCCAACCACTCTGAAACCAGCAACCTACACAGTAATAGCCTCACCTCACAGTGCCTAAGCCTGAATGGCAGTGCTCTCCCCCCGCCCCCAGGCCACTTTCAGCCTCTGCCATGGTCTCACCCAGGACCCAAGAATCACAAGCACCTCTGAAGAGCTCTGTTGTTCAAACTGAAACCTGATATTCTACTCCAGGCCCTACTATCCTAGTCCTCTGTTCCCTGACCTGTCACTAGAAGCGCTATGCCACCATCCTAACTCTTGGATCCTACCTGGATCCTACCACCCTTAGCCCCTCCTCCAGTAACAGCCATACTGAACTGAACTTGAACTTGGACTTGAGCTCTGTGAGGGCGAATAAATCACTTGTCTCATCGCAGACAAATTACCAGGAAGGAGGATTGTAGGATTTACCAGAAGGGTAATTACAAATAAAATGTCCTGAGAGCGTCTCAAAGATTCTACATGGAGGCTTCTGGTTCTGTTCCTTGAATGCCCCAATGAAGGCCATCGTCAATGACTCAGCCATACCCTCATATGCTTTAACTGCCTGGCAAACTCCCTGCCCAAGTTCTAACCTCTCCACTGAACTAACACCTGCTGTTCCCATTATCCTGGAGAAAGAGGCAAGAGGAGGAAAAAAAAAATAAAACCAAAACATTACCTGAGTGGCTTGGTGGCGTTAATTACAATGGAGTCAACTGTCCAAACTTCTAACTAAACCCTTTCAACCTCTTCACCAAAAATAGGCTCTCCAGGCTCTCATCTTGGCCTTTCTTCTTTCCCTGGTCCACGGAGGATAGGCTTCAGGCTTGTGAAGTCCTGGAGATGGAACATGAAATGTGGTATGTCTGTGCCTCTGGCAGAGAGAATCCATACTACTTTCTTGAAATCTGTGGGGAAGAAAAAAACAAAAATTAAGAACCACTGATCTGACAGACCTGAATTCACAGTCTGGCAATGCTACCGTAGCTGAACTGTAGGTGAGACACTTAACTTCTTAGATGTTCCTCCTCCGTTTGACTGGCATCAAAACTACCTACTCTATAAAACTCCCGTTACTCTACAGTGGCTTCGTGGCTTCGTGAGAGACAATGTTTGCAAAATGCTTCAACGGACATTATAAGCATTCAATTAGATGGGCATCATTTTAACATAATAATGAGCCTAATCCAATAGCGACCTTCTTTTTCCTAGGTGAACTCATACACTCCCATGACCTCATTTACCACCTAAGAATGAAAGACAACCCTCCACCTTACAGCTCACACCTTTCTCTTAAGCTCCCTCCAGACTGTACATATAGCCACTGGGCACTAAACATGAGTATCCCAGTGGCTACTCAAATTCGTTGTGGATTTCTCCTTCTCTGTCACAGATCATACATGCACAGCTCATCAACCAGTTCAGCTAAGCTAGAAATTGTATGTTACCTTGGATTCAACTTTCCCTTACTGTTCAACATAATGAGACCTCAGGACCTGTTGGTTCTACCTGTGAAGTATCTCTACAATCCGTTCCCTATTTATCCCCGTGGTCACTGCCTTAGTCTGGAAACTCAGTCAGCTCTTACCTGGGTTTTTACGACAGCACCGTACCTTAGTCCCAAGGCTCTCACCTGTCCATGCTGTCCTCCGTAGTTACAGGACGGCCCTTCTATGATGGGGATTTTTTAAAAAGGATTAAATTATGTGTCTGAATCTCCCCTTCTTCCGAAAACCTTTTCCTCTGGCTCCATCTCCCTTTCTCCTGAAAGACAGTCTCTGCCAGCGGCAGCTCTGGTCCCCGGGCTTTGGTTGTGGAAAAGGGGGTGAGAAGTGCCAAGAATCGCACAGCCTTACGAGGTGAAAGGTAAGTTTGTTTAACTCTCATCAGCAGCAGGAACAGGAGTTTCTTACCAGACAGAAAAGACCAAAAGAGTAGAAAGTGGGATGAGAAGGGGACAGGGCTGTGGGCCTAATTTAGGGGAGAGCTTTTTGATTAAGCTGGGGAGGGGGAGGACAGAAGAGGGATGAGATGTGAGGCAAAAGACAGAGAAGTATAAGAAAAAGGGAAAGATCTGAATGGCTTTTACTTCTGACACCTGCAGCACCCTGGCACTGGGTCCCGAAAAGCTCTGGGCTGTGACAATCACATTTGGTTAAACTGTACATCCCTGAGGTTGAAGGCCCCATGACACTTCAGGTCCTTGACAATCTGGTGCCGACTTCTGCAACCCTCCAGCCCCTCCTTTCCAGAGGCTTCACCCACAATGGTTCTTGTCCTCACTGCTCCCCACCTGCGCTTGCCCAGACGCCTCTCTCTGCCGACAATGACCTTCCTACCCCTGTCTTCCTGCCAACCCCCCTTCCTGGAATCGGGAGAGTCTCCTGCTGTCCATGGCCAGGTTACCTGCAAGGGAATAAAGCAAAAAGGGTTAAGACATTGAGCAAACCTCTTCCCAGGAAGTTTAAGAAGGACACCTGAGGTGAAAGGAGCTTCTCAGAAAAGATTTTAGGAGTTGGCTGATCTAAGGAGGAGGGAATGGGAAGTCCGTGGCATGGTGGGGGTTGAATCCAGAGTAATAAATGGACATTTTCTCCAACACACAAATCAGATGCTTCCCTTACTATGTTAAGCAACAAGAATACTTTTTAATTTCTTAGAATGATTTGCAAATGGAAAAACTGGCCCAGTTTCTAGAGATCCAAGATGTTGTGCTGAAGACTACCAGCATATACTTGGACTTCCAGGAGGGAAGAGGTACATAAAAGCAAGGAAGGGACCCCACTAGTCACGGAAACAAAACTTACCTCTGGAGAAAAATGAAAACTGAACACACGCCATTGAATTTACACCTAAACAAATCCAGACAGAATGTGTTTCTCAACGTATCAACTTCCCTTGGTTGACAAACCTGCAATAGTGTTCACAGTTTACCCCATTATTAATTTCTCCAAAGCAAAGCTTTGTGCCCAAGAAGGGAAACATCTTAAGCCCTGTACTTAGCTCATACAGAAGGGAAGGAAACCAAAGGTGCTTCACAAGAATGTCTGATTCAAAAATGAAGACAACTCAGACTAGATTGAAAGGGGTTTAGTATCACGAGGCAGAAACATGTAAAATATTTCATGCAGCCAACCTTATTTATTGAGAAGTCCTAATTTTATTGCCCATTTAGTAACATGTTTGTTCCACAAACTAATTTCTCATAAAGCAAAGCACAACCTTTTCTTATAAATAGTATAAATTATTTTATTTACAGAAACTTGTTACAAAACAAATAGACTATATATTTCTTCTCTTTTAAATATCCAAAGTAATTTTCTATCCCTTGACATTTGTTCATGTTCTATACAGCAGCCAACATAAAGTCCAGCTGAGATGCTCTTGATTACGTGTACAAATTATCAAACTATTCACACATTTTAACACAGGAGATTGCTTTTATAACCAAGCTCAAAGAAACAGCAAAATGCTTTTCAAGGCCCTACATTCACACTGACAGTATGTAGTGCTCATTTAAATGATCGCAAAGTGTAGAATGTTTTGCACAAAATGTAAAAATGATTATTTTCTGCTAAACAATGAAACTTTTAACAATCATTTTCCAAAGCCTCCCCCCTCCCCCTGGACAGAGAGATAGTAAGAATTCCTTGGCAACAGAACTCTTGCAGGAAGACAGCTGCCTTTATAAGTTACATTTTTTCAAATTATACATTTTTCAATGCTCTCAGAGGTACTTTGTATTATATTTTTGGAATATAAAATTTTTTAAATATTCTATTTTAAACTCTGTATTTCATGTGAATAACAAAATGGACATATTGTGTAAGTTGCTGGCTGACAAAAAAGATTTGTAACCCTTGGTGCCACCAGGCAATCCATCACCAGTTGAATTACTGTGAACCAAAAGGCCTTAATTTTAAAATACCTTATAAAAATTACCAGCATTGGTGGTTTTCAACTCCTCCCCTAAGATTTCAGAAACAATATTTAGGTGGAAAAGCAAACTCCAAAGTTGAACTGAACATTCAAGTCTTTTTAAAGAATCTGTCGAAGCTTAAAACTAGGTTCAGGCACTTTCAGTTTTTCCCGTTAGTTTTAAACCACATCACACATGAACACACATGTGCTCAGCGTGTGCACACACAAATGCACAGGCACGCACGCGCACTTGCACTCACACATAAAACACAAACAAAAGAAAAGCAGTGTGTCACTTCGTTACGTGTAGTCTATCGGGAAATCAGGCAACTAGAGAAGCAATGCCCACTTGATCGGCACGAATCCGCTCCCGAGACATTAAAAGGGACAAAAAGACTTTCACAGAACAGAGGCATCCCTTAAACTGTAAAGGAGGCAGGTTCTAGAACTATTGGCTTGGCAGTGAACCACTTCAAATTATAAAAAGGTATTTACTTTTATTAATTAATAAATAAATACTAGATGATCTCAATTGTACCAAAACAGGATATCAGAAAAAAAGACCTGTGCAAAAATACATATTTAAATATGTACAATTCATTTTTAACAAAATATGTCTTCTGAAATAGGGATACTTCCATATTTATAATAGAACAAGAAATTCCAAAATAAAGATACAAAAGTAGGTTTTGTAGAATTCTTTGTTCATCAATGCAGCACTTTTTTTCTTTTGTAGGTTAAGAAAACTGCAGGAGTTGTCATGAAATTCTATTGGAAAGAATATAAAAATTATCTTGGTTTTAAATTGATACCAAAGTCTGTCTAGAAACAACCCAACCACTGCAAATTTGGTTTTTGCAAGTTAATTTAATTCAAAAAAATACTTGTACTCCCGTGTTTTAAATGGTCTTAATTGTTCATTATAATAAAAAGTAGTTGTAGGAGAAAATAAAATATTTGAACAGTCTAAAATTTAATAGCACTGTTTAGAATAGGTCTGTTTGTGGCAGGCAGAATCCAAAATGGCTAATTTCCTAATCCCGATGATCTGTGTACTACCGGGAGACATAATGAAATCCAATTAAAACCTCAGTCTAAGAAATCAAATGATCAACACTCTCTTATCTAAATATCTACAGAATTCTGAATCAACTTGCTATCATGGATCCTATTCACATCTTTCGGAACAACATGATCTGTCTATAAATTCCATCGCTAAAAGCAACTTCATTTATAACCATCAAGTCCCCTTGGCTCTGAAAATAATTTTTACCCATATCCCCATTGCACTTGTCACCAAGGAATCAACCAAGTACGTTCTGATTCCCTCTTACCTCCGTTCTCTCCCTCCACTGGGATGGAACAACCAGACTGATTTCTCCTAACTATACCAAACTGGCCCATCCATGCGCTCTCCTTACTAAGCTCTCCTATAGTATCATTTTTTTTAAAAATATTTACTGACTGCATAATAAGTGAACAAGATACTCTTCTCCCCTTCCTTTAAAAAGAATCAATATTTTACATCAATTTATAGCTAAAGTATCTGCATAAAGTTTCTGTTGTCTTACGTAATAATTCTGTAGCAATTCACATTATTAGGCTGGTAACCAAGTATTTATTCATTCATTCTACTTGTTGTTGACTTGAAATTCCCTGAAACTGGTGTTTGTAACCCAAGAATTGTAGGCAAAGAAAGGATGCACTAACTGACTGGCTCTGTCCAGGCCCTGCCCAGAGCAGTGATCAGAGCCCGGGGAAATGTACCCTGTGGTGTTCGGTAACTCTACGTGTTCCTCTAGGGAAAAGTGCCTGGGTTCTTGTTTCAGGAGCTGTGATCATGGAATCAGCAGCTCAAATGCCCCAGCTCATTCCCCCATGCAATGAGACCTTCTCAAGCAGTGACAGTTTTAACACAGGAAGCTCTTTCTTTTGGGATGGGGTACTCCAAAAAAATAAATAAATAAATAACCTCAAGGGACTCCAAACTCTCTCTGGAAGATGGCTGGTAGTAATCACCAGAGAGAAGGGTTTGTCAGGAACGTGTATGCATCCCATCGCCTTGGCCTGGGTTGTGTCCATGCATGCCTGCTCCCCTCCCTGGGTGCCTGCTCCCCACCCAACTGCATCCAGGTGAACCTGCGGAGAGGAAGGGAGTGCAGACATACACAACAGGGGGAGTGCTCAAAGCAGGAATTTACATGGAGTCCCAGGACAGTAGCCACAGAGATTGAGGGTAATGCACACGATGCCCTGGAAACATTTAATATATTAATGACTCAGTGAATAACAGTTTCTGTTGCATCCTAATAATTTCACTTAACAAAGGCAAGTTTTTAAAACCAGGAGACTGGGCAGGGCAACCAACCCAATCTGCCTTTCTGTATAACATGAAAACTTAAAGGATAAAAAATTCCATCTCTTTGGAAATCTTGGAAAAACATTCCCCCCATAGTGATTTTATCTACCCGCCCCATCCCCCAACCAAAATTTGGCTTTCCATTATCAAAACTAATTTGTAATTGCATTTTCTTAAAAAAAAAAAAAAAAAAAGAACAGAAAGAAATTACATAGAATTGCTTTTGTACCATGAAAAGTAAGCCTCTAAAATGTGGTATACTTGCTCTCTGGGCGTCGATGGCTTTAAACCAGTTTGTAAGTTAGAAACCTTTGACAGCTTCTTACTCCAAAATTACTTGCAAAGGCTGGGGGAAATACAGGCTGTTTTGTCATGGTGCCCTGCGCTCATGTCCATATTCCACGCCCGGAACACTGCTATAAAGCCTACCAGCACACCCCTTCTCTGGAGGGTTGCTCAGGGCGTAGCTCTGCTCTCCTCTGGAACGTGTCTCCAGACGGGGCACCTAACTGCTGGAGGGACGTACAGAAGACAGTGTAAAAAAAGAACTGGGACAGGAAGGGGGAAGAAGGGAGAAAAGTCTACAGTAATGCTCTTGCCAAGACATTCTTTCGCTCAACCAATCTTCTCAAAGAGTGGCTCCATGATTTACTGCAAGTTAAAAAACAAAGCAACAGCTTCTCACAGATCGGAAGCAAGCAGTCCAGGCCACTTTAACACTGACAGAAGCAACTCGGTGGCTGAACTTGATCCAGTGTCCTTTGCAAGTACTCACTGCTACAGACAGAGCTTCAGGGGAATCCTTGTTACAACAACAGCCTGGCAGATTCTACCCTCGAGGCCCACAGGAGGTTGGGAAAACAGACTCAAAGGCATCGTGGAGTCCATAGTGCTGAGTGGAGGTGTAACTTGTCGTCAAAAGTGTCCAGATTATTCCTCCCCGCGCTATTTTCAGCTGTCAGGGACGTGCCTTTGGCTTTCAAAAAAGAGGGGGTGGGGAAACAATGAAAAGGTAAGTAAGCAGGTATGCGTGGCCCCCCCTGCCACCCAACAGAGCATCCTCAAGGCCACACACCGCTCAGCTCTCTCTGGTGACTGGGGGACACCGGGAGCGCTCAGCTAAACAGTCTGGCCTTAGCCCCTTGGGCACAATCATTCTAAAAGACTGACTTTTAGAAAACCATCTAGAAGAGAGGCAGGCCAGGTTTCTAGCTTAGAGAAAAGGCTCTCATGTTTGCCTTCTGGTTTTATTTACTGATTTCATTTCCTTGAAGGTCTTCCAGGTTGTCAGCTGAGAAGTGAACAAAGGCCTCCACGCCGGTATAAGAACTCACACCCAAGTGCCCAATGCCTGGGGTGGGGGAAACTCAGGCCCCCAATGACCCACAGTGAGCTACTGAAGGCCTGGGCGGTAGAGGCCGACTGGGGCCTGGCTGGGGGAAGCTGCCAAGCCCCCAGGCTTCCCAGTACGGCCCACCACACCCACTCCCTTGTTTAGGGGTCTTCAACCAGCTCAGCTTTCTCTGTTTTAAAATCACCTCCACAAGGGGCATCCAGGGAGTGCAGCTGGTGAAGCATCTGACTCTTGGTTTTGGCTCGGGTGGTGACCTCATTGTCATGGGACCAAGTCCCGTGTTGGGCTCAACTCTCAGCACGGAGTCTGCTTGAGATTCTGTCTCTCCCTCAGCCCCACCCTTCCCCTAAAATATAAATTAATTAAATCTTAAAATCAGCTCTACAAGATACAGGGAGGTAAGGCCCCTACTCTTCTAAGGGCGCCGTTCTCTACAGCATTTGGGAGTCATGGATACCTTTGAGATTCTGAAGAAAGCTACAGAATCCCTCCTGCAGATAAATGAGCACAGACACTGAAAATATCTAACACTTTTTTGGGGGTTCACTGATCCTCCAATCTCTAGCCATCCCCTGCCCCCAGATTTGTGCAGCACAATAAAAAAGTTTTCTACTGCACAGGGGAAATCTTTCCCAAATACACACTTAAGCTGGAACTAATTTTAAGAACCCAAACTCAGACCGATTGTCCTAGTGGGACAGGGCCCTCCCCAGAAGCGGCAAACGGGCAGCTCATGAGCCATACTCAGCCAGCAGATATGTGGGCTGTATCAGATTTCAAGACAACACACTACATAACTTCTAAACACGGCCAAACTTTCTCGTGCTGAGTCGAGATCCGCAGTTTCTTTGAAGTGGGTGACAAGTTTCTCGGAGCACATGTTTTGTGCACACGGGCTCCCATTCCCTCATTTTCCACAAGCACTGTTCACCTCTGCTGCGCCCGCCAGCCTCCTCCCCTCCTTTCCGTGATTTGTGGGCACCAAGGGCTGGCAGTGCCGTCTATGGGAAGCTAGGCGCAGGCAGTAAAAGAACACATGGGGCATCGCAACACAAGGGAACACCCCTCCCGCAGGTTCAGAGAGGATCAGGAAACTACACGCAGAAGGAAGCTTGTCAAGGACGGCTGGCTGTACCACTTCCGGCAGTATCTGCACCATACTTTTATGCTGATAATCGCTAATGAATAGCTACAAACCAAATGGTAAAAGCCCATTTTCACATGTCCAGGGACCCCTCGCTCAAAGAGCCACGCAACACACAAACAGTCCCTATAGACTCGAGGCGCAAAGAGAAGAATTTAAACAGCTGCTCCTTCGATTCTTGGGTAGTTCTTTGCCCGCACCTTTGGCAGTGGGTTTTCATGCACACAGACAGTGGAGGGAGTGCTACCACTGCAGGAAACGTCCTGGTATGTTCTGCAGAAGTCCCAACCTGCCCACTGAGTGAAGTTCTGCAGAGGAGGAAGACAGCAGGACAGGACAGAAGGACCTTGCACTGTACCCCAGGGCTCCGGGGGCGCTGTGGACAACCCCGTGTGCAGGGAAGGAGAGGAGACACACTGATGAGTGACAGGATGAGAGGTGAATGGACACTTAGAGCAACGGAAGCTAGAGGCGGCGGCTCTAGGAGAAGAGGGTGAAGGGAGGACGGGAACTGGGGGAAGAGTGGGGAGCGAACAGCGCAAGACAGAGTCACGGGTCATGATGAATCTGACCCCCAGCTAGCCACTGCTCTACAAGGGGGCCTGCATTCACACTGCCTTCTCATCTCTTCACTTAAATGAGATTTTAGTCTTCAGCTCTGCCCACACTTACTGCTGCTTCCCTGTCTCCCTGGAAAACCGGGAGAAAAGTTAAGCAGAGAGTTAACTGGAAAATCTCAGGTCCTTTGATAGGAAGATTATTAAAAGGTCTTTCTTTCAAAAATTTAACCCATCCCTTTCTAGATGAGGAGTTTGCGGGCCAGCTTTTTTCAGAGGAGCAAGCGAGAGAACCAGTGTCCAGGAGATCATGGCCTGCGTCCTCCCTGGACGGTGCCCTAGACATGCACTCCCCAGGCCTGTGCCCACGGGCTGTGCTGCGTATGCTGCCGTCACGTCACGCGGGATGGCTTCTGCGGCCCTACCTGCTAAAATAAAATGTGCTTCGTGGTTTCCTTACCCGGGAGCATCTTCCAAGTCTTAGGAAATCCTGGCAGAGAAACTCTGTTTTACCTTCACATGGCCATGAACTCTTCCTTTGAAGAGAGACCATGAAGCTGGACACGTGTTTACAGGCAAACCAACCAACCCTACCACACCGATCTCTGAGCTGGCCAAAGAGCTCGAGGGAGAGGAAATGGGCACCCCCACAGGGCTCACAGTCCATTTCCTACCTGATGAAGGAGGGAACTGTTCGTCAGTCCTTGTGCCCCTGGGCCGGTGCCCGCGTGTTTCATGTGGACGTTGTTCATGGCTGGCAATTTGGCAACCTTTGTGGGTTTGCTGCTACTGTTGTTGACGCTGCTGGAGCCGGCCGAGCACTTTCTTTTCTTTCCGATCAGTCTGTCCAGAGGAGTGTGAGAGTGTGAGTAGCCGCCGTGGGAGTTGACAGGCAGCTCGCTGGACTGGTGAATGAACGGGCCGAGAGAAAGCGTGGAGTCACCGCTGTTCACCATCACACTCATCCTCTTGATGGATTCGGCGGGGCTCCCCCCTGGGGGGCCCCTCCCTGACTGCTCGTGCCGAACGCTCACCGAGTTCGCCTTATTTGCCACACAGTTGAGGCCCACGCCGTGGGCAGATGCCACCGTGGAGGGGTAGGGAGTCCCAGAGTGCGCCACACAGTTTCTCCGAAAAGACTCCATGGAATGAGAAGAAGAGGAGGAGGAGGAAGCATGAACTAACAGTGGGGAACTGGTTTTGCGTTTCTTTCCTGAGCCGCCGCTGGCACCGCTGCCGGCGTTGGGACAGTCAGTGCTGTTACCAGAAGGCTCCTTGGGCCTTAAAGACTTGCTGGATTTCAACTTCTGAGGTCTCCTGGACATAGGGGAGGAGGGCACCGAGGATAGGCTTGAGGGCGTGGAGGGGGACGAGGAGGAAGAGGACACTTGTCTGGGTTGCATACTGCACACGGGATCCATTGCCCCAGAGGCGGCAGGCTGCGCATTTAGTGTGGTGCCGTGAGCTGGTACCGATTTGCTGTTCGGGGAGATGCAGGTGGACGAGAGCAGGACGGGGGAGGCCGACACAGTGGCTGCCGCCAGATAGCTGACCCCACACTGTGACGTCGGCACACAGTTTGTCCGATGAGGAACACGTGTAGAGACGGGGGGTGTGGTGCTGGGCACCGGCGGGATTTTCCTGCGAAGAAGAGAGAGGACAATAAGAATCACCACAGCCATTCACAGAAACTTGGAGATGGACGTGCCCTTTACCTCTGGCACTGAGCAGCACACACCTGTCAGAGGGATCCATCTGAAATGCACAGCCCATCCTTCCTGCCACTTCTCTCCTTCACATTCCTTCATGCCTTCCTCGGGCTCTCAGAATAATGGTCTGTAAAGCACGTGAGCCTCACTTCCTGCAGGTCCCTAGCCTCACACTGCCTCCTCCCATCCACCTCCCTCCACCCCATTCCCAGATTCCACCTACTAACCTTTCTTACGTCTTAGAATAGGCCTGGACATAAGGCACTGTCCATCTCCCACCTACAATGTTCTGACCCCATATTCTGGTCACCCCTCAGTTTCAGACCATTGTCATTTTCTTAGAAAATCTGCCCTGACCATCTTGGCTTGCTTGGTTCTCCACGGAGTCACACTGCCAGTTCCCAGACTTGGGGGCATTCAAGGCAGTTCCCACAAGTGACTGTTGATCATGGGCTAACTTCCCTACAGACAGAACAGTCCACAGCATATTTAGAACTGTACCCCAGTGCCCAGCACGGTGCTATGAACACTGGAGGCACGCAAATGTTGAGGGAATTCATGAGCAAATGAGGAAAAAGGAAGGCCACAGTGATTTAATAGCAACTGCTAAGTCCTTCCTATGGCTCAAATCACATCTCTGGGGGTTCCCAATCACAGTGTTGGAACAAAGTATTCTGTCAATAATGTTTGGGTTAGGTATCTATCAGAAGATGAGAGTGTCATTCAAATGGCAAACCAGGGGCGCCTGGGTGGCTCAGTGGGTTAAAGCCTCTGCCTTCGGCCCAGGTCATGATCCCAGCGTCCTGGGATCGAGCCCCACATTGGGCTCTCTCTGCTCAGCAGGGAGCCTGCTTTCTCCTGTCTCTCTATCTGCCTCTCTGCCTAGTTGTGATCTCTGTCTGTCAAATAAATAAATACAATCTTAAAAAAAAAAAAAGAATTATACAAATGGCAAACCAGGGAGGTCCCTTTTGGTTTTGCTCTGATTTTAAAATATGCCAGCATCAGAATTTCAAAAACCCCTATGGCAGAATTAACACCCAGGTGACAACACAGAAAATGGCCTGAATGAAAAGCAAGTGTTGAGACGGGACTGCTCTTGACTTTATGGGGAAGCTCTAGGGGATCCAGGCCAGCTGGGGTGCCAGCTCCTCATCTTCCAGGTGAGAGGTGTCCTAACTGCTGCCAAAGTGCTTTCCAGATGCTCTGTGAGACCTACAGCTATTAATAAAAACAACTATTGACTGTATATGTACCAGCTGTAACCACCCCATTCAGGAGTGTCGTTCTGGTCCCAGGGACCCCTGCATCCAGACCGACCACACCCAGATCCCCCTGTGGGGCAGGGTCCAGACACGGCAAGTTTCTCAATCTCTGAGGGATTCCAAAATGAAGCACAAACTGAGAAGCTGGGCTCTATTCCCATGCTTCTCACAGAGGGCAAATACAGATGCCGTCTGAAAGGCTTATGAGAAATGAGGAGTCCCTGCACCCCACCCACACCTACTTCATCCGAATCTGCATCTCAACAAGACCCCCAGGCAATCTGAGGGCACTGGCACTTCTGAGAAGCCCTGCTCTGAATGTGTGGGTGCAGCACCGCCCCTGCTCATGGTGTGCAGTGGCTCCTCGCGGCCACCAGGTGGCTTCGGGAGATGAAGCCTGAAGACCAGGCTACTGGAACTAAATCCTGGGAAAAGGCAAGGCTTCCAGACCAGGAGAGATGTGGATCTCTCTGCACAAGATACTGCTTCCTGGTTAAAAAACAACAACAACAAAAAACAAACATACACACACACACACACACACAAACTCTTTTAAGTCATTCATTACCTTTTGTATAAAAACATGACAAAGAGAGATTATGCAGTCGTACAGGCCTATGTCTGTATAAGTGAATTCTGTAAAGATATACAAGCAATTAATAAAAAATGCTCCTGTCTGGGGGGGTGGGTGGGAAATACGAATGTAGGGGTCAGGGGGACTAAAACTCTGAACTGTATACCTCTTTACATTCATTATTCTTTTTTTTTTACCCCAGTGAATTTATTAGCAATCTAGAAAACTAAGTACCACTGTCTCCCACTCTACCCCCCCTCCCCCACCCCACCACCAAAGAAAAAATCCTATCCCTTCCTTAGGATTTAGGATGTGTGGAATAGCGGTCCCCAACCAACAGTGGACAAGCAGCTGAAAGAAGTCACAGGAGCTCAGAACTGGCCTTTGGGGTCATGGCCATGCTCCAGAGGACGTGCTAGCCTAATTTCATCAGGGTTCAGACTCCATACACTGACGATGACTTATTTCACGGCCATACTCAAATCCCATTTTCGCTTATCCCCAAATTAATGGTAACAGGTAACTAAAGGGACTGAGAAGGCTGCCACGGAAAGTAGGGGGTCTCCTGGAAGGGAGGACTTTCGGCTGAGCCACTCTGGGAGTTTCCTTGAGTAAGTCAAAGATGCCACCTGAGGACTGTTCTCGAGCTGAGAAGTGCTGAACTCCTTGCGGCAAGTCTCAGGAGCTGCCTGAGAAGCTCGTCTGCATTGGCCGGCCTTACTGCCTGGCACCTCTCTCCAAGCTCCTGTCTGCCTCAGGCCTGTATGCCATCTCATCACTGAGCAAAACGTCTCAGTTGTACTGGCTTTTCTAAAACCAAAGTTCATGTTTTTTTTTGTTTTGTTTTGTTTTTAAACTCAGGATTTTTTTTTTTTAAGATTTTTATTTATTTATTTGACAGCGAGAGAGAGAGATCACAAGTAGGCAGAGAGAGAGAGAGAGAGAGAGAAGCAGGGTCCCTGTTGAGCAGAGAGCCCAATGCAGGGCTCGATCCCAGGACCCAGAGATCATGACCTGAGCTGAAGGCAGCGGCTTAACCCACTGAGCCACCCAGGCGCCCCAAAGTTCATGTTAACAGAAAGCCATGATGTCCTCCTTGCTGGGGATCAAGTGACTGATAAGGCCGTCAGTCTCTGACAGAAAATTAACAGAGAGACAGTGGAGACAACCTCATGATTCTGCATCTTCAAGAGGTCACGGCACAAAGACAAAAACCTCCCCCCACAAGCCACTATGAGCTGAAACCATACTCACCCCAACTGCTGGCCATAAACCACTTATCAGTCTAATGGAAGTAAGTCATTCTGAGGACCCTTTGAAACTCTTGGGAGTACACTAAACCCATACCTTGGGGAGCTCAATGAGCTCTTCAAGTCCTAACAGGTAGTTTGAAGAAATAAGCAGCTTAGATTTCACCTATTTGGGGGTTTCCTGATGTGGAGAGACCCCCAGAATCCCAACAAACCAGTGCCCTGACTTATTTTTCTAGGCAAGGACAAAGTTCCTTCATAAAGAGGGAAAAGGAGCCTCTTATCTAGTAAAAACCAGGAAGAAATGTGAACTAGAAAAACAGAGCAGCACTGCTCTGGATCTGATTTCTAAGAGAATAAATGCAAGTCCTATTAATGATCATGAAGCTAGTTCAGACTGTGGACTACCTAAGGCCTCTGACCAGCTTCCTCTGACTTTCTGAGGGAACCGAGGCAGCAAGGCAAATGGATGTACTGGCAAAGTCCTCTCAAGAAGGCCCTAGTAGGGGCACCTGGGTGGCTCAGTGGGTTAAAGCCTCTGCCTTCGGCCAAGGTCATGGTCCCAGGGTTCTGGGATCAAGCCCCGCATCCGGCTCTCTGCTCAGCAGGGAGCCTGCTTCCCCTCCTCTCTCTCTCTGGCTGCCTCTCTGCCTACCTGTGATCTCTGTCAAATAAAATCTTAAAAAAAAAAAAAAAAAAAAGAAGGCCCTAGTAAATGATGCTCAAATGAAGATTATGGAATGACATGTGGACAACTGGACAGCTCCCTTCCTTTAGCAAAACTCAAGGTTTCCCAAAGCATAGTCCGCCAAACATTAGTTCCATAAGATTTTCCACCAAGAGGTTCCCAAGTCAAAAGAACTTGGGAGATGTTCTACATTATACATGATATTCCCTGCTGTGAGAGTTACAAAGGCTCTGAGAAGTCCTGCAATAATGAAAACTATTTCACTTCAGAAAAAGCTGAGCCTTTTGGCCATGAAACTCTTCTTCCACTTAATCCCATGTAGGAACACGAGCACACATCATGGCACACGAGATGACCATCTTATCTCATGCTGTAAATCAGAGCACATGTCTCCTCTTCCTGAAACCTTCAGCAGCTCCCTATTGCACTCAGAATCAATTTCAGGGTCATCTGGCCCCTGCCAGCTTCTTGAGTTTCATCTTGTAGCATGCTTGCTTTCTTGCTTTTTCTCAAACAGGCCATGATCTTTTCTGACTCAAGACCTTGACACATATGGTTCTTTCTGCCTATAGGCCACTCTATCCCACCATCCCATGGGCTGCTCTTTCTCATCCATCCATCTCAGTTCAAGGATCGCCTCTTCGGCAAGGCTTTCCCTGACTCCCTCTGGCTTCTTGTTTTCCCATCTCAGTTCCTTGTTAGGAACAAAACTGCCTCTGGATCCAAACCCTGGATGCCCTACTACCAACTCGCTGTGTGACCTTGCTTCTCGGTTTCATTATCTGTAAAAGAGGGATAATCAAGGTGCCCCAAGATGGCATACCGTGAAAATTAAATCTAAGTTGTCTGGCATACAGTAAGCTCTCAGTAAGTGCCAGTGATTTTTGGTGCTTCCAGGATCTCCCTTCTGACAAGCTACAACCTCTACTGATTTTCTGTTTAGTTGTTTTTGTGTTTCCCCCGGCATGTGGGAGTCCCTCTGCCTAGAACCACGGCACCCAGAGCAAGACCCATCTGCTCAAAGAGTAAATGAATGAATGAATGATGAGGGGCCTTCTCAGGGACAGTCAGAGGCCGTGTTTTCATTTTAAATAAGCTTATCTTGTGGTACCCAGGTGGCTCAGTCAGTTAAGTGCCAGACTCTTGATTTCGCCCAGGTCATGGTCTCAGGGTCGTGGGATGGAGACCTGCATCCGGCTCCACGCACAGTGGGGAGTCTGCCTGAGATCCTCTCTCTCTCCCTCGTCCCCTCTGCCCCTCCCTGTTCGCTCACTCTAAAATAAATAAATCTTTAGACAAGCTTATTAAATCATCATCACCATCATCATTATTAAATCAGTCCCATAAGAAATAGAGGATGCAGCACCAGGTAAAGTCGGCCCCTCTCCGCACCCCCAAAGTGGCAGGACAGGCACTCACTTCCACAGCTGCGCATTCAGATGCTTCTCCACCATGAGGTTGAGGGCGCAGCGAAGCCGGTTCCACCTGGAGTCAAACACGTAATAGCCTCTTCCAATCTGCCGGCTCCCGAATGTGCAAAACTGCAAGAGAGAGCACAACCGCGCGTGCTTGCTAACTCCGCCAGCAGCCCAGGAGGTGAGGGCTTTCTCGCCTTCAGGAAAGGAGCTAACCGTGAAAGAGCTTACTCTGAGTACCGTAGGCTGTGAAGCATGAGAGTGAAGATGCCTAGCCCTGAGTTTCATGGAAGAGACAGGGAGAAGCACAAGGTGTCCCAGGAGAGAGTGCATGCCGCCTCTGGGGCGCCCTGTTCTGAGCTGCTCTCACACCTTGACCATGTCTCCCACATGAACGGGCATGCCAAGGCCCCTGGCACGCCCCCCCTGCAGTGCCCTGTCCCTGCTGCGTGGGGAGGGTCAACACGGGGGTGCATGTGGAACTTACAGATGCTGGCTGAGGATGATGACCTGAATAATGACAGTCCAGTTTGTCAACAGACTCTTCTTTGTCATCGCCTTCTCCCTCCTCACTGGATAACCGAGAAGCTGGCTCAGTGGCAGGCAGGGGAGGGTGTGGAGATTCATGGACTGGAGGAGGGTCAATGGGGGCACTCCCACCTTGCTGAGCAGGGCAGCCTGGAGGCCTTGGTGAGTAGAAAGTGCAGCACTGATCAGATCACACATCTGGGAATCAGCCGCCTTAACCCAGATACAACAACGTGTCTGAGACCACCTAGGGAGGCCTGGGGTCCCCCACTAGCACTAGGGCAACAGATGCTGATCAGGTGGCCGGGGAGTGAAGAATCCACTCTCCTGAACCGCACGATGTCACAGGGATTTGTCTGCCAGTTCTACCCAAAGGTAACTTGCAAATGGTTCTCCTTTCTGTAGCCGATCGAGTGGCTCGGGGCCTCTTCCTAGTTTCCCCAAGAAGAGGAAATAGAAGTGGAACTTAAGAGAAGTCTTTCTTTGATTCCTCTTCAAATTTCACCTAGACTTGGGTTACTGAGGCAATAAATGAGATAAATGGCAACGTGCTCTAAGCCTGAGAGGGCCCAGAGGTAATGGAAGGAGGAGGCAGCATGACCACCTGCTATGGACAGTGTACAGCCTACCACTTGGGTGGTACTGTAGGCTTCCTACGTATATGAATGCCTGCTGCTTCTAGAACTAAGTTTACTTTTTTACAGATGGAAAAATTTCAATGAGAAGATGGCCAAAGAAAGGACTTGCCAAGGAACGGACAGCCTGGGCTTGGCCACATTCTGGGGCACCGTCTCCAACGGCTTCCCCGCCATGCTTCTCACAGACCAGAGGGGCCCATGTTGGAGCAGCTCAACTACACACATGGGTCTCCATGGGCAGCCACTTCTACCTGTCACGTGACCATGTTAAGAAACAGGCACATGAGGGGGAAAGGTTGGGCACAGTGACCAGAGGCTGGCACGTCCCTAAGCAGAAGTCCTTGGTGCCCATGACTGGCAAGGAAGGCTCTCATTCTCTGTGCCTTTCTCTTTCCCTTCCCTCTAGAAATTGGGGACAAAGTCCTTTACTTCAACTTGGTTAAATATACAAGCACAAAGACACATATATTCAAGTACACCTTCACTGTCTCAGAGGAATGTGCATTAAGTTCTCATAAAACACTCTGAGATCCATCGCTTACAAAACAGCTCAAATGCCTAGTACGTGGTTAGGCCCAGGTCTCAAATGAATGAATGAAAAAACAGGCTGATAAATGGATGCTGTAAAAACTCAGGCTGAATGCCCATCCCCAGCAAGGACTCCCACTGCTGTGTTTTGCAAGAACTGAGACAAGTGAACGGGAAAACGCTGCCAAAGCCATGTGAGATGTTCCAGGCACTGACCTGCAGTCAGGACCCAAGTCTCAGCCCACTCAGTGGGGTTAAGAGACCCCAGAAGCTGAGCAGGGGTGGAGGAGATCATTCTGGCTTCTTTTCGCTGCTTGCATTTGGCCAAGAGCAGCCCTGGTTGAAACTGACTGATGAACTCAACAATTTTTTTTTCCTTAAATTAAAACCCAATTAGAAAAATCTCTCATCTTCTTAGAAAGTGAGTGTGATGTACACTCCTCAACATCATGACTATACTGGGGTTTTAGAGAGCCTGCAAGTCTGTTCTCTGGAAAAGGGAGAGAACTGGAGAATTTGGCTTACCTTGGAAGACTGGGGGTGTGAGGTTTAGGTTTACTAGCTACGAAAGGCTTTGATTCAGAAGGAATCACTCCGTGAGAGTTTTGGTGTGGCTCCTGGGAAGGTCTGGGAGGGGTGGGCTGCGGGTCCCTGAGAGGCTGCGTTGGTTGCTGAGAGTCCGGATGGCGAATCAATTCCTTTTCCCTGGTTTTGTTTTTGTGCTCGGCTAATAACACATCAAATCGCTTTCTTCTACCCTGGACAGCCCTCCGCTGAGTTAAGGAATGTGTCTATAGACCAAAAAAATACAGAAACTGAGGAATCTCATCAATAATTATTTCTCCGTCATATATCCAAAAACACCATTCCCAATTAAATACCACCAACAACAATCTGGACCATTAGCACAGTTAAAAGCTGCTCACCATTTGATAAGCTAAAAATCATAGGAGTGTGACCTTTTTTCTTTTGCTAGAATAGAAGCACATATCCCAGGCTCCAAATACATGAGAATGTGGTGATGTTGCTTCCACCAGGAGAAAGAAGGAATGTTAGCTGTACCACCTGGTATGTAAGTGAATGGCAAACAGTAGAAACAAACAGGTGTTAGGTACTCATGCTCCGTGCCATTTGTAACAGTTTATTTATCGGGGCTCTTACTAGCTCAAACCGAAAAATCCCTATTTGGGCCATTTAGATTTTAAATACTAAAAGGGAAGAAACACTTATGCCATAAACATGTCCCAGAGGGGTGCCTGGCAGGCTCGGTCAGTAGAGCACATGACTCATGATCTTGGGGTTGTGAGTTCAAGCCCCACATTGGGTGCAAGCTTACTTTAAAACAATGTACCAGAGACTCCTTTTTCAGTAACAGCCAGAGGGTAAAAATTAGACAAGTGTTTCTCTCTTCAAGTGAAAATGCCATGTCAAGAGTGAAAGTGGCTCAAAGCATCCTGGAGGTGGGGACTGCTTTGGAAGAGGAAGCCTGGAGAGAAGCAAAGACCAGAAGGCCGAGAGGAGAAAGCGTGAACTGGAAGAGATGAAGCAGAGTCAGTCCCTACAAACAGACACTCACTACGCAGATCAAGAAAAAGGGACAGACAGCATGTCTGGATCTTAAGACAACATCTATTTCAGAATTAGGAAATGGGCACATTGAGAAAAAGAAGATCAACCCCGGCAGGGTAACTAACAACAACTCGTGCCTGAGGCGTATCTTACAATAAAAAATATCTATGCTCCAGATGCATTTGATAATTCCTGTTTGTTTTTGAAGGCTAACTTGGGGCTAATACTATTCCTAGAAGAAGATAAAGTCTAGTTAACTATTGCCTATTGTGGAGTCCTAGTCTGTAAAAAATGTTTAAGGAGACAGTGGCCACAAATCACGGACTGCAAATATAAGTTAATTCATCTACAGACTTCCTCCATTCTTCCGTGTTACAAAAGTAACACAAAAGTATCTGTGTGTGTTTATGGCCTTACACATTATACAAACGTATTACTGCTCCAGAAGCTTAGAGGTTTGATATAATTTAAGGGCTTGAAGGGGAATTAGGCTTTTACTGTCCTTCTGAACTTCAGTTAACGACCTATCTCCTTAGGGACCTACTGCAAACTGTGCCTGCCCCACACTGAAGCTGGCCTAAATGGGTACACAAGTGGATTTAGCTTCTTTTTCAAGTTTTACTTAATTTCCTTTACTATGTAATATATCCAGAGGAAAGTAACCGAAATGAAGAGAAGGAACTTTGTTATTTTCTAGCTACCTAATACTGCACCTGTCACTCAGGAAATGCTTCAAACAAAGTATGTAAAAATTATGGCCCTCTACTATGTGTTGAATGAATCAATGAATCAATGAATATATATATCTCATCCAGTCTCTTTAGACAGATGTAGAAGCCATTCTTCATCTCTGAATGACCCTGGTGCTTAGCACAGCAAGACCAAGTTAAGTCAAGCTAGGGAAATATTGGTCATCTTATGATCTTATGATCTGTCATCATAAGATGACCGATATTTCCCTAGATTGATTTGAACAATAACCAGGATTTCTATGGAGCTCCCTCCCCATCAGAACCCTTGAGGGCTGCCCAAGAATCACTGGACAAAGACTGGGTATGTAACTAGGTTCCTGCCCCTCCCCCTTTGGTAACCAAGTGCCTCCTCCTGCTCCTGCTCTTCAGCCTCCTGGTGGGCTCAGACCTGACCATGTCTATTCTGCCCCATCATGGAATATTTATACATGCTGCTTCCTTAGCTTCTCCCACCCCTCTGTGCCCAGTTAAATCATGTGGATTTCAGCCCATATTCCTATGGCAAAGGAGGCCTGAGACCTCCCTGGCTCAATCCCATACTGAAGGCTGTCATAAAACATAGGCTTCCTTCCTATTACTCATCAGGGGTAACTTCACACATATATGAATGATTATGAAACTAACCTACCTCTCATTCATAAGACTGTAAGCCCCTCAAGGCTAGGGGCTGTGCCTTGATTCTATTAAAGCCTATATCCACTGAGTCCCAGAATGGGGCCTGTGCTCAGATATATGCAAAAAATCTTCCACAATGACCGAAGGGGCAAGGAAATCAGAGCCAGATTTTATTTGCATGGAAGACAGAGAGGACATGAAACAGGATATCAGACAGACAAGGAAGTGAGGAGGGGACTGAGAGTGTGGCAGGCAGACAGAGTGGATGAGCGACAGAGTGGGCAGTAGCAGGTCCCCAGACACCGAAGAGGAAGGACTACGTTCTCGGTCTGAGGCAGGACAGACCCAGGCAGCACATGGAAGACATTCAGCAGGGAGGCCCTTAAGTGTGGGGAGGCCCTTAGGCACAGGCAGCCCTCCACAGCTTAAGAGATGCAGGCCAAAATGGTTACAGGAAGAGGGAGAAGCAGTGGCAAACAGACACAGGAGGAGAGTAAGGGCCACATGTGAAAGGGCAGACCTGTCACTTCTCTGATGAACTCAGACATGCCAGGGCTGCAGATGCATACTAACATGAAGGCAGGCCCCGCACCGGGCTCTGCGGATACCACCCTTCATAGAACACGTGAAAAGCACACATGACTTAAAAAGGAAGATGGGACGACAATGAAGAACCCGTATGAAGTCTGTTCACCGTCAATAAAGACTCAGGGAGAAGGCTAGTCAATCCTGCACAGTATAAACTGATAAAGCTTTTGTCCACTGGCATGCCCAGAGATGATTAAAGGCCAAGCCTCTGGGATAAGGTAAGCATTCTTCATCGGCCACGGGCACCCTAATACTGAAAGATCCGGGGTCTCGAGAGCTAGGGAGGTGGAAAGAGAGCTGAGAGCAGTCAGCCAGTTGGGACCAGGTCGGGGGACTGGGCCGAGGTTTGCGCTTGCAAACTCCTCTGTGGCTGCTGCAGCAGGCCACAGCTTTTCAAAGCTAGAGGGGCTAACTTCCACCAACACACTGTGCTCTGTGTTCAACTAATGTTACATAAAATAAAAGCAGTCTGTCCTGAGAAAGGAGTTTTTTAGCCTAGAGATTTAAGGGTTGGGGCTTGGGGTGAAGATATGTGTGAACCCTGAGACAGAATGCAAAATTCAGAATATATATGTGTATATAGATATTTTTCCTCAGGGAAAATGATCTGTGATTTTTTTTTTAAGTTAGATATTTAAAGGGGCTCTGGCCAACGCCTTTCCGTAAAAGCTTCAGAACCACTGTTGTAAAATAAAATCTACATGCTAAAATTAAATTAGAAATTTAAACTAAATAAGAACCACTTAGAAACAACATTTACACTTTCTGAAGATTTTAACATTCCTCCACTATTAGGGGGTAGCGCAGGGCCTGAAGTCCCTTATTCAAACATAATCTTTGGTAAAATTTAAAATAATACACCAAAAATTTTATTCAATTTTTTAAAAGACAACACTAATTTTCGTAATTCTTACCCCCTTCTCCAAACAAGTGTTTTTAAATTACTTTAAAGCAATGACCTGTGATAGTTTTTGAACCCCTCGGAAGGGTAGGTGGAGACATTCTCCAGAGAAAAGCACACAAGCACATCTGCTCATTTATGCGGGGGTCCCCTGATGCCACTCCACGGCAACTCCAACTATACAGCAAATACACCACCTTCTTATTAGCATATCGGCATTTGAAAGGAAAACTCAGGGCAGAAAGGAGGATCATAACATTTTCTTCGCTTTGTAAGTAAGACTGTATATTATCTAGCACTTTCTCAGAACTGGAAAAATGAGTCTATCTCAAAATCAGATGATTTTCAAGTGGCTCTTTAAAATTTAGGAACCATACATTACACAAGCATTTTAAGAATATTCACATATAGGCAAGGGAAATTCCTGGACCTGTTTTAAGTCCATACAGTTTAAACCACAGTAAAGGGTAGTCTCTCACATTAAATTTCTCTGCAGAAATACTAACAGTCTTTGAAAATAACAGAGTGATTAGGAAAGAACACGATTCCCCTGGATATGACACCAGAAGCTCACTGGGGGCAAAACCCCTCTTTTGACTGCAGCTTATCACAAAAGATGTTGCATTTTCCAAACTGAAGGCCTTCTTCATGGAAACCCAGTTACCCCCTCATTTACAAAATTCAGAACAATCCACAGATCAGCTCCCTTCCGGGTGCAAGAGCTTTGCGGGGCCATGCCATGGACCCCAAATCCTGTGCTTACTGGAGAGTTTCCAGAGCCATCTAGGAGGCCACCTACCTTGCATGTCAAAGACCGGGTGCAGGGCTTCTTGGTGTCGAGGTCGATGACCCCACAGTGGATGTCAGGGTCAAACTCTCTTTCTGTCAAAAGCATATAGACATTACCAAGGGCTCATCAAACATTCCTTCATTTTGAAAACAAAAGGAAAAATCTCGAAACAGACAAATTTTTTAACTTGAATACAATCTATGACATCACCAATACATAAAATCTATAACATGTGAGCCCCACTAAACAGCAGCAGATCCCACAGAGGGCGGGGGCCTACCGTCATCACTTGACAGAAAAGACAACGTGCAAATCAGCACTATCGCACCACTCCATTCGCAAAGACACCCCGAAAAAGCCAGTTTTACAGTACCTACAGACACGTGTACTTTTAAAAGCAAGAGTGAAGAGGTCAGATGTCTTACTTAAGGAACTCTCTCCTAAAACTGAAGTTGACCAGCCTTAAAGGGAGGTCTTGTAGACAGCAGCCCATCTGTTCCCTCACAGATGCCCAATTAATAGACACAGAAACACTGAGACAAGAAAATGTGAAGTTACCTGATAATCTCTTATTTAAAAATTTCCTGTTATTGGAATTATCTTCAGACTTCTTTTCCAGAGTGGATGGTGCAGGAAGCCCTTTGCCATTCAGAATCTGTCCAGGTGAAGGCAAGGTTGGCTTTGGTATTGAGGAGCAGTTAAGGCCAGGCTTGACTGAGGAACTCACAGTAGCAGGACAGGTGGGCCCCACCGCAGATTTCAGTAGTGTGCCATCCATCTTCGGATGAATCTTTTCCACTTTGACAGAGGGCGTCATGCTATCAGAGAGGGAAGCGGAGCATCAGCCCGAGGGCCCTTCCGCCCCAAGGAAGTGGGGAGCTGGAAGGCAGAGGGCAGAGTCTCCAACTACCCCCATGCACTACACAGAGCTAGGCCCCCAAAGGAAACTTAGGAAAATGTGTTGGGACTACCCAGAAAATTCAGGAAGATTCATGATGATTCAGTCTCTAAGCCCTCCTGGTGAAGCAAAAAAGTCCAGTGGACCATTGGATTTACCTGGTCTTTCGTCATCCAGGACAATCTGACACACGAGGCTATGGGAGACCTACACCTGACACCCAGCTCAATTCCTCTAAGAAGCAGAATACGAAAAGGTCTAAAAGGACCAAATACCATCTGCAAAACCTTTAGAGGGTATCTTTTGAGAACTATCATTTTTAAGAAAGGAGTCATCAAAATCAAGTAAAGTGAGTAAACAGAGGAAAGAATAATTGGAACTAGAGAATATGTCCAAGAAACGTTTGTGGGGACATACAAGAATTCAAAGGAGCCTAATCACACCTCCGAGAAGAGGCTCTCTGCCCCCGTCAATGAAGGAGACCAAAGTTTAATTAGTTATGTGATGTGTCACTGACGGGATAATTCTCCAGTCTCTGAAAAAAGTTTCTATAATAAGAGCTCAGAAAGTTAAGTGTCTGGCACACAGCTGGTGAGCACCGAGCACCTGGGCCACTAATAAAGAACTGAGTTTTTTGGGAATCTTACGCTATCATTTGGGTGGCAAATGTTAGTACAATGCTAACAGTTGGCCTGGTCCCCCTCTAAAGCCCAGCTCCATCCAAATAAAGAAGACTGGGATTGATGAGGTTTTATAAACTTTGCTCAGTGAAGTCAGTGCTCAAACAGCTGTTAAGCTGGCGACTGACTTACACATAGCACTGGCATTTTCTTTGGCTTTCGGACAGGTCCGGGAACGAAAGCCAAGCCTGCTGTACTTGTACTTCTGACAGATGAGCAGAGGCTGGGGGCTTAGCAACCAGGACAAACAGCACCAAACAGCTGTACCTGGAAGAGGCCGACAGCAGCAGAGACGCTGCAAGAAGCCACGGCGTCTCCCAGCTGGCAAGGTCCTCGAGCAGCAGCAGGTGCTAGATGCTGCCCTCAGATTAGCCAGGTTATCAGACCTGGGGACTGAGATGTGGGTCATACCCTCCAAAAGGGAGGCAGGCCAGGGAAAAGCCACCCACACCAGGGCAGAGGGCTGCCATGACGAGGCAAGACAGGTTTCTATGGAGTGCTTGGGCTGCTCCCTCACATGCCCACAAGGAGCCTGCCAGGCTCCAGACCCACTGTGCAAACATGCCAAAGCCTTGCCTAGAAGTGGGAACTTCTTCCGCTACTGTGATGGGAACCCAAGACTGTGGGGGAGGAAGCGTTGTTTCCCTATTGCTCTGCAGGCTCCAGGAAATCCTGGAACAGCATCTAGGAATCACCTCACCTTTTTATTCCTACTGTTATCAACGGCAGCAGCAGAAGCACCACTGTCCGTTCGTTTACTGTCTCCCGTGGGCCAGACACTATGGCAGGTGCTTGGTGCTACATGTTAATTCTACTGCTCCCAGGAACTCTGCACCAAGGCCTATTCTCATACTGAGAGAGAAACAGTGCCTCGCTCAAAGCCCTGCAGTTAGGGAAGTGACATGAGGGGCGTGTGAACTGGGGGCTGGTCTGACTGGAGTGCTCTTTGGCTACCACTCCTCGACCTTATTATGTTTCCTTCTTCTTATCTGCAAAATGGGGCTACCACTAAGACCTGCTTCATAGCGTTGTTGTGATAATTAAATGACAGGACACAAAGACAGCCAAGTTTCCACAGCTGGCACACGATAAAGAATCACTAAGTGTTAACCTTAACCCAAAGCGGGACAGGGAAACAAAACAAAACATTTATCTGCACCCTCCCCCCGCCCCCGAGCAGCCTCTCTTTCCCATTATTCACAAGGCACTTGGATGCTACTGGGGACACAGTTCCACTTCCTGCAGGGAGGCTTCAAGGACCCTCTTGGCCATACTCACATTCTACCATGGGGGACTCTACTTTGCTGAATGGGATGCATTGGCCTGGTGTTCCCCCTGAGCTGGAACTTCTCTTTGGGTGATTTCAGCAACTTGGAACTTAATGAGGATGCGCTTAGAACACCTCCACTGGAAGAACGGCTGCTTCCACTTCCACTGCCGCCTTTGCTTTTGGACAGAGAAGGGAAGAAGGAAAATACTGAACTGGGAGGAACGGCCAAAGAAGGCTTGCTGGATGAGCTATGTCTTCTTTCTGAAAAGGAAAACAGGAAGGGGGGAGAAAAAAAAAAAGACACGGTTTCAGGCAAGTCTCCAATGGAATCCTGGAAGAGTCCCCTGAAATCAACACATTTAGGTTCAAATATGCGTCACTAAGTGAAAATATATTTAACTCAGCAGCTTTCAGAAAAGGCTTATCTAGGCCCCACAGACTTATTTAGGATTCTAGGAACTGGTCCTTCTGCTTCGGAAACATCTCAGCATAAAGCGGTTTATCATACATAGATAGCCATTAGGAAATTAAATAGCCATTCTAAACCTGAGAATATTTGGTTTTTCAGGCTCGAAATGAACCTCACTCCAACTTGCAGGTGGAGAGGCAAGTTACTCACTCATCTGCAGAGCTGTACTAATTGACGCTGCATGGGTCTCTTTCTTCCTTGCTAGCAGAGCATCTTTCCAATTTTTAGAATTGCAAAATGTTAAAAAACAAGTTGTACCTTATTTTTTTTTGTCACTACCCACCAGCATAAGACAGCAAATAAGAATGTTTCTAGGGTTATCTTATCATTCTTTAAGAATCTGTTCTGCAATTTTCCAGTGAATTTTTTTTTTTTTTAATAATCTCACTCGAGTACAGATGGCATAGCTCTGGTTCACACCACTAAGATGCCAAAGGCATAAGACAAAAATACCACAAATAGCTACGCCTGTTTTTTAAACCAGGAAGTAATTCATGGTTAAATACAGACTACACAGGTTTAACTGAAAATAAGTCTACCCACTGGAGAATCAGGCTTTCTCTGTGTAAGGCAATCCATTCTAAATAAATCAAGAGCTGTTGAAGAATGCTACTATCTGAAACAAGTGAATTATTTAGTAACTTTTATCTACTTAACTACCTTATGATGGTAGCTTAGTGTTGTCAATTACACTTGCAATTTAAAATGACACGTGGCTTAACTTAAAATGTATGGGATCCAACATTTACTTATCGCAATATGGAAGCTAAAGGAATATTTTTAAAAATTTAAACTAGAATCAATGATTATGAGCATCACACAAATGGTTTATTTTTTAAAGGTCATTTTGTAACAGTCCTGAGGCTCTCTGGGAAGCTGAGATGACTTATTTCCCAGAAGGCCATTAAATCAACGATGCTTTACATGGTACTCAAGAACCTACTCTACAGACAAAATTCCATTTGTCCAACTAGACCACACCAAGGCCACCACCAAGTTAGGATGGCTAACTGGATAGTGATTTTTAAGTGCTTTTTTTTTCCTCTAATGAAAGTTGTGTGTATGGGAGGGAAAATTAAAATAACTTGTTTATTAATTTTCTAAATTTGGCATCTGAGAGGTTCCCTCCCCACCCCGTCTTCTAATTTAGTTTCTCTCTCCTCTGTGATCCCCAAACACTGTCTGAGGATCCTTCCAAGCACCAGCACTTGTCAGCCAGGACTGTAAAAATCGGTTTCCAGTTCTGCCACCTCCCCTTGGATGGCGAGGTTTCCTGTCTGGATCATCTCTGTCCCTCTGAGGCACAGCACAGAGCAGACCTTCCATTAACACTTTCAACTATCGGTACAGGTCTTCTTGTGAGGAGGAGTGACTGCCAATCACTCCAATGGTTCTCAACCTTGTCCACACACTGGTGTAACATAATGGGCTTAAAAAATACTGATTCCCAGCCTCCGAGATTCTGATTTCACTGGTTTGGGGTGTGGTCTGGGCATCCAGACTTTTATAAGCACCCCTGTGTGATTCTGCTGTGCAGTCAAGGTTGAGAGCCTTCCTCATACGAGGCTAATGCTCCAGAACCATTAGACATGGCTGAGTAAGTTAACATTTGTAGAGCAATGAGAACGCTGCCTGGGCCATGGCACTCTATATCAGGGTCTATTAAGTAAAGCTCACAGTTACTACCTGCAGTGCTTTCCAGACTTTCATCAACTGCAAACTATTTTCATCATTGTTACCAAAGCCACATAAAATACTCTTTTTTACCGGACATTTTTATTTAAATGATCAACTCTACTGTTCCGTCCTCCTCCTCAGCCAGCATTAACTGGTCTCTTTTGGGGGGCGTCACTGGTATTTTGGACAGAAGAATTCTTGTACAGGGTATCAGGATGACTAGAAGTCCTGCCCCCTATCCCTAATCACCAGCAGTGTCCCTCTGCTGGGGGCAACCTGAAACTACCTTCCAATCCGTTTTTACATCACCCAGTATGAAGCACAGAACCAGCTTCAACTGAGAGCTATTTCTCCAAATGATAGTATCTACGAAACAGGTTTTGATAAGCTTCTTATATATATTTTTTGATATATCTTAAAATAAATATTAAAATATTCCTCCAAGTTCATCCACAGCAAGCTTCTACACTTCTGGTGGAAGCATACTAAAGGATAATACCATGTTTCTGCTAGGAAGAGGGGAAAAAACCCCAACTACAACTTTTACTTTAACGAAGCACACGCTTTTTACTATTCTCTGGGGATCAGAATTCTTAACATGTGTCTTAGAGTAAATGTGATACATTTTCTCTTGATAACAAATGATGTAAATAACATTCTCAATCTAATTCAATACAGTTATGCTTGTTTGGAGAAAGCAAATTTATTCTAAAGTTACTGATACACTAAGAAATGAATTGAGCATAATGAAATATTGCACTTGCTTTTGCAAAATTTCATCTGCAAAAAGCACTACGTCAATGCAGAAAATTACACCTGGCTGAACCGAGCCACGTGGGCGTACACAAAACACACCCCTCTTCCCAAACATCTACCATCCACCCCAGGCTGCCCTGGATGTGAGGAGCCACACCCACCCACAACCGGTGCTACAACATTCCCTCAATTTCAGGAAACCTTCCGTCCACTACTTCCCAAGAGCTCGCAAGCTGCAACCCTTCCAAAACCTACTTTCAGAAGCAAATATCAGGTCGTTTTCTTGTATTTACCTACTCTTAACCATTTAATCGATGTAAAACTGTGCTACCATTTTTGTTAGGTTCGTATCCTTTTTTATCACTAGTAAAGTTTTAAGTGTTGTGCCCATAACCCCATTTTCCCAATGCGCCTCATGTGGATTGCATTACACAACTTTGCAGCGCACAGTAATTTCTTAGGAATGCATGCTGTGTGACAGCAGAACTGACTGTAACTTCAAGCTTCTCCTTCTAATTCTCTATTCCCATCATAGTCCATTGCTGCCATTTTCTTCAGCTAATGTTTCTTTTCTAGTCTATTAACTCTTGATATGGGATTTTGCACTAGAAAAATCAAGCATCAAAGTTTCCTAACATTAGAAGTCAGCTGATATATCGATAACACTTCAAAAAAATTGTATTTTCTACTTCAATAATAAAAGCTATTTAGAAACTAAGAATGGCAATCTATCATGTGAATTTCTTTCATTTACTTAAAACTTGAAACCAACTTGTGTGATGTGTGCGTGAGTATGTGTTTAACAGATCCTGGCTGAAAGGGGCCAGTTCAAATCCTTGTCATCCTGCTGAATTAAGCTGTTCCTTCACATCATGGTCTGGTAACTTACTCTCTGGAGAGGGCGGTATCTGGCTTACCCTCTGCGAGAAAGCAAAGAGGAAAAAACAAATTTAATTACAGCTGAGTTGGACTCTCCTCATCCTTTCACTGTGGGCCTTTATTTTTCCTAAGATTCTAAACTGGACTTCCAGCTTGAAAAAAAAAAGTGTTTGTTCCTAGATCAAAAGAGAAATGGGCAAGTTATGGGTAGGGTTAGGGACCTTATATTAAGTGGGCAAACTGGTGGCCAGATGCTAAGCATAACTGCGGTGCGGTTTGGTGAGGAGTCCAAGTTGAGTTTTCAAAGCACTCCTCTCTCCAGGGTCTGGCACCAGCTCAGACAAAGCACAGTCTCTCGTCCCTGAATGAGGAGGGCACTTTGAATGGCCCCAGCAAAAGGGAGAGATAATCAGGCAGACCAACAGATAGACAAATACAGAAACAGGGAAACACAGAACAGAGACCCAGTGGCATCGGGGGTTTGGGTTCGACAGGGGAGACAGACCAATGTGGAGGAAGAGGTACAGGTAAAGACGGAGGAAGGAGGGAGAGAGAAAGGGATCACATGCAAGCGAACAAAGAGAAGATGCACTGGGCTTTTTCTCCCCCTGTGGCTTGCACATGTGCGACCACTGAATGCAATGGCAGGATACTGGGAAGGATAAGACAGAGGACAGCTCTCTTTAAGTCTTCCAAAATGCAAAGCAACCAAGAATACTAAGCTTGCAATCTGGGATTCATGCCGAGGTTTAAAAATATATGTATGTACATGTTGACACCCAGGTACAAACCAAATAGGAGTTCAAAGCAAATAATTAGATCTTTTTAAGTCATAAATAAATACTGCTTTGGAAATAACTAAAAATAATTTATATGCACAAGTGTCAAAGTTAGGACACAAGCCTTAAAAAGCTGTCAAAGCAAACTTTAACTTCAAACCATTCATGGTGGAAAAAAAAATTTACAAGGATGTCTATCAAATTTTAAGCAGTTTTCCCTGGATTAGTGTCTATTTTTTTGAAAATTTTGTATATTGTTTTCTTTTTCTACAACAGCTACCGTTTACTTGATTATACTTTTAAAAAATGGGCGCATTTCATGTGGTGCTCTAGCCTCAGTCTCACACACGCCAGATTACAGCAAGGCGTATTACCGTTCATGAGCAAACAGTCCATCTGTCCGATTCTCAGGGGTCATCATGTAAGAGCAGCCAACACCTAAGAGCTACTAAGACCACTTCACAGTCTTATTTTTGCTCAGGGCTCTTTTATTAATGTTTTATAACTCAACCAACTGACTGATAAGAAGCCTCACCTTCAGCGATGTCAACAATAGCAGCCATTGTTTACTGGGCAGAAACCACGTGTCAGGCACTATGCTGCGTAATTTACAGAGGTTATCTCATTCAATCCTGACCATCTTTGTACAAAGCAGATACTGTTATGATCCCCACTTCCAGATAAGGAAGCCAAGGCTTTAAAGGACTCATGACGGTTGCCCAACATCACTCAGCTAGTTAAGAGGCAGAACTGGGATACAATCCCAGGCAGGTTGACTCTAGCATCCAGGCTGGACCACACCATAACCCACCTGCCCTGACATGGCATTATTAGCAAGCCATAATTCGTGGTCCGAAGGCAGCCAGAAGAGAGGGATGAAGGTGAGGGTTGGGACATACAATAGTGGGAAGCCCGTCTTCCCGGGTGCTCAGGAAAAACAGGCTAACTGCCAGCACCAAAGGCTGCAGAGGCTAAACACAAGGTCAAGACAGAATTTCGGTGAATTCAGGGTAAGGATCCAGTTTAAGTGAAATCCATGTATTTTGGATTTCACCTTTCCATTATGCAAGCTGCTATCCTAAAGATTAGCTGTGCCCATCAGCCTGTGTAGCTTTCTCTTTTGCTCAGAGGAATTTTAAAGCATCAGAGATGGTCTGAAGAGTAAATTCTGGTACAAAGTTATCAGGGAGAGCTGTCTTTCTGGCTAAAAAGAAACATTTCACAAAGTTCCCAGATGACTCTGTTTTACCATAAGAACCATCAGGAGGGGCAGCAAATACCTGTTCTATAGGATTAGGCTGGCCCCCTCTGGACCAATACAATGAATGCTTCTTGTCACTCTCTGGTCTCTGGAGGTCAAGGTGGCCTTTCCAGCTGAGGCTCAGGGCTGTTGGGCACAGTCTTGATGTGGGGTAAGTAACTAACCAGCCTGAAGAGAATCCAAATTAAAATAAAAAACGCTTTTTTATAGATCCCCTGAAAGGGCAAGAACTTCAGAATCAAGAGACAGATGGGTTCAAAGCCTCTGCCACTTACCATATGGGTAACGCTAGACAATAACCTGATTCTACCCACCTTGTTAACCTCTTTATCTGTTGTGCCCACCCCGCAGGGCTATTGGGGATTAAACGATGGAGAGTTGTAGAGCCTGCAGACAGGGACGATCATGGACTGTCACTGGGAATTCAGCAGGCACCAAGGCAAATGACACCTGTGAATTCAGCTAATGCCAGTTACAGACTTCTGTGAGAAAGGTGTGCTGATAACCGAAGCAGGCAGAAATCACTTACTCATAAACCTAACCCACTTTAAGTTACCTTCTCCGGTGTGGGACAGGGGTAGGCTACATATCTAGTACATGTCAGTCCAGGAAGAGACTAAGCTCTTCTCCTAAAAGCTAAGAGGAAGAACTTTTAAAATTCATTTAAAAATGAGTAAATTTACACTAACCAAAAAGAATGCTCTCAAACTAAAGTTATTTTATCAATAAAAGGTTGGCTCATTTTCGACAGACATGAGTCACTCAGGAAGAACTGCAGGGGAATGGAATGGAGTAAAGTGAAGATCAAGTCTCAAATTCAGCTTTATAGATCCAAAGGTGGAAATTTTAGGCCGATTATTGAAGAAAGGATTCCTAAAAGTCAGCCAAACACAACTCGTGAGGTGTCACGTCAATCAGCATCAAGGAACTATAAATCAAGACTACATAAACATTTTTCAACTCTCAGAGAATCTTCCTTGCACATCTCCTTTGCTCCACACATCAGGGTTTTCTCTAGACTTTTGTCATTCAAAGCTGAATCCCATTCTGGATCTTTCATCATTTCTACAAATTATCTAGATTATTGTCTATTTACTCTATTTTTCAAAATTCAGCGGGTGACTAGGCATATGTTATTTTAGCGTTATCCTAAGCATTATCAGTAAAACCAGGGCTTTGTGTCTGACACAGCAGTTATCTATTTTTTTTCCTAATAAGTATTTAAAAAAAAATACTTGGCATACTATCTAAATTCACAGCGTGGACATGAAAACGTTGCATGTGAACATGAAGCATTTAATGTCTTCTCACTACTTTCGTGATCAACTTTTCCTTGTTAGTTTTCTTCTTCTTGTCTAACTGCACTCTCATGTGTCTGACCAGCAAACACGGTCTAACCCCACTTCCTGTCTTCACAGTCTCTTTAATTCTCAATCTGCTTTTTCTTTGATCTGACTTCTTTAGGATCTCCAGACACTCAATTAGACTACTCGAGAGAGAGCCAGGTGTAGTCCAATGCTAAAAAAAAAACCAAGTCAATCCGTGAGACTATCCCTGGAATATTCAACTCTCAGGTTGAGGAATCCAGAGTTGACCTCTGACAGGCAGTGCCTCAAAGGACAATCAGCCAAAACCGGAGCTGGGAGGCAGCCTCCAGAAAGCATGCTTAGGTGGGTTACAAATGGCACTGAAAAACAGGGAGGAAGAAAAAGTCTTTACCACAAAGCACTCAGCATCATTTCCACTAGAGAGATTTAATTGAAAAGGATGATTTCAACACTGGCTGCCCTAACAAATTAGTCTCCAACTGCGACTTCTGCCAAACACGTTTCTCCTCCCCCTAATGCAGAGGTGCTTTTAAATTAAAACATAAGGGGAAAGTGCAGAAAAGAGAGTCATTTGGGCCACTTGAAACAACTTTTCACCAAAGGTCTATAATCAAATTATCAAGCTCTTCAAGTCAGTGCTTTATGACGGAAATAAAAGGCTCACTAAAGTACTCGGGCATTTCCCCGTCTCCGGGCAGGGTGCGCACTTGCAGCACCCCCATTCACGCTAGCTGCATGAAAGAGAACAGATCACAAAGGGCAGATTACAAGGGAAAACGACTCCAACTCCAGTGGGGGAAGGGACAGGCGTGAATGGATTGTAAATAATGTTGCTAAGAAGGGAGCAGAAATATGGCAACTTCAAATAATCCTCTTGCCAGGAATTCTTCCCATGGGGAGGGACTGTTCTTTCTGTACTTTGCTTTCAAGAGTGTGAGAAATATGAAAAACTTAATGGAGTGTCTGGGGGTACTCCTCCCCTGCCATCCCAACGTGTAGCTCTTTGCAAACATTGTTTAAATGTTTGAACTTAAAAATTCAAGTACTTTATTAGAGGGAATGAAATGAGAGAGAGAAAGAGGAGGCACTGAATGGTTAGCACAGGAGATCACCTTGGTTGTGAGTATAACATCGTTTCTTCATAATCATTGTCATAAAACAGCTGGTTTTAAGGAACAGTGAATGGTCTGAATGACCAGTTCACTTCCTGACGGGGGCCCTTCCTCTGCTTCTGTGACCGTGTTCAAGATGCAGACTCGGAGCTGAAGGTTATCAACCTTATCTCACACAGGCATGCACAGATGTTTTCAGTGAAAGTACCTTTGGGGGGAAAGGCTGCTGCTGCCTTGAGCAAAATACAGCCACCAAACTCTACTTCTGCTGCCACCATTTCTGACAACAGGCCATCACGCCACAAATGACATGCTGGCTGGCACTTCTACGTTGCTAACAGTCATAAGGACTTCTCTCTGCTGTACTCAAGAAGCACAGTGTTACCCAAAAGATGCTGGCAGAGTACAGCAAGCCATCACCCTGCCTGAACAAACATGATCTCCCCGAGAGATGCACAGCACTGCCTCCAGATCCACTCCTCCCTCTCCCTCAGTTATCAGTGACTTGAAAAATCTGCATTCCTCAGGTATCAACATGTGAGAAGAAAAAAGAGCCAAAATCAAAAATCAACCAGTGTCCAGCTATGTCTGATTTAATCCTTCACTGGTTAGGGAACAAGGCATTCTACAGCTCGGTGATTTATCATTCCAAGTTTAGTCTTCCAATTTGTTACATACCACATGCAGTTCAATCATCAACATACTCAGTCCTTACCCAAACTTCTTTGTAGTCCCATTTTGGGCCTACGTCCCAAATGAAAGATACAAAGCTATCATCAAAATGTAAAAAGGGAATTAAAAAAAAAAAAAGTATGCCTTTGCCACTCCAATCCAAATTTTAGACACACACACACACACACACACACAGGAAGAGACAGAATTAAAGGAACCTGGTAAAACTTTAAAATTTCAAGTCCTCTTTTTCATTGTTTTTATTTTGTTTTTTAAAATGAAAACTGCTGTGCAGGAATCCCACAGGGAACACTGTCCAGGTTGAAAAGGAGTAGCAGGTCCAAAGTGCAATGGAATGACAGCACCATCTGCCACCAAGAGCTACACTAACTCTAAGTTACATCCTTATTGCTATTTCCCACTAATTTTGTATCCTTTTAATTTCACTTTATTCTGGATGGGGAAGGGAAGCAAACAGTGAACAGGGGAATGACAAAAAACTCAAACTCGGAGCACAGCCCCCAAAGCCTTCTTCATTAAGCACTCTGTTAATAAGGAAGGGGTGATTCATTACTTAACAATGCCAGTGTTTTCAATGGATCTGTAGCACACATTTTTTCTTTTGAAAAGAGAAACAATATCTGCCCCACCTTCGGGCTGGAGTTAACAACTAATGAACATCAAAAGCGATATTCAAAAACGAAACCACGAACAGCAAAACTGAAACTGCCTGACAAGAGACAGTTTAAAAAAAATAAATTTCAGGGAATTAATAGGAATTTGATTAAAGGTTTAAAATCTGTCTATATTTACAGCCCGTCGAACTGGTAGCTAAATTCCACCCTCAACTAAAATCACCGGGTCAAGCTCATTACTGCAAGAAGCCATGAAATGTGAGTCCAGGAAAAAGTCAAGCACTCCACTGTCACCTCGCCCCCTGCTCACCAGGGAAGCGGGCGACCGGGCAACTTTGAGCACAGACTCCCAACACAGCCAGAAACAATCAGCTGAACTGTGCTGGCTACCTTGAGAACACAACTGAAAAAAATCGTTCTTTCTGGCACTCAGTATGTAATTAAATTTTTATACACTCAATTTAAGTTACTGAATGACTTTCCAGGGCTACTGTTTATATTTTGAAGTTGTTCTTCCTCTTGACAGTGCTCTGTTTGAAACTTTGCTGTGGATTTGAAGTATCTGACAAAACAGCTTTCAAACACATTCTACAGGAAACACTATGAACTGCCTGTCACAAAACCTCACTTACCACAAGTGAGATAAAAAACAAACAGTTAAAGCGTGTCACAGCGTCCCTCCATTTTTAGAGAGCGGCGTAACTAATGCTTTCCCTGTTTTGAGATACGGGAACTGTTTGGTGCAAACCTCAGCATTTTGTTGGAGTTAATAACAAGCCAGACTCCTGTCTGTGTTTGAACTTTGTCCAGACCACTCAAATGACATTTCAGAATGGCTCCCGTGAGCGGCCTGCAGCAGCTAATCCCCCTTGCTGCGACTACCCACTCGGCTCCACTAGCTCTGCAGAGCTCACTCCCTCCACCGTACAGCTCAGGGCCTGCTGGCAGGGGAGGCCAAACGCCAGGAGGAAAGAGGCCTGCATGAACTCTTTTCCACATAACGTTAGCAAAGACCTAACCCACCTCCCGCACGCTCATCCACAACTGGGCCCCGAGCCAAGCCCAGCCTCTGGAAACTGCCTCAGAAAACTTACCCAGTGGAGCTTTCAGCCCTCGTGCAGAGGAAGGGCTGATCTGGAGAGGCTTCTTGTCACCTTCCATTCACAGAATCTGGTTGTGCTTCATTGCACACTTGCTACTGCAAGCTTGCATCATGACTTGGGTCTGCCCACCAACTCCAAATATGCTCCATGTTTGGTCTTATGTAACATTTGCTACTACTGTAAAAAGCACTTGAATTACAAAGGTCCTGGCAGATCAACAGAAAACAAGGGGTGGAGTCTAATTTCATCTAATATGGTCATACAAGGCGTCCTGGCTGGTATAAATCAATCCTTCTATTTGAAAGGCAACTTGCCAAAACTGTGCAAGATGGAACTTATGAATTTAACCTGCTAAACTATGAATTTTCTCACACTCTCATTTTTCTGAATACCTTGAAATGCATGCCGCTGCTACCAGGTACGCTAGAAAACTTGGATGATTCTTTATGCAGCCTACATTTTAAGCCTCCATAGACCTAGAAGTTTTAGAGTTAATACATCTATATAAAAATCAGCAGCCTCTCTCAACATTTTAGTTGCCCATGATCTATACTTAAAAATAATTAAAAGTTGTCATACTGAAGCTTACTTTTCCTTCCTAAATCTAGTAACAAAAATCTTAACCAATTTTCTGTGCATTTTTGTAAAATACATCTAATTTCAGAAGAATATACATCTTATTGTCTGGAGTTTGGTGTTCAATCATTACATGACTGACTAATACACTTTTTATACTTTTATACTTTTAATCCAAAAACTTCTCTCCCTGGTGCCTCTTTATAAACACTGTCTTCCTCGTCTGTTTCCCTATCTCAGACCTATTATACTCCCCACAAAGCTAACCTCTTTTCCTCAATACCCAAATCTTACTGTCAAATAGACATGGAAAAAAAGGGCCAACTGATCGGAGTTTTATGATGATAAAGGCTGCATACATAAATAGACTCGGATGCCTGATAGTTCAGAATGAACACTTTTAAATGTCAAAAGGAGGGGAGAAATTCCTCTACAGAATCCCATCACCCCATAGAGAATATTTGGCAAGAAGTCATGAATTACATGTGTGGAAAAGATTTGGCCTGGAAGGGGTGGGAAAGAGTCATGAGGCGTAGGAAATGGTTTCTATTAGACCAGACACAAATTCTAAATTTGCTCTAAAACAAAAGAATAGTAGCCACACTGCTTTATTTTCATGGCAAGCATGCATATCCCAACCAAGGCAGCAATATTAAGATCCAGAGGGTTTTCTGAAACCTACTTTCTTTCCCCCAGACTTCTGATAGTCACGTTCAAATAATGCAAAACTATGGTGGTCCTTAAAAGATGCCAGAACACTAGGTAAGGGGCATCAGCAGGTCTCAGAAGCCCAGGATGAGAAAAATCTTCCAAAAGTTAAGCAAAAATAAGAAGTTTAGGTTAAATTGCCAAAGGTCTTCTTAGGCTAGAAGAAAAAATTCCATTGCTATCCTACCTGATTGCAACAGGTCTTAGCATTGTTCCCTATACCCACCCGCCCTCCCTAAGGGGCAGGTGAGGAGTCTCCTTGATGTCATCGTCCACAGGGCAAAACTGAGATAAGAGGCCTTTTCTCAGACTAAGCCTCAGTTCCACATCATTGCACCTGTCAGGCCAGACCCCAGAGTCCTCGCTGTTCTCCCAGCACAAATGCTTGCCTTTCTAATGTTCCCTTTTGTAGATGGCAGTAGGGCAAAGGGGGAAAAAATCCTTAACAAACCCCAACTGATCCATGAGTTCTGAGAACCAAATCTCATCTGTAATTCTGATGAAAACCAGGGTGAATTTCAGCAAACATTCTTAATTGCTACAAATACACATCTATATTTAATTTCACAAATAGTTGACCCTTGAACAATGTGGGGAACAATGTTAGGGGAGCTGACCTCCCATAACCCACAGTTAAAAATCTAACTTTTGACTCCCCCAAAATTTAACTATGAAAAGCCTCCTACTGATGGGAAGCCTTACTGTTAACATAAAGCTAACACATATTTTCTATGTCATACATATTACATACTGTAATGGGAAAAGAAAATGTTATTAAGAAAATTATGAGGAAAAGAAAATACATTTACAGTACTATACTATATTTACTGAAAAACTGGATAAATGGATAAAATCTGCACAACTCAAATCCATGTTGTTCAAGGTCAAGGGTTAATTGCAAACAAGACAAAAACAATTCAAACTTATTTTTAAGATCTACATCCAAAAAGGGAGGAATGACAGCATAAGCCAGGAAAATATAATTTTGTACAATAAGAATATATATAAATATACAAAAAATGGGCATAAAGCTTTAGATCAAATTTTTAAACATACACACATTCTCTTCTCTGAATGCCCCAAGTAAAATGTTAAAGCAAATATTTAAATACCACTTTGTTCTGCTTGACAGCATCCTTACTCTATTTTATACAAATTAGCTCCCGATACCCTACCCAAATAAAGTTTATTTTGATACTAAGTTTCCCAATGATGGCTCATATTTAAGTGTCTAGGTCTGAGGACATGGTCACATTTCATTTTTCTTATGGAAAAAAAATTCAAAGACTACAGACTAAAAAAACACTGCAGACTAAAAATACCATTTTAACCGAGAAACACCCATGCCTCACAGACCAAAAATTCTAGGTATCGCTGTGTCATCGATGGTTTGCGTTCATCAATTTTATGCTGATGCACAAAGGGAGTCCTGAACCGACAAAATTCTTCTGTGAATGGGCCTGCTCCCAGCAAAAGAGCACACCAGCAGGAGTCAGGAAGGGCAGCGCCTCGAGGCTTCAGCTGAGGGCTGCTCAGTCTCCTCACTTGCAGTCCTGTGGCCTCAGCCAAGAGCCTCCGTCCTGCAGGTCTGTGTCCTCTCCTGGGAAGTGCTAGGATGGCTTCTCCCGAGGGGCTGCGGTGAGGAGTAAGGAGGTCATGCCCATCACACAGAGCCCGGCACCACTTCCATGCTCAATACAGGTTAGCTCGTAGGAGCGGAATCAAGGAGTAACTAGACGGCAGGCATCATTTCAAAGAAGAGGGGGAAGTGGAAAAAGAGGTTCCTGCTACCGAAATAAGGGACGTCCCCAACACAGCTTGGCATTTCCTAAGCCAAATCCCAGAGAGGCAGGCAGGTGTCATCTGGTGTTCAGTAGGCCCCCAGCAGGCTGCAGGCAGTGGGGAAAGGCTGTGCTGCGGTCACTGGTGGTAGGTAGTCCGTTCTCCAGTTTACAGGAGCACAAGTCTCCAGTGACTCCACTTCAGTGTCTCAGCAGGCCGAGCAAGTTATAATTGGCCTTAATTGGCACTTACAGGAGCTTTAACATTCCTCACCTGCTGCCAAAGAACACTTGAAAGGGGGAGAAAGTATTTTCAAACTTGGAAATACCAAACGATTCATTCAGCTGTGGGCCTGGAAGCCTGCTATCCAGAATCAGATTAGCTTCACCAAGAAACGCTGCGACGTTATTATCCAGTGCTCGTTAGGTACTCACGCTGGATTAGGAGAGGTGGAAGATGAAGTTGAAATAGGGGTAATTCACCTTGGGGGATAATACCATGCAGCAGCCTTCCTCGGGCTGGCATCATCTGATCTTCTGGTGGATGGCTCTTCAGGACTCAGCCACACTTCATGTGTGTATCCCTTTTCAATTGTTCCAATTGTGTCAAAGGCAGGCAAATGAAGTAAGTATAACTTCATGGCCTGATTTACAGAGGCTCTGTGTAAACCACAGTCTGACCTCTAGTCCAGTCATTCAGTATTTGATACACAAAGTGAACACTGTTAAAAGGTGTCCGATCACACCAAATGCAAGGGGGATAATGAGATCAGAATAAAACGTCTGACAACAGATTAAAATCCTTGTTCCTGCAATTAAATTCACCCAAAACTGTTACCTTCTAGGAGCTTACACATTTCTCAGAGGAGAATCCCAGCCGAGCAGACCTACTTTTCTCTCCTAAGGTAAATTCCAAGGAGGATGAATAGAAATTTCCCACAGATGCCAGGAAAATTGCCTGTGATTACTTAAATGAGTATTTTTTTAAAAATCATTGCTCGTTTTGAAAGATCTCTTTGCCTCATATTATTCCACATTCCTCAAATTCAGAAGTTACGTGCTAACACTGGTAGTAAAAAAGTTTGTGCTTGTTTCAGAAACTTGGTTCAAAGTTGAATTACAATCAATCGTGTGTGTGTGTGTGTGTGTAAAACACTTTAAGATGCTTTAGCAAAAGAAACTGAATTTTAGAAAGATAAATAAAACAACTACTCCTGAGATGGTGATACTTTCATATATGCCTAGTAAATATAAAGTATTGCAGTCTTTGTGGAAAACAATTTAGTAGCAGCTATTAATAACCCCTATCAATATCCTTTCTGACCCAAGAAGCCCTTCCTGAGACTCTAATTCCATAGAAACAAAGCCACCAGTAGTTAAGGACATATGTGGCAGGAGGGTTACTATTGCTTTGTTCCTGGAGGCAAAAAGCAGGAAATAGGTTTATGTCCACAGACAGAGGACTTCGAAAAGGAAGCTACTACCCAGCCACACCTTAGAATAGTAAGCAGCCATTGAAAAGGGGGGATTAGCATTATCCTGGCCTGTGAATGAATTCCCATGTGGTACTGTTGAGTAGAAAAGCAACAGAAGTGTGCATATTAGAATCCATTTTTCAGAAAGCTATGACCAAAAGTCCCTACTAATAAAACACAGGATTATATGTATTAATATAGATTTATTAGCACTAGAAAAAATTTAGATGTATACTAAGTTATGTACTAATACTGTACCAAGTTACATAGATGGTTTGCAGAAAGAGAAGACTGCTACAGTTGGAAAGTGCGAGTAGGGAGAAAGAGCCAACAAGATAAGAAAAAAGTAGGCTGAATTGAAAATAGCATATTTGTGATTATTACATTTGTCTATCTATATAAAAATATATGATGTTTATACATTTGATATATTCATGCATCATTCAAAAAATCCATAAAGAAACTAATTTAACCAATTTCTGTACTAAACAAATGCACCGTGAAAGGAGCTGAAGAAGAATTTAGACAGCACTACATTCTGGTGTTACATCAAATAAGCATATCCTGATTAGGGCTCCCATTTCATTTGTTTGGCTAAGCTGACTGAGATTCAAGTAGCACAACTGAACACATGAAGAATCACAGAGAAAACAGGCCTATTAGCTACTCTGGCAAAACAGTATTTTAACATTCTTAAGCTCACCCCAAATCTTTAGTATTAGAAATTCTAACAATCTTTTGAAAATATCAAGAATATGAAGCAATAAACAAATTTCATTCCAGAGTTTATTTCTGACCCTAGAAGACTATAGATCAGAAACTCTATCATGTGTGATCAGGGGCTTACTGCTTGTATTTTAACTTTCGAAACTAAGATAATTACCTTCCCTGATCTCCCCCGCTCCCCCCTTTTTTTTTTAAACTTTCAAAAACACAGGAGGAAAAGATACAAAATTTCCTTGACGTTCAATCTGAGAACTGTTGTCTCAATAATAAAATGTGGAAGTAAACCTAAAGACCGGGATTTCTGTATACACAATGTGTTTATGTATGTATACGCAATGTGAAATGAGAAAGCCAAGAGCTAAGTTAAGCCACTGCTCCCTTGCCCCAAACCAGTGTTTTATGGGCTTGGACTAGTGTATTCATGAGAGGAATTCTTCCAGCCAGGTAGTAGGTGTTACAGCATAAAGAAGCAATTAAAAACTCCCTCTTCTGGTCATATGTAAGACCACAGCTGAACAGGGTTGAAATAGCAGGTGTCTGTGTATCGTAACCAGTAAACACACACAGTAGTCTTGTGAAGTGACTCAGGAAAAACACCTTTTAGCAAATATCACAAAAATGCAGCTTTATATACTGAAATAACTCCTTTAAAATCTGAAGCACAGCAATCCTGATAATTTCTATATATAGTAGACAGGTCAAAAAAAGCACTGGTGAATAAACAGTATTCATTTCCTGATTGATTAATGCTACTAGAAACCCCCATTTTCACTGTCTTCTCCTGGTGACGCAAATCAGAACTGCTGAAGTAGTTCATTAAATCGCAGCCCTGACCAGCCTCCATGGGAGAATCAATACACTGATATACATGACAGACATTCCCAAAGAAGAGTGTTATTTAAAGCAATGCCTGGCATAATGCGACACTGAGAAACTACATGTGTGCGAACAGAGAGGCCCGGTGAAATTAACTTAAAGACACTAATGAAGTGGAATGATCTTTAAAAAGAAGTGATGTAGTATGAATTCACATGAAAAAATAAGATAGGTTATTAAGTTTAAAAAAGTAAATTTATAACACATCCAATGTTAATGTGTATGAGGGAACGAGAAACACGCAGTCAAACAGGTCTATGTGCCGGGTCTAGAAACCTTCCAAGAGTATGTGCCAAACTGCAGCCCTGAGAAGTAACATGGAGGAGCTTTACTCGTTCTGATTTCATATTTATCCTCCTCTTTCATATTTATTTTTCCTTTACAATGAATATTACTATATTAACAATGAAAAAAATCAAAATGCCTGTGTTTTTGCTTTTGAATTGGTATGTTTTTGTTAGCTGAATGAGAAGCTGAGGAGTCCCAGGAGAGCACGCACATCCTCTTTTGTGTCCTGGCATCTAGGACTAGGTAACTACCGTTCCACAAAACAACAACAACAAACTAAAAAGAATAAATGACCCCAAAGTTTGCATTATTGCACTAACTATTTTCAATCCCTACAATATTTAGAAAATGCCTAAAGACTGAATATAACACATCAAGGCTTTGCATTCCAGTCAGTATACCTCATTTACAAGAAGAAGAAGAAGGGAAAAAAAAAAAAAAAGGCCCCACACAAGCTGGAAGAACAACCCCCCTGAATCCATAAACTAGGTAAATTCCTCCAGTTGCTTGAGCCAAAAACCCCATGAGTCATTCCTTGTCCCTTCTTCCCCCATACCGCTAATCCCCCATCCATCAGCAGGCCCTGATGGCTTTCTACTTCCATGCAGCCTGCAATGTTGGCCATAACCCTCAACTTTGGCAGCCTCTGCCACAATCTCAATCTCAGCCTTTTCTCCTGATTCAGCCCTCAACTGGACTAGAGCAAAACAGCCCACCAACAGGCCTCCCTGATTCTGCTCTTGCTCCTATGTTCCACAGAGCAACCATCAATCAGATCAGGACACTCCCCTGCTCAAAACCCTTCAGCGACTTTAAGTCACCTGCACTGTCCAATCCTGATCCTTTGGTGGCCTACAGGGCCCTGCACCACTGGGCCCCAGTCCCCCTTTTCTGAACCTTAACTCAGACCCCTCACATCTTTACACAACGCTTCTCCACCTCCTCACTGGCCTTTCTGCTATGTGCATTTCCACCCCAGAGTCTCTGTACCTGCTATTTTCTCTGTGTCCAACGCTGGTCTTCCACATCCTCACACGGCTAGCTCTTTTTTTCAGTGAGCTTCAAAATCAACACCTCAGAGGAGCTTTCTCTGACTAGCCTTACCTAGAGGATCCTGCCTTGATGGTCATCCTCTCTCACATTATTCTTAGCCTTTATCACTACTTGAAGTAATCTTATTTTACTTGATTTTGTCTCCACCCTCCCTAACTAGAATATAAGCTGCATGGGAGACACTGTTTCTGTAGTTCAGTGGGAGCAATGCCTAGAGCCGACAGGGGGTACTCAATAAATATTTGCTAAATGCATGAATAACATCACGGCCAATTTATTTATTTTTTTAAGCAATTGGAAAGGCACATTAATAAAAGCAGAGATTCATGAAGAGGAAAAATTAATATATTTTATAACTACAAATTTAAATGTGGCTCCCATTAATGGCATAAATAATACCACGTAAAGACACTGCTTATTACACAACCAAGGAAAAAAGGTAAAATTATATTAGCTAGGGACAAAGTGGTCCTTTATTTGATACTACTAAAGTTACACGAAAAAATTAATTAGCACTGTTTGGCTTGTGACAAAGAAAGCTGAATTCACTGCATTTATTTTGTATCATGCTACTTTCGATGACAAGAAGTTTAGGTCAAATGGTCAATTTCAGAGTTCCACTGAGAGTTAAACTAATGTCCACCTTGATCTCATTCCCGTTTTGATGTGCCTGCTATGGTTAGCTCCCTTCCTTGACTCAGCCCTGACAGCTGGAGAAAGACCTGGCGTATGTCTCAGAAGCAAAAGAGTTAATTATGTTTGGCTCTACAACAAGTTTCAATCTCTGTACCGACTAAAGGAATAAATATGCCAACCAATTCTCTAAAGAAGCTACAGAATGTTATGGGGCTGAAACAAAAAGAGGAGGAGCTTGGCTTTGGACTACAAGTATTTAGGGTTAAACAGAGTAGGAGAATGGGCTGAAGAGAAATCCAACAACTATGCTAAATCAATTACCTACTACCATTACTACTACGAATTACTGAATGTTCTCTCTGAGGTAATGGGTTTACAATGCTGACCCAGCTACTCTACGCCAACTTTAAAGTTCTACCTGAGCTTGGACATCTGTCACTAATGATAGTTTTGTGACATGTGGAATTCATTACATCTTCCCTAGATTTTCTTTTAACTCTATACATCCTTATTACATGCAAGAGAAATGGATATGAGTCGCCAGAAAACCTGGCCTGGTATGTTTTATCCATGTGAAAGAAATTTAATTTAGGAGTTTTATTTGTAAACTGGGAATAGAACTATCCACTCGGTGGGTTGCTAAGAACAGGAAATGAGACAATACATACAACAATGCTTTGTGAATCACCAAATATTCTATTTAAAAAATCATCATTAGTCTGTGGACTTTTAGACGAATGGAAATCCTGAAAAGATTAACTATCACTAAAAGTTTCAAAGTAGAAAAAGGCCCAGATTATGAAAACGCAGTGGCCAAATTTAGCCAGCACATTGGACAGAACAGAGAAACATTTTTTTCTTTATCCAAAAATAAAGTTACTTAATAGCAAAATAAAATAACTCATTCAAATTACCTGAAATTGTTACTTTCAACCAGATGGCAAAAGGGGAAGGGTGTTCTTTATTAAACAGCAAAACCTCTGCTTTGTGATGTAGATTAATTCAATCAAAGGATAGCAATCACTGGTCACAGCTATATGAAATGCTGTCAACAATGGCAATCAGCACCGATGCCAGAACCAGCCCATCGGCTCTCATAGATTAAGACTCATTCTGCGAAACCATTTAATTAGCTCAAACAAGTATAAGTACTTTGTATTTACTCATCTTCTGATGAAAATTACATTCCTGAAAAATATAATTTATGCTGCCATCTAAAAGAACCCAAGCCACCTCAGTGCACTTCACGGAATGTGTGCGGCTGTTAATTTTGCAGGATCGCAGTATCTGCAAGTAGAGAAAGCTGTAAGATCACAGCAGTATTTCTGCTAATGCTACTTTCACAGAGTTGTAATATTCCCGCACCACCACCCCGATCTATGAACACAGATCTGAGAGAGGAAATGTGTTTTACACTGAGGACCAGACTCACACGCCACTCCTGGTGATTGGCAGGGGCTCAGCATATAATCAGTACATAATATCAACTGATAAAAGACCAAGGGTATTCGTTCTCTGTGATTCTTCTGCAGATCAAAATGTGACTTGAGAATCTGCTTCCTAGGCATGACGACTTCCTAGGGTTGGGGCTGGCCTCAGTGGACAGCTCCTTCAACAGGAGAGGAAACCAAATCCAAGAGCTGGAATTGGTGTTTCCCAAAACACAGAGTAGACTTCACTCCCCATCATTAACAACATTAAATCTCAAGTGATAACTTACTCCTTTTCCAAATCTCTTTCAATTCTTCAGATAACAAACATCACATTACTGGGTGGATAACACTTGCCTAAAACGTGCTAGTCTCCTCTTCCACAAAGGGAGCAGGCCTCGGGGCTCAGAGCTAGCACCCGCAAGAACATCAACAAGGAATTTAATCACCTCCTCACTTTATTTATTTTTATACTTAGCATCTATGGCAAACAACATCAGTCTTCCTGATGATGATTCTGGTAAGGTTTCTCTGTAAAGGATTTATTTAAATAGAAGTGGTTTGATTTAAAGAAAAATATTAAGTGGAATTATGTTTAATAAGCAAATCATAAATAAAGAACCCAACTGATTAAAACCGGGAAAGGTGGCACAGGCACATGGGACTGCAAGGCATTGCTCAGGGACTCAGGGCTGAGCCAAAAGGTGAACAAATGGGTCAACTTAACTAACCTGGGGCAAAATACTTTAGCAGCTGACATTCAAGCAGGGTTTCCATTTCTTAGTGGCTCTAACTATGGCCCCTGTCCAAGCTAAATCAACAGCATTCACTTAGCCCACCTATGCAAGATCACCTCACGTCTGCACAAAGACTGGTTAAGAGGAATTAAGGTATTTTTCAAAAGCAAACTCAGAGAAGCAGCAGAGCAAAAGGCAGCACATGCACACAGCGTGTCAGAATCACTTGGGAAACTCTTACAAAACAGAACCCCAAAGGCACCCCACAAATCATCAGCCAATCCAACCTGTTCAGAACCACAGCCAATGTACAGAAACAGGACTACACATTTTATGCTATTCAGTGGCTAGTTTAGGACCAACACATGTATTATTAACTGAGATTCCCACCGTGGTAAACAACCTCAAAAGGAGGGTACTTCTGGCCCTATGGAATGTCACCGTCTCAGCCCTCCTCCATACTCAAAGATTTAGAGGCAATTAACAGGACATTTCCAACATGTAAAAAAAAAAAAGTTAAAAATCAGTTTAAAAAAAAAAAAACAAGGGCCTCCTTTCGTGCCATCCTTGCTAGACTCAACAAATTTCTGAGTGCCAATCTATGTCAGTCACCGTGCCAGGCACCAGGACTGCAGAGCAACAACCCTGACAGAGTGGAGGGATGTGCTGGGGTCACCGGGGTGTGCACCCCGGTCAGCCTGGGGTTCGGAGTCGGTCTCCAGAGTGGTTAGGAACATAGATCACTAGGTCCTATCCCACAGATTCCCATCTAGACAGTCGGAATGGTCCTTGGGAAGCTGCCCATTTAGAAAGCTCCTCTCTGATTTAGATGCACAGCAGGTTTGGGATCCAATGATTCAAATTATACTTTTAAATCTGAAATTAACAGTAAGGAACATCTTGCTCTCAAAAATACCGAGTAACTAAAGGAAAATATGAAGTATCCTGGACTACTTCAAAACATTAAAACAACATCAAGAAAATATGATATTACTATGCAGTTTCCAAGAAAAAAAAGAAGTCTATATTATGAAAGCAAATAGATCTATGAGAAACTGGGAATGCCACAATGACACTACCATCAATCCATATCATTCCTCATATGGAAATCCTGGGTAATCGTTAGCTCCCCAAAAGGTAGTTTGGCTAGCAAAAAATTAGTATTATCTCTTACTACTCTTGGTAATAAGCTGCTTACTAATTCACCATAACATTATCACCAACACAAACCAATTTATAAGCCTTGTTGCTATTGTGGCTTCCTTCTCTGCCCTAGCAGCAGTGGTTTTAAATGAACTGCCTGTTGGATTTTATAACAACTGCTCAGTTGTTCATAAAAGTCACAGATGATTATCACTAATACATTAATTCACAGAAGACTGCCCACACATTTTCACCAATTTCGTGCAAGGATAAGAAAAGAGAATCCCTCCATCGGCAGGTACGGATTCTTCCTAATACCTAATAAACAGACTATAACGGCCACTGGGAAGGATTTTGAATTTGAAAACTGCTTTTGGTGTTAACATGTAAGAATGGGCCTTTGGGGGGCGCCTGGATGGCTCAGTGGGTTAAAGCCTCTGCCTTCCGCTCATGTCATGATCCCACGGTCCTGGGATCGAGCCCCGCATCCGACTCTCTGCTCTGCGGGGAGCCTGCTTCCCCCTCTCTCTCTGCCTGCCTCTCTGCATACTGTGATCTCTCTGTGTCAGATAAATTTTTAAAAAGTTAAAAAAAAAAAAAAGAATGGGTCTTTGGGAATTACAACAAAAAACACATCGGTTCCCCCCAAAAAACGTTTCTTATTATAACCCCTATCCCCAAGGATAGAAGAGACACTGGCAGCCCTGGGAACACTTCTTGGTACCGGAGAGCCTGCCAACCCCTCCTTCCCTCCAGGTGAGTGGTGTGTCGGTCCCAAATCTCCAGGGTCATCACATAGTGCCCCCCTCCACTTCATGCAGTTGCACCCAACCCCCCAAATCTTCAAATGTCCTAACCTCCTGTTTGTTTGCCATCAGCCTTCCCCTTGGTGCTGCCTCACGGAGGGAAGTCCTTCAACATCTCCCAGACGAAAAACCTCTCTCAGAACACTTGGGCCCCAAGTGTTCTTCTTTCTTACAGCTTCAATACTTGCCTTGCAACCAGAGGGACCAAGCTCCCCCCTGCAACCACACACACACCCAATGGCTTTATCAGTCCCAGCCCAGCCCCTGCGTAGCCACAGAAGGTATGTGAGTATGTGATTCTTGCATTCACATCTTCTCATTTACATGTCTGAAGTGACCCCCACTCCTTTCTCCTTCCACAAGTATCTTATTAGAAAATACTGGGTGAACTAGGTACTGGCACAGAAAATGAGTAAAAATGTGATTTTATGGGACTCCCTCACTGCTGCCCCCAATACAGACATTCTTAAAGAGAGAATGAGAGAAAGAAAATCATCTCCATAAGGTGCTAGAACAACTCTGTTGAAGTGCTTGTGGAAAAGGGGACCAAAAGGGCCCTTTGTGCCTACGATGTCCTGTGAGTGAGTCCATGAGCAAGTCAGTGAGCCGTGCCCCAAGCTGCAGCTTTGGGATTCACACTGCCAATTGCCTTTCACTCCCTTCTGATCCACTCTATCATGCACCAATCCTCTCTGGAGAACCACTAAGTTATCACTCTGGGGCTAAGAAACCTGAAGCACTTCCCCAATGACACATCAAGGCCAGGGGGTCTAATGGGCACTGAGGCTCTGAGCGCTAGTCCCAGCCTGTCTCTGCATACCTCTCATCCACATGTGGGAACTTCAGTCCCGGCCAATGAGGACTCCATTCAGTCCATCCCAGATAGCGTGGGATTCCCTACCTCTGCGTTTGCTCACATCATTGCTACTGTCAACCTAAGACCACTAAACGTGGCTGTTCAGCACACCAACTGTGAAGTTATACACGGTAGCCCTATCTATCCCCATCAAAACACTTCCCGTTTTAGGGGATTAGAAGTGATTTTTAAAAAGTCTTTTCTGGACATCCAGGTGGCCAAGAGACACATTAAAAAATGCTCAACATAGCTCGGCATCAGGGAAATACAAATCAAAACCACAATGAGATACAACCTCACACCAGTCAGAATGGCTAAAATTAACCAGTCAGGAAACGACAGATGCTAGAGAGGATGCACAGAAAGGGGAGCCCTCCTACACTGTTCGTGGGAATGCAAGCTGGTGCAGCCACTCTGGAAAACAGCATGGAGGTTCCTCAAAAGTTGAAAACAGAGCTACCCTATGACCCAGCAATTGCACTACTGGATATTTACCCTAAAGATACAAATGTAGTGATTCGAAGGGGCACGTGCACCCGAATGTTTATAGCAGCCATGTCCACAATAGCCAAACTATGGAAAGAACCTAAATGTCCATCAACAGATGAATGGATAAAAAAGATGTGGTGTACACACACACACACACACACACACACACACACACACACACACACACACACACTGGAATACTATGCAGCCATCAAAAGAAATGAAATCTTGCCATTCGCAATGACGTGGATGGAACTAGAGGGTATTATGCTGAGCAAAATAAGTCAGTCAGAGAAAGACAATTATCATATGATCTCCTTGATGTGAGGAATTTGGAAGGCAGAGTGGAGGGTTTGGGGGTAGGGAAGGAAGAAATGAAAGAAGATGGGATCAGGAGGGAGACAAACCATAAAAGACTCTTAATCTCACAAAACTGAGGATTGTTGGGATGTAGGGGGTAGGGATCTGGTGGCTGGGTTATGGACACTGGGGAGGGTATGTGCTATGGTGAGTGCTGTGAAGTATGTAAACCTGGCGATTCACAGACCGGTACCCCTGGGGCTAATAATACATTATATGTTAATGAAATAATTAATAAATTAAAAGTCTTTTCTGCATCTTCCACAATGGACATGTATTACATACCTAAAAATTGAAGGAAAACATTTGCATATGGGACAAAAAATCCATTCTACTCTTCAGAATCACCTAACCTGAAGGCAATTTCCTCCAAGAAGCCTTTTTATCGAAAAGCAATTTGTGTTCCTCCTTGTTCTTAAGGCCCTGGACTGTTTTTTGACATTAAACACAAACCTGCCTGTATCCACAGTTGTACTTTTCTCTCTCCCTCATCCCTATTATGTGTCAGGCATTGTATGAGGAGCTTTACCATGTTGTTTCATTTATGGTCACTGAGAACCTATGAGGTTGCTGTTACCATTCTGACATTGTAACAAAGGAAGCTGAGGTTGGAAAACTTGCTCAGGGCAAATGAACAACTTATGGTTCTTGCCAGTTTAAATTGAAATCCAGCCTAGTTTGGCTTCAAAATCCTAAACTCCAAAATACTTGGCAATTGATTAACTGCCTTTTCCAATACTAACCTCTATGACTCTTTATCAAGAAGATCATATCTTATTCACCTTTCTTCTCACTTTAGAGCCTACCCAGGGCTTCACTCAGAATCAGACACTCAGAAAACCTTTTTCTCGTTACATAAAAAAATCGATTCCTATGGGAAAACATGGTGGGATGTTGATAAGATGGCATGCCTCTTAAAACAACTGTTGTCCCAACAATAAGCCTTTTTAAGTTTTAGCCTTAAAATGCATCTCAAAGCTATGCTGTCTCCTCAACTCTAGGGCCCCACCTTAGCCTTACTTTGTCTGTTACCATGTCTTGCACCTTGAACTCTTCCCAACTTCTACCCTTCTCCTACAATTTCTTCTCCACAAATGCACCAGTGAGGTAGACCTGTGTTACTTACTTTCTTATAGAATAAGCCCTACAATGCCTCCAAACTGCTTCTTACCCTCCCCTTCAAGGTTGTGCATGATCAGGGTCCGGGCCCTGCCCACAAGGGCAGACCTCTCTAGTGTCTACTTCCCTCCACTAACTACCCTCAACCTATGGCGGTCAGCTGTACACCAGCTCTTCCCTCCGTGTAAGAATGCACTTGTTCCAGATTGCCACATGGGTGGCTCCATTCCATCACTTACAGCTCAGGTCACCAGGGTCACCTCCTCAGAAGCTTTGCTTAAACACTCTATCTATAGAAGGATCCCGTTGCTATTCTGTCTCAAGCTTGCATCTGTAGTAACGAGGACAATGAGGAAACAACTCACAGTTGTTTAAAAGTATGTCTAGTTAGTTCTGCCTGTCTCTTAAGCTAGATTGTAAATTCCAAGGAGGTAAATAAGGATCATACTATACACATCCCCATGCCTGAAATAAGGTGTGCCCTCAAATACTTCTGAGCTATTACTGAACCCAATTGGGTATAAAACTATGTCTTTAGGTGGCATTATGACAAACCAAAACCATTTTATTTGGATTCTTCTATGATCAAACACCCAGACAGCAGGCGTGGAGCCTAGAAGCCCAGGGATGGCTCAGGGGTTCATGAAATCTCTAAAGACACATTGCTTCATTTCTAAGTACATGTGCATTTTAATGAGAAAGATGTGATAGTTTCATCATATTCACAAACACGATGTCAAGCTGGATTTAGAATTACTGAACTTGGAAGTTTCAAAATCACATTTCCTTTAAAAAGACATGTATCCACACTGTGTATATATAATTTTACCAACCACTAAATTCACAACCATGAGGCCTAGAAGGAAATAAACCTTTCACTATGCTGACTCAGTATTTCAAAAGAGATTTTATAAAATATGTTTTTCCTTGTGTAATTTCAAAAAATTAGAAAATACACATCACTTTTAATAAAATTCAGAAAATACCCAACATCTGATAGGCATTAACCCATTCGATGAATTAGAAAGCCTAGTTCCTGACAGAGGGAGGAATATTATAGCCTATCCATGCTGTCACTGGCCTTCAGTTTAATCCTCCTTTACCTTTTACCCTCTAATAATGATTTTTAAATGGTTAAGCACTTACCGTAATGTGATTGAAATGCTTGCGGTTTGACAACCTGATTACAGTCGTTACACACCACCAAGTAGAAATCATCGTGGGCTGGACACAGACCAAATATTGGCATGTCTGCAACAAAGAAAGAATCACTCATCTGGTTCTGATTAATACGAAACCATTTAGCTAGCAACACTTTCTAAAGCTGCTGCCTTAAGATGAAGTACACCAGTTCAAATACTGCTCCAGTAGCATTTAAAAGTAACTGATGTGCCACCATAACTATTAAGAGAGAAATCAAATCAGGCTTATAGAAACACTGTTCAGAAAGTTAAAATAAAACACACCAAAAATCATCAGTATGAGGTGAAAGAGACAAATCTATTAAAATGCGAACAATGAATACACTCACATAATAAAACAACTTTAGATGAACTCCACACCAAGGTTATGGGTAAGAATCTGTACCACATAAAATGCTTAGCAATTCATAAAGCTGTATCATCTAATGGTTTTGTTTAACTATGCATTCTATTCCAGTCATCTGGTTTCTGAGTTCTATGGAACAGTTAAGAAAGGAAGCAGAGGTTTCACTGAAGAGTAGAACTGCCGGTCTGGTCAGCATGTAATACAAAAAAAATTATTTTTATACTCTTTTTTCAGGTCACAAGAACCTCTAGTCCTTTTGCTCACATACTGATGTCCCTGAACTTATGGAACTTTGGTACAAACAGAGTATTTCACACATTAATCTCAGTTCAGTTACTATAATAGGGCAAGATACAACTTGGACTCTTTACGGTTAAGAAGTTAATTAAAACACAAATGTAAAACTAAACTATCTGCATGTACACAGAAACTGAAAGTGATTTGATATTTGGTAATATGTGGCTAACTAAAAAGTCCTAACCATGAATAATTACTTAACAATAATCTAGGTAGGGAACAGTGCTAACATTTCAGATCCAGAATCTAATCTCTTAAATATTTCAAAGTTGGTGAATTTAGGGGTGCCTGGCTGCCTGAGTCAGTAAAGCATGGGACCCTTGGTCTCTGGGTCGTGAATTCAAGCCCCACATTGGCACAGAGATTGAAAAAAAAAAAAAAAGACAATTGCTGGTTTTAAGTATTGCACACTACCTAGAATATCTGCAATGAGTGGATAATAAGCACATTTCAATTAGACAAACAGTTTAGTAGACCGAATACCAAGTTTAAAGGGGAAAAAAGATCCAAAACTAATTGGCATCTGTTTTCTTTCCTGTAAGATCTGATTTCACATTTTCTCCAGCTTGGGTGATCATGGTAGTTTTACAAGAAAAAGAAAATGCCCTGAGGAGATGTAAAGTGATCATAGTCTCAAAGCATCAAATGACTGATCTAATATCTACAATGGATATAGCTCAGATTTTCTTAAACAGTTTCTATTACACTGAATTGCACAGATTGCTGGCTATAAATCTGAAATATACCAGGGACCAACAAGCTTCTGGGACGCAATGGCAGCACTGAGCAGTTTCTAGGTGCTATGCTCTCATTCTTTTCTCATAACTACCTAGGTAGATACCATTACAACCCCTCTAAAAAGGAGGAAACTGATTCACAGAGAGATGAAGAACTTTGTCTACGTCAGTAGCCGGGATTCCATTCTGACTCACAACAATGGCTTGGATCTGGTCCCTTGAAGATCAGAGGAACGTGATTTCTAGAAATTCCTTCCAGTTTCCACCTCCATTAAGTTGGAATGTCAGAGCTGAACACCTCTGATAAACTGATTAGATAATGCAAGAAGCTTCTAGTAGACTACAGACTTCTGTGACTAAGCTTAATAATTTAATGAAAAATAAGAACCAAACAAGGTGTTATTTTCCTTGAAAGCATGCCCACATTGAGTTAAAAATAGTACATGTGGGAGAAAAGGAAAGGTTATATCCCTGCAATGATCAACACGTAATAAGCCATTTTCCATGGCTACAATTTCTTGACATGACAGTTCATTTTAAAAATAAAATGTAAGTAGTTCCCTTTAAGTTCCATATACCCCTGTGCTAAATGCCTCCAATACAAGACCAATTACAAAAGAAAATCTGAATTACAGAACACAGCATTCATAATTTACAGCTGTGAAGTATGAAATGTCTATAAATATCAAATCAAGAGTTTAATTAATGAAATTGACTCAATTAGTTTTATTAATTAAATGGTAGTTAAAACAGCATTAAATTAAGTGGTCTCACTTTAGATTTAGGCGACTGCAATGTGCTGGTTTTGTGTGGTTTTCCACAGCACTCGATGTTAAGCCATGCTGTTTAAAATGTATCACTTTCCAAATACTTTGGGGAACAAGCCCCCTCCCACCCCTTTAAAAATAAAACAACTTTAAAAAATTAAGAACTGTACCAATCCTTTCAAGTAATAGCAATTCAACTATAAAGAAAATTGTTCTTTTTTGCCGTGATTCCTTTCTTCCTTTTGTGAGATTCAGAAACACTAGTAAAAATAAGAAGGTAGGGGGGCGCCTGGGTGGCTCAGTGGGTTAAGCCGCTGCCTTCGGCTCAGGTCATGATCTCGGGGTCTTGGGATCGAGTCCCGCATCGGGCTCTCTGCTCGGCAGGGAGCCTGCTTCCCTCTCTCTCTCTCTGCCTGCCTCTCTATCTACTTGTGATCTCTCTGTCAAATAAATAAATAAAATCTTTAAAAAAAAAAAAAAAAAATAAGAAGGTAGGGGGGCGCCTGGGTGGCTCAGTGGGTTAAAGCCTCTGCCTTCGGCTCAGGTCATGATCCCAGGGTTCTGGGATCGAGCCCCGCATCAGGCTCTCTGTTTGGCGGGGAGCCTGCTTCCTCCTCTCTCTCTCTCTGCCTGCCTCTCTGCCTACTTGTGATCTCTGTCAAATGAATAAATAAAAAATCTTAAAAAAAAAAAATAAGAAGGTAGGGTTCATTTTGTAAGGGACCAGGAATCTACAGTTCTGGAAAAACTTCAATTTCCTCAATTACTTAAGACCGTGTGCAATCAATGATGACAGTAATGAGGATGAACAGTTGGCCTTTACTGAGAGACAGCTATGCACCAGGTCCTGTGCTAAAGACTTTTTATATGGTCTATCCTACAATAAAATCCTCATTTTACTGACAGAGACATAAACTTGTCTACTATCACCCACCAAGAAAGCATAACCAGGACTCAAAATCAGGTGTGCTCCATGAGCTCAGTTCTTAATATCTCACCAGCATATCACACTCCCTAAAAATCCTGCCTGGGTGTGTGCGTGTGTGCATGTGTGTGTTGTGTTCACACACGTGCATGATACACACACACAAACCCCTTGGAAACATGGTACAGGTTATGAAAATCTAAAGCAACTTTAATTTTAGCTTTCTAAATTCTTCACTTTCAGAGATCCATATTTGGAAGTAAGCTAGAAGATACAAAATAATTTAAATAAAATGTCTTCAGGAGAAAAAAAAAAGAGCTCTATATCCTTTTTCTGTACTGGGACATTCCAGAGGCCTTAGTAACAGAACAGAATGTGGAATGTTGTGGCAACAGAGAAAATGAAATTTTTGTGAGAGACAGTATGTATGTTTCTGAATATTTTTAAAGCGTAAGTTTATAATCAGCCTATCTACAAATCAAGATAAAAAACTTGCCCAAATGCAAGGAGGTAAAAGACTGAATTACTCCGAAAAAAAAAAAGTTGATAAAATTAGTTATTATTGATTTTTTTTAAAGTTCATAAAATACACTGTAAACATACAACTGAGACTATTATATACTTCAAAATAATGAAAAGTTTTTAAATTGTACCTGGCTCCATGGACTCTGAGGCAGTTTGAAAGAATGGATTTTATTGTGTGTAAGCCCTAAATCTTTTTCAGGATTCAGGTCACTCCAATCTTCCAATTAGCAAGTAGCCCAGTACCCACATCTAGGCCATCATGTACTTTGGAGACCCCAGGACAACACGCTGGGAAGGGCTGGTTTAAGTACATGGACACATGAGCATGCATGCGGAACCTTCACAGGCAAACGTAGAATGAAGGCTCTTTGCCTGAAACCACACCCCAAGCAGGAGGGAATGTATTCAGTTACTTTGGTGCTACTATTCCCATTCTGAGAACTGAGACCAACAACAGAACATGTGTTTTGTAAACAAAGCATTCTACCTTTGCAGTACCCTGGGTGTCTCCCTTCTCCCATGCTCCCCAATCCCCACATGCCAAAGACTCCCACATTTCCATCTCTAGCCCAGATGGCTCCTGAGCTCTGTCTAGACTCATATATCCAACTGCCTACTAGACACTGCCATCTGGACGTCTTGTATACATCTCAAAAGGAAGAAGTATGTCCAATAGAACTCCACTTTCCACCCTGCCCTGTTCCTGCCCCACAAAACTTTCACTCTCTTGGGTAAATGACTATCCATTCTCCTTGACTGCTCAAACTAAAAACCCAGGTGTCACCTCTGACTCCCCCTTCCCTCATGATTTTCAGGCCACCAGCATGTCTGCTTGGCTCTACTCTAAAATCTGCATCCACTTCTATTATCTACACCACTGCTGTAGAGCCATCCATCAGTACCTTTCTGACCGGCTCTGGAAGAAGTCCATCTATCAGCTGGTCTACAGTCTCTTCTGCATGGCTGCCAGAGTGACTCTCTTAAGTCCTCCAGCAGATCACATCACTACCACTAACATTTCTCCAGTGGCTTCCCACTCCTCTAGGAATAAAATCTCGGCCCTTACCACAGTCCCCAGGGCGCCACCAGATATTCATCCACCTTCCTCTCACTCTGTACCCTGATTCCCTTCCTGCTCCTCTCTCCTTGGCTCCCTCTGCTCCGGGCACACTGTCCTCCACTCTCTCCTAGACCCAGAAAGCTACTCTCAGCTAGGCTCTGCCCTTTCTCTTCATCAGATGCCTAGTACAGTACATTCACACACTGTCAGGCCTGGTTCAGCTGTCTTCTTGTCAAAGGGCTCTGCCTCTTCCAACCCCCAACTAGTTACCCTCCATCACAAGTATCATAAGCAGAGTGGCTAACAGAGAGGCTCACTCCCATCACTCTGAATCCAGTGTGTCCTTAGGCAAGTCTATAAGCTCTTCGAACTTCAGTCTCTTCATGTGTCAAACGGTAATGATAAACAGTACCTAATTCACTGGGCACTTCACAGGACTGAAAGATTAAGAGTTAATACAGGGCGCTCAGTCCTGGCTCAGTCAGTTAAGTGTCTGCCTTCAGCTCAGGTCATGATCCCAGGGTCCTGGGATCAAGTCCTGTATCAGGCTCCCTGCTCAGCAGGGACTTTGCTTCTTTCTTCCTCTCCCTCTGCCCCTCCCCCTGCTCATGCACTCGCACTAATAAATAAATAAAATCCTAAAAAAAAAAAAGAAACGAGTTAATACATGCAAAGCTCTAGGAGACCTTAGACAGCACTCAAGCAACAGACCCCTTCCCAGCCTGTGAGATAGGAGTCACACACCCACACTACTGCTCAGAAAACTAAGGCACACAGACATTAAGACCTTATAAGCTAGTAAGTAGCAGAACTGAAATTTGAACCCAGATGTGCGGGGCTCCTGTCTCTGGCTATTCCCAATGTTCTCCCAGAAACACTGCCTAAATCTGCCTCCTCTGTCACTCCCACTGCCGCTATCCATGGTGGTGGCCCACCACACACCAGGACAGGTCTCCTCACAGAACCAGAGTTTCTTCCCTTTTCAGGCTCCTCCACCCAACTGCCAAAGCTATAGACCTATAAAGCATCAAAGCTGTTCCTCTCCTTGAAGACCTCTGCTGGCTCCAAAATAGGGCTGGGACCTCTGACTAACCTCTCCTCAACCAAGGCCCCAGCACTCTGGCTTCTCCCATCGCTTTGGCCTGAGGCAACCTGCTCCAGTCTCATGACTGCCTGGCCTTCTCAGAGCCTGCCCTGTCCTCCCACAATCCTATCTTTTGGCCAGAACAGTTCCTGTAGCATGCAAAGTGTTCCCCTCTTCCTCCTGGAACTCCCACATTTAGTAAGAACCAGTTCCAGTGCCCTCTCTGCTGTGCTCTTACTCCCACCATTCATTATCCCTCTGCAGTCCTTCACTCACTGATTTATGACTTACGAATGTAAGTTACATGCAGACACCTCTGTAGTCCTGCCTGACAGATGACTCCTTGCCTTCCCCAGCATGGATCCTGAAGAGTGAGCTCTTGCTGTGTGCTTGTGAAGTAACAACCAGCACTGAGAACTCTTCTGTAGCTTCTGGTTGCTCTTAGGATAAAAACTGGCCCACAAGGCCTTGAACATCTTCAACCTGCCTCCCTCCCCACTGGCTCTTTGAAGCTGGCCCTTCCGGCCTTTGATTTGTTCCTGGAGCACATCATGCTCTCTCCTGCCACAGTACCCAGGTACCTGCTGCTCCATCTGCCTGGAACCACCACCACCTTCTCCACATCATCACCTGGCTTGTTGCTTTATTCCATTCCTTTTCAGCCTTGAGGTCACGGTCCTGGAGACTTGGCTAGGCAGACCCTGTTACATGTTCCCAGAGCAATGTCTTAGTTATTAGTCTTGCCACAATGCACCATGAGCAATTTGTAACAGTCCATCTGGCCGTGTGAACCTTGAAAATGTTCTGTATTTGTCTGGCTTCCTGCTCTAGAGACAGTGCCTGATAATGCCTAACTTGACCAATAAGAAGCAGCAAATAATATGTGTCATATATTACCTGATGAATAATAAGTGAAATATTAAAGTCCCTGTGGGGCCATCATAAGTCAAGGTTATAATTAGGCCTTTATGTCATTTAATGACAGAGTCATCCACTAGAATTGGGCATACCATTTAGTGATATACACATTCAAGGGTGAGAAGGGTTCCCTTGAACACATGATCAGTCTCATTCCTGGAGGCCATTTCTGGAAAAAATATGCATTTCAGGGTCCGATTCTCAAACATGCACATCAGCAACTTCTCTTTCACTAGTATGTCAGTGCAGTAGCTAAGGGCAGTTGTGGCATCACTACCCGGATTCAAGTCCTTATTCTTCCTCTTATTGGCTGTGTGATCATGGTTTTACATTATTTAACCTCTTTGAAGATTTTATTTATTTATTTGAAAGACAGAGATCACAAGTAGGCAGAGAGGTAGGTGGGGGGAGGGGGAAGGGAGCAGGTTCCCCACTGAGCAGAGAGCCTGATATGGGCTCAATCCCAGGACCCTGAGATCATGACCCAAGCCAAAGACAGAGGCTTAACCCACTGAGCCACCCAGGCACCCTCATTTAACCTCCTTGAATGCCAGTTTCCTCATTGGTAAAATACAGTTAACAGGACCTATATTTCAGAGTGTTATTTTGAGGTTTAAATGAACTATCCACAGGGAGCACTCAGGGCTGAGCATGTTGTAAACACTCAATAAATGTGAGCAAAAACACAAAAATATATATACTACTAATGTCTGCTGCAAGGGCCCCAGCTCTAATTAAACTCATAGAAGATTGATATATACACAAATAGGGACTATTTTACAATGGGAGCTGAATTCTCCAGTGGTCTCATGGTCCTACTGCGGCTACACACTCCTCCCTGTAAGAGACAAAAGGCAGCGGGGCAGCAGCGGAGGCTCGCTGGCACCCCTCTCCCTGTGGAGGGTCAGGGCCCACGCTTCAGAGTTTAAGCTATACGTTTGCAAGCCAGAAAGAATGCAAGATAAGTGAGGAAGCCACATGGTAAAAAAGGTCACTCTGGCGTGAGTGTAGATCAACTTAAGTAACGGCAGGGTGGAAACAGATCGAAGACAGTGGTCCTTAAGGGCTGATGCAACAGACTGAGACACAAAATGCCTGTGCAATGAAAATGGGGGAAACCTGGCTGAAGACAAGCTCTGGAGGACCCTGTCAAGCCCTCAAGAGATTGTGCGTGCATGTGAGGCCAAGGGAGGAAGCCAAAGATGGGTCTGCAGCTCCTTCCTCACTGCAGCTAATGTGAACGCATGGACCATGGGAGACACTGATGGAAGAACTTTGTTTGCAAAGACAACAGAGCTTCGTGGTTAAAGGCACAGCCTCTGGAGCCAGATTGGCTGCATTCAGATTCCAGCCATGCCACCCACTAGCTCAATTTCCTCACCTATAAATGGGTCAAGTAATGATAACCACCTCGTAAGTTGTTGAAGGGACCAATGAATATAAAATGCCTCAACAGTGCAAAGTATTTTATTTTATTTTTTTTTAAAGATTTTATTTATTTATTTGACAGAGAGATCACAAGGTAGACAGAGAGGAGGCAGAGAGAGAGGAGAAAGCAGGCTCCCTGCTGAACAGAGAGCTCAATGTGGGGCTCGATCCCAGGACACTGGGACCATGACCTGAGCCGAAGGCAGAGGCTTTAACCCACTGAGCCACCCAGGCGCCCCAACAGTGCAAAGTATTTTAAAATGTGAGCCATTTTTTATCATCTTCCCTATCACTGCTCTCTGGTCTTAGATCTAAACAGTAGCTATGTTCCCTTCCACCAATCCCAACCCCCCACCCCACAGCAACTAGTGATATTTTTCCATCAAAATATCACCCAGTCTTCTTAATACTTTAGTAGTTCTCCAATGTAGTCAGAATGAAAACCAATGCTTAGAAGGCCTTGCGTGACCTCTGCAACCTCATGACATATTATTCCCCCTATAATTTCCACTCCAGAATCCTCATCTCCTTGACAATTACACCAATATGCCAACCAATTGCTGTCCCACCTCAGGGCCCTTGCTAGTTCTGTTCCCTCTGTCCAGAATGCTTTGCCTGGCTGGCCCCAGGTCTCAGCTTATATTCCAACAGAAGGACCTCCCCTGACCACCCCGTTTGAAGCAGCCCCTTATCTCTTCAGATAATTCTTCTCTTAACTCATTAGTTATTTCTTATTTGTGTTTTGGCTCTTTCCCTAACATGAGGGTGAGTATCATACCTGCACAGCACAGTGCCTGGAATACAGCAGGTTATCAATAAATAAATAAAAATAATTATTTGAGCAAGCCCTCTTCATCAGACTTCCCGAGTTTAAATCCCAAAGCCATCATCACTCACTAGGAGTGTGACCTTGGGCAAGTTCCCCTGCTTTGGTATTCTCATTCATAAATCAGAGATGATGCTAGTAGCTAACTTAATGGGTAGTTACAAGGATAAAGTTAGTATACATAAAGCTCTTAGAACTGTGTCTGACATGTGCTAGGTCTGCCTTACCTATTTTGATTCCAATTATTCCTACTTTTACTGTCAGTGAGCTATACTGGCCACTGCTTCCAATCTCTGCCATCTATAGCCAGCACCTCGTATGATATTATTAAGTACTTACAAGCATCATGGCAAGTACTCTATATACATCATTCATTTATTCATGCATGTATTGAATCCCTGCGATGCTTAGACACCACTGGAGTACTGGATAGGTATCAGTGAACAAAAATCCCAACAAGAAACCCTAAGAAGCATTAATATGTAAGGCAAAAGTAGTAAGTTTATAGTTACTGAATGCTTCCTATGTTCCAAGTACAGCGTTATGTATTAAGTCATTTGATCGTCACAATACTACCTGCCTTTCAAGGTTAGCATCCCCACACTTCACAAAAAAAAGCAAGAAAGGCACAAGATTACCTGCCTTAACTCACGGAGTCAGTAGACAGAGGAGCCGGGATTTGAAGGTGGCTTTCCAAAGTACATGTTCTTCTCCATCTCAGGACACAAGCCTCTCCATTATTCAGTGCCCTCCCTAACTCTCTCAGGATATCTCTGCTCTTCTGCCTTTAGTCAAAGTCAACCAAGGCAACCTATCAGAGAGCAGACTGCTTAATCTACCTCTGGATGGTCTGCTCTCATTGCTCCTCAAGGGTTTCCTTAGATACTAGGACACTCAGTGCAGATGGTGTCTGAAACACTTCTAAATAACCTGACACACCTAGAAGGCTGGTCTGCAATACTAAGCTTTTACTACAGTCAGTCCCAAATTTATTTCAAATGCTAACTCTCAATTCTAGATAATCAAAAGTAGTATCAATAATCTAAAAAAAGTTTTTATTTGCTATTAAATGAGCTTCAATATCTCAACTGGGAAATGACAAAACAGAATTTTATTTCTAACCTCCACACACTCTCCCAAATTAAAGGAAAACAGACTTCCTTTGACCGTAAGATGTTAAACAATGGAACCAACTAGGGACACAAAGGCCAATCAACAGCCTGCTAAGATCTATGTGGTTTGGGGCCTTATTTAAAAGTAATCAATAAGGACAGGATTAAAAAAAAGAAAAATGACATGTTTTAAGTCAAAAAGTAATGAATCAAACAGCAAAGGCCCAAAGAGATCAGAGAAAATGGTCCTAATATTTTGAATCACATATGACTATGAGTGGCCAGCCTTACAGTGACCCTCCACAGATAAAAGTCACAAGTGCTAATGTTGTCACTGCTTGTACTGGAAGTGAGATACAGTGCCTGGGACAGAAGAGAGGACGCAAACAGCAAAATCCTAGGAAATCTGCATTAGAGAAGTCACATCAGGCTACAAGGGTGACCAACTGGACAGTACGCATGACAAGCTGTCTCATGTGTACCTTAAGCTACTCAAAATACTGTCAGTAAATTCTGACCTTTCAAATCAGAACCCAAGCCTGAAATGCCATGTGTCCTAAATCTGGAGGTGCCTGCCAAAATCCTTACTGAATCTGATTTGCAACACTGCCATTCAGCTAAGCTTGTAGCCCATGGGTAAGACGTGGGCTAAAACAGAGACTACCCCTTTGCTGGTATTGTAATCTCAAGAGAAGTACTTAACCTCCAAACAAGGAATCTGTCTCCGCAGATTGTTGCATTAAATTAGACAGCTCATTAAAATGTTTAACTCTATTTTAAATACAGTAAGTAGAGTATATATAAGGACTCAATAAAGAGTACTGTTGATTTTACCATCATTATTATTTCATGACTCAATTGAGAATACCATTCCTCCTTTTGTTCAAAAGGCAGTCAATACAACAACACTTTATCTGCCAGTATCTTATATGCAGAAAATCCATGGCTCTCTTATAACTAAGTGCAGCTTTAACTACGGAATAGCACTGCCTACTGACCTGTTTTTAAATGGTTGGCCTTATACATACCATACCCTGGGCCACAAAACCAAACACAACAAATTCAAAAGATCTGAAATCATACCACATATGTTCTCTATCCACGATGGAATCAAATCAGAAATCAGTAAGAGAAAGATAACATTAAAATTTCCCAATACATGGAAACTAAAAAGCCATTTCAAATAATTCATAATCAAACAATGTAATCAGAACATTAACAGGCTAAGGAAGAAAAATCATACCATCATAAATGATGCAGAAGAAGCTTTTAGGATAAACAACAACCACCTCATATTCACCTCATTCACATATAACCACCTCTATTCGTAACTAGGAATAGAAGGGACTTCCTTAACTCGACAAACAACATTTACCAAAAAACACCTACAACTAATACCATACTTAATGAAGAAAGATCATATGCTTTCCTCCTAAGCTCAGAAACAAAGCAAGGATATCCACTCTCACCACTGCTATTTATTTTTTTAAGATTTTTCATTTATTTATTTGAGAGAGAGAGCATGAGAACAGGGGGAGGGAGAGAAGGAAAAGCAGACTCCCCACTGAGCAGGGAACCCAGTGCCGTGCTCAATCCTGGGACTCCAGGATCATGACCTGAGCCGAAGGCAGATGCTTAACCAACTGAGCCACCCAGGTGCCCCTCGCCATTGTTATTTAGCATAATACTGCAAGTTCTAGTCAGAGAAATAAGGCAAGAAAGGGAATTAAAAGGCATACAGATTGGAAAAGAAGAAATAAAGCTGTCTCTATTTGCAGATGACCTGATGGTCTATGTAGAAAATCAGAGGAACCTACAGAAAACCTCCTAGAATTTACCAGTTTAGCAAGATGACAGGATACACAATTGCTTTAGTCTGTTTGGGCTGCTATAACAAAACACCATAGACTAGGTGGTTTATAAACAACAAACACTGACTTCTCAGAGGCTGTAATGTCCAAGATTAAGGTGCCAGCGCATTCCGTGTCTGGTGAAAAACCGCTTTCTGGCTCACAGTCTTCTTTTCCGTGTGTACCCCATATGAACAGGGGGAGGGAGCTCTCTGGAGCTTCTCGTATGAGGGCATTAATCCCATGAGGTCTCCAATTCTCATGACCTAATTACTTACCAAAGGCCAAGCCTCCAAAAATCACTTACATTGGGGATTAGGTTTCAACATATAAATTTTGGAGGGGATCACAAATATTTAGCCTATATACAAAATCAACACACAAAAATCAATGGTCTTTCTACATACTAGCCATGAACATGCGAAAACTGAAATTAAATGGCTAGCCTTCACTGGCATGTTAAGCATGTTATTTGCTTTACAGTATAGTTGAGTATTATTCAACAGCCACAACGCATGTGGCTGTGATGAATGTGGCAAACTAGAGATCTGCATCTTTCCTTAGTACCTTAAGGGGATACTATAAAACATAATTAGCTCATATTTATAAAGTCTCTAAATATCTTACCAAAAACATGTCCCAGAAGGTTGACTTTTAATAGATAATGAAACACACAGACTTTTAATAAACGTCAAGTTTGGTTGAGATTCATCAAGTCAGAGAGAAGATGGTTATAGATCCTCTACCTTAATGATCACAATGAAAAAGAAAGTACATACAACTCTATGTTCACCCCAAAGCCCCCTGCGGCTTAAGCATAGCCCATGGACCATACTCTCCATATCTCCAAGAACCTGGCTAGAATTACAGAATTTCAGGCCCTGACCCAGACCAACCAAACCAGAGTCTGCTTTTTAACAAGATTCTCAGATGGTTTACATAAATGTTTGAGATGTGCTGAAAATAGAGCATCATATAATTTGGACTGAAAGCTGAATAATGTTACCAATATTGGAGAAATTATTCATAACATAATTCAGATTTTTTTTATCTGTCTATCAATCGCATCTTGAGCATACTTGCTCAAATGTATATTACTCAAGTTTAGACTAAGTATATGTGCACTGTAAATTATAATAAATGTATACTATATACTATACAATAAGTATATTAGTCTGTAGTTTCAGTCTTTGGTTTCAGTTATCAGGGTATTGGTCTCAGAAAGAGTTGAGAAGTGTTCCCTCTTTTCTTATTTTTTAGAAAAGTTTGTGCAGGATGGGTGTTAATGCTTTATACATTTAGTAAAATTCACCAGTCAAGCCATCTGGGCCCCAGGCTTTTCTTTGTGACAAGTTTTAAAGCTATGAATTCAAATTCTTTTTTTTTTTTAAGTTTTTTTATTTATTTGACAGAGATCACAAGTAGGCAGAGAGGCAGGCAGAGAGAGAGAGGAAGGGAAGCAGGCTCCCCGCTGAGCAGACAGCCTGATGCGGGGCTCGATCCCAGGACTCCGAGATCATGACCCGAGCTGAAGGCAGAGGCTTTAACCCACTGAGCCACCCAGGCACCCCATGAATTCAAATTCTTGTACTAAGTCTATTTGGATCTTCTGATTCTTCTTGAGTCAGTGTTGGTAGTTTGGTACTGTCTTTCTAGGAATTTGTCCATTTCATCTAAGGTAACCAATGTGTTGGCACACAGTTGTTCATGGTATTCATTTATAACCCCTTTCTGTTCTGTGAGATCATCTAATTCCTGATTTTAGTAGTAGGAATACTATGGTGAAATCTAGCTAAAGGTCTGCCAATTTTATCAAAATCAAAGCCCTCTGATCTTGTTAAAGTATCAGCTTTTGGCGTCACTGATTTTATCTTTTTTTTTCTGTTCTCTAGGTCATCTATTTACACTCTAATCTTTGTTATTTTCTTCCTTGTGCTTGCTTTATGCTCAGTTTGCTCCTTTCTCTAGTTCCTTAAGGTAGGTTAGAGGAATGATTTGAGATCTTTTTTAAGAGAGCAGTTTACAGCTTTAAGTTTTCCCTTAAGAACTGCTTTAGCTGTGGTGCAAAAGTTCTGATACACTGTATTTCATTTTCATTAACTTCAAAGTAGTTTTTAAATTTCTCTTGTGATTTCTTCTGTGACCCACTGCTTATTTAGGAGTGCAGTATTTAATTGTTAATTTCCCAAATTTCCTTCTGTTGTTAATTTCTAATTTTACTTCTCTGTGGTTAGAAATCATACTTTGTACTTACATGATTTCAGTCTTTCTACATTTCCTGAGGCTACCTACAGATGGTCCTAGAAAATATTTCATGCACGTTTGAGAAGAATGTATATTCTGCTGTTCTTGGTTAATCTAGGTAGTTTATGTTTTTCAAGTCTTCTATATCCTTGTTGATTTTCTGCCTAGCTGTTGTATCCATCCCTGTGAGTGAGTTATTAAACTCTCCAACTACTATTGTTAAATTGTCCATTTCTCCTTTTGGTGTCAGGTTTTTTTTCACTCATGTATTTTGAGGCTCTGCTGTTAGGTACATGTATCTCTATTATTGTGATGGACTGACTTATTCATGATTATATGTCCTCCTTTATATCTAATGACATTTTTTTTAAACTCTATTTTGTCTGGTATTTGTATAGCCACTCTAGTTCATTTGTTCATTCTTACTCTCTCAGTAATCTCTACATCCAACGTGGGGCTCAAACTCACAACCCCCAAGATCAAGAGCTGCATGCCAGGCATCCCTGGTCTAGTTCTCTTTTGACTACTGTTTGCATGGTGTATTTTTTCCATTAACTTACAACATATTTCTGACTTCGAACCTGAAGTATGTCTCCTGTTGCTAGCATATTGTAGGGATTTTTTTTTTTAAATTATCTTCTGCCAATTTCTGTCTGCTGATTAGCAATCTGTTTACATTTAGCGTAATTACTAGAAAGATAAGATTTACATCTGTGATTCTATTTTTTTTCTAAATGTATTGTGTCTTTTGTTGTCATTTCTCCATTATTACCTCCTTTTGTGTTAAACTGTGGTGTTTTTTTTTTGTTTTGTTTTGTTTTGTTTTTGAGAGACAGCAAGTGCAGGGTGGGGAGGGTAGAGGGAGAGAGAGAATCTCACGTAGGCTCCACACTCAGCATGGAGACTAACACAGGACTCAATCTAACAACCCTGAGACCATGACCTGAGCTAAAACCAAGTGTCACACACTTAACTGAAGGAACCACCTGGGTGTCTTCCTAGTGTACCTTTTGGTCCCAAATTATTAATGGCTGGCTTGGGGATTACAATTAACAACTTCAAACAATGGAGTCTGAGTAAAACCAACTTAATTTTAACAATATACAAAAAAGCTTTGCTTTGACATGACTCCAATTTGTACCCCACCCCACCCCCCCCACTGCCGCATGTGGGCCATATTTTGCTGTTTCTCTGAAATTCTTGTAATTTTTTGTTGAAGACTAGACAAATAATATAATGTGGCAAGTCTGGATATCATATCCACCTGTCCTTGTTCGTTTGTTTAGCGATTTACCTGGTCTAATTGTTGTAAAGTCTATATTCTCTGTTATGTGTGGTGAGGGCAAAAGTCTGTGTGTAGTTAGGTAATTATTAGACAGGGATTTCCTTAAATTTGTTGAACCAGTGAGTCTCCCAGCCCTTGCCAAGGGGCTCTATGTGTATGCTGGAGCATGCCTTCAATGATCTCGAGCAAGCATTTTACAACTTTTCTTCAGCCTTCACTTCCCACTTGCCTAGAGCCTCAAGGTCAGCCAGAAGTAAGAGATTAGTGTTTTCTCAGGTCCCCGAAATGATATCTTTTCCCCAATGTTTCCCACTTAGTTTGTTGGTCAGACTTGTAGTTAGCCTCAACTGGTATCACCACCTTAGACAACTGCAATGGTCAATAAATGCCACTAATTTTCTTTCTTCCTTTTTTTTTTTTTTTTAAAGATTTTATTTATTTGACAGAGAGAGATCACAAGCAGACAGAGAGGCAGGCAGAGAGAGAGGGAAGCAGGCTCGCCGCTGAGCAGAGAGCCCGACGCGGGACTCGATCCCAGGACCCCGAGATCATGACCCGAGCCGAAGGCAGCGGCCCAACCCACCGAGCCACCCAGGGGCACATAGTGAACCCTGAACCAGATCAAGTAAAGGCAAGTTCAGGGAATGGAACTTTTTAGGAAGCTACTACACAGTTTAAAGAGTGACAAATGCCTGGGAATAGGACTTTGGGGGAGTTCCAAACCCCTTCTGTCCCTTATGGTAGCTTCTAGGCTGCTGGTTTTCACAGTTATCATAGTTGTAGGGCAGTTGGTTTTCAAAGTTACTATGGAGTTGGTGGTGGGGTTTGAAATAGAGTGAATTAAACTCACCCAGAGTCTGCTGTATTTACAGAGACTCAGCTTTCTTTCTTGTATAAGTGTTCAACAGATCCCTCCAGTCTTAATTTTCAGAATGCTGACAAAGTTAATTTTGACAATTCTTGACAGTGTTCTCACCATTTTTATGGAGGAGAGATTTTCAGGGGCCCTTACTCTACCATTTGGAAGTGCTTACTGCAAGAGTATCATTGGACTGTTTATTATTATTTTCAGCACTGCTCAGACTGCAGTGTGGAGAAGGGAGGTTCATGGTTCAAGGCAGAACTGAGAAAACCAGACAGGAGCTGTTTGCAACAGTATAGCTGAGAGAGTGTCTGGACTTGGGGATGAAAGGGTGATGGCACAGAGAAGATTCTGCGACATTTAGAAGGAACTGTCGCCATGACTTGGTAATGGCCTGGACACAAGAGTGATGTAGAGAATGACGCCAAGTCTCCTGTCCTGTAGAACAGGATGGATGAGTGGCACCAGTGGTACCAGTCTCTGAAAAGGAATTCTGGAAGAATGCCAGGTCCGCGAATGAGGAACATATACTTGGGACATCTGAAATCTAGGTACCTCTGAGACTTTGAAAAAGATGCCAAAGAAGCCTTCATCCTGAAGACTTCCCCTGATTTTAGAGAAATATCCTGTAAATTCTAAAACATTGGTTCCTCATATGGGAAAAAAACAAACGAACAAACAAACAAAAAACCCCCCAAAACCCAAAACAAACAGGCAAGGCATAAATACTAAGTGCCAATAATTCAAAGTCACCCAGGAATTAAAAATATGGTTCCAAGAATGATGAGAACCAGCCATAAATACCTGAAACTACTCACTGCTTACACTCAAGTGAATTAAAGCTTTCCCCAAAGGCAGCTATGTTTGAAGTGAAATTACAATAAAAAATAAAGATAAATCTTCCCTTGTGTCTGAAAAGATGCTGTTGCACTCGTACACATGTCAGTTTAATGTTCTCATTGACGCCTGTGAAAACAGCTCAAATCAATCAGATTTGTTCACGCCTCCACTCATTCCATAAATATTAGAGGCTTCCTAATTGACAGCACTTGGTTTGACCTGGGAGACAGCTGGATCAGACTAGGTCATCGAAGTGCAAATTGTTCTTTTGGTCATAACGCCGACTTTCCTGAGTATCATACATTTTTAGCTCTATAAACATTTCTGGTAGTCCTCCCACTCGTGCAGGAAACTCACTTGTACAGCTGCTGTCTCCAGGTGGGTATGGGGAGGGGAGAGACTTACAAGGCACACTAAGGGAAGAAAGAAAGAGGAGTGCTGACTGCTGGTTAATTACTTTAACTCCTAATCTCTCCTAATGTTAGAGGCTTTTTCTGTGTAAACAGATTAGGTGTAGTTTATTACTACTGGGAAATATTTAAGTATCTCAAGTTTGTTCTGACTGTTAGCTCATTTCTGCTTCGAAAAACTCTAGGAGCTAATGGGCAATACCTTCACCAGAAAGCTTCGTGTGTTCTCTTATCTCAGTCGTACTTCTTTAGACTGTGCAGCTGCATTCCTTGTCCTTCCAGGGCAAACTGGTCAACACACCTGAACAAGGTACTCAAAGCACAGTTTCCACAACCGTGTGCAAACAGATGTGGTTGGCAGATAACACCCTGCGTAGCCACAATTCAGAGCGATGCCTCAAGTTAAACACCGGTTTCTCCTCAGTTGTTTGTTTGTCCGAGTGCTTCTAAAGTAAAACGTCAGACGAATGTTTAAAATACAGTATGATAACAATAGTCACTGCATCACACATTTATTGCGCACTCACTGGGCTACACAGTGTACTCAGCCCTTTACACGCTTTATGGCTTTATGTTATGTAATCTTCACAACAACCCTGCAGTAGAGGTACTATTATTAGCCCACTTTTACAAATGAAGAAACAGGCATGGAATGATTAAGTAACTCACCCAAAGTGGCACAGCTGGCAAGAGATGGGTCTGGGGTTAAAGGTGAAATCTAGTTGACTCCAGATCCTAGTCCCTAACCAGCACAATGACATGTCATTGGTTACAGAGCTTCATTCCCTCCTTCAAAAGTATTCGCTAAGGGTCCCACTAATGTCACCTCTGGGCAAGAGTAAACAAGAAATACAAAGATCCAACCCTTGCGGAATTGACACAGCTTCTGACGTTATGATGAGAGCTGTTTCCTTTAAGACACTTGGGTGGGGAAAACTGCTCACATACATTACTTTATACATAAACAAAACTCACCACTGCCCTAATAAATCCCAATTACCTTAAAGTAATGGTATATAAAAATTACACTGGAAACGATTTCAGTGGATGCGGTGGGATCTCAATATGTTCGACTGAAGTACAAAGCATTCAGGTATATTCTTAAAAGACTAACATGACAATCCACACTCTCTCCCCTCATTCAACACATCACAAAGCACTTAAGACAACATGGAAAAAGAACTTTATGTACTAAATGGAAACTAACAAAGTAAGCTTTTTCACTCCAGTAAGCTTTTAGTTTATTTTATTTTAGTTAACATATTTCTGTCCTCCCTCATTTCAGAAAAACAGCCAACGCGCTGCCTTATTTACGTCTGTGCTTATCGGTAATGACATGTCCATATCTCTGCAAACAGTTGGTTAATTAATTTGTACCCCTATCTTCTGGCAGCCTGCCTATGCAACCGAACAGCAAAAATAATTACACTAGGCTAAAGTGGGAACATTTTCACTCTTCTTTTTGAGATTTCTTATCGTGGGGCTTCTTGCCTTTTTAAAAATAGGTTTGAGTTGGAGAATGCTTGCAAATCAGATTAAAGTTATTAGAAGACCATGTTTCCATTCTTCACTCCAGCATGAATAAGCAATCAGGAAGAAAATGAATAGACTGAAAACTGACCAAGCAGTCAAAGGCATAAAACTGGGCTGAGTGGAATCATGGATGAAGACAAATCAAGCTCTAGTACAGGAAAGACCCTCATCTCTTTCATTACATTAATCTGAGATTAATCTATCAACACAAATTTACCTAGAACCTACCACAAGCAATCACCAAACCCCATGTGAAAGTCAAGTAAGAGATCACTGGGAACCTGTACCTGACACCGCAAATCACAGAATTTCTAATTAGGGATCACCTTTGAAACAGTCTCCAGGGATATATGTCTAGTACTTCAAGGCAAACACAACAGTCCCCTGAGCCCGGCTTAAGCCCACCTAACATATAACTGATGTTATAGTTTCCTGCATGCCTGATGATTTTCATCTGTCTTGATTTTAACAGTGGAGTTCCATTTTAAGAGAGGAATTGGCTGGTTAGTTTCTAACATCCGTTGAAATCACCCTTGAAAATGTCTCAGACGCCACGTGGAGGCCAACCAGGATGTCCCACACAGCCAGTTGTGTCACTGATGTTAGAACAGATGGCTGTTTCTACCAAATGAAATAGATGGGCTTGTTTCAGGGCCCTTACTGTACAAAAATATCCATGTAATTCAACACCAGAATCACAGGACAATGAGATGCTTGCACTTGGACTCAGTTCTCACAACCATCTCCAAATAAAGGAAAAGCAATCAATATTCATAATTGTGTGCTTACTATGTTCAAAACACTCTTTCAGGATGCTGAAGGTAACAAAATCCTGCCCTTGTGAAACTTACATCTTAGTTGATTCACACCTCCCTTTTCAAGCTCATTTCAGGGCAATATGCATGGAATGACTAGTGAAATTAGCCACACTGTTTTTTCTCTTTTGTACCATCTTAAGCTATAATTTGCATAAATTACAAGCACGTATGATGCAACCCTCTTGTAAAAGTCTGAGACCTAGGTTTCTTTTTTTTGTTTTGTTTTCAAGATTTATTTATTTGAGAGAGAGCACACAGAGGGAGAGAGAGAAGCAGCATCCCCACTGAGAGGGAGCCTTATGAAGGGCTCAATCCCAGAATCCTGGAATCGTGACCTCAGATGAGCAGAGAGGCTTAACTGAGCCACCCATGACCCATGACCTAAGTTTCTTTTATCAGCAGTGTCAGAAAACTGGCTTGTACTATTGCTCAAAATGCAGTAAAACAGTCACATAACCACTCACACTCACTGCTGAAATGGCAAAACAAGGACTATTGCAAAAAACACTGTTGGTACCCACATCATGTGAGAGGCTGCACTGCTTTTTGTCCTGAGTTGTGTGAAGGTCCAAAACCATACGAAAAGCAGTTTAAGGGCATCATCACAGAACAGTGAAAAGTGCAGGCTGTTCAAATGTTCGAGATTGTATGTTTGTGGCATTGTGCTGAGTACTGGGAAAAAACAGCATGGTAAAGCAGACTTTGCCCATAAAGAGCTTCCAATCCAGTCACAAAGCTGAGACATTCACAGAAATACCACATCTCTTCATTTCAAAGCTGCCACCAAGTGTGTGTCAATACCAGCCTTTGGGGAAGAATAAAAAAATGTATCTTTCAACTTTATAGTCCACTCTTATTTCAGAAATATTAAAACAAAAAGGAGGTGAGGCAGCTGGGTGGCTCAGTTGGTTAAGCATCTGCCTTAGGCTCTGGTCACGATCCCAGGGTCCTAGGATTACGCCTGAGGTCAGACTCCTTGCTCAGCAGGGAGCCTGCTTCTCCCTCTCCCTCTGCTTATCCCTTCTCCACTCATGCACACTGGTACAAGTGCACGCTCTCTCTCAAATAAATAAATAAATAAAATCTTAAAAAACAAACAAACAAACGAAAGAAAAAGTGGCATCTTGGAATCAAGGATATACAATAAACAGTTACTCTGGGACTTCTCAGGTGTGGCTGTGCAACATCAGTGAAACTCAGGATAAGGAAGGGAACGCTTCTCTTGATAGTCACCCAGAAGAATATACTTAATATAAAACCACAACGATCTCAGTAGCGAATTTCCTCCATAATATGATTTCTAAGGAAGGGGCTAGTAGTCTTTCAACAGCATAACACCAGCAACACCAACATTCAGTCATTTGTTCAAACATTTATCAAGTACCTCATATGCATTCAACACTGAAGAACATTCCTATATGCCAGGACCTGAGTGAGGGGCTCTATATTATGATATGTATTTTGTATTACATGTATTTTTATATATACTTATATTTAGGGGCAATTCTGCCCCTAAAGGGATGCTGGCAGTGTTTGGAGACATTTCCAGCTGTCACATGTGGGGCATGTGGTTCACCTGGCACCCAACGCAGAGGCCAGATGCTGCCAAATACCCTATAATGCACAGTACATTCCCCCACAACAAAACAATTATCAGGCCCCATTAACACTGAGGTTGAAAACCCCTCCATTAATTAAAGCACCCTCGAAAAACCTATGGGGAAAGTCTATTGTAACCCATGCCCACTTGTGAGGTAATGGAGGCCAAGAGGTATGAAATAACTTGCCCAAGGTCAGCGGGGAAGGATGGAGCCGGGATTGTAACCCAGGAAATGCGAAGCGTGGTGCAACGAGCATTAACACCCTGCAAAACTCTTGGTGTGATTACAGGAACCCAGAGAGGAAGTACTTAAAAAAACTGAGTCACCAGGATGTAACGCTCTTCATTTCACCCTTTCTTCCCTCAGTTACCATCCAGAAGTATTCACTTTCTGCCTCTCACAAAGGCCATCTCTTTCCGGTGTTCCCCCATGCCATCTTGATCTCTGGAAAGAGGTGTGTAAGTAGGATGACCGTCTGATTTCTGATTTCTCCTTCCATTGTTCAAAGAGTGGTTCCCATCAGCATAAACAAAAACATCCCCTAACCCCAAGAACCCAGAGAAACAGGCAATTCTTTCTGTGAATTCTCTTCCCAGAAGTGGTGTAAGTTCGGCACATGGCACGCCAAAGAGGCCAGCCTCAATCATAACTCCGAGTGGGCAGGGGTGGAGAGGTGGTGGGAGAGGCTGCCAGTTGGCAAGCAAATATGAAAGGACAGGACACAAGGGGGTGGTTTTCAGACTTCCCAGCTCCTGGAGGAACTAGTCTTTGGCTTCTTTGCGCAAATGCAGTATTAGCCATTAGCTGCAAAGGAGTTAGGGCAATTGATGATTCTGAAAATAAGGATAAACATCAATAGCTTTTCAAGTGTAAAATCTGCAAATGAATCCGTCACCCAACTTCCAATTAACTTTCTTCTAAAAAACAAAAAAATTAGAGTCCCATCTTAAAATAAATATGATACAAACACCAACAAAAATCAACTAGTCACTTGTTCCTTTAGGTATCTGTAAGATACCAATTTTATTATCCCTTCAGCAGGAACCATTACCCTCCCTCTCCAGAAAGGTTATCTTAACAAACTGCTCTGCAAAGGTTTATTTCAACACTCCATGAAGAATGACATTTTTTTTCAGGAGGGAAAACAAGGGAGCTTACCGCAGTCACAGGGAAATTTTTATTTCCTCTTTTTTTGTAAAAGAAAAATGGCTGAGACTACAGTCACTTAACATTCTGTTCCTTATTCAACCCCAAATCCTGTTATGAGATGTGCAGTTCACTCATCATAGACTTTCTAGAGGGAGGCAGAAAACAGCTTTTGCCTCTGAGACTGGGGAGGCTGAGGCTTGCAGAGTGAAGAAAATCATCAACAGGTGGCAAAAATGGCACCCCCAATTCGGCATGGATTGAAGAGGGAATATGTCCGGTACCTTGTGATTCTCAGATGAAGACAATCATTGTAACCAGGAAGCATACAATGAACTCTTCTTTTAACAACACTCTGAAGGGGAGACTGCATTTTCAAATCACAGGGCTCTAAGTTTCTGCAGAACTGAAGACTGCATTTTCAACAGTCCAGAACTCGGGAAGTACGAAGTCTGGGTAAAGAGGTGAGCCTGACAGTTCCTTAAGGAGAGACAGACTCCAGGAGAAAGGAACTGTGCTCCCAGCCATCAACAAACTTTTCTGTCATCTAAATGGACCTCTGACACCAGAAAAGCCTTTCCGGAGGGCACTTGGGCATTATCTACTTAAATACACCTTCCATTTGCCTGTTCATTAACAAAATCAGCAAATAAAAATTTCACTGGTGCTAAGGAACTTGTAGAAGTACGGTTGATAAAATTAGCAAAACTACCAAGAGCCGAAATATCCACCCACTGAGATTTCGTTTAAACAACCATAGTATATCCCAAATACAATCGACAAAGCAGTAGTTAAAAAAAAAAAAAAAAAAAAGGCAGAACTCAACACAATGACACGGGAAGCTCTCCTTATGGTTGAACACAAAAAGCATGCAGCAGGCTTAAAGCTGGACCACAGGCCCAGAAAGACTGCCTGAAAGAACTAGGGGTGAATGTGGGACCTGAGAGATGAAAGTTATTTTTCTTTCTTTGGGGGGAGGGAATGAGGGGAAAGAAGGGAGCAGCGACAGGAAGGGTGTCTGGGGTAAGGGGGTAGTTACCCTGCACAGAGACAGACATAACCCAGAGGGAAAGGCTAAGGAGTCCAGATGCTATGGCGGCCTCAGGTAAACAGAACTGTGTCCCACTGCCACATGAACAGTTTTTGCTTTACCCTAAGGGCAATGGGAATCCATGAAGTCAGTTAAGCAAGACCAAGTCATTTAAGCAATAATAAACATTATTTAATGTGAGTCTCAGAAAGATCACCCTCATATCCTAAAGTCTGTCCCTTATTCGCTCGGAATTTATAAACAGTTTCGTGACAAAATGTCAGGTGGGACTGAGCTTTTACTCTATTCGTCTGTGTGTCTGAGATGACGCAGACCTACAGGCATCCTTATGACAAAAAAATGGTATCTTCTCATTTCAGGCTGGTCAACTATGACTCTTAACCTTGAATGCAGCCAGAATACTATAGGTTTCTAATGAAAATAATAAAAAACAATAGTGCTGTGAAATCATTCATTAAAAGAAAAGATTTAGAAACTGAATAGGAGTTTTTTTTTAATTATCTTGTATATGAACCAAAAAAACCTGCTTTAACTACAAAGAGCATAATAATGGAGACTAGTTACAAGCTTATAAGAAGTCTGGTTATTTTTTGGTAGTGCCAAACCCTATTGGGTTTTAAAAGGCCTTTGAGTATCTGTTCAAAAGTATATACTCTTTTTAGAAAACTGTACTTAGGCAAGTAGAGAACCTACAAAGGGGTTCAAGGACCTCCAACTCCTCAAATAAAGCCAGTTTGAGAACCACTTATTTCAAAGCCCTTGCATTAGTTAGTTCTTTGTAGGTCCATGCCCACTTCTCCACTTAAAGGCATTTCTGTCCTGACACAGGGGTGTAACAGTCACAATTCATAGCGGTCACCTACATCATGACATGAGATCAGAAATGTTAAAAGGGAGCAGAATTTCAAGTGAACTCTTTTCCTGAAGTAAGAGTGGAAGGTTTTGGCGGGGTGAGGATGTAATTTAAAAAGGGTGTCGGTGTACAAAGGAGACCAACTATACCAGAAAAAATACAGCCAAGGGCACTGAAAACAAAGCAAAAAGAAAGGATATGGCAATAATGTGCCTTTTTTTCTGAAGAGAAGGCAAAAGGCTCTAAGGGGAACAGTGGATCGGTCCGTGAGGGGCCTCAGAGGCCAGGGTTTGGGTTTGTTTTCTGCAGGAAGAGCAAGCTCATGAACGCCCTCTCTCAGTCTCCAGAGCTCTTCCTTCCTGACACTACAGTCAAGGCAAGGCACCCTATATACATTGATTCCACACACGGTTATCCACAGGTATTGCTCACAAACCCTTTATCAGAACTAAGTTAAAATTTTGAGTAATTAAGTGTCATGTTTTCCCCTCCACTTTTTTGTGGGGGTGGAGAATGGGGAGGAGGGTGTGCTTACAAGTAAATAAGATCAGTAGTAGAAACAAGAAGTTAGAACTTCCACTATATACTCCACTGACTCCAACTTTAAGGACTGACTCTTTTAGACCCCTCTGTGTTTCACTTTAATTCTTTAGTGGCTCTCTGAAAGAGACTGCTCTACTTTCCCATGACCCATATGGTACTTCACAGCCATATTTAACAAAATCAGTGCACATGCTCTTAATACGTCTCCAAAGAAGTAGCCACCTGTCCAGTGTCTTAAACCTTGATACGAAAATCCTTAAGCAATAGGGATATGTTAGAAGCCACCCCAGATTTTAAACTGTGGGATCTGAAAAAGATCAGGCGACTGTTCATCTGCTCTGGCCCCTCTCTTCATTTGACAGTGCCCAGATATAGACATAATTATGGCCAAGGCCTTCCAGGGAAAGCTGTGGAGGGGCTGCACACAAAGGGATCTTATTACGAGATATTTTCATCAGGCAAATAAGAACTTGAGTGATGATGCCAAACCAACCGCTTGCAAGACATATTCCCTACTCACTCCCTAATTACCTTTTCATAAAACTGACAGGACTGAAAATTTCCTGGGGATTTGGGAATAAAAATAAAAACTTGTTATCTTTTAAAATGGAAGGAAATGCTGTCTCTGAACAGGGGCTGCTAAATTTTACCAAAATCAAACATTAATGTCTGACCTCTCAAAGTAATCAGCATTATTTGAAAACCATTAAAATATACGTTAAGATCTATTTTTCCTGTAAAAGAGAAATAGAGAGAGAGAAGGAAGGAAGGAAAGAAAGAATATAGAAAGAAGATAAATAGTTAACTAATTCTGTCCAACTCAATCATAACCATTTCAAAACCTTAGATTCCTGCCCAAGACTATGGGGCAGGTAATTCCCAGTTCCTATAGATGGTTGGAGAGCCTCTCAAGCATGTCTGCACTGACAACAGGCAGCGTGAACCCACTGTGTGCAGAGGAAAGACAGAATGCTGGGAGTGGCTCTGCGGCCAGGAAGAGCGGACTGGCCTGGCCTTCAAGAAAACTCCCACTTGTCTGTGCCAGCCGTGCAGCACGTAGGCAAGACCACAGCAACGCGACATGACCAAAGCAAAAAAAAATACCTGATGGGAAGTTTTGTTGTTGTTATAACCTATTTCTCTTCTGGGAAGCACTACCAACAAGGCCAGCAGAGATGCAAAAACAAGAATGAAAGATCAATTTAGCTACTTAATACCAACGAGAAAAATGGTTTAGTAAGTGAGACAGGAAAATTTAGTTGAGTTTCATTCTCAAAAGAAACACTCCTGGAGAATCTCCGGATTACAAGCATCTTTGTGCATTATTATAAAAGACTGTATTAGCTGTGTTTATTTATCTGCCTAGATGAAGACACTGTCCTCAAAAGATTAGTATACATGCCACTTCCCTGGTACATTTAAGAAACGTCTAAATTACTTTTTTCTGTTTCGGTTACAAACTATTAGGATTTACTTTCATAGCATTAACCATTTCTCCACCATGCATTCTGGAAATTATGTTTACTACAGATTTTAAATGAACCTCTGCATGGCCTAATTCTCTCTCTCTCCCTTTCCCCTCACCCCCTCCTGCTTGCTCATGTACACTCTCTCACATGAATAAATCTTAAAAAAAAAAAAGTAAAAAAATATAACGGTGCTAATATAAGTACCTGTTTTGCAGTACTTTGTAAGGATAAATGAGGCAATGCATACAAAGCTCTGGTATAGTGCTTGGCACACAGGAAGTGGCCAAGTAATGAGAGTCACTAATACTAGTTACTAGGTATTGGTTAAAGTGCTTAATTTTTCGAGTTCTGAAGTACTTCTTTTTTTTTTTTTTTTTTTTTTTTTTTTTATTTAATTATGCAACAGAGAGAGATCACAATCAGGCAGAGAGAGAGAGAGAGAGAAGCAGGCTCCCTGCTCAGCAGAGAGCCCGATGCGGGACTCGATCCCAGGACCCTGAGATCATGACCTGAGCGAAGGCAGTGGCTTAACGCACTGAGCCACCCAGGCTCCCCTGAAGTACTTCTTAAAAGCGTTTTCCCAGTGTTAAGTAAAATGTGTATGTAAACCATGCAGCTAACAGGATTTGACATGTTTCATAATTCTTAAATGCCATTTATTGAAATCCTATATTTAAGGAGATGCTTTTATTTCAGAATTACTAGTGAGAAGAAAAAAGAGGATCTCTGCAAAATCGTTACAAACACTTACATGGCAATGGGTGAATACTAGTGCCTACCAATTTGACTAATCTATCTGGATGGTTTGGTTTTTAAACTACAAAAAAATTAGTTGTTTTATTTGTTACCCTGACATAACTATCTCTTTAATGAGAAGAGACTATGATTCATGGAGAGACTGTAAACTCACAGAACAGATTATTTTCAGTAACAGCCACCAGCTTTTAGGAAAACATCTACCAAACACACAAGATCTTTTAAAGAAATAGCCATTGCAGCTGCCAGTTAACAATGAAAAGCTCCTCAGACATGAAGCTAAGGAAGAGAAGAGGAATAGAAAGTGTAGTACATAAAATCTACAGTAAACTCGGAGCTCGTACAGTGGTTCATCAGAGGAGACAGAAAAAGGCCTAGAAACAGGAATAAAGGGAAGGAAGAAAATAAATTTCCTATTCAGAGGCCGAAAAAAAGCACAGAGTTTATCTTGGGAAAGAAAACCCCGATGATGTAATAGAGGGATTGAGGCACACTGTCATTTATTCCTACAAAACCAGTTATTCCAAAACCGAAACCATTTCTCTCTTCACGGCACACTGTTAGTCAACCAAAAAGAGGGTGCTGGAACACAGGAAGCAATAACGAACAAGGGTCTTTCAAACTTTATATCCAACAGGGAAACAAATGTTACTGCAGTGAGCACTACTGGGCCTCCCCAACAAGAAGCCAAAGAACTTTATTAGCAGGTAGTCTATATTGTTCTTTCCTCTAGGCAGACCAATTTTGCAAATTCAGCCAAGACCTGTGTCGTGATAACTCCTTCTACCTGGTAGTAACACCCCAAATCTAACAGGAAGGCCACATTTTAGTAACAGTGGTGGCTTACTTTCCATCATCACAGGATACTAACGGACAGCTTTTGGTAAGGACTACAAAGCATGGAGGAATCCTTTTAGGAAAGGGACGCCTAAGGTAAGGAAGGTATAGGGCCAGAAACAGCAGCACTAGCCCAGGTGGAGGGAACAGCATGTGCAAGGATTCAGCATATGCACGGTTTCAGAAGTAGGAAAGAGCCCGGAGTGTGTGATGAATCGGAAGGAGGCTAATTACCCCCAGGGGCAGTGTAGGTAAAGGGGAAAATGAAGGTGAGGAGGCTGGACAGCCTGGCAGAGGCAAGACCAAGCAAGGCTGTGGGCCACAGGAAAAGAATCTGAATTTTCACAGGGCTACAAAGCCCGATGGGACCTGCCACCCCAACTCACCCCAAGCCCTCAGCATGTGACTTCTACCGTTCCCCAGCCACCCTGGCCCTCTGCCTTTCTGTCAACACCCTAGGATCCTCTCCCACCAGGGCCTTTGGATTTGCTGTTCCTTCTGCCTGAAGCTCATCCATGATATCCAGATGACTCACACCTTCATAGTCTGTAAGTCTTGGTTCAGAAAACTCCTCACCCTATTTCAAATTGTACCCTTCCATACACATCTTTCTCCAGAACACTCATTACCACCTAACATTCACAGGTTCTTTTTTTTTTTTTTTAATTGTTGCCGATCTCCTCCACTAGAATAGAAGCTCTATGAGGGCAGTTCTGGAACCCTGAAAATTAGAACAGTATCTAGCACAAAGTAGATGCTCAGTAAATACAGGCTGACTGACTGAATGAATACTAACAAAAAGAAACACTTAGGGTGCCTGGGTGGCTCAGTCAGTTGGGCATCTGCCTTTGGCTCGGGTCATGATCCTGGCTCCTGGGATCAAGTCCTACATCAAGGGGTTTCTCCCTCTGCCTCTGCCCCTCTCTCTCATGGATAAATAAAAATCTTTAAAAAAAAAAAAAAAAAGAAAGAAAAGAAAAGAAACATTTAAGAGTTTTACCAGAGAGAAACAATCCACTTTAGACTTTAGAAATTATATTTTAAAACCTCACTTTCTGAATTTATCCTTACCTAGACATGCGAGATTTCACGTGAAGGAGGTAAGCTAATGCCGCACAGGCCTCCAACTTCTACTTTAGCCATGACCAATTCAATTTCCAGACAGCTACCATGCTAAGCTCTTGACACCCACCCTCGGGAGAGACCTTCCTCTTGCTGCAACCAGCTCACCTCCTGCCCTCCTGTGTAGCCAGGTTCCAGGCTCCTTCGCAGAGATGTCCCCACCTCAGAAGCTGCTCCCACACGAGACTGGCTAACTCCTTCAAGGATTAACAAGAGCTCCAACTCTCCCTTTCAATTCCAGGAAGCCTCCCCCTTACCTAACCCCTGCTTTCCCACCAACTCATTCTGTCCTCCACTCCAGAGTTATTAAGATTCCCGATTTCCTGGGCTTATCCTCTCACCATCCAAGGCCTCATAGGACTTGCTAGGAAGTTTGGATTTCCTCCAAGTGCACTGGGAAGCCTCCAAAGGATACATAACTGCCAGTTTACTTGGCTATCCACCCTCCTCCACCCCATCTAGATACTTGGAAAAAGTGGCGGACAAAATTCTTTTTCCTGTTCACTCTCAAGAGATGACCTCCTAACTTCTCCCTTACTTCACGGAAAGAACTAATTACCTTATCTTCTCCCAATTCCACATTTTACCTATAACTGAATCTACAATCTTTATTACAACAGAAAAAAAGCCTCATTGTATCCAAAGTTGACCTGTCTACTTGGGCTCTGATTGCATCCCCTTTTCCCATCTCAAGGTATTATCCTTGTGATGATCCATCTTCTCCCATGCGATCAATTATGCCCCACTCCTGGATTCTTCCAGTGGCAGACAAATATACCCTAGTATTATCCAAAATAAATAAAACAAGATAAAATGGAATAAAATAAACCTTCCCTAGTCTCCTTTATCCATGCTCCTGCTGCATTATCTTCATTCTCTCTCAGAGCAAAACCCTTTGGTCACCTGCCCACATCTGTCCTCTCCACTTTTTCAGTGCTGGTCCTCACAGCCCCCTGCAACAATCCCCCTCCCAACCACCCTGCAACAGCCCCCTCCAATGAGGTGCCTGTCTCTCCGACTCTTCCGATTAAGGTTATTAACCACCTCCACACTGCCAATCCAACGATCAGTTCCCTGGCCTGGCTTGGCTTCATTTCACACAGCATCTGACACAGGCAATCGCCCCTCAATTAAAGTCTTTCTTCTCTTGAATTCTACACCACCACTCACCTGGATTCCCTTCCCGCCCACTGGAGCTTCCTCCCTCCCCCTGCAGATTCCTCCTATGCACCCACCTCCTCAAGGAGGACTCTGCTGTTGGCCCTCCTTATGGATACTGGCACCTTGAAGGAACTCACCCTGACCCCCAGTCTTCCATATTCTCTGTACACTGGTGACACAGACTGACACACGGCCGCCCACGCGGGCCGTTCTGCCGAGCCCCAAACACTCAGCTGCCGACTCCACAGCTACATGTGAATGCTAAGTACATCACACGCGTTGTGGCCCAAACCTGAGCTCCTGACCTCGTCTCCGCTTTCTCCACCATTCCTCAGCTTACTAAAGTACCACTCAGCTGCTCAATTCTTACCCTTCTCCATCATCCACATCCAATTCTTCACTAAGTCACATCAAACCTGCCTCCAAAACATACCCTTAACAGGACCCCCTGTCTATAACTGCCACCACCACCACCACCTCTCACCTAGCTGCCTGGCCCACACCCTCCCCTCAAATCACTCAGCATACAAGAGCTGGTGGTTTTCACACTTCACAATCAGGACATTGCCCTGCTGAAGCCTCCCATTATGCTGAGGATAAACCCAAATCTTGACCGTGACCTTTGTGAACTGACCTTCATAAGCCTCATTTTCCTGTACTCTTCTTCATTCCCATCTCAGAAGCTGTGTACTTGCTTTTTCCTTCTGCTTGGCACACTCTTTCCCCCCATCCCAGAAGATCCGGTGACCACTTCTTTCACACCATTCCTATTTCAGCTCCAGTGCTAGATTCTCAGAAAAGCCTTCCTCGGTCAAGTTAGCTAGAACTCTCCTCCCACCCCCACTCATTAGCCTACTTTACAGCACTCTACGCCCTTGAAAAATGTTTGTGTATTTACTGTGTCTCCCTCTGGCAGAGGGCAGGGGCTCTTTCTGACTTGTGTCACTCTATCCCCAACACCCATGAGAGAACCTGGCACTTAGTGGGTAACTCCATAAATATTTGCTGACCAACTGCCTGACTGGGGGGTTAGGGCTGTGCCTTCGTACCTTGTTTGCAGTTGTACCCTCAGACTCTAGGCCAGCAAAAGGTACACATAAAATGTCTATCACACATTTGTGGGATAAAAACTAAATGAACTAAGGCAAAACAGCCAGAGGATTCTCAAGGCAGGAATCATGCTGGACAAAATATCCTGAGGCCAGCCAAAAGACAAGGTCTGGACCTTGTCAGGAAATAAAATGACCAGGCCAGCAAGTCTGAGTCCTGCCTATTGTGAAGTGCTCAGAGCAGCTACAGGGGTGTCCTTGATCAAGTATGAATCTCCCTAAGCCCAAATCCTGTAACCGAAGACTTAAAATTGGCCAGAACAGGATTACAGAGAATGACAGTTTTCATGTCCCATATTTCCGTGATCTGTAAAATCCTTACAATGAATAGGTATTAACTTCTAGAACAATGATTTTTTTTTTCCCCATTAAAACATATCTGCCTATATAGTTTCCAAAGAGAACAAGGTAACTTAAATGAAGAACTGCTTCAAGCTGGACTGGAAATTTCCAAGAATTAAAAAGGCAATTTTCTAAATTCCCTCACCAGGCAGAAAACCCCTTGTGACCACCACCACACACATACACCAAATCACATAAATAGGAGTGCCTCTGTCATCATATCCACTGCACAATCTGGTGAGGATGACTTGTTCTACTAGCTGTAATTTACCTTTCTTGCTCAGAAGAAGAGGTTTGTAAAACATTTTAAGAAGCTACCTAAAGACAAACGTGAGGCTTCCAAAAGAGGAGCAGTGCCACTGTGCACACGCAGGAGCGGGTAAAAAAAGCCACACTGGTGGGGCACCTGGGTGGCTCAGTGGGTTAAGCCACTGCCTTCGGCTCAGGTCATGATCTCAGGGTCCTGGGATCGAGTCCCACATCGGGCTCTCTGCTCAGCGGACAGCCTGCTTCCCTTCCTCTCTCTCTGCCTGCCTCTCTGTGATTTCCCTCTGTCAAATAAATAAAATCTTAAAAAAAAAAAAAAAAAAGCCACACTGGTATGTTCTCTGCAAATCAAAAAGAGAGGACTAAAGGAGGAAACAAGAAATGTCAATTCCCACTTCTCATTTTTACTAGAGTCCAAGAAAACTCGAAACCTGGGTTCATTTCCTACCCTCTGCTCCCTTGAGCATACTGAGGTTTCCTCTGACTGCCAACATATGGCCTGCTGAAGGAAAACTGGCATCTCACTTCCTGCTGCTCCCTGACCATTGTGGTCCACCGCCTGATCAGGGGCATGCTCATGACACTGCGTTCTCATTACTGATAAAATTAACAGAATTAGCAATTAACATTTAGTGAACAGTTGGTCTGCTAGACACTGTACCAAGTGCTGAAACTGCATTATGCCATTTAATCCTCCCAACCACTATGAGGTATTACTACTATTCCCATTTTATAGGCCAGTCAACTGAGGCTTAGCAAAGCTATGCAGCAGTTACTCAGCAAGTACAGCCTAGATTTGAGCCCAGGTTTGTGTAACTCCAGAATTGGTAGTTGCCACAACTGCCTCTAAAGTTGCCTTTATCAAACTTACTACATGGAACCCCTTTCCTGCATAACTCCTAAGAGCAGCACAGAGAAGCAAGGCTGCATGACCGACACTTTGGGAAACTGATTTTTTTTTTTTAAAGATTTATTTATTTATTTATTTGACAGACAGAGATCACAAGTAGGCAGAGAGGCAGGCAGAGAGAGAGGGGGAAGCAGATTCCCTGAGGAGCAGAGAGCCCGATGCAGGGCTCAATCCCAGGACCCGGGGATCAAGCCCCACACTGGGCTCTCTGCTCAGAGGGAGCCTGCTTCTCCCTCTCCCTCTGCTGCTCCCCCTGCCTGTATTCTTTTTCTCTGTCAAATAAATAAATAAAATTTTTAAAAATAAATGAATAAAACACTGTTCTCAAGTGCCAAAATACATGATGACCTCCAAGAAGTCAAAAAGGAAATGAGAAAAACAAGAACAGTGCACTGCGCTTTTCTTAAACTTTCTTCAATTTTAAAAAATTGCCCTGTATTCCTGAACAGTGACCCTCATACTTTTATAATGGGAAGAATTATATGTGTGTCTAATTACATACATTCTAGAATGCCAGCAACCCTAGCACTGATCTCCTATTTATTTAGGAAACTTTCTGGTTTGAAATAGAGAAGCCTGGGTCCATTGGTTAAAAACATTGTTCTTTTTCCTGCTGCACTACTGGGGTTCAAGATTGTGGAAACCATCCGTATAACCTGAGAGGGAGACATTTTCTGTTTTAAGATTGTGGATATAACTGACAAAAACCTATGACTTTTGCTTGCCATAAACTTACACAGAACAGAAAAAGCACTTCATGTTAACAGGGTCTTTATTACAAAGAGGAACAAGAACACTTAATCTAGTTTTACGGTGAGTGCCTGAAATGCAAAAATCATTCTTTTCCTTCTTTTGCTCATTTATAATAATCCCTGCTGTACAAGATGAATATAAATGTAATCCTCTGCCTTTCTCTCAAAAGTACAGTAACTCCAACTGTTAAGTCTACTAACAGGCTTCTTTTTCTCCTTAGAACCTCAATCAAAAAATACTTTAATAATCAGAGGGGCACATTTATTAAAAATACTGCCATAAACTTTGAATATCAATGTGATTAAAAGCAATCTTGCACTGAAATACTATTTAAATAGTGGAATTTCATTTCTTTTTTAAAGGATTCTTTCTAATGGCACAAATCCCAGATGATTGTGTTTGCTATCTGCTGCAACCTTAGCTTTCATTTAATCTTTTTTTAAAGCCAATTACTTCTAACGCAAACTGCACAGGCTTCCCCTCCCCCTCAAAGAAAAGATTTTATAAAAGAACTGCTAAATACAACGTATAAACTGCTGTAAGGCACGGCAAGGAAAAGGCTCTGGTATCTTTAAAATAAATTTGGAGGGGAGGGTGGTAAGGTTCGGTTTTTCTAGCTGAGCATACAGAGAACAAGGGTCATAACAACCTGCTCAAGCTCGTGAAAAGCAGGTGAGCTGTCTGGAACGGACTCAGCACAGCAGAGGGCCACGCACGTGGGCCACGGAGACAGGCAGATCTGGGTTAGTCTCTTACATGCTCTGTGATCGTGTTGAGGTACCTCATTTCTCTGAGCCTCAGTTTCCTCCTCTGTAAAAGTGGAAATGGTACTACCTAGATCACACAAGTGCTGCGAAGATTACCTAAGGAGACACTTGTGCTGGCACAGAATGAAAGGGCTCACCAAACGTAAGCTGTCCACACCCCTCTAGGTACTCTGTGAGACACAGCACCGAGAAGGCATGATGTGCTTATGAGAAATGAGGCCATAGAACATGTAGGTCGCACTCAATAAGGATGCATAAATTCCTCATGCTTCACCCCCAAAGTTAAAGGTCCCAAGAAACAAAACTGTACCTGGGTTAAAGCTCAGGAACCCCATCCTACTACAGCTCATGTACAGGATTTCTGCAAACAAGGCCTTGAGGGTTGAAGAATTCAGCATGGACTGTACCAGGTGTTACGCTCTTCAGCGAATACAGAGTCTTAAAAATGTGAGACACAACGCACACATACAGATGCTGTGTACCTTCTCCATCAATCAAAATGAAGATTTGTTTCCTGGTGAATCTGCCTTATCATTCCCAAGACGACCTCCCAACCAGGCTTCAGTCTTTCTAAACCAAATGCAAGGGCAGAAATGCTGAAGAACTGGAGTCAGGTACCCCTCTGAAGACCCCATGGAAGTCTGAATCTTTCTCCAGTCGGGCTTAACAGAAGCCAAGCACCACCCCCACAATTTAAGGCCCTTGAAAGCTGAGACAATAACAGCTCTGTTCATGCTCTGTATCTGAATTGCTCTGAAACAGATCTATGTCCTAGAGAAGTAGCAGTAAATGACAAAAGTGGACAAGGACAGGATTCTTCCTACAAAAAACCATACAGAGAGTTATATGTTCCTTCTAACCCAACATACTTCTTCAATACCAAATAAACTTTTGGATTAAGAAGAATGAATTTTAGTATTTTAAAGATTGTCCCCTTCAGAACAGAAAAGTCCAAGGAGTACCAAAAGCAGATTCTGCAGAATGAGTTTCCCTTCATTAACCAAGGAACCCATTAGAACAAGAACTGGCAAATTTTTTCTGTCAAGAGCCAAACAGTCAATTGTCGGCCTGGCAGACCCATAAGCCGAAGCATGGCTTCGACTGCACCTGTTTGACGCTGCTGTTCATGTACGCAGAAAGCTGCCACAGACAATCAGTACAGGAGCGGCTGGGGCTGTGTGCAATGAAACCTCACTATGGACTCAGAATCGCGTGTGTTTTTCACAGGTCATGGAATAATCGTTTTCTTTTAAGGTTTCCCTCTAGTGCTTCAACATGTAGAAACCATTCTGGGCTGCAGGCCCAGTTTGGTCCACATACGGGCTATAGTTTGCACTAAAAGAGCTAAGGAGCCAAAATCACAGGGAAGGAATCCCTGTTGTGGGAGGGTCTTGAGGCCTCCAGGGGGTCTTTCACCCTCAAGTCAGTGCAGACTTCAGAGGCAGAGAGTCACATACAGGAACTGTCAGCAAGGACACTGCCCACTATCAACGCAGCCCTAACTCCCATGCACAAAGCATCAAATGTGGGTGACCTGCAACTGAATCACCTGAGTGCTCCTGAAATGAGTATTAACAGAATTCTGATGCAGTGAACTTGAATCTCACTGATTCCCATCTGAGGCTCAGTTTCCATCTCCACTAGAGATGTAGGCAGAATGCAAACAATGCCACCTGCAGAACCCTCACACACCCTTGGAAGAGGTCAGAAAATGGCAGCCTGGCTTGCCTCAAAAGAACACAGAGCTCACATATAGGCTCCCATTTTGCGGGAGGCAAGCTGAAATCTATGTAAGCAGAGAAAAGAAAACCAAGAGAAATCATATGCTGTCTGGAACATGCTTCCAAATAATTCTGTGTAGGGAATAGGGTAGAGGTGAAACAAGACTGGGCCATGATTCATGAGTTGTTTAAGCAGTATGATGGATACAAGGAGGCTCATTAAAATTTTTTCTGTACTTCTGTAGATTTCAAATTGTCCGTAAGAAAAAGTTGGGGAAAGAAACAAGACAGAAACCCTAGAGAAAAACAGAAATGTTCTTCACTTCAGGAAGAGGGTTGTATGCCTATAATGCAATTACTTTTAGAGTACTTCACATGGATACCTATTTGTTTTCAGTAACTGACTGAACATTTTTCCCCCTAGGAAAGAAAAATTTGGTACTGTTGACTCCATCTCTGTTGACTGAGTCTATCCACCTCCTCACCAGTCTTTTATTTTCCTTTCTTTTAATCTAGCTGCCTGTAGATGCCAACTAACCTCTTTTTCATCTTGCCCTAGACTCCATTATGTCATCTTTATTATGACAGGGAAATCACCTGTCATCAAGTGTGGATATCACTCTGGGTTGCCATCCTACTCCCTTGCCTAAATATCACAGATAAGAGAGGTGGTGTCCTGTCTGCACTTTCTGGAAAGTGTAAATGGAGTGCTAAACTCAGGACAAAGCAACAGGAAGTGCTGAAAGACAGCCTCTGGCCTCCCTTGGGGCCTAAAGCCTATCTTCCACAGAGTAGGTACTTGGGGGGGTCACAGTTGGGGTGTCACAGTCGAAAATTTATCATTTGACCTCTTCATCCTTGAGTGACTCAGTTGAATCTTTCTAAGTAGCCCAATTAATCCATTTTGGGTCACAAATATTTTCTGAGCACAACCTGTGCAGAAGCTGAATATGCCTCCATTGACAATGCTCCGGTCCTCTGGGAGCGGATATTCTAATGAAAGAGTCACCACATAATACATACTTTCCAATGGTGACAGTTTTAAGTGTTTATTGGAAGGAAAAGTACAGGCTACTTTGACTGTTTCACAACAGGTGGCTTAAAAGAGGTTAAGGATGACTTTCCAAAGAAAATGTCATTTTTCTAACTCTACTGTTGACCCTCACAATGACATAATTTATTTTTTAAAATCTGCCATGAAATTAAGGCATTTAACATTTTCATTTTTTAAGGCTCTCTATATGTTCAGGCATATATTTTCCATATATCATTATGGAAACCTTAATCAGTTACTCATACCAATTGAGTTCACCTAAAAATAATTTTGTTAAATGTAGAATTTCACAAGTCACCTTTGGAAAAGAGAGTAATTTGTTTTCTGAGTTTAATCATTTGAAAAAAGTAGAAATTATTATCCATCTATTTCCACCCAGATCAACTCTGTTATCAACTAATATTATAAATTACAGAAAACAAAAAGCAATAAAAACATGAGGATGCAAACAAAAAATAGGCTGACGTCTGAAAGATAACTGCAATTTTATCCTAACATTTGCCCACTTGTGCTAATAGGAAGAAAAAGGATGATATATTAGCTAAACCACAAATAATCTCACTTCCATCTAAATCAATACTTCTAACCTCTCCTGCAGCATTAGCCCTTGGGCAGTCTTGTCATGAGGGAACTGGCCTAACTGAGCTACAAGAGGAAAAAGAAAAAGAAATCCTGGCTTAGGAGTTTTGAATTTTGGTGTTAGAGATATATGAAGGATCCTCAAGAATTCAAGAGAAGCTGTTAATGCCTGCCATAAAAAGTAGACATACACAGTTTTTCCTAAGATTCCAAGGCAACCATGACCATCCTGAAGCCCATTCAAGTCCCAGACTAAAATCCCCTGACCTAGATAAATACCAAATTCAGAATCAAATCTAAGAGCTTCAACAGCTTAAAGGGTTGTAAGAATTAGTATGCACAGTGATTTTCCATACGTTATCTAATTTAACGTCCACTCCAACAACCGTGGGAAGCAGTTACCATCACCTCCTTTTACAAAGAGGGAAAGCTAGATTCCGAGAGGTAAAACAACAAATGCAAGGTTAAGCAACCTGCTCTCATACCCAGGTTTTTAACCTGTAGGTCCACAATCATGAACTGGATGAGAACTCAAGAAGTCTGGTCCAGGGGCGCTTGGGTGGCTCAGTCAGTTAAGCGGCTACCTTTGGCTCAGGTCTTGATCTCAGGATCCTGGCACTAAGCCCCATATCAGGCTCTCAGCTCAGCTCATAGTCTGCTTCTCCCTCTCCCTCTCTTCCCACTTCTTATGCTCTCTCTCTCTCTCACATAAATAAATACAATATTAAAAAGAAAAAGAAAAAAAAAGTCTGGTCCATAGTCCTAGACATCTTCCAACATGGGAAGTTTCTGATTCTTAGCGCTTCGACAATATGATCAATTTATCTACATTTTCATCTCAATTCAACCTCCTTGTTAAGAGGAATTAGTACAGATTTAGTTCCAAACACCTCTTCTTGGAAACAAATAATCCTAACCAAAGACAAAAATAACTTGTCTAATAATTTTTGATAAATTTAAAAAGTATTTTCACTTCTTTTTTTTTGTTTTTAGATTTTTTTTTTTTTTAATTTATTTGACAGAGAGAGAGCTTAGTCCGGGAAAGGGACAGAGGGAGAAGCGGACTCCCCAATGAGAAAGAAACCTGACATGGGGCTCAATCCCAGGACCTTGGGATCATGATCTGAGCCAAAGGCAGTCACTTAACCAACTGAGCTACCCAGGTGCCCCTGTATTTTCATTTCTTAAACAGTCTAAAACGAGCTATTTCTTAGACAAACAGAGCCCACTGCCTGAGTGCTGAATGTTCTCATGCTTGAGTTTTAAAATTGTCTCAAAATCCATCAAGTCACAAATGAATCAAGAACTGACTGAATTAAAAACTTCAGTCTCTACTCAAAGCTGCCAGGCAGAATTTCAGCCATCCTGGTCCCTTCAGCATCCTCTGAATGGTTAGAGCACCTTTTTAAAAAAACAGCACCTTTAATAATCATTCATCATTTGATATGCCAGAAGCATACACAACCAAATCTATGATCCCTTTTTGCCTCAAGAAGGTAATTGAGAGGTCTTAGATCCTCATGGTGAAAACCTGCTGATGAGTATGTCCCAGCAGAAAATAATATGACAAAAATTGGGTTCAGGCCACTAAATTTGGTTGGGTCAGTCCAGACCAAGTTGCCCAGTAAAACACTAATAAACTTACTCATCCTCTATTGGGGAATTACCAATAATTAGCACACTGTTTTCACACAGATTTAGAAACCCTTTATGGGAAATGTATCCACACCCAAAGAATAAAAACTAAGAACAAGAGTGGGTCAGGTCTTCTAACACTCTACTCCAACTGTTTCCTATGAGAGTTGCCACCTAGTGATTTTAATTTTTTAAGCTCAGGCGGACTGCCAACTCAACACTAAAACCGGACTAACAACTGATTTTTCCTATTGCAACATCGCGAGCAAGTCCTTTGCTTTCCCTCGCTTTCCTTCAAACTCAAACAGCGATTCTCATTTTCAAAATCAACTAATTTGCTCTATAATCTGTTCCAATTGGAAGCCCTCATAGAGCTGCCACTGGTATTACTCTTCCTCCCAGTGCCAACAGGCCAACAAGAGGCCAGTTCAAAACACCAAAACAGCGAACGTGGGGGGAAAAAAAAAAGGCTCTAAAAACAAGAAGTAAATATGGAGACAGTAACAATGGGCCTACTCTGGACTTTAAAACATTCAGCTTGCCGAAGTTCTACCTATTCTTGGGCTCTGGACATTATGCCAAAGTTAATGGCTACACGTGAGGAATGAAATTGCATTGGGGAATATAAACTCAGTATTTTGGATACCAAAACTCATGTAAGGCCTTGTCCTTACTACCACTAAAAGAGCAACTTAAATTGAACCTAAAGCCGACTGGCCTCCAGAAGTCCCTTTGGACTGCAGTGTGCCCAGGCCTGGCACAGGCATTAGATAGCAAAGTTGACTATTCAAAGAAAAAATAAATCTGAAAAAAAGTCTGACGATTTCTAGATACCAGAGCTTCCATTTAGAAACACACCTTTAGCTACAAGTATTTCCCTAAGTATCAAACAGTTTTATTAAAAACTGACTATAATCAGACTCTAGTTTCACTAACTACGGGCACTAAAGCCTTGTTTCACCAAATAAAATTCTGGACTTTTTCCTGCCCTGATCTTGGCAGCTCACAGACACAACTCTGGCGAACTGCTCCTCAAGCAGCTCTCACACTCACACACTCACACTCACATACACACACACCCCCTCTGGCTAACTGCTCCTCAGTTGTAACGATCCTTTTGAGGCATCCTAAACTTTGTAGCTTAAATCCCATAGAAATAAGGCCACACGGATAAAGCGTATCTTTTCTCAAGTTTGAAATCAATTCTGATTGCCAGCAGAAAATTTCTGGTGGCAAAATTTCCTTTCCAAAGCCTCCTAAAGCATGCGTGAAAATGCTTCCGAAGGTGAAAAATTTCTTTCTCCACTTGTGTTTCTTGGGAAGAGGATCAGACCAGAAGGATTTGGGTTAAATTCACTGCCGGTCCCCAAACCTTATCACTGAGCAATGCACCTCATGCTGCACCAAGTTAGGCCTAGAAGTGAAGGGTTCCGGGACGCTCCCCATTACAGGAAGCCCCGGAAACCAGATTTTCCCAACGTTCCGCTCTCTCCCTTCTTCCTCCTCAGACAGCAGAATCCTCACGGGGATAAGGAGTCGGTAAGATGGGATAAAGTCTCCCACCCTGGCGAAGCCGGCAAGAAATTTCCTCAGGGCTTGCAGAAACTCCAGTGGGAGGCTGGACTCACCTTCGCGACAGAGCCCCATGACTTCGCGGTTTTTCCCAAACTCCTTGAAACTTTCGTCCAATTCCGTCCCTAGGAGATACACACACACAGGAGGAGGGGAAAGGCAGATCAGTGGCCGGGAGTGTGACGCACGCTGACGCACGCACGGAGTAGGTGCGGGCACCTCCGCGTACCCCAACCGAGCGATAGCATCTCTGACCCCCGAAGGGGCGGGTCACAGGGTGGGGGGAGGGGGAAAGGGTCAGAGGATGGAGGACAGGGGGAGACTTGGGGAACAGGAGGGCGTGGACACTCACCGTCCTTCCCTGGAAGTTTGGAAGCCTCGACCCACAGATTCCAAGGCTGTCCCAGCATCGCTTCTGGACTGGGCAGGGGCCTGCGCTCCCCGACGGTCGCCATTGCGGCGGCGGTCGAGGTGGAGGCGGCGCCGGGGCCGCCGTCCTCCGGCCGGAGGCGCCGCGGCGGCGGCGGCGGCTGCTGCCGCTGGGGCTGCGGAGGCTGCTGTTGCTGCTGCCGGGCGGCCGCCGCCACTGCTCCGCCCGCTGCCGCCGCCGCTCGGCGCGGCTCCCCCCTGACGTCATCCACGGCCCGCTCCGACATTCTTTCCGCTCCTACAATGTAACAAAAAAGGGGGAAAAGAGTCGCGCGGGGGCCGCTTTTAAGGAGGCGCCGGGGAGTTCCGGCGGCGTGCGCGGCCCGCAGGCCGGGTGGGGCGCGCTGACAGCGCCCCCCGGCTGCCCAGCCCTCCCAACCCGCCTCCTCCCGGGCCACCCCCCGCCCCGGGCGCAAAGTCCGCGGCGCGGGATAGCTTTCGCTTTCGACTCCCGTGGCCCCTCGGGGGAGGGGACGAGCCGCCGGCGGCCCGCCACCGCGGCGCAGGGTCCCTTGCATGACTCTGCCGCCGAGACCCACACGGAGGCCGGCGCCCGGAGCTGCTCCCGCCTCGGCTGCCCGCGGCGGGGAGGCCCAAAGACGCATCCCCGACCCTCGGGCTGCCCACCCTGAGGCCGCTCGCATCCCCGGGCCGGGCCCGGCGGCCCCGCTCCTTCCTTCCGTCCGCGCGTCCGTCCGAGCGGCGGCGCCCGACCGGCTCCCTTAAGCAGAGGCGCCTCCCGCCGCCTCCTCCCCCTCGCCGGTCCCTCCCTCTCAGCTCGCTCGGGCGAAGTTTGCACGTCAAGCCCCCAGAGTGGAGCCAGGGCGAAGTCGGAAACGCAGCCACCTATGGAGAAGCGAGCGGGCCGGCGGGCCCCGAAGCACCATCGAGTGTTGTCGCCGTCCGGCCCTCCGGCCAGGGGCTTTGGACCAGGGGCGCAGGGGCTGGTGCAGGGAGCGCTTCGCTCTCAGCTCGCGGGCGGCCGCGCAGCTGTCAAAAAGCATGAATGGCAAGCCGCCGCCTAATATGTAGGAAACCACGGGCCGGCAAGGAAATGCGGCCCAGGTGCCATCCCAGGTGTCAGCCCGAAGCCTGATGCTCGCCCGATGCCCACCACTAGAGGTCACAGCGTGCGCCCGGGGAACTTGAACTTCTCATTTAGCAAAGAGACCATAAAATCAGTGTAAGATGAAGAGAGAGAGACGGAACTGAATCCGTGTACATGTTTTGGAGGCACTATCCGAAATTTCTCTGTTTCCCCTTCCACTGCCCCTAGAAGTGATTTGTTCGCCCCCCGCCCCAGAGGGGGGGTGGAATCTTGCCATTTTAAAATCGAACTCGTTTTTAATTCGAGTTGTTAGTCCCTCCCTTTTCATAGTTGCCTTTGCTTGGGCGGGCGGGAACCCAGGGCTTGGAGAATATACAGCATTCCTAGAAAATGTGTTTAGAAGATAGTGTTTGTCAGGTTTTGTACACTAAATTAAGCACTAACCCACAAAATTTAGCACCCCTCCCCAACACACACACACACAGGATGCAAAGCTTTTGCTTAAGTGATACGTAAAGAGAGCAAAATAAAAGTCTACTTAATAGGGGCGCCTGGGTGGCTCAGTGGGTTAAAGCCTCTGCCTTCCGCTCACGTCATGATCCCAGAGTTCTGGGATCAAGCCCCGCATCTGGCTCTTTGCTCAGCGGGGAGCCTGCTTCCTCCTCTCTCCTCTCTCTCTCTCTCTGCCTGCTTCTCTGCCTACTTGTGATTTCTGTCAAATGAATAAAAATAAAATTTTTTTAAAAAGTCTACTTAATAAATTACAGCATGTGAAGTACTTGAAACAGCAGCAGACCACACCAGGCACCTTTAATAAGTGCTCTGTTGTTTCAAACTGGTGGGAGAATCTGAAGTCTGAGACAGAACAAGGATTTGACCAGGTTTCACATGGCAATAATATCAGCACTCCTGAGGCAGATGTGTCATAGTTGTTTGCTTACAGGTGCTTTCTCTAGGTGGGGAAGCAGAAGGTTTCGTGTTTTTTATTTTGAATATCTGCTGTGACAGAGGTGGCCAACTTCTCTGCTACAGAAAGAAAGTCCAACTTGCAGAAACAAAAATAAGAGCAAAAATTAAGAAGGAAATGTTCCTGCAACCTAAACTTAATTCAGGGCTCTTAAAGAATTTCAGCTGAAATTTTACAAGCTTTAAAAATACACACATACAGGGGCGCCTGGGTGGCTCAGTGGGTTACGCCTCTGCCTTCGGCTGGGGTCATGATCTCAGGGTCCCGGGATCGAGCCCGGCATCGGGCTCTCTGCTTGGCGGGAGGCCTGCTTCCACCTCTCTCCCTCTGCCTGCCTCTCTGCCTGCTTGTGATCTCTGTCAAATAAATAAAATTTTAAAAAAAAATACACACATACATATATACACTTACACATGCATTTTTTATTTTATAAAGATTTAGAAATAACAGTGTAAAATTTTCCTGGATTGCATGCAAACCTAAGTTCCAAAAAGTGAAATTATGCATGCTTTCTGTCGTTATCTAAGAAGTAGTAAATACAGGGGTCAGTCGTTAAGTGTCTGACTCTTGATTTTGGCTCAGGTCATGATCTCAGGGTAGTGAGATTAAACCCCTCTCCGGCTCTGGGCTCAGTGTGGAGTCTACGTAAGATTCTCTCTCTCCTTCTTCCTCTGCTTCTCCCCCAGTCACACACCCTCTAAATAAATAAATAAATAAATAACATCTTAAATTTTTTTTAAAAGGTAGTAAAACAAAATAACCAAAAATGGTGGAAATAATTGGAAGGATAAAATCATTCTAAGGCCTTAACTTCCTGTAGAAGTTACCAGTGAGAAAAATGCCTGGGCAAAACATGTAATTAACCCTGTTAGTATCAAGGGTTCCTACCTCTTAATATAGGCCCTCAATACTGGAAAAGGAAGTTCTCATTGTACTTTCAACTTTTCATTCATCCCAAAGCACTGAAAAATTTACAGAATCACATAAAAATGTCCAATTTCTGTTTTCCTAGATTAAAGTACACAGTTTATTAATTGCTTTGAATTTTTTAGTTCAGTATTTAAGATAAATGAAAATTTGAATTTTAATGTCATTTGGACCTGCCATTTAAAAAAAAAAAAAAGCTTAGGGCCACGCAGCTATATAGATACGAAAGGGAGCTGGCCTTTTGAGTATAGCCCTTCTAATATCTGAGAGAGCAGTGTGAGAACAAAAATAAGGGGAAGAATGGCAAACATGAAGTACAGACTAACTTCCCCAAGACGCGTCTTGGTTTCCCTGTTTTTACATGTGAAATCCTTCAAGATTCACTAATACAACCTTTAGCCAATGGGCTCAACATAGCACTTTATCATACTTCGCCTTCTGTCCTTATTGTTGCTCAATACCTCTTTTTTTTCTTCATAGTTTTTGAGTGGTTTAATAAAGAAAACACAACAGGACTTTAAGTGAAAAATACTAAATATCCTCCTAGCATTATGATAGTTATTATGAGAAACTGTGAATAATAACAACAAGCAGTACTGAGTACCCGCTAGGGGCCAAGCACTGCCCAAGGTACCTTACTGTATTATCGCACCTGATATTCAAAACTGTATATGGTAGAAGCTGTATTTCTTGCAACTTACAAATAAGGACAATGAAGGAGGGCTCTGGAAGCCAGGTGCTATGAATTTTTTCTGGGTCCATACACTGGCTCTTCTACTTACAAACTGTCATCAGAGCAAATGACCTAACCTGACTTGTCTGTACTTCAGCCTCCTAATATGGAAAATCGAGATAAAGCCAGGATTCTTCTGAGGAAAAGATCCATAGAAAGCACTTGGTACAAAGCTTAAAACAAAATAAACCCTATCATAAGGGTCTAATATCAAACTAAGCAACCCAGATCAATTCTTATCTATGAAATTTATTTGAATTTAAAGTTGAAGATGTGGGTACCAAAAGAATAACAGGTAACTCTGGCACCTGCCCACCAATGCTATTCTGCTGCAGCCAATGCATCTTACTGCACTGTCTTCACCCATAAGTACGTCCTAAATCCTCCCAGACTCTGATATCCATAGTTGGTCTGGGTTTCCCAATAGTTCAACTGAGTCACGACAAAAGTCAAAACTGGTAACTGAGAAAGTACAGTGTTCTGATATGCAAATTTGGGCAACATTTCCAAACTACTCCTTATAAATAAGGCATGGGTCTATAAAGAAGAGCACAGCAGACACTCAAATTTTACCTACCAGGCCATAATAAAAAAACCTGATGACTTCTTACCTAAATACCCCTCCTCCACACCCAAATATTTAAAATGAAAATTACCAATACAATTTGTATTCATTTAATGTAATTATTTTAATACAGTAGTGTCCCTTGTATGCTATCAATCCGTGTTCCTACTAGTGTACTGGTGATGTCTTACAGCTCTGAAGATCTTCACTACCCATCCGTACAGATAAATGATATGTTTCATAAGGTCTGAGTAATGAGGACTCAATTTTTCAAACACTTCCTGATTGCCTAACACATATCTGGCGCTGACCCGCACAAGGTAAACACAACACAGTAATTTTGTTGAGGACCTGATAAGAATAAGAAGTAGGGGAAAAAATTTAATTCATCAAAATGCTCTTATGCAAAAGGCTGTCACCACCAATTAGACTGTATGTGGCTTAAGAACTAGGCCGTCAGATGTGAAATGCTGCCAAATTCTGGGCATTTCATCCCTTCCAGGGATGCATTTAAAATATGGCCTTACTTCACCATCCAAATTTAGGGATGTTCCCAGTAGGTGCCAAGGGTAACAAGGTCTCTCTTTACAAAAAGTATTCTTTGCACAGCAGATTCACTTGTAAAATGCTTTGTTCAAAGGCCAAAGGCATCACTAAGTGAAAAAAATAGAAGTTGATCTTTTCCAGTCTTTAAATTCGGTTTTACGTAAAATGGCTGAAACTGTCCAAAACTTCTAAGATGCACCCCATACAACCAGCCATTTTATTTGGAAAGTGAAACAACACAAAACAAATAAACAAACAAACAAAAAAAGACCACAGGTCCCACTACAACATTTTACTAAACTTGAAAACCAGTAATTACAGTATATTTATCTGTGCAAATTACAGGGTTGGTAACAGAGATTCTCCATTATCAACCCCAAAGGATTGCAGTTATTTGAGTAACAAGAAACTCAGATCCCCTGAATTAGGAATGTGTTGGTTTTGGTTTCTTTATTTCTCCTAAAATTGGCTGAGCCTTTATTCATATCCTCTCTCCTTCCTCTGACCACACCTCTCTCTCTCTTCCTTTCTTCTCCAGAGCCAGGGCTCTGCTCTCTTCCGCATGTGGGGCTGGCAGGCAAGGACCCTTTAACCATGCTCCCTCTAGTGAAATACTTGCAGCCTGTCATGAATACCTCTACTCCAGCAGGGGGAGAACAGTGGAAGGAGGAAATTGAATTCAGCTCAGTAGCTGGCATTGCTCACAACCAAAGGCAAAATTAGAAATAATAAGGATAGCTGCAGAGGTGGAAACTTAAGGATGATGGGTAGTTACCTTTTTAAAGATTTAACCTATACACATATTCATTCTATAAGCTGTGCCCAGGTGCCAAGAGATCCAAAATTTTGAGTTCTGAGTTTGCTTTCTTAATCACAAGCGTAAGCTACAGGTGAATTCTCCCAAAGAAACATTCACCAGTAATAGCAAACTGAAGGAAGAGAAAATTTAAAAATAAAAATAATAGGGGCTCCTCAGTGGCTTAGTTAGGTTAAGCATCTGCCTTCAGCTCAGATCACTGGGATCCTGGGATCAAGCCCTGCATCGGGCTACGCTTCAGGCTCCCTGTTTGGCAGGAAGTCAGCTTCTCCTTCTCCCTCTGCAGCCCCCCTGCTTGTGCTGTCTCTCTCACACACACTCTCTCCCAAATAAATAAAATCTTAAAAATAAAAAAATACAAAATACAAATAGTAAGTTTTAACTTTAAACTGAATAAAGACCAAGTGTTCTAGGGACTTAATATTGGCCCCTAATTTTAAACTACTGACAAACTTGATTTAAAATCTTCACTTAAAGCCTTTAAGTAGCTAAAAGAGAGAGAAAGAATAGAAAAAAGTTATGGGAAAAAATGGAGAAGTCAGACTAGCATTTAGCTATAAAAAGAAGCTGACTATATAAAGTTCTAGTGCACTGCCTCAGATGCAATAAAATGCAAAGATTAAACACATTGTTAAAAATTATTTCTGAAATCTTTCTATTGATACAGGTTTCACTGACATGACTGTAAATATCACCACCTATGGGCCCAGCAGTTAAGAACATGAGTTCTAGAGCCGGTCTGCCCAGGCCGAATCCCTGCGCAACCATATGTGGTGTAATTCTGGGGAAACCATTTAACCTCTCTGTGCCTATTTCCTCATCTATAAAATTAGTAAAACAGGAGTATCTACTTTATGAGGAAAATTAGGAAAACTCACAGTACAAAAGCACCCTGTAAGTGTTAGCTCTTTTTATTAACACCGTGTCTGTCACACAGAAAGTCCCAATTTTAATGGAACCACGCTACAGTGTGAGGTCAGTCTTGCAGAATGAGAATGGTTTTAGTTATGTCAGTCCTCACTCTACCAGTTGTCGGGACTCCCCACTGACCACTGAAGTCAGTAAAAGCTTCTCATCTAGCACTCCAGGCCCTCGCAAGTTGGTTCCATTTCACCACAACCACAGTGCTCCCTCCAGGAGTGCTCTACAGTCCAGCCAAAATGACCAATCTATAGCTTCAAACATGCTCCACACTCCAGAGCCCTGGTGCCCAGGCTTTGTTCATAAAGGTCACTCTACTTATCATACTTTGCCTCTGTTGGTTTAAATCCTACTTGCTCAACTAAGGACCTCCTCAAATTCCATTTCTTTAGCAAAATCTTCCCCGATTCCTCACACTAAGCACATGAGAACTCATCTCCACCTCTAAATCATAGGATTTCATGGATTGAGGTTAAGAATTCATGTTCGAGGGACGCCTGGGTGGCTCAGTAGAGTAAGCTGCTGCCTTCGGCTCAGGTCATGATCCCAGGATCCTGGGATCAAGTCCCGCATCAGGCTTCTTGCTCAGTGGGAAGCCTGCTTCTCTCTCTGCCTCTGCCTGCCACTCTGCCTGCTTGTGCTGTCTCTCTCTCTGACAAATAAATAAATAAAATCTTTTTTTTTAAGATTTTATTTATTTATTTGATAGACAGAGATCACAAGCAGGCAGAGAGGCAGGCAGAGAGAGAGGAGGAAGCAGGCTCCCTGCTAAGCAGAGAGCCCAACTCGGGACTCGATCCCAGGACCCTGGGATCATGACCGGAGCCGAAGGCAGAGGCTTTAACCCACTGAGCCACCCAGGTGCCCCTAAATAAATAAAATCTTAAAAAAAAAAAAAAAAGAGTTCATGCTCAAAATCAAGGTGGCAAAGAGATACATGCTTAGTCTTCCCAGGGATCAAACATTTGCATTCCCAACATAAGGGTGTCATTGGGAGCTTAGAATGTACCTACCCACAAACCTGGGGTGTGTGGTGGCCAGTTCCCACAACTAGTCAGCAAAATGCTTTAAGGCTGAACTCTAGGACTAACAGTACAGGTGTGTCAGTGCAAAGGGAAGGAACAACACATCTTCTTCCTTCTTTCCTCAGCAAAGTTCCAGCTCTGAGCAAAGTCCTAGATTCCACAAATTCAACCCCTCTGACTTTTCCCCATTCTTTGTGATCCTGTAGCCATCGGGTTTGTACTGCTTCCCAAAGGACAGACTGTTCCACAGAGGCTTTCATCCCCTGTCCACCGCCAAAATAAAACCTTCCTTTTCTTAGCAAACATTAATGGCACACAGATTTAACTACTTTTCACTAAACATGTGAATGAATGAATAAAGTTTTCTGTCTTCAGCCCCTAAACCTAACACATATTCTCTCATACAGAAGGGAGACCTTAACCCAAAAGACTTTATAGATGTGATGGTCCCTAAACCTGTCTTCCTAGAAACACACAATTACTGCACCCCCATGGCCATTCTGATTTTAAATGCTACAATCTGAAAGAAGGCAAAGTTTCTGACAGTTTAACCTCTTTAACCTTTTATGGATCAATTTAAAAATCTGCAGGACTCTTCTGCACATTCTACCACAACCTCCTCCCCACCAAACTGCTCTAAGTAAAGGAACTTCAGCAGAGGCAGAAAAACAGAATTGAAACAAAATTGCTACTGTTGAGGAGTCTACCTTTGCTACTTTCCAGAGTCTCTTGCCTCTCTCCACTTCAGAAAACAGGTGTTTTTGTTTTCTTAGGAAACAGGTATTTTCACAAAGCATTAGGATTTTTCCAAATGGTTTCTGTGGGGGAGTGGCAGCAGAAGACAGCAACCATATGTAAGTGGTTAGTAAGCTAGAATCTGACTTACCAGGTATTTCTTAAAAACAGAGCCAAATAGATAAGTGGGGCTTCACCAAAACCATTAAACCTTTGGGTTTCAAAGGACACCTTCAGGAAAATAAAAAGACAACGCACAAGGAGAAAATTTTTGCAAACTGTGTATTCTAATAAGAGACATATCTGGAACGTATAAAGAATTCTTATAACCTAAAAACAGGGGGAGGCAAATAATCTAATTTTCAAAACTGGCAAAGGATTTCATAGACGTTTGTCCAAAAAGATAACACAAATAACCAACAAGCAAAGGAAAAGATATCCAATATCATTTTTCATTTCAGAAATACATACATGTGTTACCTAGGTAGCTCAGTAGGTTAAGCATCTGCCTTCGGCATAGGTCATGATCCTAGGGTCCTGGGATCAAGCCCTACTTCAGGCTCCCTGCTCAGTGAGGAGCCTGCTTCTCCCTCTCCCCCTGCCTGCTTTTCCCCTGCTTGTGCACAAGCTCCCTCTGTCTGTCATATGAATAAAAATCCACAAGAGATACTGATTCCCACCCATTAGGATGTCTATTATCAAAACAAAACAGAAAATAACAAGTCTTGGCAAAGATGTAGAAAAACTGGAATTCTTGTATATTGCTGGTAGGAATGTAAAATGGTACAATCCCTGTGGAAAAGTCTGGCACTCCTTCAAAAGGTTAAACACAGATTTGCAATAAGATCCTGTAATTCTACTTCTAGATATATACTCAAAAGATTTGAAAGCAAGGACTCAAACACAGATTTGTACACCAATATTCATAACAGCATTACTTACAACAACTAAAAGGTAGAAGCAATCCAAGTGTTCATCAACTGATGGAGGAATAAAATTGTGCATATCCATACAATGGACTATTATTCAGCCACTAAAAGGAGTAAAGTACTGATACATGCTACGACATAGATGAGCCTAAAAAACAAGCTAAGGAAAAGAAGCCTGACACAAAAGGCCACATATTATATGATTTCATTTCTTTTTTTTTTTTTTTTATGATTTCATTTCTATACAATATCCAGAATAGGCAAATCTCCACATACAGAAAACAAACAGGTGGCTTTCAGGGCCTGGAGAGGGGAAAATGAGGAGTTACTACTTGATGCAAATAGGGTTCTCCTTTGGGAGTAATGAAAATGTTTAGACCTATATTGAGGGGACAGTTATACAATACCATGAATACATTAAAGACTATTATATGGGTGAATCTGTGGTATTTGAATTATATCTCAATTTTTTTTTAAGCCAACATTAAACTTGGAAAATTCCACACAGAATTCCAGATTGACTTTTGAAAAATCTCTGTGATCTCACACCACTGGCCACAAGGTCCCTCAGGACAACCATCAGTGGGAGTGAAACTTGTCCTGCAGTCTACCTCTGCCACTCCTTTGCTTGTTGGTTAGGTCCTAACTCTGGACCTTAACAGGACAGGTTTTGTCTCTGCCTCAGTCAGCTTCTCTATAAAAGGAGGATCATAACAGTATCTATACCTCATCTATGCAGTATCATAACAGTATTCTACCTTATCAACTTGTTACAAGGAGTCAACTGTGTAATATGCTTAGAACAGCACTTTCTCTGTCAAATAAATAAAATCTTAAAAAAAAAAAAAAAGCTACTTGCAAAGTACTTGCATAATACATGCCTATTTTTGTGAAACAGTAATAATGATGAGGATGACAAGTCTATGCACAGGAAACAGTCTAGATAATTCTGGACTTAAGGAAAACTGGAAGTGAAAGAATGTAATTAAAGGAACTTTTTATTAACATACATATTTATATAATATTGCAATTCCTGGGGCGCCTGGGTGATTCAGTGGGTTAAAACCTCTGCCTTCGGATCAGGTCATGGTCTCAGGGTCCTGGGATCGAGCCCCGCATCAGGCTCTCTGCTCAGCAGGGAGCCTGCTTCCTCCTCTCTCTCTGCCTGCCTCTCTGCCTACTTGTGATCTCTCTCTGTCAAATAAATAAATTTAAAAAAAAATACTGCAATTCTTCCAGCTTTATTGGAATATAACTGAAATATAACATGTAAGTTTAAGATGTGCATATTTTGATACACCTACTGAAAATGATTACCACAGTAAGGTTAGTTGACACATCCCATCTCCTCATATAGGTACCTAAATGTTTTTTAACAACAACCTTTTCTAAAACTAGGAACTATAATATGGGTATTTTTTTAAGGAGAACACGTAAATTAATTTTGTTTGAAGCCTTTGTATGATTGTCACAAAATTTTACCAATAGCAGTTATCACAGATCAGTAAGACCAGAAGCCATTTACTTTGCTCTGAAACACAGAAGCGGGGATTCCCAAAACACCAACCTCTCTTTAGTCTCATTCTTTCTCATGGAATACATGCTGTTATACTTTGCAGCCTCCAAGGGAAGAGATTCTAACAGGCAACACCTTTCAGTACCTGGCCCAACATCCTTTTTCCAGCTTTACCATCCATCAGTCCCCCTTACAAAGATTCCACTTGAGCTAAACAGAACCTAAAATATACATCTCTCAAATGTTTTTCTGCATGCCATTCTTTTTTTTTTTTTTTTTGATTGAGGTAAAATTCACATAACATAAAATTCACAATTCTAATCACTTTAAAGTATACTAAGTGGTATTTAGTACATACACAGCCTGCTACAACTGTCATCACTATGTGTCCCAGAACATTTTTACCACCCCAAAAGAAAACCCTGTGCCCATTAAGCAGTCACTCCCCATCTCCCATCCCTCCCCCACATCTGTTTTGTCTCAATAGATTTGCTTATATTGGATCTTTCACATAATTAAAACCACACAATATGGGGCCTTTTGTGTCTGGCGTCTTTCAGTTAGCATAATGTTCTCAAGGTTCATCCATGTTGGAGCACATATCTATAATTGATTCCTCTTTATGGCTAAATAATATCCCATTGTGCGGAGGTACCACAATTTATCTATTCATCAGTGACGGACATCTGGGTTGTTGCTACCTTTTGGCTATCATTGCATGCCATTACCTTTCCCTTCCTTCACTTTGACCTGCTAAACAAAGTCAGGCTTTCGCGTGAGTTTCAAATTAACTCTTACCCTCCCAAATTTAGCCTGTCCCAAAGTTCTCATCCTCTGAATTCCTTCTCCACTTCCACAGGTGAGGGAGCAAACTGTCACCAGATGGCAGAATCCCAAAGGCTTATTTAGGTTTACTCAAATTTTTCTTAAAAAAATTCTGTTTTTCTTAAATTAGTTGCTAACATTGAAAAACTCAGGGAAAATAACTGAAGTTGAGTTCAGCTCCCTTAAAAGTCTGCCTGGCTGATCCCAATAACCACAGCTGACCTGGTTTTTACCCTTGCCCCTTACAGCCTATCTCAATATAGCAGCCACAGCACTTCTATTAAAAAAGTCACAGGGGTGCCTGGGTGGCTCCGTCAGTTAAGCGTCTGCCTTGGGCTCAAGTCATGATCCTCGGGAGGTCTGGGTCCTGGGATTGAGCCCCACATCCAGCTCCCTGTTTTCCTCTTCCTCTGCCTGCCACACCCCTGCCTATAAGCATGTGTGCTCTACCTCTCTGTCAAACAAACAAATAAAATCTTAAAAAAGAAAAAAACAAAAACAAAAAAACAAGTCAGATCAAGTCATTCTTCTACTCAAAACCTTCCAGTGGCATCCCACTCCTCCCAGAATAAAAGGCCCAGGGGATGGCCTTTAAGGCTGTACTCACTGGTCTTGTACCTATCTGATCTTATTTCCTACCATTCTCCTGCCTGCTCAAGCAGCTCCGGCTCTCACCTTTCTCAGAAGGCCCAGGCAGGCTCCTGCTTTAGGCCTTTGCACGTAACAACGTTCACTCCTTCATCCTTAATGCACAGATCTCACCTTCTCAAAAAGCCTACCCTGACCACCCTTATTTAATGCTAAAACTCCACCCCTCATCAGCACACATGATTCTCATTATCCTGACCTGCTTTTTTTAGCCAATTCTCATCATCTAGTTATATATATTTACTTACTAGATTTTCTATGATCTGTTTCTTTCCATGAAAAAGGTGGCACAATGGCAGGGACTTTTGTCCCTCTGATTTGCTAATTAATCCCCAATGCCCAGAGAGCACAGCATGACATAGATGGGCACTCAAACATTTACTGAATGGGTACTGGGCCTATAATCAGTTGGCATGAAAAGGGGCTGCCCTTTCAGACTGGTCATAAATTTGACAGTTTCTCACAGTGCCACCTGGCCCGTTTCAGTACTCTACCTGTCTGGACTTGAGTTCATCACACTTCTTGCAGACTTGAGTTTGTTATGCTTCCTCCTTTCCTGACCCTTGTCATTAACTTCCTGGTACCAAATTAATATTTCTGTCTGAATACTATTCAAAAAAGAATAAGTCATGGGGCACCTGGGTGGCTCAGTGGGTTAAGCCCCTGCCTTCGGCTCACGTCATGATCTCAGGGTCTTAGGATCAAGTCCTGCATCAGGTTCTCTGCTTGGCAGGGAGCCTGCTTCCTCCTTTCTCTCTCTGCCTGCCTCTCTGCCCACTTGTGATCTCTCTCTGTCAAATAAATAAACAAAATCTTAAAAAAAAAAAAATAGAGTAAGTCATAACTGTAACCTGTGAAAACCACCTCCTATTCTTTTTTCCTCTTCAAGGACAATCCCTCTGCTCACAGTAGAAGCTCAGTTGAACAACTACAGACTAAAGAGCTCCTTTAGCATTTCTGTCAAATGTGTTTTCTCTCTACCTCCCTACTTCCCCTCAACCACCACCCTCACCGCGCCCCCAACCCTCTGCGGGTTGCTCACCACCATCTAAGAAACCGCTGCTTTCCTGGTGCTTTCCAGACATTCCACAATGAATGCCATCCTTTGTGATGACTTTGATGATCCCTGAAGGATACCTCTGAAATGCTGGCCTTTCAGCTTTAGGTCAGAAAATTTTAGGTGCCCCTTTTGAGGGAAAAGACTTCGAGCCATCCTGTCACATGTTCCAAGCACCTAAACAGAACTGCTACATTCTCCCTGAAGCTCTTGTTTCTGTTTGTAAAGTTATCTTTGTGGATGAGCTATTCATGTTGTTCAAAATGTTTCCATCTTTGCTACAGTTGCCTCAACCTAACTGAAGCACTGCATTTGTTGCCTAAATATACAAGTTGATCAATTTCAGAAGCTGAACCTCCCTGTTTGGATCATGCTCAGTTTTATCCCTCAGTGACTCATCTTACATTGCATCTTAAGCTCAAGCTCCCTCATTCCTCTCAGGAGTAGATAGGAAAATGGATTTTTTGTTTTAATAAAAATTCCTCCAGGACTTTCTCCTCTTCTTCACAGTATGTGAAACTTACCATCCTCCTCCCCTAATATTAAATGTGCAAAGGCAAATACGTAGTGAGAAACTCAATTAATAGTGACTGTTATTGGGGTGCCTGGGTGGCTTGGTGGGTTAAGCCTCTGCCTTCGGCTCAGGTCATGATCTCAGAGTCCTGGGATTATGCCCCCCATCGGGCTCTCTGCTCAGCAGGAAGCCTGCTTCCCCTTCTCTCTCTGCCTGCCTCTCTGCCTACTTGTGATCTCTCTCTGTCAAATAAATAAAATAAAATCTTTAAAAAGAAAATAGTGACTGTTATTTTTGTAATGATCTGGGACTGCTCATGAGCACACACCACCTGGCATCTAGGCAAAGGCTCTGGGCCCAGAGCGTGTGTCTGAAGAACTCCTGCTTCTTTTAAAATTCGCTTAGGATCTTCCCTGCTCTGAGCATCTGGGTCAACATTGTTTGAAGAGAGAAGAAAACAGGAGTGAGGGAAAGTGGAACTGAAGAGAAACACAAGAGCACGTCTTTGAACAAATTCCAAAGAAAAAGTGGATAGAGATGGACAGTGGGAGATGGTCCTATCTCTAAAGTCTTCCTACAGTGTTAATAAGTTGGGGATGGTCATTTAGCACTTCTTCTTTTGACACACAGCAAATAATATTGTACTCTTAAATTCAGTGTCATTTCATATTACAAGATCATATTCAGGGTTATACTGGAGATCTTACTGAGATACCCTGAGTTTTAAAAACTATCACCCTTTGGTAAAAGTCTAACTCTGCTATAATCAGAAGCACTGCATTTATTCGGCTGTGCTATGTTGGGACAGCCAGTTACCTTTTCTTTAGAGGGCAGGCCAAAAATTCTGATTGGTTCACCAGTGGATCTTCATCTGCTGTGATTGTGGAAGCTCTTCCTTCTTAATTCTGTTTAGATCTACAAAAAGAGAAAAGGGGGAAAAGGATGAAACAATGGATAAAGCTAGTCAGGAATCTACAATCTCATTTGCTGCCAGATGTTCCAAAATTATGGTATCTCTCTTGAAATGTCGAAGTGTTAAAATTAGAGGCGCCTTACCAATTTTACAACAAATGCAATTCAATTTTTTTTTCCTTTTTACAGTGAATGTAACTGGCTATATTTACAATAACCTAAGAACAAATGACTATTCAATGTGTACATAGAGGCAGCCTCCTGGGGCTTAAAATCATTGTGTGTAATTTGCCACTAATGACTTTTCACTTAATTTTTGAAATGGTTATTCAGAGAGCCTGCTCCTATGAAACCTGTCAGTATCACAAATTTAAAACACACACTGAATGAGATTATTATTTGGAGAGCTCACTCAGTCCTTTATTATTCAGCAATTCAAAAAAGTAATTCATAACACTATACACAGAAAACAAAAACTCAAGCCATCCTCCTAAAAAGCACAAGGGAATTATGTGTTCCATCATGCACGTATCTCCATAGATATGCATACATATATATTTCAAGTAGAATGTGGTTACTATTAAAATTAATTCGGAGAGGAGCACTGAGTTAAGGAGTCAAGGGACTGGAGGTTACCAACTAGAGTTAGAAATTAAGCCAGTTTTCAAGTCAGACAGGCAGCACAAGAGAAAGAACAGCAAATACAGGTAATGACACAGCTATGAAGCAGATGCTGTCAGGGTATAAACCATAAGGCAAGCTGATTTCATATGAAAAATTCACTATTAACATACTTCTCTTCCTATAATCTTCAAAAGCTATATACCAGGGCTGGATGGCAAGAAGATTGTTTTGCTTAACTTTTACTCTAGGATAGTAAGCCAAAATTGTCTATGGTCTGAGACACCAATAAAGCAACTCTAAAAGTCAGGAGCTGAAATCCTATACCATGTTTTGAACATTTATTCATAATTATCTTTATTGGCTCTTAAGTTATCCTGGATCATATCCTTTCCCTCTTCCTTTTAAAAACAGTTTCAGTTTCATCCATCCACAAAATGTTATTCAGTAATGTAAGCATTCAGTAATCATTCCTCCAATCTTTATAAGCCAGATGTTTGTCTTCCTTAGATTTCTAATTCCTTCCTAGTCTCCTATCTTTTAGAATTTTTCTCTGATTTCCATTTTAGTGTTCTTTTTCTGCCTTATTTCCAATAAAAGCCACTATCTTGCTTAACATGTCTGTCCCGAGCCAAAATTCATTTCTCTGCATCTTAAATACTTTACAGCTACGCAAAATCACACAAAGGAAGCTAAAAATTACCAGGATAGAGACAGCCAATAAAGATGTTATGTTAGAGATAACCATTCGGCCCACTGACAGTGATTCCTTCAGAGTAGACTAGAGGTGGAACAACATTGGCATCAGATAAAACTCTGTGCATGAATTCATTGGGTCAAGCTATTTTTCCGTTTTCTATCAGGATATTCCAGCCATATCCCCAAAGTACCCAAGGAAGTCATCAGATTTTGGGTGCCATGAAATTGTCCCCAAGACAGCATTTACCTTTAAAAGAATTCACCATTTACTAGCCTGCATACCTCAAAAATGCTTTAAAGGAAATTCTATTCTTAGAGGAAAAAAGGTAGTGGCAGTTACTAAAAATAAGCACTTAAAAATAGCAACTTCTCTTAGAACAGAGGGCAGAAAGGCAACTATCCTGTTTGTATATGTTCTTTTTATCTTCACAAGAACACTGTACTCAAAAGAGCTCTTGTTATGGTCCCCATTTTACAAGCAAGGAAACAAACTGAGAGAGATCATAATTTGCTCAAGATTGCCCAGTAAATAAATGGTTTGGAATTGGAACTAGAGGGAGGCCTTTGATGTTATTTAGTTCCCTTACCAGTATACCAAACTGCCTAAACAGTGACTTAATTTTGTTTTGCAAAGACAAAGATATATTGTTTAAAAGGCAGAATGTAAAGCATTTTCTAAGAATAGAAACATACAACTGGACATATTTTATTCATTTACCAGTTAAAATGTAACAAACATTCAATAAATATATTTTTAATAAGATAGTTTTTAAATGACAGGCAGTTAGAGATGGGAGAGAAGGAAATAAAAAAGATATCGGGATGCCTGGGTAGCTCAGGCAGTTAAGCATCTGACTCTTGGTTTGGCTCAGGTCATGATCTCGGGGTCCTGGGATCAAGCCGAGCTCACATCGGGCTATGTGCTCAATAGGAGAATCTGCTTGAGATTCTCCAAGTAAGTAAATCTTAAAAAAAGAAAAAGAAAAAAAATTCTAACTTGAATTTCTCCAAAGTCCTGAGAGAAGCATACATTTACTTATTGGGGGGAGGGGGGGAGTAGGCAAGATTGTAGAAGATGCCCTTCTTCTCTAGAGGAGCTGCCTAGCCCATGGTGACCCTTTTTCAAACTAAGTACTATGTAATTCTCAACTCTCTGCCACATAGTATTTGTATTTTTTTTTTTAAAGATTTTATTTATTTATTTGACAGAGAGAGATACAAGTAGGCAGAGGCAGGCAGAGAGAGTGAGAGGGAAGCAGGCTCCCTGCCAAGCAGAAAGCCCGATGTGGGACTCGATCCCAGGACCCTGAGATCATGACCTGAGCCGAAGGCAGCGGCTTAATCCACTGAGCCACCCAGGCACCCCCATAGTATTTGTATTATGTGATCCCAAACTCCTCCTCTGTTTTGGCCAAAGGACACATGACCCAAACGGAGATATTCCATTTGTTCTCCTTGGAACTAAATTTGGAATGAAGAGGTTCTGCTCTGGGCTCGACTGCCCATGTACTCTCAGTCTGTAAGAAAAAGCCAGTCAGCGAAGAGAATAAACATGCTGCTCAGAGAGAATCCAACCTAGAAGACCACGAAATCCCAGAAGAGAGAAAGGGAAAAAGATGGGGCGCCTGGGTGGCTCAGTGGATTAAGCCGCTGCCTTCGGCTCAGGTCATGATCTCAGGGTCCTGGGATCGAGCCCCGCATCGGGCTCTCTGCCCCGCAGGGAGCCTGCTTCCTCCTCTCTCTCTGCCTGCCTCTCTGCCTACTTGTGATCTCTCTCTGTCAAATAAATAAATAAATAATTAAAAAAAAAAGGGGGGGGGAGTTTCTGTTGTTGGGGAGAAGGGGGCGCTGCTCTTGGACTTTCCTGTCCCAGGTACAGTCCTCCAGAGACCCAAAGCATTTCCTTCCCCAAGGGTTTAAGAATCCCACAGACCTGTAAAGTAGACGGCTCCTCTCTTCTCAACTTAAATGTTAACTGATTCTTCATAAGTGCAACAAAAATAATCTTGCTCGAGACAGTGAAAACTTTTGTTTTAAAAAGGGCAGATATCACCAGAATTTGTTGTAAAAAGAGGTTCTGTGAAATGCTCAAGGGTTCAGAAAAATCCTCTCATCTCTAAACAGAGAAAAGCCCACACTGTTACATGAGCAATGTTATATCAACCTTTATTTTCTAGAATATTTTTATGTAATTGTAAGACTCTGAGAGCCTCACTGTAATTATTTATTATACAGTCAAGTCTGTCAAAATTAAACAAAAATGCACTAACTGTGATAGAGGAAAGAAAACCAGGCTAAACTGAATCAGTCTTGTACTGAAGCATACCAATACGAACTTTCTTTTTATTTCTTAAACCTTCTTAAAATCTAGAAGCGTGAACCCCTAGGTACCTACCTAGGTGCTTGGAGAAGAGAACAGGGTAGAGAGGGTCCTGCAGGAGGGCAAGACAAGTTCCAACCAGATCCTCTATCTTCTAAGTTGGAGCTGAGGGAAGGCCAGCTCCAATCTGCCCATTCTATGCATGGAAAGACCGACGAGCAACAGAGGTTTGCCCCACATATTTATTCAGTAAAAACATGCAGAGCGTGTGCTCCATGCAAGGTTCTGTGCATGGCACCAGAGCTGACCGTGTATTCAGCTGTGCAGCTTAGCCCTGGGGCTATACATCTTTCTCTCCACTCTCTGATGCCGGCTGCAAACAGGTCCACAGGCCTAAAACAGTTCACTTTATGGTCTCTGTTACTTTAGTGACCTTAGGGGAAAAAAGGAATTTGTTGCTAAAATATAAAATTCCAAATTTCCTTTTTCTCTTGGAAAGTTAAAAAAAAATGTGGCCACAGGGGGCAACTCTCCTGTCCCGGGCTACCCCTTGTCACTCACAGGGCATGTTCTTTTCAAAGTTTCCACTGGCTGCATTACTTGTTTTCCTTATCCACCTATCTCCTCTGTGTGACCTTTGGCCCATGTGATAATCCTCAGGCTCTTCTCCCACATGAAACACCACAGACCAAACATTTTTTAAAAACAGATTATGTGTCACCTGTAATGCTCCAAAATATGAAGTAATGCGGCCCTGAGTTTACTCATTTTCTTCATTGTTTTCACCGGACAAGCTTTCTCCCTGGCAAAGCAAACTTAAGAATAAAACGCTATGCACCACACAACTGGACTTTTCAATGGTGCTTCTGGGCATCTGCCTCTTCAAAGGTCAGCTGGAGTTCTCCCACCTCCTGAACTACAGGGTCTGTTCTCAGGGTCACTCCACTGAACACCAAATGAGAGTATGAAAATGTAACTGCTGAACAGGGAGCTGAAATGACTTCTAGTAAGGACTCCAATAGCTCTGGCCTAGGTTTCCAGAATACATTTTAGTCCCTGCAGTTGGTCATAGAGCTTGCTTGACCCTCTGCAAAACTGCATCAAAGGAGCCTCCATCTTCTGTCAGTGCCTGGCCCCAGACCATTTCCATAAACACTCAGCTCCTCCCTTCTCAGGAAAGATTTCAGCGTAGCCATCCCTCACTTCCCTTGACATTTTCGGTCATATGACTCTTCTATCTCAAGCCTCACCTCTCCCAGGCTTCACTGAAGGTAACCGGGCTCTCCCTCCGTTTAGCTGAGGGGTAAGCCATCTGCCCATCAAGTGTGACTACAGTATACTATTTCACCATTAGCCTTAAGGAAAAGCAAAAATATAATAAAAAGTCAATGATTTATGCAAAATACTTGCTCATGTCGGGAGATTTGCAAGTCAATTACAAAAGCACAGGACAGTAACAGTGGCTGACATTCACTAAGCACTTACTATGCGCCCAGTTTCAACACACAGTAAACCCTTTACCTGTATTCTCTAAACTTAATCCTCCCAGTTCTTATAACACAGGAACTTTTACTATCCTTGCTGAGACGTGTGAGATGAGGCCCAGAAGGGGTAGAACTGTGGCAGCAGCATACGAAAGTGGAGCTGAAACCCGTTCCTTCTACTGCTACCCTGCATGGCAATCCCTACCTCTGTTCCTCCATACCTGCTCTTCCTACCACCCTGAACTACTTCCTTCTTACCTTCCCAGTAACTCACATCCAGCCTCTTTGGACCATCACACCTACAACCCTAAGTGGGCTTCTTTGAGGCCAGGTCTGCAACATTTCCTCTCTGCATCCCCAGGGCCTGATATTCTAAGTGTTAATAAATGCCTGCTGAATAGAACTGAATTCAGTGGAACCACAGGCTCTGACAGCTACCCAACCACTCAAAATAACGCGGGCCTAGGGTGGGATGTTCCTGCCTTGCTAAGAACTTGCAATTACGCCTGAGTAATATGGGGCTGTTCTGGCACCTACCCTCACTCTTCCTGGCCAAATCCACCTATTGACGAAAAAGGGGAAGGAGGGATAAAAAGTAAAGTCCCTGACTCCTGCTGTCCTCTTGATAGGAGAATTAAAAGTCTGTGGTGTTGACAGGGAAGAGGGGAGCCTGGGAGGGACAGAAAGGGTTTCTCCCCCAATATTCTGCCAAGGGGACATTAATTTCCTATTACTGGAGTAGGGTTATAGAATTCTAAAATCCACATACTCAATCAAATCATTCTTTGCTACTCTAACACAGTCCTTTAGGAAAGATGTCAAATAAATGAACAGCCAGCAAGTATTTTCCTCTGGAGGCATACTTATCAACAGTACCAACTGCAGGTACAACTTTGTTTGCTCTGGGCCAGCCCCTGTGCTAAGTACTTTACGTGCACTGTCCTGTTTAACGTTCACCACACCTCTATGAAGAACGTTTAGAAGTGAGGAAATGGAGGTCTAAAGTAGTAAAATGGCTTGCCCAAGGTCACTACCAAATAAATGGCTCACAGCAGAGACAGTTGCTAGTGCATTAAATATGTAATTTTTATTGATAATGCTTGCAGGGTTTTGGGGGCTTTTTGGAGTTTGTTTTTTAATTCTTCTACCCTTGTCTTTAAGTAAGGCCACCTAAATAAAGGTAGCCTGGGCAACCTACAACTCTTACTGGCTTCTCTAAAAGATCCAGGAAAAGTCCTGCCTCTTTAATAAGGCTTTCTAAATATTATTTGTGATAAAGACTGCCAATGCCAACCTATATCTACATTCTTCATCTTCCAAAACACACAATTAGACTAAATTTCCCAATAACCATTGCAGGAAGGCCTAACTATGAGAGTCCTTAAAATATGAAGAGAAACATTGGGATCCACTTCTAGGCTGGATCCATATAAACCTCCTTGTTTTGATTCTTAGCCTCTCATATGCTAGGCTGGTAAAACGGAGAGGGATCCAAGTCCGTAGGTGGGCAGAGCCACAAAACTTCACCCCTTAATGACTGGGTAAAGCAAGAGCCTCCTTGCCAAACTACACTGAGCTGCAACTTGAGTAAGAAATGAACATGGATTTTATTATGCTACTACAGTTTTGTGTAACAACAGTCAGCCCACCCTAATACAGTATTAGTGCTGCTGCTATTATTGTAATTTTCATTATTAACAGTACAGCTATGATTTATTGAAGGTGTACTAACAGACAATATATATAATAAGGCTTTTACTTACAGAGTTTATTCACTTCTCACAATGAGGTAGGTATCATCTGCATTTTACAGGTGACACAACCAAGGGTCAGAAATCAATAATCTTTTCTTCTTCTGAAAAACTACAGCACTTACAATTGAAGGACTTATTTGGTAATTACTTATGGACTGCCTTATTATATATGTTGCATTGATGGGTTGAGCAGTTTTCACTCCTATAGTTAACTGATTTGTCTTCTATAACTTCTTCTTATAATTGGTTTTCCTCATCTGGATAGAGAGCTGCTAATGGTTTTATATTCTTATATTCCATATCACTTCACACATTGTCTCATGAATATGCAAATTAATATATATTCTTTAATTACCTACTTATATATAAATTGGCATATATATTCATATATATATAACTTCAAATATGTGTATATATACCGTATACATTCTGTTTTGAGCAGCAGGCCTCTTAAGTAAATCTGACCAAGAAAATTGACTCTTTTGCTGTGGTTACTTAATACACTTGGTACAGTGCCTGGCATACAGTTGATCAATAAATGATTGCTTCCCTTTTCCCCATCCCAATGGCTATTTTAAGTACAATGATACGCTGCTTGAAAAAAACAAGGATGATCAGAAGAAAAATGTTAAAGTGGTGGGGCACCTGGGTGGCTCAGTAAGTTAGGCATCTGACTTTGGCTCAGGTCATGATCTCGGGGTCCTGGGATCAGGTCCCTGGCTCAGCAGGGAGTCTGCTTCTCCCTCTGCCTCTGCCCTTGCCCCCCTGCTTGTGCTCCCTGGCTGGCTCCCTCTCCCTTCCTCTCTCTCAAATAAGTAAACAAAATCTTAAAAAAAAAGAAAGAAAGAAAGGAAAATGTTAAAGTGGTAAAGTGGTAGGTAGAGGTTGTTTTAACTACAAAGACTATTTTCCTACAGGGAGGAAGGCTGTCTAAAATGTTAGGAGCTAGAGCCAAATTAAGATCATTTGCCAATTACAATAGACTTCATTTATGAAAAATATGCTCTGACACAACTTTCAGGAACACGAATTCTGGGCAAGCCAAGGAGTGAGTGCTCACATCCCTCCTTCACTGCCAGTGAGCTGCAAAATGGTGCCTGGGGACTCACCTTCTATTTGCTCAGTTACATAGGTCTGGCCACATGGGATTCCCTAGAGTCACGGTATCATTTGTAATGAAACACTAATGTGTCCTCCTACAGCTCCTAGCATAATTTTTATATTTTGTTAGAAAACAACATATAGTCATCTAAGGAAGATCTGTTCCCCCTGAGGTTGGTTGTTCCCATCCTTCATCTACCACAGGACTCCATTTCCTGCTTATGATAGTATTAACATGATGAAGACACTGACCTTCATATGTTACATTTCACACTAACCACATACAGGAGGTCCCTGACTTAACAATGTTTTGACTTAATGATTTTTCAACTTTACAATGGTGCAAAAGTAATACACATTCAGTAGAAACCATACTTAGCATGTTGGATTTGGATCTTTTCCCAGGCTAGCTGTATGTGGTATGACACTCTCTCGTAATGCTGGGCAGCAGCACCACAGCCCCAGTCAGCCCTGCAATCATGAGGGTCCACAACTGACACAACTTACGACCACTCTGTACCCACAGAGTCATTCTGTTTTCACTGTCAGCACAGTATTCAATGAATTACATGTGACAGTAACATTTTTTATAAAACAGGGTTTGTATTAGATGATTTTGCACAACTGTAGGCTAATATAAGCAGGTTTAAGGTAGATTGGAGTAAGCTATGATATTAGCTGAGTTAGGCGTTTAAAAAAAAGATTTTATTTTTAAGAAATCTCTTTTGAGTGGAGCTCAAACTTAAAACCCAGAGATCAAGAGACCCATGCTGTACTGACTGAGCCAGCCAGGCACCCCAGGTTAGGTGGTTTAAGTGCATCTTCCACTTAACAATACTGTCAACTTATGATGGTTTATTGTAACCCCATTACAAGCTGAGGATGATCTGTATAGCAATTCTCTGATCTTTCATTATCTAATTAACATACATATTTAAACTACTATTTATTTAAATATCATGTTCCAAAGAGTCTTTCTTTGAAAAATTCTTTCAAGAAATGAACATAAATGTGTCTCAGTTACTTTATTTGGTATAACTAAAGTATACATTTGGTTTTCTTATTCCTGCTTCGTAAACAATTGCAATATTTAATTCGTTGACGGGATGGGCTTTTCCTGCGGTAATTTTCCCTTTAACTTTGCAGTACTATCTTTTAACAGTAGGCAAAGAAGTTAATGCTATAATCAGCTAATACGTCGGCACATGCGACTTTAACTGCTGTTCAAATATAGCAACAGAGTATAGAATACCCAAGCTAGAAAAGTACAGGTTTGAAAATTAGTGAATCAAACTCTGGACAACAACTTCTTTTAAAAATAAATATATGTTTTCAGGGGCACCCGAGTGGCTTAGTCATTAAGCATCTGCCTTCGGCTCAGATCATGATCTCAGGGTCCTAGGAACGAGACCCACATCGGGCTCCCTGCTCAGTGGGAAGCCTGCTTCTCCCTCTCCCACTCCCCCTGCTTGTGTTACCTCTCTCGCTGTGTCTCCCTCTGTCAAATAAATAAATAAAATCTTTAAAATATATATTTTTTTAAATGTTTAACACTGATACTTTTTTTAAAATAAGATTCTTTTTAAACCCTTGACTGAAAATGCCAATCTCAAAAGATCACATTTATGTATCATTCCCAAAATGACAAAATTATGGAATTAGAGAACATTAGTGGTTGCCAGGAGTTAGGAGTTGTAAAGGTAATGGAATGAGTACAACCATTAGAGGACAGCACGAGGGAGATTTTTGTGGTGATTGTGGCAGTGGTTATACAAGTCTGCATATGAGATAAAATGACACAGAACTACACATGTGTTTTATACCAATGTCACCTTCCTGGTTTTGATATTGTGCTGTATAGATAAGAAAGATGCAATTGATGGGAGAAACGGGGTGAAGAGTAACCAGGTCCTCTCTGAACTGTCTTTGCAACCTGTGAATCTTTAATTATTTCAAAATAAAAAGTCAAAATAACTAGAAGTATGTTAGATTAGAAAACATAAGTCATAGAATACTTTATGCAACCTGTAAGATTAAATAAAACCCAAGCATGTGCGATTATTTTGACATCTGATTTTCCATTTTGTATACAAACTACCCCAGATCCTAACAGAGGCAAGGAAAGAGTAGAAATGGAGTAGGTTTTATAATTGGTTTTGTTGTCAGGATGCTTACTGTTCCTGAAAATGTAAGTAACATAAAGCACTTGGGCAACAAGTATCTGGATGTCTTAACAAAGGACAAGTAGTATACAATGTTAAAAAAATACAAACATGTATTTAAGGGCTTATCTTAAAATCCATAAGATTTTGCCATTAAAAAAATAGAAAGCCAGGACACCTGGGTGGCTCAGTCAGTTAGGTGTCTGCCTCGGCTCAGGGTCCTGACATTGAGTCTTATAGTGGGCTGCTTGCTCAGCGGGGAGCTTCTCCCTCTGCCTGCTCTGCCTGCTCTTTGTGTGCATGTTCTCTCTCTCTCTCTCTCTCTCTCTCTCTCTCGGACAAATAAATAAAATCTTTAAAAAAAGGAAGAAAGCCCGCCCCCCAAAAAATTGAAAGCCATAGGATGATGTACTTGAAACCTAAGTTAAAAATAAAATATATATTTTGTGATTTCTGTACGCTAATGAAGATCCCACTGCACATATGATTATGCGTAATTTGCAAAATACATTATTAGACTTCTGTGATTACCCAACAAGAGATTCTTTTTTATGTACACATGGCAATAATTTCTACAATTCAAACATCTCCCTAGCTAAATTAATATAAATTGCCTCAATATACCAATAATAAATAAGAGACAAAAAGAATTCCAGAAGCTGGCAGATGCAAATTAAAGAAAGCTAGTACAAGTTATTTTCACTAGGGTTTCAGACAGAAATCTTTTTATTACTGATTAAATGTAACATTCTGGGACTACATCAAAAACATGACTCTCTGATTCCATGTATCTCACACCTAATCTGGCTCAACACTGGCTCATCATAACTCGGAATCTAAAGAGAGGCTGGCAGCTCTTCATAAATACCTTCCTGTTCACTCCTTTCTACAGTGATGCAATTTGACCTACATTTCCAGTGCCCATTGAAACTTCATAGGAGGGGGAAGAGGAGAGTTTTTCATTTCTCCTACCCTCTGATTAACTAGGACAGCAAATGCCACTCAAGGGACTGCTACCAGGCAGAAGCAAAGAGGAAAAAAAAGTCATGCCGGTAGGAAATTCCACAGGAGAACATTTAAAATTCCTGCATTCTGATTCTGCAAACAAACTGTCAAGATGACAGCAAAGAAGAGTTGCCCCACTTTACACCATAATCAGCCTAGGACACCAAGGGCTTTTATTTACTTCAGGCTCCCAGCATGATGAAAATTAAACCTGAACTAGAGACTCTTGTTCTTGCCACTGTTTTTTTGTAAAAATAAGCTTTAAAAAAAAATAAGCTGTTAATTTTAGAATGATGCTAAGCTTACAGAGAGGTTGTTCTCTCTACACCTCAAATACTTTACATGTTCCTATTTACCTTACACCCCACTTCCCTGATTGCTAACCTCTCCTGTTAGTATGCTACATTTGTCACAACTAATGAACCAACACTGTCCTATTTATCTTACCTGAAGTCCCTACTTTATTCAGATTTCCTTAGTTTTTGCCTAACGTCCTTTTCTGTTCCAGAATCCCATACAGGATTATCACATTACATTTAGTTGTCACAACTCTGTATTACCCCTCTTTGAGACTGTGATAGTTTCTCAGACTCCTTTTTTGATGACCTTGACAGCAGTTTTGAGGAGTTCTAGTTAGATATTTTATAGATATTTTATCTCAATTTTCCAATGGTTTTCTCATAATCATAATGGGATTAACAGATCTGAGGAGGAAGACCGCAGAGATAAAGTGCCATTCTCATTACATCATATCAAGTGTACATTTATCATTGTTCATACTTACTTGATCAGCTGGCTGGGGTAGTGTCTGTCAAGGTTCTCCACTATAAAGTCCCCCCCACCCCCTTCCATACTACGTTCCTTAGAAGGATGTCATGAAACACAGCCCACATTTAAGGGATGGACAGTCACGTTTCACCTCCTTTTGGAGGATTTTTGACAAAAATCATTTGGAATTCTTCTCACATGGAAGATTTTATCTATTCTCTCCTATTAGCGTACATATCCAATCATTCATTTATATCAGTATGGACACACAGATATCCCTTTTTTATTAATAATTTATATTTTTACATATTTATTTTGACATTATTACACTATATATTATATGTATAGTGTATCTTTTATTTTTATTCACTTTCTATCTTTGGTTATAATTTAAAATTATGTTATTTAGTCATTTAAACTGTCCCAGCTTTGACCCACTAGGAGCTCTTTCAGGCGCCTATGTTCATTTGACATACCCCACTACTGTGTTTTGTGTTTTGTTTTGTTTTGTTTTAGCACTTTCATGCTTTCTGGCATCAGAAGATGCTCCAGGCCCATTCTGTTTATTCCCTGCCCAGCCATAGAATTAAGTCATGTCTGGTTCCTTTTACTGGAGAATGGAATTAGAAACCAAGGTCTGGGCACTGGCTCTTAACATAGACTTTTAGTTTTACACTTTACAATTTCTACATAAACTATTTCTATAGTAAATTAACACAATTATCTCCTCAGTAATATCTTCATATTGTGGTAGCAATATGATAAATCATAAAGAGGATGTTTAGTAATCAAACTGCCATCTGACCGGTCGCCTTTCAAGTTTGGTATGTCCAATAAATGCTTTATCACCATAAAGTTCCTCCAAAAATAAAATTCAGACTTTTTTTTTTCTGTTATGGGGGAAGAAGAAGAACCTAGATTTAAATACAGCATGCTTGCTCTCTATGCAAGGTCTCCTTTCTCCCTCCATTACCATAAAATGCTACCAACACTGAATTGCCTGAGCTTAAAGAAAATATAAATATTCGTCAGATCTGACTTTGAAATACATTAGTGATGAGTTATGACAGCAGCTATACCTTCTTATTTACGGTTGTTTTATTTTAATCTTACATATAATTTTTCTTCACTGAAACTAAACTAATTATCCCAACACAAGGACAGAGCCAGGAGTTTCTTGGGCAGTGGGGGCACCTAGTGGGAAGCAAAGAGATTTCTGTAGATAACAACTCTACAGACAGGAGTTAATCCCTGAAACACACAGAGGAAAATTTGTCACCTCAGACTCCAACTGTTAATCTGTGTAAACACACCAATAAAATCTTTGGTGACCTCAGATTTGTTTTTTGGTTTTTTTGTTCTGTTTTGTTTTAGTAGAAAGCAGGCTGGGGCCAAGCCCTAATACTGCCTTTCTCTGTCATCTTTTTCTCCCTCAATTTGATTTAAGATTTACAGTCAATAAACATTTCTTGAGCCTCTACTATGTACTAGGCAGCATACTATGCCTAGTGCTGCCAATTAATCCATAGATTAGAAAACAATTAAGAGCCCTGTTTCCATTTTCACCTCCCAAAGGAGCTGCTGAAATTGCTGGGAAATAAGTCAGTCCATTACAATGCTAAAGGCACAAAATGGTTTGGAGAAGCACATGGTTTAATGTCCACTTCTACAGTTGTCTGGTGTCAACACCGCAGAAAGATCCCAACTTCCTTATCTATAAAATAGACATAATCAAACCCACTTCCCAGGGATAACGCATGGAGAGCACAGCCCTGGCACATACACAATGGGTTCTATAAGTATTAGACCATTTCACATTTTCTATTTCATCATAAACACATCTAGGAATCAGCAGGACTACCCCCAGTAAGATGATTCATTCTTTTTTTCACTGACAATTTTATTATCTTTGTAAATACTAAAATCATGATCTTTTAAAAAACAAAACAAAAAGTCAGTTACTGTGTCCCAGTCAACCTGTTTTTGACAAATAAACAATGCACAAAGAGTCTTCAAGAGGCATGGCCAGAATGGATAGGAAATATGTATTAATAACAGAAGCACCTAACACTGCCTGAAAGCTTATTTTGTGCCAGGCACTGTGTGGATGTTGCACAAGAAGCCTATGAGGTAGACATTTTAATTATGTCTAGTTTCCAAACAAGAAACTGGGGCTACAGAGGTGAAGTGACTTGGATGAGGTTGCTAATTCCTTTTTCCAAACACTACTGTGTTGGGTGCTACAGAGGAATGAAAGAGCTAAAATGCTTCCTTTGCTATAGAGATGCAAAATGGGAGAAAGGCTATGGACACTCTGGCCCATAAAGGGGTCTCCAAATTGGGACTTGTTACCGCCAAAATATTGTCAATAAATAAAACTTACTGACGTTTCCCTACAGTGTTTTACAGCAAGTAGCAACTCCTTGGCCTGGCCTACAAGACTCTTTACCCTCTGGCCCCAGTTCTTGCCTTGGGGCATTTTATTACACACTGCTTCTGGATCCAGCTAACTACTTCAGGACTCCGTTTAGAAGTCACTTACCCTTTCATCTAAATGGAGTTAATCCCACACTCCAATTCCCTAAAACTGGTTTAAGCCTGCTTCTTCATGAATGTCAGTATCCTCAGAATGGGCAAGCACCCTACAGCCAGGTATCAAGGACCTCCCCTACAGGTCTTACCCCCAGGACAATCGCATAAAGGTAAAGAGAAGAGCAATCAGTTTTTGAAATTAAAGAGAGCAGGATTTAAATCCTGTTTTCTACTTACCTCAAGCAAGTCATTTCACCTCTAGGATGAAGTTTAACTGCGGAGGTAACAAAAGCATAGTGCCTAGCACATACTAGGTGCCATTATCATTATTATCCCCATATTACATGAAAAAATTAAACTCCCAATTAGCAACACACCAAAAGCCACTGAGCTGGTGAGTGGTAGGGGTCTGGGCTAAAAGCCAGTTCTTTTTCCTTCTTTCTACAATTTACTGAGCACCATTATTAAACACCATGCTTGGCACTGAAGACAAAGCTGTGAAACAGACAGGTACCCAGTTCTCAAAGTACTTATACTCTGGTAATGAAGATACCCATCAAACATTTACACTAATAAATTTAAGTGTTTGAGGGAAAAGAGCAAAGTGCCTGGTTATATACGGGTTTTAGAACAAGTAGTAAGATCCCTGGATTTTATCTGGAAGGTCAGGGAAGGATCCTGTGAAGAGGCAGCATTTAAACTGGGACCAGGAGGCAAAAAAGGTGTTCTAAGATGAGGGTATAGCCAGGACCCGAGGCAAAGGATACCTCAGGAGAAAAGACTCTAGTAAGTATGGCTTGACCGAAGAACTAAAAGGCCAGAGCACCTGAGGAGGCTGGAGATAAAGGTGGGGCCAGATCAGAGGACCACAGAAGGACATGTAAGGGTTTTGAATGCCATCCAGCCTGAAGTATTGGGAAGCGACCAAAAAATTGTCTGCTCTTGATGAAAGAGTATGAAAAGGTTAACTAATCCCAGCTCCTTGAGTTCAGGGCCTCTTGGTATCTTTATCATCTGTATTTCTAACACATGGCAAGTGTAAACTTTGAACAAGTATTTGTGAGCCACTGGAAAGAATCACTGATAAATACAGATTAAACCTCTTCTCCCTCTTATAGATCCCACAGCTGATGCCTCTATTCAAGGACCTATTACTGATTATTATAGTTGGGTGTGGACCTCTTTTCACTGTTTAGTCTTAAGTTTCGGAAGCAAGTAAGCATTATTTTTACATTTCTCGATGTCTGGTGTTCAATAAATTCACAGATTAAAACAGACCCTCTTTTAATAGTTTAAAATCTTTTCTTACATTTCTAGATTGGCTGAGTAAGAATTTTCATGCCATTTTATACACCTTAGTTAAACAGATCTGAAGGGATAATACACAGGGACTTAAAAGTTCCACTTTCCTTTTGCAACTTTAAAAAAAAAATTTTTATTTTTAAGTAATCTTTATACCCAATAGGGTCTTGAAATCACAGCCCCAAGATCAAGAGTTGCATGCTCTAAGGACTGAGCCAGCCAGGGAATCCCTGCAGCTTAATTCTAACAACAAAAAACTTTCACCAATGTGGGGTTAAAAGTACAATTTTTGTATTTTAGAATATATCACTTGTACAGTTCACATGCATATTTTTTTAATCTTAGTTAAATTTTAGTCAAGAACAAAATGCCCCAACCGAAGGTCTTTCCATGGTTTTCCAATTCTTCTGAGAAGTGTTGAGATTATTTCTTTGATTAATTAATCTGATAAGGGTAGGGTAACTGCTTGGACTATTTATATTAAAAGATACAACTGAGTCATAATCAATAGTTCACCTGCTTTAAGGTTATTCTGGGACTTCAGGAGATGAGAATGATGCGCTAACATGAGGAAAGTGCAATTACTACGAGTACGCTACTAGGGTGTGCTAGTAACTCTCCATTTGATAGTCCTCTCCCCATCGCCAGACCAATTTTCCACCACTCTGGCCCTGCTCTGTGCCCCCAAAGACTTGACCTTTATGGGCAGAATCACTGGGTTAAAGCAAGGAGGCCTCCAGGTGAGTCTGGCCAACTGAAGCCACCAGAAGATGATCAGAGAGAGAGGGAGGAAAGAAAGTGGGGGAGTATTGCTTCCTTATTCCCTCTGTGCTTTTGGCTACACATTCAGGCAGCAGCTGAATCCTCCAGGGCCCCCCTCTGAAGCTCCAGCCCTCTCACTAAACTCCAGTAAAGCTATTTCTTCTCTTTGTTCCTTTGGACCTAATAGTGATAATGGCTTTCCATTGCGCTTGGTTCCATGGATGACAGGAGACACTTGTCACCCATAAACTCTAGCATTCCTCTGAAAATAATCCTTTCATTAGTCTCCAGAACCATCTCAATGGGCCCTGTTTCTTGCCTGACCTAAGAATTCAAACCATAGACTTGTAAAACCAGCAATCTCCCTCTTTTGCATATAGCAGTTATCATCACAATGGTTGCGCATCTTCCAAAGCAATTCCTTCATACCAAGCACTGCATGTAAGCTCTTAAAATTCTCAGGCAGAAATGACCCTTTTAAACTGGTCAGTGCAGGAAAACACAGGCAGGCACTCCTGAAGGACAGCTGGCAGAATGGAGAGGCTGACACAATTCTCTAGGCAGGAGTCTGTTACATGTCAAGTATAAAACGTTTACAAAGAGATGTTACTTCCTCCTACTTCTCCCTGGGTTTCCTCTCACCAAGGGCTTGGGATCAAAGCCACCATTGTGTTTTCACACAAAACACCAAGAAGTTGTATCACTGCCTGGGGAAGCCGTCCTGTGTGTCGCTTCACTGTGCTAGTTTCTCAGACCTAGGGATCTGCTTACCACTAGACCAAGGCACACAGAAAAAGAGCCAACCATCTTGTATTACCAGCCACCTGCCCATCTTTCCTTCTTTCTCTCTTTCATCCCAGGATAAATCTTTCTTCCACAGTAAGACAAAAGATGGGCAGGATGAGAAAATTCTCCTTTGTGCAGCCTTGCCTGTCTCTTTAACAGATCTGACCAGATTAGCACTTTTCTTTTCCACAGGAGAGGACTGGCTTATGCTTATACCATAATCTGCTCTGAGCTCCTTCGGATTTTTCTTTTATCAAGTCGACTGGATTTGAGGTTAGATGTTAACTGAAATCATCTGGGAGTGCCTAACTGCTCCACCTTGTTCTCACTTAGTACAAATAACTGAAGGTGACTCGATTTCTGAATATTGGGACATTCTTTTGAGTAAGAGCCAATTTAACTAACGAATCCTTCAAGGGGCTGAAAAGAACTGAGGTGGCTTAGGGGCTCCTGGGTGGCTCAGTTCGTTAAGTGTCTGCCTTTGCTTCAGGCCAGGATCCTGGGGTCCTGGGATGGAGCCCAGAGGCTGACTCCCTGCTCCATGAGGAGTCTGCCCCTCCCCCTGCTCTTGCACTTTCATGCACAATGCACGCTACTGGCTCTCTCTTTCCCCCTCTCAAAGAAATACATAAAATCTTAAAAAATAATAAAAATTTAAAAAGAACTGATGTGGCTTATTCAACAAGCTACTCCACCAAGAACTCCAAATGTCTCCCTCTGCAACCAGTAGACACTCAGCGTTAACAGAGTTGCTAAAAGACAGACAGACTATAGTCTGCAGAAAAGATGCTCTGCCTCACTTCAGCCAAGGCTAGCTAAAGGGCAAGATAACTCTCTTCTCCCATCCTGGGGTTGTGGGGGGAGATGCCCCTCTCCTCAGCTTTTGGCAATACCTGAGAGGCAGTGAGACTAAAGAAACTTGGTTCACACTACAGATACATTTCTACCACTCATTATCCTTCCTTGTAAGCATTCATTCCAACGGATATTTAATCGGGTACCTCTGTAACTAGCTGCATGAATCTACACCAATATTAGTAGTGGTTTCTTTGGGTAGTAGAAGTATGAGTAACTGTTATCTGCTTCTGTGTATTTGTGAAATTTTCCAATTTTTCTACAAACACCTATTTTTTTCTTAGCAGTTTCCTGTTCCAAGAGGAGATTAACAAGTCAAACACTTGATTTTTGCAATCAGGAAAAAGTTATTAAACAAAAACTTTGCAAGCATTCAGAAGTTTCAGCTTTCCATGTAACATCAAATTTATGTAATTCTTTGTTTTATGGAATTCTTTTTATAACTTTCTGCTTTTATTATGTACTACATGAATATACTGAATAACCTTCTAGAATGGGTAGATGAACATAACCAAGTTACTTTTCATCAGTCAGGAAAATGGTTCCTTAACTAATATTCTCCAAATCCTCGGACGCACAGTAATGATTAACTACAGAGACACGCCTATCTCTTTTCATCAAACTCCTCTGACAGGGATAATAGGAAACCCTTTTTCCTTGCCCCCAGTTACTGAAGCTGTAGTTGTGCACCAGGGCTATGGGGGGGAGGGACAGATGGCAAAGCACACAGTAATGATACTGATCCCGGGCAGAATCTCGAACCACATCAGACCATGGTCACCAGTGCCAAACTCTTCCTTCCCAGAGCCCTAAAGGTGACCCAGCCTCAGCCCCTTCCTGATAGGCTCCCCCCACCAGTTTTTTTTTTTCTTTAAGATTTTATTTATTTATTTGACAGACAGAGATCACAAGTAGGCAGAGAGGCAGGAAGTAGAGAGAGAGGAAGGGAAGCAGGCTCCCTGCTTCGAAGAGAGCCCCATGCGGGGCTCAATCCCAGGACCCCAAGATCATAATCTGAGCCAAAGGCAGAGGCTTAACCCACTGAGCCACCCGGGCACGCCCCACCCCTGCTTTTTTTAATGGAATTCTTAAAACTCAAAATTAAAATCATATTTTTTAGCTTTTCTGTATTTTAAGATTTTCAATACATTTTATAACTTTTGTTTTAAAATTAAGAAACTACTCAAAATGTGAAAAACAGGAATACTAGATTTAACATGCAATCTTTTTTCTAGTACACATCACAACCTTAATTTACATCATATAGACTCTTACGGGTAAAGTTCACTATTTTTATACGCTTCAGTACTAATAGTTTTTTTTTTTTTTTTAAAGGAACTGTTTCTGTAAGAACACCACACAAACGATATCATATGTAGTTAAATGGTTAACAGACTACAGATAAAAAACAGACTGGTGTTTCTTCCACTTACAAATGCTAGCCAATAAAAACTTTCCAGTCTATAGCTGATTAATGCTTGACACCAGATCTATGGAAAGGAAAGCTAATTGTTGCTGGCTGTTAGCTAAAGCAAGAGATACACTAAGAAACCTGCCTCCTATCACACCATAACTGCTGTTTACTGGGACAACTGATTTTTCAGTTTAGCTCCATTATAGTTCTAAACAGAAAACTGGAATACTATCTTCTCTAGTAGCTATTGTTCTCATAATCTATAATAGCTAAACATGTGTTACTGTCTTATAGTGTTGAAATATATTCACAGGGAATCCTGAAAACCATAAACATTTTTACTAGCTTCAGGAAGCTAGTAAATTTGAACAAGTGATTCCTTTTAAACTGTCCTAATATAATGGCAAATGGTCTCTTTTCTAACTTCGATTTCCAAATGATTTATAGTTATAACTACAGAACAATAATAATCAACAGGATGGGTGCTGGAGGAGCTGTGAATGGAGTCTTACATACCTCCTTTTAGAGCAACTAAGAGGAGCTATGTTCCAAAACACTAAAAATGTCTTTGTGTTCAGAACATCAAAACTTAAAAACAGCAAAAAACAAAGCAAAAGAACCCACACACTTAACAGCATGAACAAAATATAAATATAAACAGATAAAAAGTATCTATTTTTCTTTTCAGTTTTTTAAGATTTACTTGAGAAAGAGAGAGAGAGAGGAGGAGCAGAGGGAGAGGGACAAGCAGACTCTGTACCTAGTGTGGAGCTCGATCCCACAACCCTGAGATCATAACCTGAGCAGATCAAGAGTCTAATGCTTACCAAATGAGCCACCCAGCCACTCCAAGTATGCATTTTTCAATGAAGAACTATGCTAGCACTTTCTCAGGATTAAGTTCAAGGATTCTGAAGGTTCCGAAATGCCTGCAAAAATGAGACCATGAGACAAATTAGAAATGCAAGAGAAAAAAAGACTTTTTTTTTCTAGTATTAAGTGTTAACATGTTTAGGAGCTGTAGAAATCAGTACCTGAAATAAATTAGAAAAAGACAATTTAAAAATTAGTGTTAAATGTTAGGACAAGGTTCTACAAGCTACAGAAAAGTCGAGATGTCTCTATTTACAAAAAGTTCTGGCCAAATAAGAACTACCATATTAACACTGTGATCGCATTAATGGTTCAGACTAGAGTGCAACTTTACAAGCAAGGGGGAAGAGCCTAACATGCAACCCTATTGTTAACAGAACCCTGTCTAGAGACCCTAATTAAACAAAAGTATCAAGCACTCCTCTCAAAATCCCTTGTAGTGGTGGGCCTGAACAGCAGAAAACAGAGCAGACCATTTAAAAGAAGAGTCCAGGGGTTGGGAAGACAAGTGACTACACCACAAGGTGGTAATTACACCGTGGGGAAGTAAAAAAGGCCAGACTGAAGGGCTCCAAGAGGTACTTCAAAACCAGCCAATCATGGCAAGAAGAGGTGGGACAAACTGGCTTCTCATCTGGCTATCTATGGGGACATAAAAAGAGGCCGGCCTCCAAAGCAAGAATAAACAAAAGTGGCAACTAATGGCCAAGGTGACCACTAGATACCTCCATGACACACCCATGTTCCAACATATATTCCCCCATCTCCAATTCAGCCCAGAAACCTAAGAAACCAGAAGAGAGACTTCTCCAGTTGGGAAACCAGTGTTCTTGAACCATTTGCAGCAAAGGCACAGGTAGTCAGAATACCTAGGTTTTCCTGCCAACAGTCCTATGTTGCAGGGGAAATTGCTTACCTCTTCTAAAACATATGCTCAGCTGAAAATTAGGAAAAATATCCTTGTCTTTGACTTCAAAAGATTGTAAAAGATAGGAGTAGATACGTGAAAATGATCTGAATAAAATCACATGTATTTGCACAACATTTTACCACTAGAAACATGGGTTAATAGCTAAAGGCTATTGAAATGTAGGTTGTTCCTTTGACCCATAAACTGTAAAGCCAAAAATATTCATTTTAAAGTATTAGCAAGGTTACAAAGCTGGAGAAGACGGAAAAACAGAAGCAGGGCAGTGTGGGAACATTTAGAGCAGGGGCCAATAACTGAATTTATCTTACTATGTCCTAAGAGAATCACTATGCACTAGGTAAAACTGTTCCTAACAGGAACCCTGTTACCAATAAATGGCTAAATTATAGCACATATGGTTTTCTTTTAAAAATCAGGGAAATGGGGTGCTGGCTGGCTTAGTTGGTTAAGCATCTGATTCTTGATTTCGGTTCAAGTCATGGTATCAGGATCATGAGATCGAGCCCCATTTGGACTCACATGAGGCACGGAGTCTGCTTGAGGTTCTCTCTCCCTTTGCCCCTTGCCCTCTCCCCTCTAAAATAAATAAATCTTTAGAAAATAAAAACAATAAAAATCAGGGAAATGATAGAAAAGAGCATTATGTAAAAAAATGGATAAATATGTATTGCTCTTGGAATGATAAGCACTTATTATTGGAAATGGAAATAGATGGTGGAGTTACAAAAGTGTTTCTCAAACTGGGGCTTAAGAACCTTTAGAGGCATGTGAGGTTGAGAGGGAAAGGGGTGAACCACAGGTCATCAGCATGTTGCAAATAGTAAATGTGATCAATAATGCACACAGGAGCTTGCATGAATGTTCAGATAGTGGACATCTGTTGGGTTTTATCAGCCTTGCATTCACTCCCCTGCTGGGGAATAAACCACACGTGCCCCCCTCCCTGCCCCCACCCCAAACCACCACCATCAGTAGGTACTTTCTTGGTGAAGCAGGAAACAAGGCACCTTCCCAGACCCAGGCTGACCCTAAGAGATACACTCTCAGCAGAGGGTGGAGTTACGAAGAGTTGGGAAGGTTAGTAAGGCCAGCACCCTGTGAAGACTGTGCACTGAGACCTGGTTCTTCAGCTCTATAGTCAATTCAGGGAGCTACACCACATCCTTCCAGTAACCTCCTTTTTTGCTTAGGGTACTCTGATTTTGTTTCCACTGCTTACAACGAAGACTTTTAGCTGATTCACTATTATTTTCGATCTAGGAGAATCTATTTTCTTAAAGATTTGGGAGGTGGAATTTGACAAGTAATTTTAAAATATTAGTTTTATGGTGAAACAATGGGATGTATCATGGAGTAGAATACAGAATTCATGTAAAATTTTTGAGATTCCTAAAGATATGCCCCCCCCCCCCCCGCCATGCAAATTTCTTTAGCAATGGATTTAAGCACTGGTACAGGGATAAACCTTCCATGACTTTTAGGATCTGCCCCTAACTAGGTAAAAGATCTAGGGCAAGTTACATAATCTCCCTAAGGCTCACTTATCACAACTTTAAAATGGGAGTCATAATTGTACCTACTTCACAAAGCTGTTATCCCAAAAGATACCACAGGGAAGCACTTAACACTATGCATCACCATAGAGTTAAAGAAGGGTTAAAGAAGGGTTAATACACAACAGCAAAGGGCATACTGTTCCCAAAGATGGTCACAACAATAAAGAAGGGCTAAAGAAGGGTTAATACACAACCGTAAAAGGCATACTATTCCCAAAGATGGTCACAACAATACTGCTGCCCACTGCCCAGTAACCCACCACCCCCCCAACTGCTGTCAGCATGACTTATGATATGTACTTTGCAGCATCTTCCATCAAAAGGTGGTGTCTACTTTCAGTCCTTGAATCTGGACAGAGGGGTGTGGTTTGCCTTGACCAACACAATCTGGCTGAGTGACCCTGTGTGACTTCTAAGCGTAGGCCTCAAGAAGCCTTGTAGCTCTCACCTTGAAACACAACATCTCTGTGTGAAGGTAACCCAGTCTAGCTGCTGGAAGAAGAGATCGTTTGGTGGTCAGATGAGCTGTCCCAGCTAGATCCCGAGACCAATCAGCTCTGACAGGAGACTTAGATGTAACAGCCACATCAGGGACCTCAGGCTAAACAGGAGCAGTGGAAGAACTGTCCTGCCCTAATTTTGTGCAAATAAATGGTCATCATTTTAAGTCACAAAGTTTTAGAGTGGGTTCTTCTTACTCTGCAATATGTAATTGATAGGTACACTTCATCAATTATCATAGTAGTTCCACATTTTTTTATTCCATGCATTTCCTAAAATTTTCTACAAACAAACCCAAAGCCCCAGTGTTTTCGAATGAGTATGTCACAGCCAGATGGTGGTTATCCTTCTCATTCTTCACGGCCAGGTCAATGTTTCTAATTTCATAGAAACACTGAAATGTATCTCAGAACTTGGGTGTTTAGAGTGGAAAGTAAAACATATCCCCAAACAAAATAACTTAAGTGAAAATTTTCTAAAATTATCACAGGTACACCACAAGGATGCAGGTGCACGGAGCTGAGCTAAGACTGAGGTAACCAACTAAGAGGAAAAAAAGTGAAACAAAATTGCTATGATTCATTCAAATAGTAGAAATCAGAACAGATTCTCCCTTTTAACAGTTTCTGTACCTGACATTTTCTTCCATATTACTTTAAAGATGACCAAAACCCTCTTTTAGAAGTTCACTATCACTGTCAAGAGGAGGCTTGCTTAGGTCACCATTCATTCAACAAATATTTAAGGAGTACCAATTCTGTAAACACCAGTGAGTTGTCAGCCCCTGAACACTTTTTCTGATAGTGTACACAGAGATAGTATGCTAAAGGGAGCATGGCTGATGGCTAGGTGAACCTAAACCACACTCCTGTCTTGGTCAAGGTACCTAGTCTAGTAGCTAGAGGGTTTAGGCTGGTGAATGTGGCAAACAAGGCTCTGCCTTCATGCAAGCCTCTAGAAGGAGGGAAATATTACCAGCCAATATTATTATCATCACTGTCATTACTATTATTATTATTATATACCCTTACTTGTCCCACCACTTCTTCCTCCTTAGCTACTGCTAAGTATTTGGAACTCTGCTAAGCACTTGCTTCGTTTAATCTTCACAACTTAGCAAGGCATTGCCTACATTTTCATGCATTCATTCATTCACTCATTCATTCGTTCAGCTCTACACCCAATGAGGCCTGAACTCATGACCCCGAGATCAAGAGCTGCATGCATGCTCTACTGACTGAGTCACCTAGGTGCCCCAGTTTTGCCCACATTTTACAGAGGAGGGGACTGAGGCCATAAATGGCTAAAAGTAACATAGACAGTAGTTAGTGGAGCTGAGGCTTTTAAACACTACACTATACTGCCTCCATACATATGAACTCCTTATGATTTTACAGGAATCTCAATGGAGGAAAAACTTCCACAGCAAGAAATGAGGCACAACATACTACCATGTAAATGTTTGCGTTTCAGTGAGTTTCTTCTGAAAGTTGTTATTTAGTCCTGTGTGGATTTTTTTTTTCTTGTTAGAAAAGTCTAAAAATATTCTTGCTTATTAGTAAAACAGAAAACATTTTTAAGGTATATGAGAAAGCATATTTCACTTCTAATACAATAGACTATGAAGGAAAGTAGCCATGAGAGTTCAATTAGCCACAAATAGGAGATATTTTAATTACTATATTTATTCTTCAATAGTTTTAATTTTTCCTGATTACAGAAGCACATGCTACATGAAAAGAAAAATTGAGAAACCATTTTTTTAAAAATCACCCACAATCTTATTACCTAGAGATAACAAGTTCATATTACTCAGTGTATATCCTTTAAGATACTTTCTTTTAGGTTTCTTAACCAGGGCTTTTTCCCACCTTTTTTTTTTTTAATTTTTTTAAAGATTTTATTTATTTATTTGACAGACAGAGATCACAAGTCGGCAGAGAGGCAGGCAGAAAGAGAGAGAGGAGGAAGCAGACTCCCCGCAGAGCAGAGAGCCGATGTGGGGCTTGATCCTAGGACCCTGGGATCATGATCCAAGCCAAAGGCAGAGGCTTTAACCCACTGAGCCACCCAGGCGCTCCTTTTTCCCACCTTTAAAAACAAACAAAAAACAAAAACATTAAAAAGGACACCAGGTGGCTCAGTCGGTTAGGTGGCTGCCTTGGGCTCATGATCCCAGGCTCCTGGGATCAAGTCCTGCATCAGGCTCCTTCCTTGGCATAGAGCCTACTTCTCCCTCTGCCTGTCCCTCTCCCTGCTTGTGCGTACTCTCTCTCTCTCTCTCTAGCAAATAAATAAATAAAATCTTTTTAAATGTCATTTTTAAAAAATCACACATTATACCTATTCTCATGCTACGTTCTTTCTTTTAAACATCATTCCATGTCAACAAAGATCGACCTGCATCATTTTTTTAAAATTTAAGTATCTCTATTTCCAATGTGGGGTTCAAACTCACAACCCTAAAATTAAGAGTCTGCATGCTCTACTGACTGAGCCAACAAGGCACCCCTGCATTATCTTTTTACAGACTGTACAGTATTTTACTGCATGGGTAGGTCCTGATGGACCTAATCAATCCTTCATTAATAGGCATTTAGATTACTTTCAATGTTTTGCTATTTTTAAAAAAATGGGGCAGTGGCCAGTCTGGTATACCCATCTACGCACATTTGACCGATTCTTTAAGATAAATTTCTGGATGTTGACTTGCCATTTTATGACTTTGGGTGCATATTGCCCAAATTGTCATCTAAAAAGTATGTACCAAATTTACCTTTTTTTAAAAAGGAAACCCTTAAAATTTAAGAGTAATAGCATATTTTACTACTATCTACATCATTTTACTACATAAAATGGCATAGTATTTTTAAAACATCTTATCTCTAAATATCTAAAATAACTGATGCATAACTCTGATATTACATTAGGTTTACATTTGGAAAGGGGAAGATTCTAAAATACCCAGTAACTTCAGCAAAATGTTTTGAAAAGTTACTCCAAAAAGAACATACCTGCTGCAAAACAAGCAAATTAGTAGGGAATGTTAAAAGGCAGGGAGGCAAAAAATAAGCCAGTCAGTTACAGCAATTACCAGGTCACCAAACTGCATCCCATATAATGACCAAGAGGGAAGGATAGAGAAAGAAAAGGTGAAACTAAAAGCAGCAGCCCTCAGAGCTTCAGTGATGGCCAGATGAAATTACACACAGACATACACATCTACATGTTCTGTACACATCAATTCTGGAGCTAATCTCCAGGGGTTGGAGACAAGAGGAATCTTTGTGTGCTTTACTTAACCAAACATGGTTTGGTTTGGAAAGGGGGTGGGGGAGTCCAATTACAGATTTCCTTAAGGTAAGAGTGTCTAGTTAGCAGCCTGAGGGCCTAGTATCCGTTATGTCCTTTCCAGGACAAGGGGACAAGAGGAACTTGAAGCATGAGACAGCTCCAAAGGCATAGATTCCTTTCAAAACCATCACACAGGACAGGTTTCAAACATCAAGTCTAATGGAAAACTGGGCAAGGTGAGAACATTTTTTAGCAATAAATAAAACGTCATGGTGATATAATAATACATGTGCTAAGAAGGGAAGGCCACACATTATAACTAAGAACAACTAACCTGATGGGGAGTTTCATCCTAATGGAGGAAGACCGGAGCCTTAGATAATGCTGCCATACCAAAAGCATGGAATACATGAGGAGGCAAAAGACAATCTGTATGCATTGGCAGGGGGGTCATGGGGTGGGGTGGTATAGCTTGGTGAAGCCACAGACCTACAGGACTTAGGAGTCTAACATTCTTCCAGGGAAGAGGTCAGCCAACTATGGCCTATGATCAAATCCATCTGCTGGCTGTACACATCACCAGGCCAGAAGAGCTTTAACATTTTCAAATGGTTCAAACAAATAAAAACTTATTTCATGGCACATAAAAGTTACATGAAATTCAAGTGTCAATGTCCAAAAAGCTTTGGTGGAACACAGCCATGGACATTCGCTTATGTCTCTGGCTGCTTTCTAAATACACTGGTAGGGTTGCACAGGTGCAACAGAGAGATTGGGGGGTTGGGGGAAGGGGATGCTGACAAACTGGAAAATGTTTACTATGGTGTCCTTTCAGAAGTTTGCTGATCTCTGTTCTAGGCCATAAAATCATGTAGTTTTTGAATGGATCATGGCTCCAAACCTGTGCACACTTGTTGGTTTGGCCCCCGAAAAAGCCAGGATTTAGACATAACTTGCCAGCCTAACAGAGAACACAACCCCACTACCAAGAACAGCAGACAGGTCTAATAGGTCCTACAGATGCTGGGCTACCTGCCCATGGTAACAAGAAAGATGTGAAAGGCTTTTATGGGTTGAAAGCAGGATGATCCCTAAAGGCTTTTATGGGAATATTCCAAAAGAATATACTAGCTCTTCCTTCAAAAAAGACAAGAATGAAACCATTCTCAAGATGGCTACCACATTAAATTTATACTAGGGGCCTAGGATTGAGCAAAGCCTTTTGCTTTTATTATCTCATCTAATGCTCACCTCCTCCAGACTCAGGCTGGCTGGCTCAAGCTGAGCACAACCAGAAAGCTGAGGAAATGGAAGTCAAACCCAGTAAGAGCTTGTGTTCATACCACTACCCCACTCAAAGGCAGTAGACATGAATGCTCACCACGAATAAATGAAAGGGGAAAAAAAAAAAAAAAAAAGACCACAGAAACAGTGGAAACAAGTTTGCTTTTATAGCCATAAGCATTACAAGTATTTTATTCATATCTCTTTTCTTACTCATAATACCTTCTCTTCTTTCAATGCTTAAAGATAGGAAAATACAATTCAGTTCTTCCAGACTCTTTTCCCTGTTGAGAAAAAAAATCGATGTAGGTATCCAACTGCGGAGACATTTCAAAGATGCCCGAATTAGACAAAGTTACAGGTAGCTTCTACTAATGAAATCCCTGGAGTACCTATGAGGGTTCCCAACACAAGGAGGTTGAGTAGACACATTCAGAGACAATGGGCTGGAAAGTACAAGTACAGTTTTTTAGTTTAAATTTTTCATTTAAATTACAAGTGAAGAGCAAAAGTTAAATGGAATCTTACACAAAGACGCAGCTATGATACTGGCAGGCTGCTACTGTCTCTTCCTGCCCAGCACCCATGTCTTCACCTTTACCAAACGTGCCACCATCTTCCTTCAACTTTCCCCCTGGATATCTACAAAGTAAGGACCACTTAATCCTAACTCATTTTTGAAAACCTAATCTTTAAAAAAATGTTTCAATCTGTTAATATTTCCATTATTATTTGGGGACTAATATGTATCATTACCATGTACCATGTTTATACATGTTCATTCCTGTGTTGATTAGTGGTTATCGCATCTAGTTCCCAAGTCCTTAATATCGGCCAAATGAGGAGTTGAGAGGTTTTTTTACACAGGAAACTTCATTCCTGCTCCTTACGCCTCTACTGCCACAGGCTTTATCCAGATGAGGAACTGGGAGGGCCAGGTAAGTTAAGTAGCTACAGTGAATGAAAGAAGCCAGATTTGAACTTCTGTTTTGATGAGAAACTTCTTCCCACCATGCTCTGCTGTTTGGCCAAGGCAAAAACACATTTCTCAGAATGATTACTTCCCAGTCGCATTTCAGATGTGCTGGAGAGCCGTAAGAGAGTGGCGCAGGGTGAACCATTTTCTCCAAGGGCTGGCTGTCAAGATCAAATCTCTGCTTATCAACCATCAATCTATCTGCTCTAAATTTTTTAAATTTAAAAACAGCCACAATGCACCCAGGACTAGCATGTAAAGCCCTTTATGTGTGTATATGGTTTATCAACTAACAGGCAATGCTTTGCTGTGGCAACAAAATGGAAGTGTTTTTGCACCTCTAAGACCACATGTCTAGGCTAAAGACAACTTTAAACAGCAAACACTGGGGGAAAGATATGTATTTCCTTTTCTCTTCCCTTTAAGGATTATTCTAACTCCTATTTTATTCAATAAGAACATAACTCTAACATTTTGGGGCTCTAGACCTCTTTTATAACACAACCACAGACTTTTTTCCTAGAAAGACACATATACACAAAAAAGTTTGGTCACAACTACAGAGAGTTCAGGAGTCTCTCGAAGCCCATTCATGGACCCCCTAGAGGTCCAAAGACACCAGAACAACATTTGCTCTAAAAACATACTGCAAGAAATGTCTATATCATTTCACAGGCAGGGTAAAGACATTAGAGCCAGCTCTCTCATCATCCTTTATCATTTCAAAAGGCTAATATTAAATAAACACTCAAATTTCTGTAACTAGACTCCCATAGTCTCCAAGAAACCAACGATCTAATGACAAAATCACCAAATCTAAGATTATGTAAGTTCAAAGTCCAAATCCGTTTTGTTACAGCTCAGAATCTGCTACTTCTTTCTGCCCAAGATTTCCCTATAAATGAAAGAAACATTAGTATGGCCTAAGACTTGAGTCCTTCCTAGTTTAACATTCACAAACATATTAAGATATAATCATATGAAAAAAGACTACTAAAATTTACTAAAACATGTCATTTTACTATACATGATATTAAGAAAAGTCAATTAAGAGAATTCTTAAATGTTCAACACATAGATCTTTATCAATGCAGTTGCAAGTCAAATTAAATAGTTGGCAAAGCAGATTTTTTAAAATTTCACAAAGGCTCAAATTTGGATGTGTTTGAACCACTTGGATCAAGAACTTTCAGAAATGTTTATTTTTTTAGGTATATCTCAAACTTTAAACTTTCAGATCTCTCCTGTTCTTACTGCTTTACAAAATTTCTTGCATTGTCTACCATATTTTTAAGTTACAAAATGAACATATAAAAGTTTTTGTCCAGAACTCCATCTATGAATATGAGATAGAATGTCTCATGAAAATTTAACAGTTACAAGGGGTAGTGATACTCTGCTATAAACAACACTAAAGATTATTTTAAATCACTAGATACTGTTTCAAAATCATTATATGATAAGGTGAAGTAACAAGTAGTTTACACAGAACATCATTTCACCCCTTGACGATTATCTTTTAAACAACAACCATCCCCACCAAAATGCAGTTGAAATATATAATCAATGGACACTCTCAATTTACAGTGTGTAGTACCTAAGACTTAAAGTATGTCTCCCTTTCGTTAGAGTATTTTCTCTCCTAAAACCAAGAAAATGAACCCGGCCTGATGCCCATGCACACACAGAGTTTTTAAGCCAGTATTATTTTAGGCCAGGGCGGGCTTCACACCCTTGGGGAGGTCAAATTATAACACAGAATCTTCACTCAAAGTAATTTTTTGGGTTTTGTTTTTGTTTTTGTTTTTGCCTTTGTGCCAAAAATCAACGGTGCTAATTCTTTAAGAACGTTATTGAAGTTTCGACTTCATACATGTGAAAAAAATTTTACATATAATATACCGATATCAAGTTAGAAGTTAAACACATTTCACTGTCATCCATTCGCATTTACAACTCTTTCCTCTTTGAAAGACCTAAGAGAAAACTGGGAGAAATGAACCCAAGTTTCGCAAGGAAGAAACAACCAAATCCAACGCACGTAACTGCTTCAGCCCGGATTTGAAGAGTCAGGGTACTTGGGGGGAGGGGGGTAGAGGGGAGACAGGAAAGCTGGAAAATAACTTTATGTTCAACAAATTACCAAACCTGGGTTAAAACTCAGACACGCGTCTTCGGGCTAACTGAATCTATCCCACTGGAGATCAAATCAACTGTACTGGTTCTTGTTTCCTCTCGCTCTCACCACCTATATGTTGCCATTTACGAGAAACTCATCGAAGTTGAATCAAAGTGACTTTTGGGAAGAGATGCCACTATGATCTACACTGCGCTGCGGAAATGTGTAACTCTACACACAGGGCAACGTTACTCCTTCAGCACCAACCCCCCCCCCCCCCCCGCCTTCACTTTCAACTTCCCCTTAAGATGGGGACAATCACATAGCCATTTTTTTTTTTTTAATCAAAGAGAAAAAATAAAACACCCCATCCAGATCACCGACGGGCTCCCGGCGTCCCGGAGGGTCGGCGGGCACCGCGCTCTCAGGTCGCTCCGACAACTCCTGAGGGAGGTCTCCAAGTTTCTCGTCCCCCTCGCCGAGCACCCGCCAGAGCCAGGGAGGGAAGGGGGCGGCCCCAAGGGCCGGAACCGCGCGACCTGGAACCCGGGGCCTTTGAGGCTCGCAGACCGCGCCCGGCGCAAGTGGGGGCGTTCGAGACCCGCCCGGGTGCGCGTGGGCGCCAACTTCGCAGGGACCCTAGCACCGCGCCCCCTCAGTGCCCTTAGTCCTGAGCGCCTCCCGGGCCAGCCGGTCCGGGCGTCCCCGCCGTCCTCCCCAATCTCCCCCCAGCCAACCCCGCGGAATGAGCCCACCCCGAGTTGAGCCAGCTGGGATGCGGCGACCGGGACCACGGTCCCCTTCCCCGGGAAGGCGCGGGGGACGCAGAGCCGGGCGGCCCGCAGCCCCCGCAACCCCGGCGGCGGCCGGGCGAGCTCACCTGGCGGCTGGCGGCGGCCTCCGGGGCGGCCTCTGGGCGTGGGCCGGGCGGGGGCGGCAGGGGGGGCGGCGGGGGCCCGGGCTGCAGCCTGGGCCGCCGCCGCCCGCTGGCCTCGCCCCCCACACGCGCCGGCCGAGGCCGCCCCCGGGCAGTGTGGGGAGCGCGGAGAGCGCGGGGAGCGCTGATTCCGCGGCGGCGGCGGCGGCGCAGCGCGGCTCAGGCGTCGGAGCGGGCGGCCGCAGGCGCCGCCGCCTCCTCCTCCATGGCTGTTTACCCGGCTGCATTGTGGGAGTTTGACCTCCGCCGCCGCCGCCAACCGCCGCCTCAGCTTGCGCCGCCGCCGCCGCCGCCGCCGCGCACGCCATGGGAGCCGTGACTGACGGTGAGGTCCGCTCGCCGCCACCCGGGCCCGTTTCCCCGAGCCCCTCGGCCGCCCCGGCCTCCTCCGAGCCCCCCGGCCTCCCAGGCCGCTTCCGGGAGCCCCTCGGCCTCTGCGATCGGACCCCGCGGGGAGCCGGCCTTTCCCGGACGCTTCTCCGCGGGTCCTTCGGGCCTCTCGCCGGACCCCTGCTCCCCCTGGGAGCCCCTCGGGCTCTCGACCCGCTCTTCGGAGGCCGCGCCAGGCTTGCGGAGGGTGTGCTGGGAGGATGGTCGGGGGGCTGGGAGCACACGTGCGGGGGGGGGGGGCGGGAACGGTGGCAGCGGTGCGTGGGCGGGTGGTACCGGGAAGGGGTCCAGGCCATTCGCGTTTGTGATGAGGGAACACTGGGTGAGAATATGGGGTCCGAGGAGTGGCGAAGGGGAGGAAGAGGTGGAGACCCTACCCCGGTGGTCCGAGGTCTGGAGGGTGGGCTGGAGCGTGTGGGAACTTTAGGGATGGGGTGGAAGTTTTGGGCCAGGCCCGGACGAAGGGAGAGGTCCCAAGACGCGGGTGCTAAGGGTGTCAGCGTACACAGGGTGACGCCTGGAGGACTCTTCTGGACAGGTGGGGAAGGGCCCCCAGACAGTGGTGTGGATCGCAGTGAGGCCTGAGAACTAGCCCCGGACTGGAGGTAGGAAGAGGGAGTTAAGGACAGTATCTTAAAAGGATAGATGTGAGGTGTCTGGAGGGCAATCAGAGGTGCAGTGTGCATGGGGGGTTTAGGAGGAGCCAGTGTAGGGATGAGGCCACCTGGGGTAGATAAGACAATAAAAGATTTGTCTGTGTTTATGTGTTGGGGACGGTGGTTTGTTGGCAGGAATGGGAGGAGGGTCGCCAGGCAGAGATGGGGTTTGTGGAACGTTGTGAGGATAATTTAAGGCAGGTGGACCCATGTGTGCAGAAACCCAGGATCTGGTGACTGAGAGCAGAAATAAAATAGGGTGCCACCTTGAGGAAGGTGGACAGGCAGGATGGGGGAGATGGATGGAGGGAGAACCTAAGAAAGTATTAGGTTAAGGAGGAAGGAAGTCTTTTAACATCAGGAAAGGGGATGTCTAGGGCTGCTGTATTTGAAGAGAAGGTGACCAGTAAGGGTAGATGCCTGTGGAGAGGTCGATTCTGAAAAGTTGGGGATGGACAGGATCTCCACATTAAAGGGCCTGCAATGGGAAAAAGAGGATAGGCCTAAATTTGTGATAACAAGTAATGAAGTGGGAGGCTCTTAAAGGTCCAGGAACTTCATGGGAAATTATAGCTCTGCTTCATTCCAGTTTCATTTATCCTGTCTAGGCTAGTCCTTGGGATTACAGTCCAGAACCAACAGGCAAGACCTTTTCTCCCCTCTTAGGTTGCAGTCTGGTGGAAAGACACCTTGGATAATTAGTTGTATTGGTAGCAAATGTTACTGCAGGGAAGTACAAGGTTGGGGACTGTGGGATCATGTAACAAAGATTGCTTATGCATTCTCAAAGATTAGCTTCCCTAAGACAGTTACTGTTCATCCCGTTTTTGAGGAATAAATAGTTGTATTTGGACTGGTGTTCCAGGTGGGGAACTACTTGTGCAAAGGCCCCCAAATGTTGGAAAAACTCAAAGTTGATAAATATTTTCTAAAATTTAAAAAGATATTTCCAGAGATTTCTGAGGGCAGTGGGAATCCGTTTTTAACATTGGTGTTGTGTGATCAGAATTGCGTTAAAAACAAGAAAACAAAAACCACCACCACACTATATGGACTATGTGAAGAATGATGAGGGGAAGGGAAGAGGAGTTCAGTGGTCTCTAAATGTAGTATTCATCATGTGTCAAGGAGTATTCTAATTATTAACTCCAGTTTACAGATGAAACTGGGACACAAGGAGGTTAAGCAACTTGTCCAAGTTTGTGCAGTTAGTAAGGTATAGAGCCTGAGCTGAAAACCAGGCAGTCTGGCTCCAGAGTTCTTGCCCTTTATTACTGTGCATCCAGTCTCTCGGTTACTGCTGCCCTAGTCCCAGTAAGAGATAATGGGAACTCAGACAAAAAGGACATACAGAGAAGTAGAATGTGGTAGAATATCAGGACTTAAGCAGGTGAGTGGATGTTAGAGGTCACAGGAGTGCCCACTCTGCCCCTTACAAGCTGTCTGATCTTCTATAGGTTAATCTCTTTGAGCCTCAGTTTCATTCTTTATAAATGGGGATAATAAAATCTATCTCATAAGGCAGTTTAGAGGTTTAAATGCAATAAAAGTTTTAGTGCTTTGCATTGAGTCTGACATGCAGTAATGTTCAGCAGATACTATGAAATGTAAGAATTGGTTTACTCGTCTCTCCTTCACTTTCCTTTGATTAGGGCTGTGCCTTCTTCATCTCTGTATTTGCACAGATTGACCTTTCCTGGCTGGTAACTGCTATTTCTTCAAGACTCACCTCAAATATTCATCTCATTTCTAGAAACAGTTGATCTTTCACCTATTAGCCATGTTATTTTATGCATATTACTGTTGTAGCACTTAATACTTAATTTACTTAAATGACACATTCCAGAAAATATTTAAGGCAGCTCACCATAATGTGAAACCATAAAAAATAAATGCATGAGAAAACAGGGCAAAAAGAGCATTGAAAGGAAGGAAAACGAGGACATTAGAAGTGGGGTGATCCTCAAAATGCAGTGGGTAAAATCTGGTGCATTAGGCAGCCAGAAGTGACTCTTGGTTCTCTCATAGTTCATACCAAGGGGCAGGACCTAGTCCTCTGTGTGCTGTTGTGTACAGGAGAGAAGGCAATGTTAGATACACAGTACAAGCAGTTCTTTGTGATTAAAACACTAGAGATGAAGTTGTCTCTAGGGTCCCCATAAAGAAAAGCTAGTGTCATATCCTTAACCTCTTATCAGCACTGTTGATCATAGGGCTGTTTCCTAGCACATCCCTGACTAGGTCAGAGAAGGCTAAATCACAATTTAGAAAGGCATCCTAAAGCCAGTAGGTGGTTTAGCTGAATACTTCTGCTGCTCTGCCTTCATTCAGAGCAAGACTGTTGTTGTTGTTGTTGTTGTTAACTTGTCTTAAGAATACTTGGGTCACAGAAGAGTGGATGAAGTACAACTTTTTCAGGCAATCCACAGTAAACATGGTTTTTCTCAACTGGGCTTTTGGTAAAAAGCAGAAATGAGTAGTGGGTATGATAGGTCAGCAGTATATTGTATACCTTCTGGGCCCAATTCAGGGTGCTGTCTACAGCAGTAAACTACGAAGGAAGCCCCGACTTCTGCTTGGGGGACAGAAGCAATGGTGTGCAATCAAATAAGTAATAAGATAGTTTCTGAGAAAGAACATAACTAAGTTCTGAAATGACCTAAGTTCTGAGAATGAACTGGATGGGATATGAAAGACCATAATGGGGGAGGGCTGCCAAAAGTCAGATAGACTTCTCTGGAAAGTGACCCTTAGAGTAAGGCCTGAAGGCGTCAACCCCTACCATAGACTTAAGGAAAGGATTCAGAACAGGTTGCAACTAGTGCAAAGGCCTGAGGCGAAAATAAGCTCTGCCCTTCGAAGAAGATAAGGAATAAATTCAAGGAATAAGATAAGGGTTGGTATCCAGGTGCGTCTGGAGGGGTGTCAAACCAAGGTGGTCAGAGAAGTAAACAGGAGCTTGCCCAGAGCTACCTAAGCCAGGGAAAGGAGATTGGATTGTCTTCTGTGGGGACTTACAAATATGATTAGAGGATTTTAAACAGAAAAGTTAGTACTTTGTGATCATTCTGGGTTGCTGTGTAGAGAATGGATTCTAGGAAGGCAAGAATGGAAGCAGAGAGGACAGCAAGAAGGGTGGGTTTGGATTAGGATGATGGCAGCAAAGAAGACAGGAGTGGCCTGAATAGCTCAGCCACCCTGAAAAGTTCTTGAAGTACCAGTACTTGTCTCTGGAGCTTAAAGGACAGCTAATGCCCTGTTACAAATTTGAGGTGCCTGGCAAGATGCTGTGCCCTCACATAATCCTTCCCTATGGGTTTGCCTGTCCATTCAGACAGGGAGCTCGTAGAGGAGAAGGTCTTTATTCCCTGCACCCTGTACAAGAACATTTCGGTGCATGTGAGGAACTGCTCTGCTCAGAGGGAAGGAGAGAGACATGATATAGTTTCCATGGATACAGAACTATAGATATTACCACCAACACTACCATTTCATAGATGGCAAAATAGAGGTCCTAGGAAGTGAGTGTCACATAGCTAGTTCTCGGCAAAGCCAGTTTCTCTCCTCCCCTGTTGTGACTCCAGCATATTGGGTAACTGAAAACAGTTTGGATTTTTGTTTTGTTCTGTTTTAAAGATTTTACTTATTCATTTGAGAGAGAGCACAAGCAGGGGGAGAGGCAGAGGCAGACTCCCCGCTGAGCTGGGAGCCTGACCTGGGGCTCAGTGTCAGGATCTGGAGATCATGACCTGAGCCCAAGGAAGATGCTTAACCATCTGAGTCACCCAGGCACCCCTGAAAAACAGTTTAGATGTTGTCACTGTTAACTTAAACTATGTTCACAGTTTGTATTTTGTATGTGTTAATTTAAAGGGTGTTAAACAGTGTTAGTACCCTGATAGGAAGCATTTCAGAGGCACTTTTTTTTCTGAGAAAGAGAAGGAGAATCTTAAGCAGGCTCCGTCCCCAATGGTGAGCCAACACAGGGCTTAATCTCATGAGATCATGACCTGAGCCGAAATCAAGAGTGAGACACTTAACCAACTGAGCCATCCAGAAGCACTTTTTGCAGTACAGAGAACATTAGGTACTGTGTACGTACATGGATGTGCCAGAGCACAGATGTGGGGTGAGAAGGAGATGGCAGGGAGTAGGGTGTGGCCGTACATTCCATTGAATAGAGCTGGTTGGTTTTGACCGTATTTTTTTTTTTTTTTAGTTGAGGTAAAATTAGTATATATCATTAGTTTCAGGTGTACAACATAATTTGATATTTGTATGCACTACAAAGTGATTGTCATGATAAGCCTAGTTATCCATCACCATAGAATTGACCCACTTCCCTTATTTCGCCTACCCTGCAATGGCCCTGTCCCTCTAATAACCACTAATCTGTTCTCTGTATGGGGTTTTTTTGTTTGTTTGTTTGTTTGTTTGTTTGTTCATCTGTTTTTTAGATGCCACATGTGAGTGAAATTGTATGGTATTTGTTTTTCCCTGTCTGACTTGTTTCATTTAGCATAATACTCTCAGGGTCCATCCATGGTTTTGCAAATGGCAAGATTTCCTTTGTTATGGCTGAGTAATATTCTACTGTATATATGTTTTTGTTTTTTAATTAGAAATATAATGTTTGGATATATGCCATTAAAACTTAAAATAGGGCGCCTGGGTGGCTCAGTGGGTTAAGCCGCTGCCTTCGGCTCAGGTCATGATCTCAGGGTCCTGGGATCAAGTCCCGCATCGGGCTCTCTGCTCAGCAGGGAGCTTGCTTCCCTCTCTCTCTCTCTCTCTCTCTCTCTGCCTGCTTCTCTATCTACTTGTGATCTCTCTCTGTCAAATAAATAAATAAAATCTTAAAAAAAAAAAAACTTAAAATAATGGGTTTTAATATGCCAGTGACCAATATGACAGAATAATGGAACTGTGCTATGACTTTCTAATAATGTGATTGTGGATATTTTCCTATGGCAGCGGATACTACTCATCTGTAAAATGAAGGTAATAACACAAACTTCTAGGATTTCTTCAAGGGTGAAGTGTGATAATGTAGATAAAGCACTTCAAAATTGTCTATTTAATCTCTTGTCCAAACCAGGACACTCTCCAGTGTAAAAGGAACAAACAGAATGTATGGTCCTCAAATAGGAGTGGGTAAACCTTGTTTAAGGGCCTGCTGCTGCTGGGATTCCTATTTCAGTTGCTGATCCAATGTTAATCGGACCTTTGTGGTCACAGAGTTTGTTTGGTTTTTTCCCCCCCCACTAATGCCAGCGGATTTAACCACTGTGTTCCCTCAGCTCTGATCCCAGCACAGGGGTTACTGATGCAGTGCACCTTTTAAATACTGTTTCTTTAGCCAAGATAAATGGTTTTAAAAAGCAAAATTGAAGTTTCAACCTTGACTTTTTTAGCACCACACTCTAAAACACTTAAGTAAATCGAGAGAAAAACAAAAGGACCTCAATACCTTTTTTTTTGCTTTTTAAAAAAAAATTTTGCTTTAATTTTTGTTTAACTAATCGACTTTGACATTAGTAATGTATTTAGACTAGCCCTAAGTATCTCTCGAGAGATCAAAATTTTAAATGGAGAAAGCAAACCATCTTATTTACTGTTCCTTCCACTGCCTCTTTGTAACTTCTTAATATTGTTGGCCTTCAAAATTGTTTTAGTGACTTTAAGCTTCTTGAAAGGAGGGGCTACGTGTTATTTTACCATAAGTAACCTAAAACAATGAGGCATAAGTAATTCAGCTTAATGACCCAAGAGCAGTGGCCATCCAGTGATAAATCTGAAAGGAATCTGCATGCTCACGGTTTTTACATGGCCCTAGTCTCCTCCTGTTGTAGGTCAAGTCAAGCCAGTTTTCTTGTTTCTTGTTAACACATCATGGATTCATTAAAGAACACTGAATGGAACTTATAGTGCAGAAGAAATGAAGAAAAATACCTCAAAGTGACCAATAAGCTAAGTCCCCAGATAATCACTATTAGTATTTTTAAAAAGAAAAGTAATGCATGTCAGACAATTCAAGAAAAAAACACACCAAGTGACAGTGTGAAAACCCTCCCCTCTCACTTTCCATGGCTAGTCCCTCTTCCCCAGAGGTAATCACTGTAAACTGTTTTTGGTGTGCCTTTTCAGAATGATTTTTTAAGTACCTGTAAAGGGTGAAAGCCTATTCTCTCGTGCCAGACTTGTGAGTTTGAATCTAAGCTCTACTCCATACTTCCAGTGACATTTAATTTGAGCAGCTAACTTTCAGTTCCTTCACTGGTAAAATAGAGGTAGTAATATCTACTTTACAGGGCTGTTGTGCAGATTTAAGTGTAAATGCATTTATATATGTGTGTATTTACATATATACATTTGCATATACATATATACAAATAAAAGTTTTTTATATGTAAAAAACATCCTTAGAGTATTACAGGCATTACATACATGTCAGTTGGTTGGCCACTATCTATATCTACTTTAAAATTTAACGCAAACATTTACACACTCTTCTGTGATATACTTCTATAATCATACCTTGGAGCTCCTCCTACTTATGCTTTTGTATCACTGTGTAGTATTGCATTTTTAAAATTAATTCTTGGACCGCCTGGGTGGCTCAGTTAGGCGTCTGCCTTTGGCTCAGGTCATGATCTTAGGGTCCTGAGATTGAGCCCCACATCAGGCTCCCTGCTCAGCGGGGAGTCTGTTTCTCCCCCTCCTTATGCCCCTGCCCCATTGTGTGCACACTCTGGCTCCTGCACGCGTGCTCTCTCTCTCTCTCTAATAGACAAAATCTTTAAAACAATTAATTCTCTAGCATCTAAACATTTAGTTATTTTCAGTTTCTTACTCTTACAGGTAGTATTCCAATGGAGATATTTGTATAGATGTCTTCACACACCTGTGAGAATAATAGGAGACAGGTCAAAGACTACATGTATTTTTAATTTTGGTACATATTGCTACATTGCTCTAGGAGCCAGCTGTTTCAAAGTCACCCTGTCCCAAAGTGTTTAATAAATTGTCCCTTCTCGTGGTTTTCGGTTTGGATCTAGAGTGTTTAGGAACACGAAGAAGAAACCAATGGTGCATTTCTGTGCCTATAGAATTCCTTGCTAAAGTGCTTTTAGAAAGGAAACGCTAGTCTTCACTGGTAGGTCGCAGGATTGCTCTTTCCTTTTTTGTTTTTTTTTAAGATTTTATTTATTTATTTATTTGACAGAAAGAGAGAGATCACAAGTAGGCAGAGAGGCAGTGGGGGTGGGGGGAAGCAGGCTCCCTGCTGAGCAGAGAGCCTGATGGGGCACTGGATCCCAGGAGCCTGAGATCATGACCTGAGCTGAAGGCAGAGGCTTAACCCACTGAGCCACCCAGGTGGCCCAGGATTGCTCTTTCCTAAAAGCAGGTGAGATTTCTGTGCTGTGAGGTCCAGCAGTTTAGAGAGGCACACCTAAGGGTAGATTAGTCCTAAGAGGAAGTGACATTAACAGTGACACTCTTGATACTGGTTGTCAAGCCTTGACCTATCCCTAAAGAAATAAGTGTCTTGAAAGTTGGGCCACCATTATCTTCCAAATGTTTTGCTTTTGAAATATTTGCTCCAAGATGTTCTGAAAACTTGTTTTGTAATCAAGGTTTTAAGAGCTACTGTGAGGGAATAACATGGGTTTTGAAAGTCTGGGCTTATGAGAGATTGTCCTTTCTGTGATAAAATGAGAACACAGCTAAAATGGCAGTGTCCTGTGACTCAAGGCTTGGAGAAGAATGGGTCTAGTGACTGTGAAGCAGTCATTTCTTCCTGCCTCTCTGGTTATGGAAAATGAGGTATTAAAAATCTAACCCCTTGGTCTTTTTGGGGCTTATTTAGTGTCTTAAGCAATTACATGTTTTTTTCTAGATGTAGGTATAGGTCCGCATATAAGACAAAGAGGGGTTGAAAATGACAGGTAAATCTTTGCTTATCAGCATATATGTGTCATAACTGATTTTAAAGTGATTCTGAATGGCAGACATTTTGTAGATATAATTATAGCACAACATATAACTGAATCCAGTAGGAAGTCTTTCTGCAAACCTACACTCAGGTGGAAAAGCACCAGTCTTGGGGCAGATGTTAGATATTTGGGGTTAAAAGCTTTTCGGGGGTGCCTGGATGGCTCAGTTGGTTAAGCGTCTATCTTTGGCTCAAGTCTTGATCCAGGGTTCTGAGAGGGAGTCCCACATCAGGCTCCTTGCTCAGCGGGGAGTCTGCTTTTCCCTCTCCTGCTGTTCCCCCTGCTTGTGCTCTAGTGTGTGCTTGCTTGCTCTCTCTCTGTCTCTCACAATTAAATACGTAAAATCTTTAAAAGCTTTTCCAGATGGCATTGATCTTATAGTCAGTAAGGAAAGCAATCATGGCAACTAAGCAATGATACCGATAACATCATTAAAATAGTTTCTAACCCATCTTATAAAAGGTGGGCCAAGATCTGCCAGAGTTAATACTATTAGCATTTAAGTTGCTTATAGAGAGCTTCAGGCATGATGATAATTTATGAAGTTACTGTGTATAGTAAACAAAGGTTTTAGGTGTGTTCAGTCTACCACTAACTGATGAGGTACCATTAAAAATAATAATACTCGTCATCAGTGTTAGAGACCATCAACAGCCTGCCTGGATTTAGAAAGAATAAGCTGTTTTCAAACTGGCCTCTTTCCTTTTTGTCTTACTTTGTTGCTGTTTGAGCAGTGCTGTGTATTTTTATTTATGTTACTTTGGGGATTTTTATTCCCAGAGTATTTTCTAGGCCGCAGCTGTCTATGCAGTTTAAGCTAGAGATACTGTGACCTTACAATATGAAGCTTAAGAAAAGAGCAAATTTGGGAGAGATCATAACTAGGCAAAACTCTGAATGCATAATATTTACTTATATGGTTATACAGTTGTGTCCATAGATATAGACGTATCTGTATATATCTATAAATACACCTTTCATAGTGTTCACTCACTTTTTAAGACTTTTTAGGATGATACAAATTGTGGATTAAATTAACATTAAGATACGGGTAACTTTTTTTGTTGCTGTTCTCACCATGAAAAGGCACTGTGCTCCTTTGCATGATTTCATTTCCATAGTTTCACAGCTTTCCTTCCAAGTGCATATCTTATTCCCATTTTACAAATGAAGTTTTATTCCCATTTTACAGATGAAGTGAAACTTGGTCCCACACACAAACGCCCTCAAATAAAGCCTCTGTGAACTAATCAGAATTTTGGCCCCAGTTTTTTCCTTTGGCCCAGGGGTTTTGCTATGAAGAAATGCCATTAGAGGGAACTAGGCTGAACTGGGAGAAGGTCCTGGGACAGGGAATCCATGGTGCCACCAGAATTGGACCTGCCACACTCCTACATGTAGCACCTTGGCTTTGGTTCCTGCCTTTTCCTAGCCAAGTCTCTGTTCAGTCCTAAATTGTCCCAGGACTTAAAATTCTAATCTCTAATTTTCATGCTGTTTTAGCTCCTACTGCATGTTTTTTGGTAGCCTCCTAATAGCTTCCCTGCCTTTGGGCTTTTCCTAGTTACAGTCCATTATGTACACTGCCCTCAGCTTTATACTCCTAGAAAGTCTTGGTCCTGAACCACTAGCAACTCCCAGTTGCCTACCAGCAAAGTCCACTAGTATGGCATTCACTAGTGCAGACTCCCACATTCTGACCTCCATCTTTCTGTCCTTGGGTTCCAATATTTGTCCAGCCTCCCTAAGGTTCTAATGTGTTCATACATCATCTAGCCTTTCATTCCCTCCTCTGCTAAGGTTCTAATGTGCTCATACATCGTCTAGCCTTTCATTCCCTCCTCTGCTAGAGCTCACAGCTTTCTCCCTGCCTGGGGTGGACAGGGAAGGGACTTCAGCTTGCTTTTTAATTTTTTGCCCTTTTAAAATATTTAAAGTTGGTCTTTTTTTTTTTTTTTTAAGATTTATTTATTTGGCAGAGGGTGGCAAAGGGAGAGAGAGTCTTAAGTAGAGTCCTCAGTATGAGCATAGAGCCCCGTGTAGGGCTTAATCTCATGACCCTGAGATCATGACCTGAGCCAAAATCAAGATTCAGATGCTCAACTGACTGTGCCAGCCAGACACCCCAAAAATTTTACTTTTTTAAGTAATCTTTACACTCAACGTGGGGCTCTAACACACAACCCCAGGATCAAGAGTTGCATGTTCTACCAACTGAGCCAGCCAGGGACCCGTCATTTTTTGTATTTTTTAGGTAGCTTTATTGAGGGATAATTTTATACAAAGAACTGGATATTTAATGTGTACAGTTTGATGCATCTGGACATATGCAAACACCTGTGATAATTTCACCATAATCATAGCTTTCTTTTATGAACCACAACTAACAGATTTTGAGTGCTCATATGGTTCAAAAATCAAATAATGTAAAAAGATATTTCCCCATCTTCTATCCCACTTACATTGCCCCTCTCCCTTGGTAACCCCTTTTAGTTAGTTTCTTGTATATCATTCCAGGGTATTTGTATGAATATAAGCATATATTCTCATTTCTCCACCATTGATGTGTGAAAGGAAACATGCTATACATTACTGTTCCTCACCTTGCTCTTTTGTCAAGTTATTTTTTTTTTAAGATTTTGTTTTTTTATTTATTTGACAGACAGAGATCACAAGTAGGCAGAGAGGCAGGCAGAGAGAGAGAGAGGGAAGCAGGCTCCCCGCTGAGCAGAGAGCCCGATGCGGGGCTCAATCCCAGGACCCTGGGATCATGACCTGAGCAGAAGGCAGAGGCTTTAACCCACTGAGCCACCCAGGCAACCCCTTGTTACGTTATCTTAAGTGATCTCTGTATCAGCACATAAACATTTCCTCATTCTTTGGTTGTTGGTTGGTTTTTTTTTTATGGCTTCATAGTATTCCATCATATTTTTGTGCCAAAATTTATCTAGCTCCCTGCCAATGGACATAGTCATATTACATATGTACGAGTTTATTTAGGATTATTGGGCTGAAGGGTCTATGTTATTTGAAGTTTAGGTAGATATTGTTAAAGTACCTTTTAGCTTTCTTGATTGGTGATTTTTTAAAAGATTTTATTTATTTTATTTTTATTTATTTGAGAGAGAGTGAGCAAGAGAGAGCACAAGCAGGGGGAGAAGGAAAAGCAGACTCCCCACTGAGCAGGGAGCCCGATGCAGGGCTCAGTCCCCGGACTTGGGAATCATGACCTGAGCCAAAGGCAGATGCTTAATCAACTGCACCCCTCGGGAACCCCAAAGATTTTCTTTATATGAGAGATAATGAGAGAACGCAGGCAGGGTGGGGAGCAGAGAGAGAAGGGCAAGAAGACTCTGCTGAGTATGGAGCCTGACATGGGGCTTGATCACAGGACCCTGAGATCATGACCTGAGCAGAAAACCAAGAGGTCACTTAGCTGACCGAGCCATCCAGGCACCCCACTGACTGATGATTTTTTAAGTCTGAAAAGAGCAGCCCAAAATCCATTTCCCCCAGTTCCCCCAAGCCAAAGGAAGCTGTCCTAATCTCTTCTGGTGCATGTCCATGTCATTCACTTAACAGCCCCCGCCTCTTGTGCATGTGTTCACGTGCACGTTATTTCTCCACCTAGAGTGGAAGAGCTCAGGTCTTCATCTCACATCCTCAGAAATGCTCTGGTACCCTATGGACACATCTGCTCATTGATCAAGTATTTATGTTTTTTTTTTTTTTTAAAGATTTTATTTATTTATTTGACAGAGATCACAAGTAGACAGAGAGGCAGGCAGAGAGAGAGAGGGAAGCAGGCTCCCTGCTGAGCAGAGAGCCTGATGCGGGACTCGATCCCAGGACCCTGAGATCATGACCTGAGCCGAAGGCAGCGGCTTAATCCACTGAGCCACCCAGGCGCCCAAGTATTTATGGTTTTGTACAAGAAGAGAAATCTCTGCTTCGGGCCTGAAAATAAGGTAGTTGCCTGCTGGTCCTTGGTAGTATTTTATAGACAAAACTCTTCGGAGGGCAGATGGCTCCAGGCAGATACCACAAGCCAATTTAAAAATATTTATTGCACATCAGAAGTGTAAAGACACCAGGGTGCTTCCTCCTCTCTCTCTCTCTCTCTCTCTCTCTCTCTCTCTGCCTGCCTCTCTGCTTACTTGTGATCTCTGTCTGTCAAGTAAATAAATTAAATTAAAAAAAAAAAAAAGAAGTGTAAAGACACATGTGAGAGGTTGGGAAGGAAACAAAATGAATGAGACCCAGGACTGGCCCTCATGAACCTTTTCCCAAGTTTATTTGGCCTGTACACTGTTCTAACATTTTTTCAAAAACTTTAATTGGGGTATTACATATATAAAAGTACACAGATCTTAACTCTACAGCTGGAATGATCACCAAATGTGCTTGAAACTTTTTTTTTGTCACCAAACCTTAAAAATCTCTTGAAAAACCAGCTGTGATAATAGTTTCCCCCTTCGGGTACTCATTTCCCGATTTTCTATTCCCTTACATCTCTGGTCCTCAAGAAAGTAAGATGCCCAGGTATTTGGGAGGAAGATGGGATTTGTTGGGCAGGTTGAGAGAGCAGAGATAAGAAAAGAGAAACTGAACAAAAGAAAGGAATTGAGCAGCATCAAACATCAGACTGCTCACTGCTGGATGTTTACTTTTAACAACGTTAAAGCATGTTTGTAATAAAAAATAAAAATTCAAAATCCAATTCTAAAAATGTTCCTCTGATGTCGCAGAACAGATTTTAAAACTGCAGCCACCTGCCTTCCAAAGTTTATCTCCGCTGCACCTGCGCTCAGAAATACTTCTGCCTACACACAGGAACTCTTGTTTAAAGATTTCACTGTTGTTTCATTGTGCAGGCTCTCCAAGAATTAACTACACTTAAAGAATTATTTTTTAGGGGCGCCTGAGTGGCTCAGTGGGTTAAAGCCTCTGCCTTCGGCTCAGGTCATGATCCCAGGGTCCTGGGATCAAGCCTGGCATCGGACTCTCTGCTCAGTGGGGAGCCTGCTTCCTCCTCTCTCTCTATCTCTGCCTTTAAAAGATTTTTTAAAATCTTCTTAAAAAATTATTTAAAAAAAAAATAATGCACGCACATGGTGAAAAACAAACAGTTCTGTGAAACTACATAGAAAATTCAGTTTTTTCTCATCCTCTCTGTAGTCCCTATCACCAGGAGAAACTACTATAACCAGTTTCTTGTGTTCTTTCCAGAGATATTCTCTGAATACGCACATACATGTGTGTGCACGCATGGGCACATGGAAACACGCAAAGCCTCTCCCTCTTCTACACAGATGACAGCAAAGAGTGTGGTTCTTTGCACATGTTTTGTTTCCATTTCACTTCCTGGACCAAAGGAGATTTCCTGCCATCAGTATATACAGCCACACTGTTGGCTTCGTCATAGTTCATTATATGAAGTTTGGATAATCTAACCAGTCTCTTACTGGTACATGCTTAGATTTGCAATCTTTCTACTACGAACAGCACTAAGAACATCTCTGCATTTATCTTTGTGGATGGATGCTCGTGGTTATCTATGGGATCAGTTCCTAGAATTGGAGTTCTGGGGTTGAAAAGATAATGTGCCTTGGAAATCTTGTTTGTGATAGCCCATTTGCCCCAGAAAGAGCCTACCAGTCTGCATGCCATCAGTGTATGTAAGTGCAGTTTCTCCGTATCCTCACCAGGACTTTTATCAGGTATTTTGATCTTTGCCAATCTGATCAATGGAAATTATGTTTGGGGTACCTGGGTCGCTGAGTTGGTTAAGCCTCCAACTCTTGCTTTTAGCTCGGGTCATGATCTCATGGACTGTGGGATCCTGGACTTGTTCCAGCTCAATGCTCAGGGAGAGTCTGCTTAGGGATTCTCTCCTTTCCCCCACACATGCGAGCTCTCTCCCTCTCAAATAAATAAACCTTTTTTAAAAAATTATGTTTTATTGGGTTTCAGTCTGCCTTTCTCTTGTCATGATCCAGCATTATTTTGTCCAGCAAGAACACTGCCAGACGGGCCGATTGGAGCCCCACTTACCACTCATCATTATTATCTGCCATGCTCGCTGATTCCATTTTCTTTTTCTTTCCCTTGAAGCAAAAGTGAGACAGACTTGTTTAAAAAAAAAAAAAAAAAAGTCTTCATGGGGAAAGAAACATTACAGATGTAATAACTAAATTACACCTTTTTTTGACAAATCCATTCCCATTTCTCTGACCTCTCTCTCGTTCTTGTCACCCAATCTGCCACTACATCTTTCAAATCTTTCCTTTCTGTGCCTTTCACCACTACCTCACCCCAGTCAGAGACAGGAACACTTCAGCCTGCCTTCTGTGTGAACAGGTTTTTCCAAAATAAAGTTCTCCAAGAACTATGGGCTTATGTCCTTGGTGATACCTGAAAACGATTTCTGTTCAGTACCCCAGCATTAGAATTCCAGTTCCATGAGCGCATTGATAACCCCAGCCTCTAGTACACTGCTTGCATATAGTAGATACTCAGTAACTGTCTTTATAGTGACATAAAAATATATACATAAATTATAGTAAAACCTGCATAACGTAAAATTCGCCATCCTAACCATTTTAAGTGTACCATTTAATGGCTTGAAGTATATTTGCGTCCCAATGGTGTTCTTTTGGATGAATGAGTAATTCGTGATATTGGTTATTTGTCCCTAAAAGTCAGCAAGAGCCAGACCATCGTTTTCATTCACGGTGTTGTTCTTCCCTCCAGACGAAGTCATACGGAAGCGTCTCCTGATTGATGGAGACGGCGCTGGAGATGACCGGAGAATCAATCTGCTGGTGAAAAGTTTCATTAAGTGGTGCAACTCCGGGTCCCAGGAAGAGGGGTATTTCATCTGACTTGTTGCTACACCAGTGTCCTAATCAGAGTTTAGACCGTGTATACAGCCTTGAACAGTAGTTCAGCTTTTCACTCTCCTTTGGTTGTCCAGTGGAGGCAACTCTGGGTTAATCCAGTGTAGATTTTGCTGGCCCTTATTTCTCTTCAGAAGCCTGCTTTGTGTTTATGCAAATGCGCAGAAGGTGTAGTGGTTAAGAAATAAGGATTAAATTCTGGCTCATTCATTTGGTCACTTTTGGCATTTAGTTAGACAAAATACCTAAATGGAATTTTCTCTTTTGCTTTTTTCATTTTTTTTTTTACATAAAATATTTGAGTCACTCTTTATAGCACAACTTTTTCTTTTTTAGTTTAAATTCAGTTAATTAACATGAGATATATTATTTGTTTCAGTGGTACAGGTCTGTGATTCATCAGTGTTATGTAACACCCAGTTCTCATTACAACACATACCCTCCCCGATGTCTGTCACCCAGTTACCCCAGTCCTCCACCCCCCTCCCCTCCAGCAACCCTTTTTTTCAGTAAGCTCTAGGCCCAGTGGGGCTTGAACTCAGGACCCTGAGATCAGGAGTCACCTGTGCTACCGACTGAGTCAGTCAGCTCGGTGCCCCAATTTTCTCGTTCTTAAATAAGCTAATAAAAAGTTTTGGGGCGCCTGGGTGGCTCAGTGGGTTAAGCCGCTGCCTTCGGCTCAGGTCATGATCTCAGGGTCCTGGGATCGAGTCCCGCGTCGGGCTCTCTGCTCAGCGGCGAGCCTGCTTCCCTCTCTCTCTGCCTGCCTCTCTGTCTACTTGTGATCTCTCTCTGTCAAATAAAAAAAAAATAAATTAAAAAAAAAAAAAAGTTTTTATATACTGCAGGGGTTTATATATATTAACTTTTTTGCCTTAGAAAAATTTCCCTCATTTGAATTAGCTTTTCACATAAATCATTGTAAAGAGTGAAAAATTTGTGAAAATAAAATTGTGAAGATAAAAAACCATCTTGATTAAAACACTTTTTAAAAGATTTTACTTATTTGAGAGAGAGGGGGAGGGAGAGCAAACTCCCCACTGAGCAGAGAGCCCCCATGGGGCTGGATCTCAGGGCCCTGAGACCTGAGCCAAAGGCAGATGCTTAACCAACTGAGCCACCCAGGCACCCCTGGATTAAGACATTTTTAAAAAGTATTTTAAACAGAATTCAAACAAGTAGTTGAATTAAGTTTATATTGATAAGAACAGCAGTCCCATCTTTGCACTTGTAACTAAAGCAGTTTATAAATTCAAGTACTCCCATTAAGAAAAATTAAACATAAAAGAAAGATATTCTAAATTATTTTAAATAAAGCAAATGATTCTCTCAGAACTTGGTAGTTCTGCCTGCACTGTAATATATAATAGTTCAACTTTGGTATTTCACAAAAATCTTTAGTCTGTTTCTCTCTTTTCCACCAGATACAGCCAGTACCAACGTATGCTGAGCACACTGTCCCAATGTGAATTTTCAATGGGCAAAACTTTGCTGGTATATGATATGAATCTCAGAGAAATGGAAAATTATGAAAAAATTTACAAAGAAATAGGTAAATTTAAAACTATGTTTCTCTGTAAAATTTTAATTTTTTATGGTGTAAAGGAAGTAATATCTACTAGCATTTTTCTTTGATTAGTAGTAAAATAATAACAATGGCAATATTACTAGATAGAATGTGGTAAATGTTAGCTCCAAAAATGTATTCTGATATGATTATGGTACTTTGGATTGGAGCTGTTTTTTAAACACCAGCATCTATTAGCAATGGAACTTAATTTAAAAACACATTTTAAAATTGAAAATGGATGAAGATGATGCATGTTGTTGCAACTGTCTTTAAAAAATCCCTTTCACGTAGAATGTAGCATTGCTGGAGCACATGAAAAAATTGCTGAGTGCAAAAAGCAAATTCTTCAAGCAAAGCGAATACGAAAAAATCGCCAAGGTAAGGGTTTTGCGGGATTTAGGGTGCAAATACTTTATTACTGAGTACTTTTTTCATACAGTTTTTAATGTTGCGTGGATAAAATCTTCAGCAAGATTCAATCTGAATTAAAAAAGAAAAAGCTAAACTTAATTCTTTAAAACTATATTATTCTTTAAAATAGTGGAGAAGGAAGGCTATGCTGAAAAACATTTTTTTTTTTTGCTGGATTATATTGATTATCCAAATATTTCTTAAGTATTCTTTTTTTCTTACTGTCTTCAGACCCCTTTGCCTAAGTAATGTTACAGTTAATCAGCAAAGACAATTCATACAAGTACACTAGACGTAAGGTTTTGTTTGTTATTTGTTTGTTTCATGGAGTTACTTTCCAGGAAAAAGAAAAGAATTTAAGCCCAGTGAGTTTTTAAGTACAAATCAAGCGAACATTTAAAGTTTAGCTTCATCCTGATCTCTTTTGGTTTTGTTTATTTGTTTTTAAGATTTTATTCATTTATTTGACAGCAAAGAGCACAAGCCAGGGAGAGCAGCAGAGGGAGAAGGAGAGGGAGAAGCAGGCTTCCTGCTGATCAGGGAGCCTGACATGGGGCTCCCTCGTTATCTTCAGGGAACTCGAGTCTCTGGGAAAGGAACTAGAGCATCTTTCACATATTAAAGAACGTGTTGAAGAGAAGGACAGATTATGACCTGAGCTGAAGGCAGGTGCTTAACTGACTGAGCCACCCAGGCACCCCTGTTTTGTTTTTTAATTAGGTTATGTCCTCATTGCAGTCCATAAAAACTATTTCAAAATTGCTTCAATGGCTGGGGCATTGTTCCTTCTATAATGTAATTTGAAAGAAAGGAAGATTAAAAATATAATGCATAATCACAACTGTGACCTATATACGAAAAACAAGAAGGAAATAGAAAATGTTAATGGGTATTTTGGGTCTGTGGACTTTTATGGCTTGGTGTTTTGTTTTGTTTTTTTTTCCTTGCAGTGGACATGTATTATTTTGTGATCAAAAAATTTTTTATTAAAAGTCACACTTTAATTGAATCAAAATGCTGATTTTCAAAACAATGAACTTTACTTTTTAATGAGCCAATTAAGATGTTCAATTCCTTATTTTAAAAAATTGGTTTTGAACTCGTTCAAAAATACATGTGGTCAAGTTCAGTGGCCAATTTGCAGAAGGATATACCAACTTATTTAATAATTAGTATCGACTCTAAAATCATTTTAAAAGGTTTCATAGTGTTTTTCTCAGTTGGTTGAGGCTTTTAAATGAATGCTGCCATTCATGAGTTCAAGGTTAATGGGAAATAACAGGGAAATTTGGAGACCTCAGTGGAAGAGAAAAAAGAAATTTTATCATTTCTGAATTTTAAATTGTTTTTAAATTTCTGAAATCTTTACCTTTAGAATGAGAATGAGAAGTGTAATTTGCCATTGTTAAGATCTGCAGCAAATGGTAGGATATATTGACCTCGCTGATCTTCTCTTTGCTGGGCAGATAGTGAATAAGATCCTTTTCATAATCAGTCCACTTAATGATCAATAAATGGCTTCAATTCACTTTGCTATGCTAGCCTCTTATATCCTGCCCAGGGATAGATAAATAGAAAAACAGAGTGGGAGCAAAAGGCCCTATTTGGAACAGTTTTGAAATCATGTTGAACCAAGTGACATTGGCAGTACTCTTTCCATCCTTCAGTGTTTTCATCTTTATGCACTGAGAAAGTGATTAGGAGGTTTTCAAAAGAAAACCTCAATTTGGTAAATATTTTGTATTTTTCAGAATATGATGCTTTGGCTAAAGTGATCCAGCACCATCCAGACCGGCATGAGACATTAAAGTAAGTTTAGAGTTTACTTTGAAAGGAGCTAATCTTTATAAAATTACAATGTTTACAAAGTAGCCTATGCATTCCATTTTTATGGGAATACATAATATGTTTCAGAAGGAGGGATCAGATCTTCCAAATTACATATTCTACTACCAGTTGATTGAGTTTTTCCTTCCTCTGATCTTACTGTCTGTAGTTCTAAAATAAATGAATATGTATATATCGCAAATGAAAATAGATAAAGTATGGTAGACAATATATATAGTACAATACTAAGTGAGCAATTTAAAAGAACAAACTAGATACACACTTTTTTTTTTTTAGATATATGCTTGTTAAACTCAGATCTCAGGGGCACCTGGGTAGCTCAGTCTGTTAAGCATCTGCCTTCGGCTCAGGTCATGATCCCAGGGTCCTAGGATTTCAAATCCCGCATTGGGCTCCCTGCTCCATGGAGAGTCTGCTTCTGTGTCTGCCTCCCCCAGCTTGTGCTAGTGCGCTCTCTCTCTGTCTCTTAAATAAATTAATTGAAATCTTTAAAAAAAAACCTTAGATCTTAAAAATATAATCAGTGAAAAGAAGAATAGAAGACACAATGAATTTCAAGTTATTCCTAAGTTTCTGTAACACATACAGAATAATAACATTTATAAAAGTTAACCCCCCCATTACATACTAGTACTGTATATTGTTTAGAGAGATAAATATGTGAATGAAAAAGGATTGGAGTGGTGAAGTGATTGCCCGAGTAAGGAATAAAGGAAGAAAAATGGTCTGGGATAGAGGATAGCCAATAAGGTTCTAAGAGGATTTCAAGTTAATCTGAAATGTTTCATTTCTTTTACCAATGGGGGGAAGAAAAAAAAGAGGAAAGACCTTTTTTTTTCGTCAAATAAGTATGATAAAATGTTAAAAGTTATCAGTTCTTTTGGTGTGATATTCTATCATGTGTGTTCTTAGGTTTTAAAACTTCTAGAAATTTGATTTTAATAAAGAAGAGTATATACTTAGAATTTAAAAAGACATCATCCCTAGCTTCAAAGTTTCATCATAATGGAGTGTAATAACTTATCCTTTTTTTTTTTTAATTTTTAAAATCCTTTTTAGTAACTAAAAAGTTAGGTATTAATTGTGACTTCTGTTCCCCCAGTTAGCAAACTATAACACTGTCTTATTGTCTTCAGGGAACTCGAGTCTCTGGGAAAGGAACTAGAGCATCTTTCACATATTAAAGAAAGTGTTGAAGATAAGGTATCTGTACACATACATTGGTCTCTATGATATGTATATGTGTATAGATCAATGTGTATTAATTTTTTTCTTGTTAACACAGCTGGAATTGAGGCGGAAACAGTTTCACGTTCTACTTAGCACCATCCATGAACTTCAGCAAACGCTAGAAAGTAAGTAGAAGTTGTCACAGAATGAATGTTTATAAAGACTTTTAAGTGATCCAGGGGCCTGCCTTCTAAAACACAGATCTTGTTGAGAGAGTAGACCTTCAGTTTCAGAACAGGAGTACAGTTGGATGATGTTAGAAGTACTCAAGCTCTTCAAGTTTCTGCATATATGATTTAAAATACATGTCCAGTGGTTCACATTAAGAGAAATTTAAGGATGATAGATTTGGAATTCTTCTTGGTTTATTACAGTTTATGGCTATAAAGTAACAATTCGGGATCCAGGCAGGCAGTGGTCAGTGAGTGGAGTAATAGTGCATAGGCACATTTGCATAGTCGGTAAATGGAAGGTGCTTTGGGAAACGGGAGACTTGCTCTTTGTATTGACTTTGCCAGTTGGAAATGTCTATGTTATCTGACCTCCTTATTGTTTTTATGAAAAACCTAAAACCTAGATTTTTTTTTAATGTGTTCTATCACATAAATTTTACATTTGACTTAACTAATAAACACCAGCAACCAAAACAGCACTTTTAAAACCAAACACTGTGTTGGCCAATGACAGTCATAGGCTGCCATTTTGCCATCTTTGTTTTAGACATATTGGCTCATAAAGGATAAAAATGTTATCATGTATTCATTAAACATATACTTTAAACAAATTAAAGTTTTACGGTTCTTCTCAATTACAGATGATGAAAAGCTCTCAGAGGTAGAAGAAGCTCAAGAAAGCACCATGGAAACAGATCCTAAGCCATAGACAGGCTAATGGTTCACCCTTCCCAAGAATGCAGAAGTAACAACATGCTCCTAGTGCATTTAGAATTTGTTGTGCTCTTCAGATATTTAAAGTTTTGGCAGTAAACTACTTTGCTTTTAAATATTAATGCACAGTTCATTCCTATTTCTTTATATGAAGGGGAAAACTTCACTATAGATTTGTTTTTATTGAAATGTGTTTTTTATTCTTAAAAGGTAGGAAGCAATATCCAAAAATGTTTAATAAAATGTTTTCATGTTTGTTCTCATTAGTTTTCTAAGTAGTTTTTATAAAATAAATTGAGGATTGTGAGAAAGCGGCATTTCTAGAATGTATGTGAAAAAATGAGTCAGTCTGGACATCGTTAACCATCTTTGAAAATGGAATTCGTAAATAGGCTTCATGAGGGTTTTGAACTTGTGAAATTGTGTACAAAGTGTCTGTGGTGTGACCTCATTTGGCAAGAGGTTGCCTGATCTAACAGTCAATGGTATAAGAAGTAATTACAAGATGCAAAGTAAATCAATCATGCATTGCCTTCTAGATCTCTCAATGTAATGCTTAAGCAATGTGGTTGTTAAATGTTTTGTTGATATGGTTTCTTCTTAACTGTTTCATTTTTTAGGAGTCATTTTCAGTAGAAAAAACATATTGACAAGGAAAAATTGTCTCAGAAAAATAGTCTATTAAGATGGTCAGTCTTGCATAAACGATTTCATGATCTTAAAAATTAAGCTAAGGCTGAATGTAATTTTCTTAAGTAGTGAATTTAATGTTCCGTACTTGTTAGCTTCCATCCATATCCATTTCTTTTAATTCGAAAACATGACACTTTGCATGAATCATACCTTAAACAATGTTACATTTTTTGTGATTTTAGTAAGAATTCTTATCTTTAAGTATGAAAGTTTAAATTTAACTCAGTAGTAGTCATATTACAAGTGTCATAATACCGTTAAATGCTTCCTCTAATTTCATCTGGCAAATCCTGGGAGAAATTTCCGCAGAATTGCTATGCCCTGATAAATGTTTCTGTTTTCCAATATTAATAAGAATTATGAAGCAAAAATTTGCTAACATGAACTCAAAATTAAAAATCAGTTGTTCAAAAAAGGATTTTTTTTTTTTTTTAAGGACTGTTGGGCAGAATATTCTAAGAAATTTCCATCTCCCCAACTGATAATTCACTAGAGATTTATTCAGGATTATGTACCAAAAGATAAGAACTCCTCTAGAGATAACTCTTACGCAGCCAGGAACAGAATCAGAAGCAGCAGCAAGTACATGGGAAACATACATTTTTCAATTTATACTTCCTCATGGTTCTCTTGGACATCCTCTGGAATTGCTTTGAAGACTGAAGAATTTCGTCCCCTAGAAATTCACACTGTTGAAGCTCAGCATGTCTTTGGGCCAATAACTTCATGGATTTATCTGTCACTGTCTCTATGAGGCCATCCACCTATGACAGATGCAAAGAAATGTAGCTGTATGTGGGAAAGCCTTGTCAAAAGCAACGGGACGGTGGTTTTCCCTGAGAGACAACTTCAGGAACCAGTGGACGTTTTGCAAATCCCAAAGTATTATTCTAATTCAAGTCCTAGCAAACAGAGCTTGAAAAGATGCATTTACCACCCAGTGGTAAAGACAATCCCAGTTCTTCTCAAAAGAAGCCTTTGTGCATGCCTTCATTTTAATTGAATTCACTTAATATTTATTAGGCACACAGCATCATCCTAGGTACCCCTAGCAATCCTTTAGCCACTCTCAGGATGCCCCCTACTAACATTACTTCTTCGTGCTAATCATTAATTTCATCCCCCCTATGTATTTTATTCAGTTAAATTCGGCCCTCTGTGACGCTTCTGAAACACAAAGTAAAAGCCTTTGTCCACTACCTGCATCTGAAGTTTTCCTACTGTCAAATCTGATTTTCGGAGGATGTTTTCCATGCTATGTTTCTTTTTTTTAAGTGCTGGAAAGTGCGATCTCTTTTTTGATGAATATGGAACCTAGCATAAGAATGCAAAAACATCAGATTAAGAAGTACCGACATTATTTCTGTGACAGTACTTAAATAAGGATTCTCACCCTTCGCACATTCTCGTATAAAATGAACATTTGCCACATAACAAGGTTGGGTTGGAGAGCATATTCATATTATTCTCCATGCCCCATGTATCTCCTTTGTGCCCAGAGCTCTCTTTGAAGAGATCTATAGGGTGCAGAGAAATGAAATTGTCTGGTTCTGAAAGAATATATAGTGCCAGGAAAAAAGCAGGTCACTCACAAGGGAAAAAAGAAGAAATTGCCTCTGCAGCTGCTGAGCACAGTGAGAGTGTGGGGCTGCTGAGGACCAGTGTCCCAGAAAGCTCATTATCACTGGCTCTAGTTGTTAATTTGGTCTCTTTTCTGCAGGTTTCCTTATTTTCGTGGCAGGCATGTCTCCAAACATAAAAAGAAGGCTCTGGGTTCTTTTCGCCCCATGCCTGATACTTCTGTCATCCCTGGCTTGCTGCTTCTAAATACCTGTCTTAATAGTGTTGCCATTGGAAATCATTCCTAGGTCATGGCTCCTGGCTAATGGGCCCCTTTTAGACTTACTGGGTTCACTCTTCCTTCCCCTTGTGTTTAGTGACTTGCATTGAGACTGTTGTGAAACTGACACAAAGTGGGATGTGGGACCACATCTGGGACTTAACCCTGTGTCTGAGTTTACAAATGAGTCTGCTGACCCACCACTCTGCCCTGCCAGCTTGCCCAGGCTCACATGTCACTTGCAGGACCCTCCCCAATCCATCTGTATATATAGTTGGATTCCTCTTTTCTCCTCGTCCATAAAACCCAGTACTTTTTCCTACTGATCACTTACCACATGGGGTAATTCCTAAGTTATTTCTGTGTTTGTTGAATACCACTATTCTAGAGTCAAACGCCTAGATGGTGCCAGAAGGTTGTATAAAACAGCACCAGTTGTGGCTGGTGGTATACTGGAGACAATGTGCCTCTTGCCAAGGGGCCAGCCTCTGCATGTCTCCTGCTCTAATCATGAGGAATTGTGGGCCTAGTGTTTCTAAATCCTATTTTCAAAAGAAGGCTTAAAGTCCAGATTTTTAAAAAATAGTCTCATTTTTATTATTTATTTATTTTTAAAGATTTTATTTATTTATTTGACAGACAGAGATCACAATTAGGCAGAGAGGCAGGCAGAGGGAAAGGGAAGTGGGCTCCCTGCTGAACAGAGAGCCCGACGCAGGGCTCGATCCCAGGACTCTGGGATCACAACCCAATCCGAAGGCAGAGGCCCCAACCCGCTGAGCCACCCAGGCACCCCATAAAATAGTCTCATTTTTAAGTGTGACCGATTAATGCAAACATGTTGTTGAGATCACTCTGAGAGCTAAATAAAACCCTTTGCAACCTTTTAAGTCTTGCTGAACAGCAATCCCACTGTAACCAGATGTATCCTTTTTTTTTTTCTTTTTTGGTCAGTGATATTTGTGTCCTAAGAATTACTTCTCTACACTAAAGTCATTTCTGTCATCCTCCGCAAGTTTGAAGGTTTTCCCTTTTCCACATGGATCTATATATAACCCAACAGGAATTAACTTTTATATATGGCATGAGATAGGGATCAAATTTCTTTTTTCCCATATGAACACCTACTTGTCCCAGTGCCATTTATTCAAAAGGTTATCCTTACCTCAATGCCCTGCAGAGCTGTGGTTTAATATCTATCCCCCTTACTAGATCATAAATTTCACAGGCCAGGAATATATCCATTGGATCACCTTTAGAGTTCCCAAATCTAGAAATTGCCCAGTACGTAATAGGAATACAGTAAATGTGAACCTGTCACACAGAAGGCAAAATTCAAAACTAATATTGGTGCCTTCTGACAGTGATCTCTACTCTGGAGCCGCTCTGTTCAATAGAACTTTCTGCAAATACAGAAATTTTCCTTATTAGCTAATACAACAACCACAAGCCACATATTCTTATCGAGCAACTTGAAATGTAGTTAGTGCAACTGAGAAATTAAAATTAAAGTGAACTTTAATTTTCATTAAATAGTCACATATACTTAGTGGCTACCATTTTGGATAGTACGATTAGTATTTAGCATAGAAATTAAGAGTAAGGACTCTAAAGCCAGACCTGCCTGGATTTGAAACCTGTCTCTGCCACTTATCTAAGCAAATTATTGAACCTCTCAGTACCATCCCTAAAATAAGGATAGTATTGCTACCAACCTTTTTCTTTTCTATTTTTTTTAAATTTTTTAAAAAAGATTTTATTTATTTATTTGACAGATCACAAGTAGGCAGAGAGGCAGGCAGAGAGAGAGAGAGAGAGAAGCAGGCTCCCCACTGAGCAGAGAGCTCAATGCAGGGCTGGATCCAAGGACCCTGGGATCATGACCTGAGCCGAAGGCAGAGGCTTAAGCCAGTGAGCCACCCAGGTGCTCCTCTTTTCTTTTTTTAAAAAAGATTTTATTTTTAAATAATCTCTACCTGCAACATGGGGCTCGAATTCATAAATCCGAGATCAAGAGTCCCAGACTCTTCCGACTGAGTAAGCCAGGCACCCTTATTGCTACCTACCTTATAGGACTGTTGTAATGATTATCTGAGTTGATATTCCCAAAGTACTTAAAATTGGAACAAAGTCAGCTCAAGGTAAATGTTTGTCATATTCAAAAAATAATAATTCAGGTGATTAAAAAAATGGGCAATTTAGACTGAAGTATACATTTGCACAAATAAGGACACTCTTGGTTTGGATGCTCTTGGATTTTCTACTGTCACACGGTCTGTACACATGACTATCTTTTAATTTCAATTACAATGAAATAAAATTAAAAATTCAACTGTTTAATTGCACTGGCCACATTTCAGGTTCAAAAGTTACATTTCGGGTGCCTCGGTGCCACAGTCAGTTAAGCATCTGACTCAGGGTTTCAGCTTGGGTTGTGATCTCAGGGTCATGAGGTCGAGCCCAGCATGGGGCACAGAGTCTGCTTGAGATTTTTCTCTCCCTCTTCCGCTGCGCCTCCCATTTGTGCTCTCTCTCCCAAATAAATATAGCTTAAAAAAAAAAAAAAAAGTCACATGTGGTTAATGGATATTGGCTAGCATATACTTCACAAGGTTCTACCAAGCAGTGCTGGTCTAGTGAATTTCTCTCCATGCAGTGTGCGTCATTGACGTGATGCTGATGTACTGACTTGTTACCTGAATGGCTGAGATGTCAGTACAAAGCTCAGAACTCCACTGATGCCCCCAATGAGAGTAGAAGCTGAACCATCTGAGCTCAGAAGTTAGAGGAATCAGACCTGGAAACCCCGCTTGCTGTGTCCTCAGGTCTTGGATAGGAGGATACAAGCAGCAGCAGGTCTGACGGCTTTTACCTTCATGAACTTGGCCTTTACCATAGCCCTAAACATCAACTTGTATGCAAGCCTTTAGAAGTGAGTTTGTTTTAGCACTGTACCTTTTGCAATCCTGAAGGAAGGGATGTCACCGATAACCTCTTGGTGGTCCTTCTGGCCCGGAGCAGTGTATTTCCTCGGGTTATCTCCTCTGTCTCTGCTTCTACAACATCAAGTTGTATAGTCGCTTAGAGAGAAGGGAGGGGGGAAAGAACCTGTAAGGATCTCAGAGATAAACTTTTTCTTTTCTTTTTTTTTTTAAGATTGTATTTATTTGAGGGAGATCGAGAGAGAGTGGGGCGTGGGGAGGGGTGTTTGTGCAGGGCAAAGGGAGAGGGAGAAGGAGGGAGCCAAAGGCAGACACTTAACAGGCTAAGCCACCCAGAATGATAAACTTTCTTATTAGACAGTATTCCGAAAAGACTGCACCCCATGCTGCCTCAGTGGCTTTTTCCCTTTGGGTTAAAGACCAAAAAATGATTTTGCTTTTTCTAATCTTATACTTTTTCCTATAAACATTTGCCTTTTCTTGTGGTCATGACCTCAGGGGTCCCCATCCCGTTCTGGCAAGGTGCTTATGTCTCCTTGAGACTTCAGTTTTGCCCTTTGTTACTTTTTCCTTTAACTATTGTGGAATTAGAAAAAGTAACCCTCTCTTGTGTAAGATGATCCCTTGAGTACTTGATACTGATTGAAGGAGTGTTTAAACTGACTCATTCTTTAGTGATGTGGCTCAAGGCTCTGCCCTCACATTACCACATTCATTGTTTTTCTCATTTTCCAGGAGCCGTGTGAGCCCTGGCCTCCTAAATATTTTTCTTTATATCAGTTCAGTTCTTAACACAATACATGCTTTTATGAAGATAACTTTAAGACACCAGCACAAATCAAAAACTGGTGTCATAAATAGGCATTAGAATTAATATGGTAAAAACAAAATGTCATTGCCTGTGGATGGCACTAAATTTGAGATTATTCTCCTTTTCATTAAAAAAAGAGGGCAGTAAATGAGGCTTTTATTTCTGTTGTCAAAAAGATTGACAGGAACATTGGGGAAGAGGTGTTTGCTATTCACTCTGTGTTTCGGAGCCTTCCTGCTGTGCTCACACCTCCAGCCATCTTCTCTTGCTTGGGGTCCATTGATAAGGGCTTCACCAGACGTGGTGGCTCCTACTCAGTGAATGGGGGTCTGCCCTCAGAGCAGGTGAACACCCCAGGGACTCTTCTCTCTCCCTGCCCTCTGCTATCCAGCTCTTCCCCGGATCTTACAACTTCTACCTATGAATGCTTCTCCCTTTCCTCCCCACCCCCACTGCCGCCAACTAACTAAGCTACTATCCTTCCTTGCCTGAATCAGTGTAGGAGGCTTTTTGCTGTTTTTCCTGCCTCAGCTATGGCCCTCCTCCCAACCCGTCTCCATTCGGCAGCCTGAGCTATCTTTCAAGGATGCAAATCAGATTATATAAATCCCCAGCTTGAAAGTATTTGATGCTTTCTTAGCAAAAAGTTAAAAATTCTTAGGAGAAAGTTAAAAATTGTTAACGTGACTTACAACACCCTGACCACCTTATTCCCCAGCCTTTCCCTGGCTGAATTACTTTCATTTCCTTATTATACCCTGTGTTCTCTTAACACTGGGATGTGAATATGTTCTCCCTTCCCCCTGGAAACTCTTCCCACATCTGACTCTAGTTGTCCTTCAAATCTCAACTGCATTGTCTCTTTTTTGGGCAGGCGTCTCAGGCATAATTATCTGCCTAATGTTGGAACGTCCCTCCATGAGGGCAGGGACCGTGTCTGTTCTATCTGCTACTCTATGCCTAATTGTGTGGCAAACACACAATAAGTATTCGGCAAATATTTGTTAAAAATGTTGCAAGGGGGGGCGCCTGGGTGGCTCAGTGGGTTAAAGCCTCTGCCTTTCGCTCAGGTCATGATCCCAGGGTCCTGGGATCGAGCCCCGCATCCGGCTCTCTGCTCAGCAGGGAGCCTGCTTCCTCCTCTCTCTCTGCCTGCCTCTCTGCCTACTTGTGATCTCTGTCTGTCAAATAAATAAATAAAATCTTTAAAAAAAAAAATGTTGCAAGGGTCTATGGGGAAGAGCCACTATCTTTGGGCTATAGGTGAGAGGGTCGTAATGTTAGAGCTGTGTCGGGAAAGACAGGTTTCCTGAAGAAATCTTAGTGTAGAGATTGGTTAGTCCAACTGAGGGGAGAAAATAAGCCAATGCACACAGAGGAGGAGGAGGAAGGGATCCTGTTTCCTGCTAGGCTCTTCAACTCTACACCCATCAGCATAGAAACACGCCATCTTTGTTATTGTCAATGAAAATAGACAGGTGAATCTATACCAGGTAATTGCTAGATGCTTGGATGCTAGCATTAGTGACTACTTATTCCAGAAAGGGAAGGGGGCCGTTGAAAGGGTCATCAGTCAGCTGGGAGTCGTCAGTTTTGGGGGGGCTTGTTTTCTGGAAAAAATACTCATGAGGTATGCAGCTTCATCCTTGTGTGATATGTGGGATCACGTGTGGATTCCCTACAGGTACTAGAAGGGCCACATTGGTTTCCTGATGCTGTCCTATAAAGGACATTAAGAAGCTACACAGGATATACAGGGCAGTGAATTTGTCCTGTACGACACTGTAATGGTGGATACAGGACATAACATGATGGGTTTGCCATATTAGGACAAGATGTTAATAATGGATGTGGGTGGGGTAAGGAGAGAGGGTATCTGGGAAGTTAATCTCTGTATCTTGTGTTCAATTTTTCTAGTAAACTTGAAACTGCTCTAAAAAAAAAAAATCAAGTCTATTAAGTTAGAAAAGCTACAGGGAAGAATGTGAATTTTAGTGGTATTGTTAGTCATAACTCAGAGGACACGCCCCCCAACAACATTACTACCTTGCAAAAAAGACTTTAAGTTAACAGTTCAAATGCTGATTCTTCCACAAGGTACATAGGAAGTAGATACAATAAAAGCAAATGTCTGGGGTGCCTGGGTGGCTCAGTGGGTTAAGCCTCTGCCTTTGGCTCAGGTCATGATCCCAGGATTCTGGGATCGAGCCCTGCATTGGGCTCTCTGCTCAGTAGGGAGCGTGCTTTCCTCTCTGTCTCTGCCTGCCTCTCTGCCTACTTGAGATCTCTGCCAAATAAATAAATAAAGTCTTTAAAAAATAATAAAAAAATAAAAGCAAATGTCTGTTATGACTTACCAATCATAAATTTTATTCATAGAATTCTTCCCACACCCTCCACTGTTGGAAAGTAGCTATTTGAAAGGCTGTATTAGACTTCTTCCAAAAATAAAAGAAAAGAAAAATCCCACTTTGTTTAATTTTTTAATGTATATGCATATAGACATATATGTGTATATATGCCTGTATATATGCATGTTTAAATAAAAAGTGGCTTTAGAACAGTTAGACCACGAATTGGACTGGGAGGGACCTCGAAGACAATGTAAATCAGAACTTTAAAAAATGTCTGTACAGGCAAGTCACATGGGGCTTTTTCTACAATGCAGATTCTGACTCAGTAGACCCAGGCAGGGCCTGAGATTCTGAATTTCAGACAAGCTCCCAGGAGAAGCCATACTTTGGGGTAGCAAGGAAAGTAGTCCTAACTTCACTATTCCTCTTGCCCTTGACACTTAAGGATAAGTTGCCTTTGATTACCATTCTGCGACAGCTTTCTCGTTCTTGGTTTGGCAAATAACCTGGGGGCTGGAAGCTCCTTGACAATTCTAGGAAGAAGGCTCTGTGTGTTGGAAAGAAAGGATTCCTTTTGGTTAGCAGAGACCGCTCTGCCAACACTTGCCCACTTGCTTCTCCATTTGTAGGACAGCACCCTTCCCAAAACCATCTTCACTTTTCTCATCACATTTTTTCTTTGGTTTTGCTGGCTTTCATGAAATTCCATGTCACTATCAGCAGATGATTCCTCTTTGGGGACCAAGACATTTTGTTTTACTAAGTTGGTGGACACGGCTCTATGCCACCTGAACAAAATAAAAAAGAATTCGTGTTAAGGAAATTAAAAAGTCAAAAACAAACAATTTAAATCATCAAAACCCGAACTTGAATTGCAAACAAATGATCAAATTCCAAACAATAAAACTGAACACCAAGAACCAAATCACAGGCAAACAAAGCCAAAGCAACTCCCCTGTGTTTTGTGATCCATTTGTGGTTACATGCACTCTGGCCACTACCTCGTTCTATCCTCATAGCTCTGTAAGAGGTAGGCTATACTCTCATCTTCATGGCACTAATGAGTTAACTGAAACATAGAGAGGTTAATTGACCAAGCATAGAAGGCAGATCTTAATTCAGGTCCCTGACTGTTAGAACACATATTGGCAAATTGGTAACCTCCTTTCAATGATGGCTAAATGTCGTTTTTGCTGGATTTGGTGGCTTTCAGTCTACAGTGAAAAAAGATGAGCGATGACTGGGGTAGTGAATAAGGTCTGTAATCTCCAAGACCCTGTAAATGATGCATGTATATAAAACACTCATTTAGGTAGAATAACTCTAAACTCTTGTTTCTATGATTCCAAAGAGTCATGCACCATCTTCTTCATGGCGGCCTATTTTAGTAATATAAACAGGTAATGGGGGCATCTGGGTAGCTCAGTCGGTTGAGCGTCCCACTCTTGATTTTGTCTCAGGTCATGATCTCAGGGTCTTAGGATCAAGCCCTGTGATAGGCTCTGCACTCAGCAGGGAATTTGCTTGAGATTCTTTCTCTCCCCCTCCTTTGGCCCTTCCCCCCATTCACACTCTCTAAACAAACAATCTAAAATAAAATACAAACATGTTTCTTTTTTTAAAATATTTTTATTTATTTGATGTATAGATCACAAGTAGGCAGAGAGAAAGAGGAGGAGGCAGGCTCCCTGCTGAGCAGAGAGCCTGATGCGAGGCTTGATCCCAGGACCCTGGGATCATGACCTGAGCTGAAGGCAGAGGCTTTAACCACTGAGCCACCCAGGCACCCCTACAAACATGTTTCTTAATAATGTTCTATGCACTAAACACTATTCTAAGTTTTTCATGTGTTTTATGAAGTTTACCCTGCATGCTGTCATCTCTGTTTTACAAATGAAGAGATTAAAGCTTTTGAAAGAGGAATGCCTGGGTGGCTTAGTCATTTCTTAAGCATCTGTCTTCAGCTCAGGTCATGATTCCAAGGGTCCTGGGGTTGAGCCTGCAGCAGGCTCCCTGCTCAGCAGGAAGCCTGCTTCTCCCTCTCCCACTCCCCCTGCTTGTGTTCCCTCTCTCACTCTCTCTCTCTCTGTCAAATAAATAAATAAAATCTTTAAAAAAATAAAGTTTTGAAAGATTAAGTAACTTAGTGCAGGTGATCTGATCCCAATGTCTGTATTACTCACTATTCTAAAATAAACATACAGCATCACACCATTATTTAGCTAATATTCTTCCTCAATGCGCTTTTATTTTTAATGTCATCCAAAGCAATAATATTAAAAAAAAAATCCCAGGGATTTAAAAAAATTAAACCTTTTATCTTGAGGTAATTGTAGTTTAACAGACAGTTGTAAGAAATAATACAGGGAGATTCGCCCAGTTTCCTCCAATGGTAAACTCTCTCAAAAGTGTAATTATCACAGTATTGAGACCTTTTTTTTTTTAAAGATTTTTTAAATTTATTTGACAGAGAGAGATCACAGTAGGCAGAGAGGTAGGCAGAGAGAGTGGAGGAAGCAGGCTCTCCGCTGAGCAGAGAGCCTGATGCGGGGCTTGATCCCAGGACCCTAGGATCATGACCTGAGCCGAAGGCAGAGGCTTTAACCCACTGAGCCACCCAGGCACCCCAGTATTGATACTTTTAAGATACAGAACATTTCCATCACCACCAGGCTCTTCATGTGTTATGGCTGTACCCACTCCCTGCTACCATCTCCTTAAGCTGGCCTCCATTTATATAATTTTGTCCTTTCAAAATTTTATCTAAATGGAATCATAAGGTATATACCTTTTTGGGATTTAATTTTTTTTCATGCAGCATGAATCTCTGGAAATTAATCCAGATTGTTGTATGTATCAATTTTTCCTTTTTGTTGTTGAGTAATATTCCATGATATGGATTACCACATTGTCTAACCATTCAGTCACTGAAATTGGAAGACATTTGGATTGTTTCTAGTTTGGGTCTAATAGGAACACACCCATAAACATTTGTGTACAGGTTTTTGTAGGAAGATGCATTTTCATTTCTCTGGATGAAATCCCAGGTTTTATATTATGTTATGTTATATTATGTTCGCAGTAAATGTAACATATTTCTAATATGGATTAAAATAAACTCCTAACTATTAAAGAATGTTCTTCATATGCTACCTAGAATAACTCAAGTACTACCAGTAGCATGTAGACCATCCTCCTAGGAATTACTGTTATAACTAGAGCTAAATCCTTCAACTTCTCTGTAATTACACATGAGAGGAAATTCAAAATTACCTCAGGCACTGGAGTTAAATGGTCTTGTTCAACCCAGCACCAGACTTCCTAGCTGTGTCATCCTGGCCATGTTATTCAATATCTTATAAGCTTAGGTTTTCTCATTTGAAAATGGGTATACTGTTTTTAGAAATGTGAGCATAAAAAGAAATAATTCATGGGCTTGGAACCTAAAAAATAATAGCTTTTATTAATATGTGGATCAGAGGAGTGCAGGGAAAAAGTAAAAGGCAAGAAGGGAGTTCAAACAGGAGGGCGAAAGAAAGGGGGAGAGCCTGTTGGCTAGCCAGCCCTCCCTTTTGGGACTGAACATAGACCGTCTGCCAGTTACACACACACACACACACACACACACACACACACACACACACATGGGGTGCTATTCATTTAGTCATCATAGTGTCTAAGTTAACTACAACTTTCTAGATGATGGCAGTAAAGAGTCTTGAGGATGGAGTGCCATTTTCTAATTTACCCAAAGACCATTTATAGTCTAGGATTAATCTTCCCTAGAGCCCTGTGAGAATCATTTAATAAAGTCATCCATTTCTACTACCATAAATACACATACACACATCCCCAAAACAATGAAAATACAACTTCAGGAGGCTCAAGAACCCCAAAGGCCATCTACTTACTCCCCCAGGTTAAAAGTTCAACTCTAAGTAGTCTGAATCTTTAGAATATATCTCCTACATCATCCCCTCTACCCTCATTCCCGATCTATTTATGACATAACTAACGAAGGTGATTTTGCTCCAGGGCCTTGGAATAGAATTGTAGCAATTTCTGTTCTGAAAAGAACCCTTCCCTTCTTAAGTTTTCAAGTACCTCGATTGGTAATGAATATAATTTGAGTATTGCTTCCCCCTTTAAACTCTTTTTCTGATTGAAAGTGGAACTCTCAGCAATATTTCATTTTGTCCGTGGAAGTTCAGAAGTTTGGTGTTGGAGGATTCAGGCCTCATCAAAACACCTCATTTCTACATGTCTAAGCTATTGCTCATGAACCTGGTAAAAAAGAAACCAAAAGAAATTGGAAAATAAATAATCTCATTACTTTTCTAAATTAAAATATATAATGTCGGGACACCTGGGTGGCTCAGTGGGTTAAAGCCTCTGCCTTCTGCTCAGGTCAGGATCTCAGGGTCCTGGGATTGAGCCCCACATCGGGCTCTCTGCCTGGTGGGGGACCTGCTTCCTCTCTCTCTGCCTGCCTCTTTGCCTACTTGTGATCTCTGCCAAATAAATAAATAAAATCTTTAAAAAATAAAATAAAATATATAATTTTGGAGTATGTCATTACCTGTCTTTACAGTTTTTCCATTGACAGGAAATACCAAGTTTCAGACAGTTTTAACATTACATTAAAAAGCGCACACAGTGTGACCTACAGTTAATAGATATTTCAGTGCATATTGCTGGGCAAGAGAACAGAAAGCATTGATCATGGACTCATCTCAAGGGACACACTATGGAATTTTCGCAATCATAGCACTTGCACGGGACACGTGATGTCTAAAATTCTGAGACTGCGCTTATTTTCACATCATATACCACATTAAGACGCAAACTCAGGTGGAAAGGAAAGCTTTTCCCCCATTATGATTACACTCATAAAATGAGGCTTCCATTGTGGCACTAGGTTTCCTGACCAATGTAGCGATGCGGTGCCTCCCCCCACCGCCAATCTGTTCAGAGCATTTCTAAAGGTAATGCTGAAAAACAGATGCTACCTTTTCTAATCACCACAATGACTATCGTTAATGCAAAATCCCAAGAATCTTGGTCAACAGAAAAGAAAATGAATAGCATTGTCCTACCTTTCAATTCCCCTCCTTTTGAACGGGCCATTTTTCTTCCTGGGTTGCTGGAGTCTTCGGTACTGGCCGACTCTTCCACAGGCACCCTTCAAAGACTCAGGAAGATACTGCTGAGGGTGGTCCATTGCTGTGAAGTGCACCTGTAGCAGCCGTTTGGGATTTCTCCAGCTCTTGAGCTCCCAAAGGACAAAACAAAATCATCAGGTACCGGAGGCCCTTTTAACCTCTGGGCTGTTTTGGGGAAAGTATGTAGGACATTTTTGGAATCGCTTTCTTATTCCCTTCTAGGTGTGAGAGACATCATTTGTGGGACTGGCCCTGTTTACCAACCTCACAGAGGTTGGGAATGATGCATTTGACAGAGTGGTGGGAAATTCCAGTTCGCTTTGTGGAACACGTGCTCTAGATTCCTGGGCAAGGCAAATGCAGAAAAGGTGACCTGATTTTCCAACCACTATCACTTGGGTTGGTAATAAAATAATCACACACCAACTGATTATGACATTCGGATGTGCGTGTTTGAATCCCAAAGAGGAAAGGCTCGGTAGGAATCCCCGTGATCCCAGCTTTTGTTAGATCTTTCAGCTAGAACTGATGAATACTCTCTCGGCCAGTTGTTATTTGGTATCTCATAGTACACCCCAAGGCTATTTTATTATATCACAGAATTTTGTACTGGTCTCTCAAGGCCGAAAAAGTTGAGTGCCTGGTCCATCCTAACTTACCCCATTTCCCAAAGAGCAAATTCTGCCTGCAAATTCTTCTCACCGCAAGGTGGCAGCAGACACTAGGATTTAGTCCCATCATGCTCAATGGCGTTTTTTGAGGTTTTTAGCCAGAAGGAACTGGATACTGAGAAAGAAAATTCTAGAAAAGCGTGGGAGAGAGATGCGAGGATTACTTCGCTTTTTGGGTTTGTACTCATCAGTAATCTGAAGCATGCTTCTCAAACTTTCATGTGCACACGAACTACCTGAGGGTTTTATTAAAATGCTGATTTTGATATAGGAGGTCTGGTGTGGGATCCAAGAATTTGCAATTCTAATGAATTCCCAGGTGATGCTGATGAAGCTGGTCCACAGACCACACCTGAAATAGTGAGGTTCTAGGTATGTTCCAACACTGTAAGAAAGTGCTTAAAATGGTCAAAAATGAAGTTTATGGGGCACCTGGATGCTCAGTGGGTTAAACCTCTGCCTTTGGCTCAGGTCATGATCCCAGGGTCCTGGGATGGAGCCCGCATCCATCAGGTTCTCTGCTCAGCAGGGAGCCTGCTTCCCCCACTCCTGCCTGCTTCTCTGCTTATTTGTGATCTCTCTCTGTTAAATAAATAAATAAAATCTTTTAAAAAAAATGAAGCTTATTACTTGGAGGGATTAAGACTGTTCCTGTTCTAGCCCCACTGTCAATTTGCTTACCCTATCTGTGCTTGTTTTCTCATCTGTAAACTCGGGTTACTAATACCCAAGTCATTGGAGAGTGGGTGCAGGTGGTCTTTCAAGAAGCAATGTGTGTTAGCCAAAAGGGCTTGTGGTTCTACCTGGTCTGTTTTTTCTCAGCTATTGGCATTCCCAGAGGGCAATAAATAACAGGTGCTTGAAAGAACAAATGAATGAGCATTTTCTTTAATCATAAGTCATTTATTTTCAATTGATCACTGGAATAGTTGTCTTAATTCTGTTGTATTTTGTCAAATATCTGGATGAATGCGATTAATTCTATATTAGGAAAAGAGCTGATTTTTATTTGTGTCCCTTTGTCTGGTGTGTGTCTGTATGTCTGGTGTGTGTACATGTCCATGAGGGTGCAGGTGTGTGCGTGTGTGTAACAGGCAGAACCATTTGCTGGGTTGGCTTCACAAATGGCACAGTTTCTCCAAAGCATCCTGGAGCAGCTGACAGAGCTGGTGAGTAGAATAGAGAAGAAAAGCTAGGACACAGACAGAGAAGCAACTTGAGCCAAATCTGTTTTTAAATTCTAGCTCTGCCCCTCATAGGATGTGGGTCCTTGGGCAGGTGAAAAACCTCCCTGGACCTCCCTTTTCTCATCTGTAAAATGGGGAGAGTCACTACTGCCTCCCAAGAATGCTTTATTCATTCTCTGACAATTACTTGAATGCCTACGGGTGCTGGCGCTATTCTAGATGCCTGGGATGCTGGGGAACAACACACCCAGAGTCTCTCAACTGATACAATTTACAGGGCTGCGGGTGGGGGTAGCAACAGATAAGAAACCAAATCAACTAACTTCAGCTAGTGGTAAGGGCTATGAGGAGGACAGAAAAGGATGTAGGTGTCTGAGTTTTCACATCAGAAGATGAGTCGGGGAAGGCGGGCCTGCTGACGAGTCACTGAGCCTTAGAACTGAACGAGGAAACAGTCCTGTGAAGATCTGATTGTCCCAGGTAGATGAATCAGCAGACACCAAAGCCCGGAGGAGGAGGAAGTCTGGTGTCTTTGAAAATACCTAAGGTATAGTGGTTGCAGCAAAGCTAGGCAGGGCCAAACCTACTGGATTCTACAGAACAAAGTAAAAATTTTGGTCTTGATCTGTAGAGCAATGGAGAGGTTTTTAAAAAAGCATTTGAACATAATTGAGTCGTGGGAAAATATACATAATATAAAATTCACCGTCTTAACCGATTTGAGGGGAACAGCTCAGTGGAGTTATGTATAGTCACATTGCTGTGCAAAATTGCCACCGAACTTTTTCATCTTGCAACACAGAAACTCTGAACCCATACAACAGTAACTCCCTATTCCTGCCTTCCCCCCATTCCTCCCCCTGCCTCCAGCCTCAGGAAACCACCATTCTGCCTTTATGTCTCTATGACTTTGATAAGGGCTTTTAAGTAGCTAGTCATTACATATGTATTCTGTGCAAAGGGGATTCAGCCTTGAACAAAACAACTAGGATCTCTGCCCAGGAATGACAACCTGGTAGAGGAGAGAGAAGCCAAACCTGTTAACAAACATATAAAGCGCTGCCAACACTGAAAAAGAATGCTGTGAAAAATCTAGGAAAAGATGACAAAAAGCGAGAGCATAAGTGGGAGTTTCTGCCACAGCGATCGAGAAGGTGTCTCAAAGAGGGGACATTGAGGTGAGACATTTCACGTTGAGAAGGAGGCAAACTAGGGTAAATTCTGGGAGGAAAAGTAGTCCAAAGGTGGAAAACTCCCAGGCAGTTTTCTCAGATGGGTGGGAAACGGGACCTGTTTGAGGCCAGAAAGGAGACCAATGTGGTGGGAGCACAGGTGAGAAGAGAAGGCAACATTATGTTTGTGTTTTATTTATTTATTTATTTTTAAGATTTGATTTATTCATCTGAGAGAAAGAGAGAGACAGAGAGCATAAGAAGGAGGAGTGCCAGAGGGAGAGGGAGAAGCAGGCTCCTCACTGAGCTGGAAGCCTGACTACCTGGGATCGATCCAGGGATCCTGAGATCATGACCTGAGCCGAAGGAAGACGCTTAACATCTGAGCCACCCAGGCGTCCCTATGCTTGTGTTTTAAAGAGAGTGTTCTGTTGGCTTGGGAAATGCATTGGAGGGGCCAAAGTATGGTTGTCAGGAAGCCATTGGGCAGGCAAGTGGTCCAGACTGGAGATGGTGGCACATAGGAGCCAACTGAGATAGAATAGTATAGATTCAGGAAAGAGCTTGGAGGTACAATGCTGAAATGAGTGGAGTCTGGGGATGGGTGAGGAGAGAGCAGGACATAGAGCCTGGACAGTCAGGCTGTGGCAATGGTTCAAGTGTGTGACTACGGTGGTTTAATGGCTTAGGGGTTACTGGAAGCTAGAGAGAAAGGTACCAATGCAAGAGTCCCTGATACACCTTCTTTTCAACTGTCCTGCCTGGGGTATGGCCTGGAATCATATCCCTATGGTCATTCCCTAGACATTTGTAAATGATCCTCTGAAAAGCCTAAAAGACGGAGCAGGGCAAAATCTAGTCGAAACACCGTCTTTATTGTTCCCAACATTATCCTTCTATTGAACATGCCTGAGATTGCATAATCTTATTTAGGGAACCATAACAACAGTCCACTCCTCTTGAGGTAGCAATGGACTGAAACCACTAAGTCCGAGACTGCCAACAAGCAGTCTGCAAGCACCAGGCAGGTGAATGTGAGACGCCGTGAGATGCAGCAGGAAGGGGTGGGAGCTGTGGCAAACTGTAGGGTGCTGGGCCATTCAAATGCTCCTAAACTTCAAATTTCTAAGAGTCCTCGTGCATTTAGCAATGTGATCTGCAGGTCTAATTGAGCCTGTGGGTCACCTATTTGCTGTCCCAGGAGATTTTTTAATGTCAACTCTCCATTCAGTGAGCCAGGTCCTTCCCATCAGTGGCCCTAAAGCTGATTTCCACCCCCAATTTTATCCATGTCGAGTTTATCCTTGTGTGTGGCGTAAGAGAATGGTCGAGTTTCATTCTTCTACACCTAGTTGTCCAATTTTCCCAGCACCATTTATTGAAGAGACTCTCTTTTTTCCAATGTATATTTTTTCCTGCTTTGTTGAAGATTATTTGACCACAGAGTTGAGGGTCCATATCTGGGCTCTCTACTCTGTTCTACTGGTCTATGTGTCTGTTTTTGTGCCAGTACCATGCTGTCTTGGTGATCACAGCCCCCGGTTTTGTTTTTCTTTTTCAACATTTCCTTAGCAATTTGGGATCTCTTCTGGTTCCATACAAATTTTAGGATTCTTTGTTCCAGCTCTTTGAAAAATGCTGGTGGAATTTTGATCGGGATGGCACTGAAAGTATAGATTGCTCTAGGCAGTGTAGATGGATAAAAGGCCTCAACCTGAGGCAGGAATCTATCAAAATCCTAGAGGAGAGCAGAGGCAGTAACCTCTTCAACATTAGCCACAGCAACTTCTTTCAAAATATGTCTCCAAAGGCAAGGAAACAAAAGCAAAAATTAACTTTTGGGGCTTCATCAAGATCAAAAGCTTCTGCACAGCAAGGAAACAGTCAACAAAACAAAGAGACAACACGCAGAATGGGAAAAGATATTTGCAAATGACAGTACAGACAAAGGGCTGATATCCAAGATCTCTAAAGAACTCCTCAAACTCAACACACACAAAACAGATAATAACGTCAAAAAAATGGGCAGAAGACATGAACAGACACTTCTCCAAAGAAGACATACAAATGGTTAACAAGCACATGGAAAAATGTTCATCATCATTAGCAATCAGGGAGATTCAAATCAAAACCACATTGAGATGCCACCTTACACCAGTTAGAATGGCCAAAATTAACAAGACAGTAAACAGCAAGTGTTGGAGAGGATGTGCAGAAAGGGGAACCCTCTTACACTGTTGGTGGGAATGCAAATTGGTGCAGCCACTTCGGAAAACAGTGTGGAGATTCCTTAAGAAATTAAAAATAGAGCTACACTTTGACCCTGCAATTGCACTACTGGGTATTTACCCCAAAGATACAGATGTAGTGAAAAGAGGGACCACCTGTACCCCAATGTTCATAGCAGCCATGGCCACAGTTGCCAAACTGTGGAAAGAACAAGATGCCCTTCAACGATGAATAGATAAAGAAGATATGGTCCATATATACAATGGAGTATTATGCCTCCATCAGAAAGGATGAATACCCAACTTTTGTATCAACATAGATAGGACTGGAGGAGATTATGCTGAGTGAAACAAGCAGAGAGAGTCAAGTATCACATGGTTTCACTTACTTGTGGAGCATAAGGAATAACACAGAGGACAATGGGAGATGGAGAGGAGAAGTGAGTTGGGGGAAATCTGAGGGGGAGACAAACCATGAGAGTCTGTGGACTCTGAAAACAAACTGAGAGTTTTGGAGGGAATGGGGGTGGAGGGATGGGTGAGCCTGGTGGTGAGTATTATAGAGGGCACATATTGCATGGAACCCTGGGTTTGGTGCATAAACAGTGAATTCTGGAACACTGAAAAGAAATTAAAAAAATAAATGTATTGATTTGCATTCTGTTGGCTTTTGGCCAATTATTATTATTTTTAAAAAATTTTTTTCAAAGATTTTATTTATTTATTTGACCGGCAGAGATCACAAGTAGGCAGAGAGGCAGGCAGAGAGAAAGAGGTGGAAGCAGGCTCCCTGACGAGCAGAGACCCTGATGATGCGATGTAGGATCCTAGGATCATGACCTGAGTCGAAGGCAGAGGCTTTAACCCACTGAGCCACCCAGGCGCCCCCAAGGCTTTTGGCCAATTAGTAAAGTGTTTTTGAATTTGTCAGCAACTTGTAATCCCTCTGCAAACTTGGTAAGCAGAGATTCTGGGTCTTATTCCAAGTATTTGAGGGATAAACACATAGAACAGGGCAAGACAATATACCTTGGTGACCCAAGGTCATTTTTAAACTGAATCTTTTTGAAAATGAGTAAGTGTAGCAAGCTGACCGTTTTTTGAAGAGTTTCCATGAATTCTGGCCGCCCCAGATTTATCAGGGTTTGAGAGGCCTTTGCATGGAGGGGAAGATGAAATGGGCACATTTCGTCCTTGCTCAAGCAAATCTCCTTATTGGAGATTGTGTCTTTTTGAAAGAAGGTGTCACTTTCCTGATGGGTTAGCAAGAATTATGTCATGAGGAAGTGTACACAGGGTGCCTAGAGACAGAGTGTTTCCACAGAGAAGACTGCTTATCCAGACTATTCCACTCCCTAGAAGTCAGAGAAAACAGAGGCTGGAACAAAGTGTCTCTGAAGAGGCAACAGACTCAAGTACATGGTCCCCTTTTTTTATTTGCTTTTTGTGTTGGCTGCTGCCCCAGTCTGGAATCTCTTATCATATAACTTTGATATAACCATTTGGTTTGCTTTTACTCTCCTTCCTAACTTCTCAGGATGGGTCTTAGAAGCTGCCAAATGCTCTGGGCTGTGCCACATTGGAAAGACTACATTTTAATTAAAATGTCTTCTCAGATGCAGTTAATATGAGTATAAATCAGTGTAAGGTCTCTGGAGGGTGATTTGGCGATATTCACCAGTGTTTGAAATTGCCATGTCAGAACCAGCAGTCTACCTCTGAGAACCTACTTTATTGAAATACCCACACAATAATGTAGGTTTATTTGTAGTAGCAAAAACTAGTGGCAACCTACATGTTCATCAATAGAAGATTGACAGACCTCATACAGACATCGGAGCCATTAAGGAAGAAGGGCAGATCTATGTGTTCTGATGTGTAGGTAAAAATGTCATCTAGGGTAGACTGTGGAGTGGATACAGGACGTCCTAAAACTGTGAACTCAAACCAGTCCTTAAAAAACTTTCTCCATATTCATATGCAAACAAGTATAGAAGGTTCTGGAAGAATATGTACCAAAGATTTAACAGTGGTTATTTTTTAGATTGAAAGAGGAAGTGGTGATAGAGTAGCAGGGACAGGAATGAGGAGATTTAAAATTTGTTACTTTATTTAATTCATATTGTCTGATTTTCAGAAAATAGTGAGTATGGCTTACATTTATAATTTAAAAACCAAACCCCAAAATTTAAAAATCAGTTACCCAAATATTGAATGTGTAATACTAAGACATTAAGTGTTTTTTTCTGATTATTGCATGGATGGATTTAATAAAATAACTCAACTGATGAACTTAACCATTTGTTTTAGAATCAGTCACTTTGAGCACTGAGTAAAAGCTAAACTGTCATTATTGTCCAAAAAAAGTCATGTAAATATGCTTAATATTCTAAGAATAAATGATGGGTATCTTGAAAAGGAAAAAAACTCTCTGAAATAATCTCTAATTTCTTAGTTAGGAATCATTCGATTTGATATTTTCAATAAAAATAAATAATAATATTTTCAAAAACAATAACACATTTCTATAGCTGCACTGTCCAACATGGCAACCACCAACCACTTATGGATATTACCCACTTGAATATGGCTAGTCTGAATTGAGATATGCCGTAAGTGTAAAACACTAGATTTCGAAGATTTCATAGATTTAACATAAATTATCTTATTAACATTTTATAAAATGTTGATTAGATGTTAAAATGATAATACTTTGAAAGCGTTGAGTTAAATAAGATATACTATGAAAATTAATTTTAACTTCTTTTAAAAAATCTTTTAAAAATGTTGTTACTAGAGGGGCACCTGGTTGGGTCAGTTGGTAAAGCATGCAACTCCTGATCTTGGGGTTGTAAGTTTGAGCCTCATGTTGGATGTAGAGATTACCTTAAAAAAAATGTCTAAGAAAGATATTTTTTTCAGTTTAATTTGTTCTATTTTGATTTTTTTTTTTTTTTGTCTTTGGGGGAAGATTTTGGTCTTAAACCTAGGATCATGAACTAGAGACTCTCAATTGCACTTGGCTTACAAGATATTTTGAATATCAGATTTTACATAAAAATATTCATTTTAGGATACTCACAAAAAACAAGAACATCTGACAACTCAGTCCACATCCCATACGGGCTGAGTAGTGGCTTCCTCCATTTAGGTAGAACAAATTTCATTTTCACCAGAGTCCCCACTACTCCCAGATGTCTTCTACCCTGCGCTTGACCCTTTATTTTACACTCCTATTAAAAAAGTTCAACCAGTTTTTTTCAAATATCTTCTTGTCCTTGAGTAAAAAGATGTGGCCTCCCAATTTCCATCATTTGATAAAGTCATATGCCAGCATTTTAACATAACTTTAAGTATTTTTTCATAATTACTCCCTATGACCCAACATAGGACTACCATCAATTTAATCCTTTCTATTTTGATTTATTGATTTAAATGCAGAAAATGGAGAGTTTATTATGGAGCTATTCTGATTGGAAATGCATAATAAAATGCCAACTCCACTCGTTTAAATAACAACTTGGTGGATGGGTTGAAAATATTATTATTTATTTTTATTGAAAATATCAAATTGAATGATTCCTAACTAAGAAATTAGAGATTATTTCAGAGAGTTTTTTTCCGTTTCAAGATACCCATCATTTATTCGTAGAATATTAAGCATATTTACATGACTTTTTTTGGACAATAATGACAGTTTAGCTTTTACTCAGCGCTCAAAGTGACTGATTCTAAAATAAATGGTTAAGTTCATCAGTTGAGTTATTTTATTAAATCCATCCATGCAATAATCAGAAAAAAACACTTAATGTCTTAGTATTACACATTCAATATTTGGGTAACTGATTTTTAAATTTTGTTCTGAAAATTATCCTCTTCTTTTCTAGAGATTATTCTATGTTCAAGGTATTGATCTGTGTTTCAGAAAATACTGTTAGTGAAAAGCTTAGTATTCCTAAGTTTCTCAGCATACAATATGCATTAAAGAAAGTTTAGAATCAATTCATTCTTTAATGTGATTATAATGAGGCATCATCGAATGCAGAAGCCATTGGTGATGCAGCTCAAACTGTAGAACTGAATAGAAAATCTGAACTAAAGAAATGACATCTATTTAGTTGCAAGTTTTCAAATGCATACAGTGTCACAAAATAATAAAGTCCTGATTAACAGGTCAGTAGGACCTAACCAATCTCCTTCAATTAGCAAAAAAAGAGTCATCTTATTTACTCATTTATTCACTTATGCATTCTACAAATATTTATCATATGCCCACTGTCGTCAGACACTGTTCTTATTACTGGGGAATACAGCAGGGAACAAACAGATGAAAGTTCCCAATTTCATGAGGCTTGCTTTTGGGGCAGGAGGGAGGAGGCAGAAGATAAATAATATATGACATTCCCTGAGCTTGGAAGTACATGCAGCACTGGCAGACTTGCTATTTTTGTGTAAGGGTGTCCTGGGAAGACCTCTCTCCTACAGGGACATTGTATCAGAGTCCTGAGAAAACGAGCAAATGGAACATGCAGATATCTAGGGAAAGTGCAGTTTGGACAGAGTATAGTAAGGGCAAAGGCCCTGAGGCAGGACCTGCTTGCTCTGGCTGGAGCAGAGGGAGTTAGCACAAGAGTTGTAGAATACGAACCAGGTAGATACCAGGGGACTTACCTGTCAGGTGGGGCCTGAGGGCTGGCCTATGAATGTGGCTTTCTCTTGGTGTGAGATGAAAAACTGTTAGAAGACTTTGAGACCCGTACCCCTGAAACAAATAATGCATTATGTTAACAGAAAAAAAAAAAAAAGAAAGAAAAGAAATGAAATGAAAAAAAAAAAAAGACTTTGAGAAAAACAATGATGTCACTTGATTTCAGTTTTAGCACATCGTCACCCCGAGTAGCTCAATCGTGTCAAATGTGCTAATTAATATGTTCTTCCGTAATTACCTGTAACAAATTACCACAAACTTGGTAGTGCCCTAAGACAGCAGAAATCGTTCTTACAGTTCTGCAGTTAGGAGTCTGACATGTCTCACTGAGCTAAAATCAAAGGATTGGTATGGCTGCCTTTTCTTCTGAGTCTATAGGATAAATCCATTTTTTTGTCTTTTCCAGCCTCTAGAGGCCACACACGTTCCTTGGCTCATGATTCCCTTCTTCCATCTAAAAAGCCAGCACATCTCTTCTGATTCTCTTCTTCCACCTCCCTCTTCCATGTTTAAGGACCATCGTGATTACCATGGGCTCATCCAGATAACCCAGGATAATCTCCCATCTCAAGACTCATAATCACATTTGCAAAGAAAGTCCCATGTACCATGTAAGGTAACATATTCAGACTCTCTGGAGAATAGGAAGTGGACATTCTTGGGGTGGGGCTGTTATTCTATCTAGTGTCATACTTTGCTAAATAACCATAACTCCCTACCCCAACGCACATACCTAAAGCCTAACAGGATGCAAATTTCAACTATGGAGAACAAATTCGGAATAAGACTTTGAAATGCTATTCCAGAGGGAAATTGACAAGCAGAAATTTATGAATTTCATGGTTCAGAAATTACCAGATCACTTTTTTTTTTTTTTAAGATTTTAAGAGAGTGTATGTCTGTGAGTAGGGGCAGGGGAAGAGGAGAAGCAGACTCGCCTCTAAGCAGGGAGTCTGACATAGGACTCCACACCGGGCTCAGTCCCACCACCCTGAGATCACAACTGGAGCCAAAATCAAGAGTGGGATGCTTAGCCAACTGAGCCACCCAGGCACCCATCAGATCATTTCTTACATGGAAAAGCTCCCTGGTAACCTAAAGCACATTTGAAGCAAAAGGGACTTTGTTGGCACAGGACAGAGGATGCTGAAAATATCTATGGCCAGAAAGAGGCTTGCAACCATCTTTAGAGACATGTTCATGAAATAACGGAGAGTCAAAAAGAAGCAGCAGCTGTAAGAGCATCATTAATTATCCAGCATTTTAGCCCATCAGGCAAAAAAGTGCAGATGCTGGCAGATGGAAGCTGAGCCTATGTACACAGAATGGTAAGAGCTGGAGGGATATGGCCGGGCATGGATTGCTTTGTGCTCTTCCTGGATACATCACACCTCCTGTTAGATGGGGAGCGCCTGGGCTGTGGGAGAAGAAGGAGGCATGTGTCCTAGTTCATCACTGTGTCAGAGCTTACATACATTCTCTTACTGTGAATGGCCGTTGCCATATTTGCTACGTTTTGTCATGTGTTGCAAAAAATGATTACCTAGCAATATCTGGCCTACCTCATAAGCACTCAATATTAGCTTGACCAACTAAATCAGAACGGAGCTTTAGTTGGGGAATGGAGAAGCAACAGGACCTGAATTCAGGACACTATCTTAATCTCTGATTTTCCGAAGAGGTTTTGGGACTCTAACCTTACTCTGCCTTCCCTAAACCATCACTTTTACTATCAGGGAAAGGTCCAGCTGAAATTGAAGGGTGGGGGAAAACAAATAAAAAAGAGGGGAATCTAGAAAAAGAGAGTCAAAGTCAGCCAGCTCATTGGGACACATAATGACTTTTGTTTCAGAACGCGTTGTGACTTGAGCATTGAGTCATTTCCTGGCACTGCAGAGTTAGACACACATGTATAGAACACTCATCTAGAGAGCCATTTTTTACCCTGAATTTTAGGCATTGGGTCTAGTTAAACTGATAATGGCTTCATGTGAAAAGAAATCTTACATTTCTTATGAGAGTGAATGTCAAAGCTTTATTAAAATAATGGTCCACAATCCAGATCACTTATCTCTTTTTTTAAAAAAATATTTTATTTATTTATTTGTCAGAGAGAAGGAGAGAGAGAGAGAGCACACAGGCAGGCAGAGAGGCAGGCAGAGGTGGAGAGAGAAGCAGGTTCCCTGCCGAGCAAGGAGGCCATGTGGGACTCGATCCCAGGATCCTGGGATCATGACCTGAGCCGAAGGCAGCGGCTTAACCCACTGAGCCACCCAGCCGTCCCCAGATCACTTATCTCTTAAATACAGTGATCTTCTCCCCCCCTGCTTGCCCCAGAGGGGCTTCTTATCAAGCCATAGTTGACGTTTAGCTTCCAAAAAGATGAGTTGCTTGCCCAAGTGGTCATGTGGTCAGTCAGATGTAGAACTGGTATCTAAGTCAAAGTAGGCTTGATTCAAAAGTTAATTCCCAATGTGTCCCTCTCATTTCTTCCCAGAGCTATCATTATAGCTTTGGTGAGGGCTTTCTCAAAATTTGAAATTCTGAGGCTTTTTCCAGTTTTTACCCCAAAGAACTCTACTCTGAATCATGAGCTTATCTTCATCCTTTAAAAACATGTAGCAAGTGTGGGGTTCAAATCCTGCTGCCATTTATTAGCTGTGTAATTTCAGGCCATTTTCTTTCTGTGTCTTAGTTTGGTTCTGTGCATCATTCAGATCATAATAGTAGTATCCCGACCCTAAAGCTTAAGGATTAAATAGAAAAATTCATGGGAGGGATGCCTGACTGGCTCAGTTGGAAGAGCACGCAACTATTTATCTCGGGGTCATGAGTTCCAGCCCCATGCTGGGCGTAGATATTACTTAAATACATTTTTTAAAAAAAAATTCACACAAAATAATAGTTTGTAGTTATTGATATTATTTTTCACTCAACAAACATGTATTGGGTATTTTTTTAGGGTTCAGAATAAATACGTTTCTCGGAGTTGGAGTTTATGGTTCCGGGGGCGGTCATCCAGGAGAAAGAACGTCACACAATGTGTCACATGTCATATAGGGTGGCATGCAAATATCGAGAAGGAATGTCTGATCCAACATGGGCAGGGCAGGGCAGGCTTTTGAAGGGAGTGATGTTTTATTTTATTTTATAAATAAATTTTAAAGATTCTATTTATTTTTTTATTTATTTAGAGAGAGCAAGTGGGGGAAGGTCAAAGGGAGAGAGAGAGTGAGAGAGAGAGAGAGAGAAGCAGACTCCCTGCCGAGCACAGAGTCTAATGCGTGGCTCAGTGTCATGACCCCGAGATCATGATCTGAGCAGAAACCAAGAGTCAGACGCCCAACTGACTGAGTCTCTCAGGTGCCCCTAAGATTTTATTTTTAAGTAATCTCTACACCCAACATGGGGCTTGAACCCACAACCCTGAGATCAAGAATTGCATGCTCTACTGACTGAACCAGCCAGGCGCCCCTGAAGTGAGTGATATTTTAAAGACAACTGAAGTTTGGATAGAATTTTGGAAAGCAAAACAAATTTTAGAAACAGTATATAAAACTGTCTAGAGGTGGCATAGAGAAGTGGAAAGGAGGTCAAGATAATTGGAACAGAGAGTACAAGGAGGGGAAAGGAGAGAGAGATGAAGCCAAGAAATGAGCAAGGATCCAAGGCCAACCAGAAGACCTTTCCAAAGTTCAGTGTGAACCAAAGATGGATGCCTGATTTCCCTGATGCTTTTCTCTTACCATGAGTGGCCACTGAAATATTCTTTATGTTTTGTTGTACCTTGCAAAAAACCCAAAATGATTCTATCATGTCATCTTAGTTTGGATTCTCCTGGAACCAGAACCCAAAGAGAAGTGTTCAAGCCCAAGTCATTTGTTTGGGATGGTGATCCTGGGAAACACCAGTAGGGGGATGAGGAAGTGAGAGGGGTGGAAGGCAGATGGTGAAGAGTGTGTTACCAAGTTTGTTAGCACCCAGGGCACTTGGAGCTCAGTCCTGCTGGGGAACACAAAGATCCCAGGCAGAAGCACCTCTTCAGTTCCTGAGATACCAACAGTGAAATAAAGGAAGTCTATCTGTTTAACCACCAGGTAGGTCCCTGCTGGTCGTTGGTTGAGGGATGCCTCCAGGGGCATGAACTCTCTAGCACTCTGGCTTGGCCCCTGTGTAGGTCAAGGCTTAGCTGTAAATGTTCTCAGTGGCCTTCCACATGTAGTTGAGGTGAGTATGGATGGAAAGGGGGCAGAATACTGAGGGTCTGCTATTTTTTTTAAAAGACATTATTTATTTATTTAAAGATTTATTTATTTATTTAAGAGCTAGAGAATGAGAGAACACAACAGGGGGGAAGGGTGGGGTGGGGGGAGAAGTAGACTCTCTGCTGAGCAGGGAGCCTGATGTGGGACTCTGTCCCAGGACCCTGGGATCATGACCTGAGCCGAAGGCAGAGGCTTAACCCACTGAGCCACCCAGGCGCCCTCTGTTACACATTTCTAAACATGTTAAAAAGAAAAGAAAAGTAAGGATTCCATTCTTGTAACCTCATTTTACCTTAATTATCTCCTAAAAAATCCCATTTCCAGATATTGTCACACTGGAGGTTTATTTCAACATGTGAAATTGAGGGAACACAATTCAGTCCATAGTATTCTGTCTTAATTCAACGGCCCTAATTTAAATGTTAATCTTGTTCAGGTACACTCTCACAGACACGCCCAGAGTAATGTCTGGGGCCCAGCCATGGACACATAAAATTAATCGCCATGGTTTCTGACCCAGCAGCCTTGTGTCTCTGCCAGCATCAATGAAACTCTAGCTGGTTAACCTGTTAGCTTGTAGGTAGAGTAAGTTGTCAGATCCTTCACAGTTCTTGATGATCTTACCAAGTGAACTCAACTGATTTTAAGACTTTTAATTAAAAAAAGGAGCCATAAGCATTTTGTGTGCTTTTCCTTTGTGCTTGTCAAATACATTGCAGAAATCCTTATACAAAGTAAAATTTTGTATTTCCTCTAAGATGTTTTAGCCTTCCCAAATTCTGCCGTTGAAAATGCCAGCCCTCTTCTGGAAAATGCGTCTGAATATACATGGGTTGCCATAATCACTGTGTCTGTCTCGCCTCATGCTTCTCTGTTCTCATTAATGCAAATCCTGTAATCCATTCATTTGTGCTGTCTCATAGATTTCCACATCGGTGGGAAGTATGTAGACAACCAGTACAATTACTTGGTACCACAACGGTTTTAAGATGAAACTATCGTCCTCTCCCTTCTTATCTTCCACCATATGTAAATTTTTAAAAAAATTTATTTATTTGAAAGAGAGAGAGAGTGGGTACATGCAGGGGGTAGGGCAGAGGGAGAAGCTGACTCCCCGTTGGGCAGGGAGCCCAATGCAGGGCTCCATTCCAGGACCCTGAGATTGTGACCTGAGCTGAAAGCAGATACTTAACTGACAGAGCCACACAGATGCCCCTCACCATATGTCATTAATTTAGCACTCTCTCATTGGGATATGATACTCCAGACACTCTAAAAATCTGGGGACATCAGGATCCATTTATTTTATAGCTATATCTTGGGGTACAGGGCAAGTCACTGGGACTCTTGTGGCGGAACATGGTCCTTGCCCTCATGGTGTTTACTAGTTCATAGGTAGTTATATTATATCTAGTGAAAACACACAAATATAAAATTGTAAATGGAGTAAATGCCATGAAAGAAAGGTCCATGGGTGTATGGAACACGTAATCAAGACATTTGACTTAGTATAAGTCCTTCCCTGAGCCAAAGCTACATGAGAAGCAGCCTTCAAAATTAATAGAAATTAAACAATGAAGGGAAAGAGAGAATTCCAGGTAGAGGGAACAACATGTGCAAAGGTCCAGTGGCAAGAAAGAGTATGGTGAGGAGAAGGGGGAACTGAGTGAAAGCCAAAGTGACAGGAATTGAAGGGGAAGTGTAGTGAGAGATTTGACTGTAACAGAGGTGAGGGACAGAGCCTATAAGACCTATGAGACATATTAGGAAGTTTTATTTAGAACCTTGTAAAATAAAGCTTTTGTCTCTCTCTGGGGCAGTGTTCAGGTAGACTAACTGCTCATTTTAGAAGATTTGGTCTTCCTGATATCAGGGTTTCTTAAATACGATGCAAACCCTCTACATGCACAGCATTTGTCTAGGCCCCTCTGCATGACCATCATTGGACTTGAGCCAGGGGAACGAATGTGAATGTGAAGGTCACACTGCTTGCTGTGTTGAGTAATGAAGTCCTTAAGTCCTGCTCAGCAGGTTAAAGCCTCTGCCTTCGGCTCAGGTCATGATCCCAGGGTCCTGGGATCGAGCCCCGCGTCGGGCTCTCTGCTTGGCTGGGAGCCTGCTTCCTCCTCTCTCTCTCTCTCTGCCTGCCTCTCTGCCTACTTGTGATCTCTATCTGTCAAATAGATAAATCTTAAAAAAAAAAAAAAAAAAAAAAGAACAATATGTGATTCCCACCGGAGCGTCTTATGTAGGTGAACCTGAACTGGCTCCCAGCTTTAAGAGATTCCAAAACTGATAGGAAGAACAGATAGCTCAGTGAGGAGTCAAGGTGAATCATAACAGGCAGTATGAAATCATGATTAAGAGTGTAAACTCTGGAACCAAACCTGGGTTCAGATCCTGCTTTTGTATGTATTATTTTCAGGAGATGACTTAACCTCTTGGTTCTAATTTTTGTCATCTGTAAAATGGGATAGGCAGTATTAAGTAGGTAAAGTGCTTGAAAGAGTCCCTGGTGGCCAGTCAGTACTAAACCAGTGATAGTTATGTTAGTATCATGGTGATCTGGACTAGACAGAGGTTTTTGGCCCAAAGGGGTAGTTGTAACCTAGAGGAGGAGTCAAACTCAGACGGCTTAGGAGAGGCTCTGCCAAGGAGCTAACATTCTTTCAAGAGGACTCAGGGACAAGGACAATATGTCAAAACAAACACATTCAGCAAAAACCTGGAAGTTTGAAAATTAGCATGTCATAAAAACCAAGTACCAGTGTGCCTGGGAGAGTGTGTGGCAAGAAGTAGCCAGAGGGGAGCAGAGGAAAGAGGTCCAGGCATCTCAAACTCTACCTTCCAGAGAGCAGTTTCCCCGATACACTGTCTCCTTGGCTTGAATTGTCCAGTCTTCTTTGCCTCCTATAATTTAGATTCAGTTAAATGTTTTCACCAATTGGTATGTGGAGATATAGTGCATCCCCTCCTTAATTGTTTGAACCGATCAATTAGAATACAGTTGTTTACATACTTTAAAAATAGCCTACTAGGGGGACGCCTGGGTGGCTCAGTGGGTTAAGCCTCTGCCTTCAGCGCAGGTCATGATCTCAGGGTCCTGGGATCCAGCCCCGCATGGGGCTCTCTGCTCAGTGGGGAGCCTACTTCCTCCTGTCTCTCTACCTGCCTCTCTGCCTACTTGTGATCTCTCTCTCTCTCTGTCAAATAAATAAATAAAATCTTAAAAAAAAATAGCCTACTAGGAAAATAGATGAAACGTTATCATTAAACTTTATAGATAAAAACTTGCAGATGAGCCTATAGCAAATATCATTCTCAGTGGGGAAAAACTGAGAGCTTTTCCACTAAGGTCAGGAACACTGCAGGGCTGTCCACTATCACCACTGCTATTCAACATAGTACTAGAAGTCCTAGCCTCAGCAGACAACAAAAAGAAATAAAAGGCATCTGAATTGGCAAAGAAGAAGTCAAACTCTCACTCTTTGCAGATAATATGATATTTTATGTGGAAACCCCAAAGGCTCCACTCCAAAACTGCTAGAACTCATGCAGGAATTCAGTAAAGTGTCAGGATATAAAATCAATGCACAGAAATCAGTGCATTTCTATACACCAACAGCAAGACAGAAGAAAGAGAAATTAAGGAGGTGATCCCATTTACAACTGCACCCAAAACCATAAGATACCTGGAAATAAACCTAACCAGAAAGGCAAAGAATCTGTATTCAGAAAACTATAAAGTACTCATGAAAGAAATTGAGGAAGACACAAAGAAATGGAAAAATCTTCCATGGTCATGGATTGGAAGAACAAATGTGAAAATGTCTATGCTAACTAGAGCAATCTACACATTTAATGCAATCCCTATCAAAATGCCATCAATTTTTTTCAAGGAAATGGAACAAATAATCCTAAAACTTCTCTGGGACCAGAAAACACCTCAAATAGCCAGAGGATGTTGAAAAAGAAAGCCAAAGTTGGTGACCTCACAATTCCAGACTTCAAGCTCTATTACAAAGCTGTCATCATCAAGACAGCATGGTACTGGCACAAAAACAGACACATAGACCAATGGAACAGAATAGAGAACTCAGAAATAGACTCTCAACTCTATGGTCAACCGATATTCAACAAAGCAGGAAAGAATATCCAATGGGAAAAAGACAGTCTCTTCAACAAATGGTGTTGGGAAAATTGGACAGCCACATGCAGAAGAATGAAACTGGACCATTTCCTTACACCACACACAAAAACAGACTTAAAATGGATGAAAGACCTGAATGTGAGGCAGGAATCCATCAAATTCCTTGAGGAGAACACAGGCAGCAGCAAACTCTTCGACCTCTGCCACAGCAACTTCTTCCTAGACACATCACCAAAGACAACGGGAGTAAAGCCAAAAATGAACTATTGGGACTTCATCAAGACAAAAACCTTTTACACAGCAAAGGAAACACTCCACAAAATCAAAAGACAACTAACAGAATGGGAGAAGATGCTTGCAAATGACATATCAAATAAAGGGCTAGTATCCAAAATCTATAAAGAACTTAGCAAACTCAACACCCAAGGAACAAATAATCCAATCAAGAAAAGGGCAGAAGACATGAACAGATATTTCTGCAGAGAAGACATCCAGATGGCCAACAGACACATGAAAAAGTGCTCCACATCACTCGGCATCAGGGAAATACAAATCAAAACCACAATGAGATACCACCTCACACCAGTCAGAATGGCTAAAATTAACAAGTCAGGAAACGACAGATGTTGGCAAAGATACGTAGAAAGGGGAACCCTACTACACTGTTTGTGGGAATGCAAGCTCTTGCAGCCACTCTGGAAAACAATAGGAGGTTCCCCAAAAAGTTGAAAATAGAGCTACCCTATGACCCAGCAATTGTACTACTGTGTATTTACCACAAAGATACAAATGTAGTAATCTGAAGGGGCACGTGTACCCAAACGTTTCTAGCAGCAATGTCCACAATAGCCAAACTATGGGAAGAGCTTAGATGTCCATCAATAGATGAATGGATATGGGGCACCTGGGTGACTCAGTGGGTTAAGACTCTGCCTTCGGCTCAGGTCATGATCTCAGGGTCCTGGGATCAAGTCCCACATCAGGCTCTCTGCTCAGCAGGGAGCCTGCTTCCCCTCTCTCTCTGCCTGTCTCTCTGCCTACTTGTGATCTCTCCCTCTGTGTCAAATAAATAAATAAAATCTTTTAAAATTTTAAAAAAAATTTAAAAATAGATGAATGGATAAAGGAGATGTGATATATATATATATATATACACATATGTATGTATATATATAGAAATATTATGCAGCCATCAAAAAGAAATCTTGCCATTTGTTAATGAAGTGGATGGCACTAGAGGGTATTATGCTAAGTGAAATAAGTCAATCAGAGAAAGATAATTATCATATGACCTCACTGATCTGTGGAATTTGAGAAACAAGGCAGAGGATCATAGGGGAAGAGAGGAAAAAATGAAACAAGAAGAAATCATACAGGGAGGCAAACCATAAGAAACTCATAATCTCAGAAAACAAACTGAGGGTTGCTGGAGTGGGATGGATGGGAGGGATGGGATGGCTGGGTGATGGGCACTGGGGAGGGTATGTACTGTGGTGATCTCTGTGTAATGTGTAAGCCTGATGAATCACAGACCTGTACCCCTAAAAAAAATAATGCATTATATGTTAAGAACTCAAAAAAAAAAAAAAAGAAAGAAAGAAAGAAAGAAAGAAAGAAAGAAAACAGAATACCCAGGAATAAATTTTTAAATTTTTTTTATTTTTAATTTTTTTTACCCAGGAATAAATTTAATCAAGGGATGAAAGATCTACCTGTACAGTACACTAAGAACTATAAGATACTCATGAAAGAAATTGAAAAAGATGCAAGATAAATGGAAAGATATTTTATACACATGGATTGGCCGAAATAATATTGTTAAAATGTCCATATTATTCAAAGCAATCTGCAGATTCAAAGTGAACTCTATCAAAGATCCACTGGCATTTTTTTCACAAAAACAGGAAAAAAAAAAGAGTACTTTGTATGGAACCACAGAAGACTCCAAGGGCCAAAGCAATCTTGAAAAAGAAAAACAAAGCTGGGGGTGCCTGGGTGGCTCAGTGGGTTAAAGCCTCTGCCTTCAGCTCCCGTCATGATCCCAGGGTCCTGGGATCGAGCCCCGCATCGGGCTCTCTGCTCCGTGGGGAGCCTGCTTCCTCCTCTCTCTCTGCCTGCCTCTCTGCCTAGTTGTGATTTCTCTCTGTCAAATAAATAAAATATTAAAAAAAAAAAAGAAAAGAAAAAGAAAGCTGGGGATATCGTACTTACTGACTTCAAACTATATTGCAAACCTATAGTAGACAAAACAGTACGGCACTGGTATAAAAACCGGACACACAGATCAACAGAAGAGAACAGAGAGCCCAGAAATAAACCCACATGTATATCACCAATTAATTTATGACAAAAGAGCCAAGATATACAATAGGGAGAGGATAATCTCTTTAATAAATAGTAATGAGAAAGTTGGACAGTCACATGCAAATGAATGAAATTGAATCACTGTCTTATATCATTTAAAAAAAACTCAAGATGGATTAAAGACTTGAACATAAAGCTTGAAGCTAAATCTTAAGTGAAAACACAGAGAATAAGCTCCTTTACTCTGGTCTTGATAATGCCAGAAGCAAAGTCAACAAAAGCAAAAATAAATAAATGGGACTATATCAAAATAAAAAGCTTCTTCATAGAAATCCACCAAAAAATTATAGACAACCTATGGAATGGGAGAAAATATTTACAAATACTATATCCAATAAGGGGTTAATACTCAAAATATATAAAGAACTCCTACAACTTAACACCAAAATAACAATCTGATTTAAAAATGGGCTGAGGAACTAGGTAGACATTTTTTTCAAACAAGACATCCAAATGGCCGTTAGGTACATGAAAAGATGGTCAACATTACTAACCATCAGGGAAATGCAAATCAAAAGCATAATGAGATATTTCACACTTGTTACAATACCTAACATCAAAAAGACAATGGATAGCAAATGCTGGCTAGGATGGGGAGAAAATGGAACCCTTGTGCACCGCTGGTGGGAATGTAAACTGGTTAAGCCAGTTTAAAAACAGTATGGAGAGTCCTCAAAAAAGTTAAACATAGAACTACCATAAGACTGAACAGTTCTACTTCTGGGTATTTATCTGAAGAAAATGAAATCATATCATATCATATCAAAAAGATATCTGCACTCCACGTTCACTGCAATATAATAGCCAAAACATGCAAACAACACAAGTGTTCATCAGCGGATGAATGGATAACGAAACACACACACACACACACACACACACACACACACACGGGACTATTATTCAGCCACAAAAAAAGAAGAAAATCCTGCCACTTGCAACAACACAGGCGAACCTCGAGGGCAAGTGAAAGAAGACAGAAGAGAGAGAAAAATACTGTATGATGTCACTTATATGTGGAATCTGCAAAATCTGGACTCATAGATACAGAGAACAGATCGGTCATTGCTAGAGGTGGGAATGAGGGTGGTGAAGGAAATGTGTGAAGGTGATTTCCAGTTATTAAAATAAGTAAGTCCTGGGAGGTAGTGTACAGCATGGTGACAGTTATCAATAATGTATTGTAGACTTGAAAGTTGCTAAAGGAGAAGATCTTTAAAGTTCTTATTAGAAGAAAAAAATGTGTAACTCTGTGAGGTGACTGATGTTAAATGAACTTATTGTGGTAGTCATTTTGCAATATGTTTATCTATCACATCTTATCTTGTGCTAATACCTTGGAACTAATGTCATATCATATACCAATTATATCTCAGTAAAACTGGAAAAAGAAAAGTTAAAAAAGCGTACCTGGTTGGCTCAGTTATTAAGCATCTGCCTTCGGCTCAGGTCATGATCTCAGGGTCCTGGGATCGAGCCCCACGTCGGGTTCCCTGCTTTGTGGGAGGCCTGCTTCTCCCTTTCCCACTCCACCTGTTTGTATTCCTTTTCCCGCTGTCTCTCTCTGTCAAATAAATAAATAAAATCTTTTAAAAAAAGGTAAAGAAGAAAGAAGAAACCTTACAGATGAAACTAACTGAATAATGATAAAAATTGAGAACAGACAGGGGTTAAGTCATTTGCCCAAAGAAAAACATACACAAACAGGAGTTTTAACAAGGTTAGTGAATGGATGGCTGGCCCCAATGTTATCATTAAATAGTTGTAGCTCTTTTTGCAAGGTTTGGATCCATAGGGTTTATATCTGCAAAATGAATTTCCTATTCTCTAAGAATCTCACCCAGTTATTACGGGCATCAAATGAGATCAAATACATTGTAAGGCACATTAAGATGCTCTGAAAAAACAGCAAGAGGTTTCTGTGGCTGAGAGGAGTGAGCAAGAAGGAAGGGCAAGGGAGGTGGTCCTAGAGGGAGGCTTTATAAAACCTGAGGGGAAAGAGCTAGAATTTCAGACATATTCTGAGGAAGGTAAGGCATTCTTTATCATTAGCTGCAACAGTGCTGTATAACAAACCATCTCAAAACTCAGAAGCATTTTTTTCTTGCTCACGTATCTGTGGGTTGGCTGATGATTAGCTGACCTAGCATAGTTTGGCTCCTGGCTTTGGGTGGGGTTCCAGTCTGTCTGTCCTACCTCTCATTCTCCTTTAACACTGAGGACATGCACAACTCCACAGGCACACTTCAAGATATCTGCACACATCTCATTGCTAAAAGCAAGTCGTTACAGGATGGAGACATTGACACTTCTTTTAATGCAAACCCACACTGCAAAGGGTATGAATAAAGGGAAGAGTAAGGAATTGGGGACATTAAATCCACCTCTCATATCTAAGAAACTATTGGGGGTTTTGTGGAAGAGGGATATGATTTACTTACATTTTAAAAGAACTGCTCTAAGTGCTCTGGGGAGAACAGAGTCTAGGGGGACAAAGGCTATCTGTTAGGAGACTATTGTTAAACCTTCCATTGTCAGATTTTAAATTTCTTTTCAGCCTCAGTTAGGTACAAAACGCTCTCATGCTCATTCTTAATTTGAGTTTTGTTATAAGCCTAAACAGCAAAAGGCAGCAAAGATCGTTCAAGTTATGCGTATTGGTTTTTGTTGTTGTGTTTGCTTTGGTTTTGGTAAGGTAGTAAATCAGAGCTGTTCTAAGAACAGGTTCTGAGGTCTGACACACCTAGGCTGTGAACCACAGCTCTCCCAGCTAGTGGCAGCGTGACCATGGGTAAATTACTTGACTTTTGTGTGCTTTGGTTTTCTTTACTGCACAAAGAGATTTATAATAATAATAACCCCTCACTCAGGGTTTGGTAAGAAGATCCAATGGGATAATGTGTGCAAAGTACCAACTTAGTGCTTGGCCCATAAAAAGCAATTAACACACAGTAGTTGTTACTATAATGAATATATTTATACTTCAATATTCACATTATTTTAGTTAAATTACAGGCGATAAAAAACTATAGGAAAGATGGTCATATTATCGTAAGTGTATCACAGACCAGTTCCAGATAGCTTTAGAATCAGTTCAATTATGAAATCTTTTCAAAGCATAAATAAATCTGTAAATAAATACAAAACTAAGTGAGTTAATATCTGTCTCTACAACATTATAGTATAAAAGAGAATGTACCTTTCCACTTGAGGTTGAGACTATCATTATTCTTTGTTGAAGCTTCCTCCTTGCAAGATATATGTTTGTTTGGTTTGCAAAAGAATGAGCTTTAGAGGGGTGACTGGGCAGGTGTCAAACTGGGAAAAAAAAAAAAAGGAAAGAAAGGAAGGAAGGAAGGAAAGGAGGAAGGAAGAAGGAAGAAAGGAAGAAAAAAGGAAAGACAGAAAGACCCAGCCAAAACCAAACTAGTTTCCTGGAGAAATAATACCAAAGCTTGAAGTGATCTGATTATACAGATAAATCAATGGAAATGAGACAAGGTATACTCCGGTTATGTAATCTTCAAATTGCTACCTGTCATCGAGCAATATAAGTGGGGTTGCACAGGCAGAATGGGAAAAGGAATCCAAGTTAACCACTGTGTATATACTTTCTGTTCCCTGCATGGGAATTATCAGCCAAAGGGGGATTTCAACCATCTTCCTATCTTCTTCCATTATAAAGTGTAAAGAATAGGTATTTGAAAACTTTTTTAAAGATTTACCCATTTATTTTAGAGACAGAGAGAGCAAGAACAAGCAGGAGAAGGGACAGGGGGGAAAGAGACTCTCAAGCAGATTCCCCACTGAGCAGGGAGTCCAACATGAGGCTCAGTCCAGGACCCTGAGATCATGACCTGAGCCGAAGGCAGACACTCAACTGACTGAGCCACCCAGGGACCCAAGCATTTGCATTTTTAAAAGTTCAATAAATATTTGCTGAAAAGCCTGATACTGTGTGAGGTGCTAGGAAGCAAGGACAAGATTACTGCAGGATAGATTACAGGATAGAGGGAACCACAAACAGGAAAGTCAGTCTGAGTCCAAAGATGTGCTTTTTGGGTAGGTGAGTCTATGAGAACTCTTTGCCTAATCATAGCTTGAAAATCCCATATATCTTCAGATCAGTTTGCAGCATTAAATTAACTTACCAGGAAGCTTCAGGGTGTGATTAGAATCAGGAAGACTCGGCTTTAAAGCTCTTCTGTCACTTAATAGCGGTGTTTCTTGGTCATCCAACTTCTGAGCCTCGGTTTCCTCATTGCAAGCATGAGGACAATAACAGCATTTGCTCTATTGGATAACTGTGAGAATCAAAGAGATAAAGTATCCAGACTATGGGAAGTATTCAAGAGAGGAGAGCTGTCAAATATGAATGCATCACTGACTTGGGGTAGTGGAGAACACTAGGTATTACTGTCAGCCAGTGTTGGTCAGTGCAATATTAATGTATTAGCTGCATGACCTTGAGTCAGTTACTTAATTTTTCTTTTTAAAAAAAGATTTATTCATTTACTTGATAATACGTATTCTCCTGAAGTTTTTCAAAAATAAAAACAGAAGGAAATCTTCCAAAGTCATTCTATGAGGCCAGCATTTTCTTGATCCCCAAATGAGGCAAAGACCCCATCAAAAAAGGATTAAAGACCAATATCCCTGAAGAATATGGATGTCAAGATTCTCAACAAGATCCTAGCTAATAGTAACCAACAGTAGATTGGAAGGATTATCCATCATGACCAGGTGGGATTTATCCCTGGGATGCAAGGGTGGTTCAACATTCGTAAATCAATCGACATGATGGAACACATAAATAAGAGAGGAGACAAGAACCACATGGTCCTCTCAATTGATGCAGAAAAAGCATTTGATAAAATACAGCATCCTTCCCTGATTAAAACTCTTCAGAGTGTAGGGATAGAGGGAACATTCCTCAATTTCATAAAAACCATCTATGAAAAGCCCACAGTGAATATCATTTTCAATGGGGAAAAGATGAGAGCCTTTCCTTTAAGATCAGGACCATGACAAGGATGCCCACTCTTGCCACTATTGTTCAATATAGTACTGGAAGTCCCAGCAATGGCAATCAGACAACAAAAAGAAATAAAATGTATTCAAATTGGCAAAGGGGAAGTCAAACTCTCTCTCTTCACAGATGACATGCTACCTCATGTGGAAAACCCAAAAGACTCGACCTCCAAATTTCTAGGACTCATACAGCAATTCAGTAATGTGGCAGGAGACAAAAATCATGCACAGAAATCAGTTACTTTCCTATACACTAACAATCTAACAGTAGAAAGAGAAATTAGGGAATTGATTCCATTTACAATAGCACCAAAATCCTCAAGATACCTTAGAAAAAACCTAACCAAAGAGGTAAAGTATCTGTACTCTAGAAACTAGACAACCCTTATGAAGGAAATTGAAGAAGACACGAAAACGATAGAAAAACATTCCATGCTCATGGATTGGAAGAATAAAAACTGTTAAAATGTCTATCGTGGGGCACCTGTGTGGCTCAGTGGGTTAGGGCCTCTGCCTTCGGCTTGGGTCATGATCCCGGGGTTCTGGGATCAAGCCCCACGTCAGGCTTTCTGCTCAGATGGGAGCCTGCTTCCCTTCCTCTCTCTCTGCCTGCCTCTCTGCCTACTTGTGATCTCTGTCTGTCAAATAAATAAACAAAATCTTTGAAAAAAAATGTCTATCCTGCCCAGAGCAATCTATACTTTCAATGCCATCCCAATTAAAATACCAATAGCATTTTTCAAAGTGCTGGAACAAACAATCCTAAAATTTGTATGGAACCAGAAAAACCCTGAATTGCCAAGGAAATGTTGAAAAAAGAAAAACAAAGCTGGGAGCATCATGTTCCCTGATTTCAAGCTGTGTTACAAAGCTGTAATCACCAAGACAGCATGGTACTGGCACAAAAACAGACACGTAGATCAATGGAACAGAATAGAGAGCCCAATATGGACCCTCAACTCTACGGTCAAATAATCTTCGACAAAGCAGGAAAAAATATCCAATGGGAGAAAGATGATCTCTTCAACATTTGGTGTTGGGAAATTGGACAACTATTTACAGAAGAACGAAACTTGACCATTCTCTTATACCATACACAAAGATAAACTCTAAATGGATGAAAGACCTCAGTGTGAGACAGGAATCCATCAAAATATTGAAGGACAACATAGGCAGTAACATTTTCAACATTGGCCACAGCAACTTCTTTCAAGACATGTCTCCAAAGGCAAGGGAAACAAGAGTAAAAATGAACTTTTTGGACTTCATCAAGATAAAAACTTCTGCACAGCAAAGGAAACAGTCAACAAAACAAAGAAGCAACCCACCAAATGGGAGAAAGATATTTGTAAATGACGCCACAGATAAAGAGCTGATATCCAAGATCTATAAGGAACTTCTCAAACTCAACACCCAAAAAACAAATAAACAAGTCAAAAAATATGCAGAAGACACGAACAGACACATCTCCAAAGAAGACATACAAATGGCTAACAGACACATGAAAAAATGTTCAACATCATCAGCCATCAGGGAAATTGAAATCAAAACTGCAGTAAGATACCACCTTACACCAGTTAGAATGGCGAAAATTGACAAAACAAACAGCAAATGTTGGAGAAGTTGTAGAGAAACTGTTGGTGGGAATGCAAGTTGGTGCAGCCACTTTGGAAAACAGTGGGAGATTCCTGAAAAAGCTAAAAATAGAGCTATTCTATGACCCAGCCATTGCATTACTGGGTATTTTTACCCCAAAGATACAGATGTAGTGAAAAGAAGGGCCATATGCACCCCAAAGTTCCTAGAAGCAATGTAAACAGCCAAACTGTAGAAGAGGTGAGATGCCCTTTAACAGACTAAATGGATAAAGAAGGTGTGGTCTATATGTACAATGGAATATTACTTAGCCATCAGAAAGGATGAATACCCAATATTTGCATCAACATGGATGGAACTGGAGGAGATTATGCCAAGTGAAATAAGTCAAACAGAGAAAGGCAATTATCATATGGTTTCATGTATTTGTAGAACATAAGGAATAGCATGGAAGATATTAAGAGAAAGAAGGGGAAAATGAAGTGGGGGGGAATCAAAGGGACAGATGAACCACGAGAGACTATGGACTCTGGAAAACAAACTGAAGGTTTTAGAAGGAAGAGGGTTAAGGGATGGGTTGGCCCAGTGATGGGTATTAAGGAGGGCACGGATTGCATGGAGTGGAGCACTGGGTGTTATGTGCAAACAATGAATCATGGAACATTACATCAAAAACTAATGATGTACTGTATGGTGACTAACATAACATAATAAAAAAATTATTAAAAAAGGTTTATTTATTTGAGAAAGAGAGAGAACGTGTGTGTGGGAGCACGTTCATGAGCAGGGGGAGGGGCAGGGGGAGCAGGAGAGAAAGAATCTCAAACACACGCCCTGGGCATTGCAGAGCCCCATGAGGGGCTCCAGCTCAAGACCCTGAGATCACCACCTGAGCTGAAACCAAGATGACTGAGCCCCTCAGACACCCCAGCTACTTAATCTTTTTAAACCTTAGTAAAATGGAAATAATAATAAAATCACCAATGATAGTAAGTGCCTAGTAATTAATAAGCCCTCAGAAAATGTCTGATGTTGTTATTGTTTAAATTATCGAAACTATTTGCTTTGTACCTGACATATGATAGACTCTTGATGAATGGTGTCTATGTAATGATTATTATTATGATTATTATGATTAATGGAAATCACCCTAAAAGAACACCTGTGCTAAGGAAGCACAGTGCCTTAAGTTTTATCTCAAATCCTGGGTTGGAGGAAGGCTTTTGGGCTTGTCATGGTGACACTCATTCAAGCATATCTATTACACCTTTTCTGGCAGTTACTAAGATTTATATTCTAGAAGACACTGCCCCGGGCACAGTCATTTATAGAGCAGAGGCCAGGGATCTGAAGGATGCTGTTTTGGAGGTAATTTATGGGTTGTATCAGTACCTGGTGGTTTTATGTGTAACTGCATTCACATATAAAGCCATAGGGATAATCAGGTCAATTACACCCACAATCCAAGTGCCAAACATACCTCTTGCTTCAATTATCAGGATATTTCAGATATTTCAATTACCCACGTTGTCTGGGTAATTGCTTCTCTTCTAATGTCTTCCCCTCTGTGAAGACAGGCCCAGGCTAAACCTTAGGTACCTTTTGACAAAAGATGCTAAACTATTTCCTTTCATTCTTGGGGTCTTGGCTACACACATTGTCAAGAAATAGTACAGCTTTTCTCCCATCATTAATTTGTAATTCAAAACTCTGGGTCTCATCCTTAGCCTTTAAAATATTCCAGGAAAGCACTTGTTCTCAGGACAGGTGTCTTCCTGTTATTGATACCGTGGGGGTGGGGAGGTAGGAAACTATGGACTTGGTGTCAGGAGGCTTGGATTTCAGTCCTAACTTCACGGCTGCAAATCATTTAACATTTCTGCTTTTCTATTTTAACTGTAAAATGGGGAAAAATGTATCTGCTTTGTCTTCTTTCATAATGAATGTGAAAGAAGCTTTTAAACTAAAATATCTTACAAATGACAGGATTTATATTAATGCCTTTATTTTTGATGCCTTATGGAATGGTTGTGGCATTGTCGGGCCATCACATTTTTAGCTAATGGATTTACAGACAAGAATATTACATCTTTAATTTTTAATATTATATTACCTCCCCCAAATTGGCTAAAAATTAGGTAACTATACATGTTGATGCTATACTTTTAACACTTACAGTTTACTGGTATTACTACTAAAACCTTGTTGAAGGCAACTTGACTTCGATGAATGTTCTTTAAACAATGGATGGCCACTGATATTTGAGGCATTGTCCACAGGGTTTCTAAAAGCATTGAATGCACGCAAGTAATTACACAAGGAGACGATGCAGTTGTCAAGCTCCCCCACACACATTTGTCTCATCCTCCTCCCAAAAGCACAATACCACATCCAGGATGGGACTGGAAAGGTCACAGCTTCCTTTACAATATGCAATTAAGCCACCTAATCATGCACATTGCTCCAAATCAACGTGTTCAAGATTATAGTATTGAATCCAGCACTGAGCAACTCCAGCCATATGGGAATCAGATATCATATTGCAATTGTTTCCTCAGCATGCTCCCTGGCAGCTCACCCACCATGTTGACATTTTAGGGTGGAAAACACGTCATAGTCCAATAGGATTTAGCTGTGACTCTAACATGCAATCACGATGACTTACTAGCCAATTAGCACAAGTAGTTCATTTCAAATGAAGGACTCCCAAATGCTTGCTCTTACAGATTAAATGCTTCTGGCCCCTGACCTATACTTTTCGTGGAAGGGAACTGGTTCCTGGGCCATATTTGGAAGGCTCATGAAGTGTTCTTTGTGAATTTTACCAAACATGGAATGACATTTCAGTGTTGACATAGGCTGTGGAAATTTACATTTAGATACACTCCCACACACATCCTTCTGACACAGTAGATCAGACCAGATGTGTTATTCAAGTACTCATGACTGGGCAACAACTTTCATTTGTTTGAGCCTTCCTATTGATTCTTCCTGTTTTTTAGAGGAAAAACTGGTTCTCTCCTGGGGAAGACCGCACCACTCTCTTAGAGCCTACTGTTAGAGGATAATAACAATGACATTAATGACTGTTAAGTGTTTATTGTGTGACATGCACATAACTTATGTCATTGAATTCCCATGTTAATCCCTGAGCTGGATGCTACTGTCTTCTGTGATATCAACTCATGGATCAACAAGCTAGATTATTATGTCTTTAATTCATAGGTGAGGAACAGTAGGCTAGTAGGATTAATGACATCTCTGGGGTTGTTATAATAAGGAAAATGAAATTTCAGGTGAAGATCTGGCTCATAGTAATCAATGTGACAAGAGTAGATTTACTTATATTTAGAGTCATCTAAGTTCCAGGACAGAATTTTCAAACCTCACCACCATTGCTCCTGTATATGTTTAAAGACACCTGCCTGATGCTCTGGTTCAGGGGATATTCCAACATGGAGAAAAAGTGGGACCTCTCATCCTAAACAAACTGAAAATCAATGACTTGATTTTCAATCACTCCATAGTCTAGAGGGACAGGTGAATCCAGAAAAATCACAGTCAAGTTCTGCTTACCTGGAGCAGAAGTTGATAGAACCATAATTGGGATAAAGATATAGTAATTGGCATGAATTGCTGGAGGCTGAGTGTGGAGTAGCAAGAGAGTGAGTCACTTCTGGGTGCCACAGTATCGTGGGGGCACATGGTCATGGGCTTTACTTACAGGAACGGCATTAGGTTTTCACAGCGCAGATCTAAAAAAGATCACCCTGTATCTCTGGGATAGAGAGGAGGAGAGAATCATGAAATAAACCCAAAGCCTTTTCTGCAACGATGGCTTACTCTCCAGGGGAAAAGACTTTTCTGGAGCCTTATATCATCTGGGATCTCTCTCTCTCTTTCTATATATATATATAGATAGATAGATAGATATATAGATAGATATAGATATAGATATATCCACATACAGCCATAGGAAGATCATACTAAAGTTTCAAAAACCAGAGACAGAGATACTCTTTTTTAAAAAATTTTAAAAATGTTTTTATTAACATATAATGTATTTTTATCCCCAAGGGTACAGGTCTGTGAGTTGCCAGGTTTACACACTTCACAGTACTCACCATAGCACATACCATCCCCAATGTCCATAACCCAACCCCCTCTCCCTACCCCCCTACCTCCCCCTGCAACCCTCATTTTGTTTTGTGAGATTAAGAGTCTTTTATGTTTTGTCTCCCTCCTGATCCCATCTTGTTTCATTTATTCTTTTCCTAACCCCCAAACCCCCCACGTTGCATCTCCACTTCCAAAGAGATACTCTTAAGAGGAGCCACAGTGGGGTGGGGGGGTGGACCCCACCTTACCTATAGAGTAAAATGGATAAGAAATATGACATACTTCTTGTTAGAAACCCTGTAAGTCAAAAGGGAGTGGAATAAAATATTTAAAATGTTTCAGGAAAAAAAGTCAACTAAGAAGTCCATATCCAGTGAAATTATCTCTCAAAAGCAAAGGAGAGATTAAGACTTTCTCAAACAAAATCTGAGGAGATTAATTTCTAGCCTACCTGACCTACAAGGAATATTAAAAGAAGTTCATCAGCAAGAAGGAAAATAATATAGGTCAGAAACAAGAATCTGCATGAAGAAAGGAAGAGAATGAAAGAAGAAATAAATGAAGGTAAAAGTACTTTTTCTATTTTTGATTGATCTAAGAGATAATTTTAATAGCAACAATGTATTAGAAGATTACAGTATGTTGATAAGTAACATGAATGACAGCAATATCATAAGTGACAGGAGGGGAAAAATGGGAAATACTCTGTTATAAGATACTTATACTATCTACACAGTGATATAGTGTTATTTGAAGCTATACTTAGATGAGTAAGGAGCCATATTGGAAACCCTGTGACAGTAACTAAAGCAAAATTTTAAAAAATTCATATGCTAAGAGAGAAAAGGAATCATATAAAATGTTCAATTAAACAAACAAGAGGGAAAGACAAGGACAAATAGAAGATTTCTAAACATGTAGATATTAATTCAAATGACACAGATGACACAAATGTACCAGTTCAATGACAGAAATTGTCAGAGTGGATAAAAAGCAAACAAACAAGGCCCAAATATACGTTGTCTGTAAGAAATGTGTTTTAAATATAAAAACTCAAATAGGGAGGAGGAGGAGCAAGAGGGTGGAGGAGTGGGAGACTTAAGTTGTGTGGGTCCCTGGAGTCCAGCTAGAGAGTTATCAAACCATTCTGAACAGCTACACACTCAACAGGAGAGAGAAAAGAAGTAGAGCAACAATTCTGTGAACAGAAAAGCGACCACTTTCTAGAAGGTAGGACATGCGGAAAAGTGAATCCAAGGTGATATACGGGAAGAGAGATGCGGGGGGAGGGGCCGGCTTCTGGCAAGCGGCGGAGCAGCAGAGCACAGAATCAGAACTTTTAGAAGTCTGCTCCACTGAGGGACGTCGCTCCAGAGGCTCAGCAGGGGCGTGGAGCCCTCGCGGGGTCAGTGTGGTCTCAGGACCCGTGGGGTCACAGAAAGACCAGGGTGCCTGAGTGTGGCAGAGCTCCCAGGTATCAAAGTGGGGAAGCCGGCTGCAGAGACGGAGCCAGGGAGAGGGCTCTCAGCTCAGGGTTACCTTAAACTGTGATCCCAGGCCCAGTTGAGCCACAGCTCTTCCAGCAGGGCCCCACAAGTGGTAGATCAAGGGAAACTCACCTTCCTCCCCAGGAGGAGCAGCTTGGGAGCGTGTGGCAGGAATCTGCTGGGTTTGGAGACTCCTAACGGGGTCATGTGCCAGAGATAGAAATACTCGGTCACAGGCTGGGTGACCACAGAGTGTGGCTGGAGACCAGGGAGATGGGAGGGACTGACTGCTTTTCTCTGAGGCCGCACTGAGGAGTGGGGCCCTGAGCTCTCGGCTCCTACGTGGCGGGAGATTGGGAGGCCGCCATCTTCATTCTCCGCCTCCAAAGCTGTACAGAAAGCATTCAGGGAACAAAAACTACAAGAGCAAAGAGGAGCACATTACTTAGCCTGGCCCCTGGCAAGGGCGGCATAATTCCGCCTCGGTCAAAGACATTTGAGAATCACTGCCACAGGCCCCTCCCATAGAAGATCAGCAAGGACATCCAGCCAAGACCAAGTTTACTGATCAATGAGAACTGCAAAACTTCAGAGCAAAGGGAATATAGCACATAGAATTCATGGCTTTTTTCCCCATGATTCTTTAGTCTTTCAAAGTTACCTTTTGAATTTTATTCTATTATAAATTTTTTTTTATAAATTTTTTTTTAAGATTTTATTTATTTATTTGACAGAGAGAGAGATCACAAGTAGGCAGAGAGGCAGGCAGAGAGAGAGGAGGAAGCAGCCTCCCCGCGGAGCAGAGAGCCTGATGCGGGGCTCGATTCCAGGACCCTGAGATCATGACCTGAGCAGAAGGCAGCGGCTTAATCCACTGAGCCACCCAGGCGCCCCTGAATTTTATTCTATTTAAAAAATTTTTTCCTCTTTCCTATTTTAACCTTTTTAAACTATTTTATCTTATGAAAGCCTTTTTAAAATTCCTTTTTAATTTTCATTGTTATAGTCATATTCTATCCCCTCATTGTATTTAACCTTATTTGTTGTATACATATAAGTTTTTTCTTTCTTTAAAATTTTGGGATACAGTTTCTTCTAACAGATCAAAATATATCCTAAATCTAGTATATGGCTTTGTTCTAGTTTCTAGCCTGATCACATTCTCTCCTCTTTTTTTCTTTATTCAACCACTTCTTATCAATTTCTTTCTTAAAATCTTTAAAAATTTTCATCATTACAGTCATATTCCATCCCTCCATTGTGTTTACCCTTATTTTTGTATATATATGAGTTTTTATTTCTTTAAAATTTTAGGAGGCAGTTTCTTCTTTTTTTTTAAGATTTTATTCATTTATTTGATAGACAGAGATCACAAGTAGGCAGACAGGTAGGCAGAGAGAGAGGGGGAAGCAGGCTCCCTGCTGAGGAGAAAGCCAGATGCAGGGTTCAATCCCAGGACCCTGGGATCATGACCTGAGCCGAAGTCAGAGGCTTTAACCCACTGAGCCACCAGGCACCCCAGGAGGCAGTTTCTTCTAACAGACCAAAATATATCCAGAATCAAGTGTGTGGCTCTGTTCTATTCTCCAGTCTAATCGTACATATATATATATATTTTTTTTTTCTTTTTTTCCCTTTATTCTCCCCCTGGTATCAGGTCTCTTCTGATTTGGTTAGTGTAGATTTTTCTGGGTTGTTAATACCCTTTTAGTATTTTTTTCCTCTAATTCATCTATTCCCTGGATAAAATGATAAGGTGGAAAAACTCACCTCAAAAAAAAAAAAAAAAAAAAAACAACGAAAGAGGCAGCTAGGGACCTAATCAATATGGACATTAGTAAGATGTCAGAACTAGAGTTCAGAATGATGATTATAAAAATGCTAGCTGGGCTTCAAAAAAACCATAGAAGATACTAGAGAATCCTTTTCTGGAGAAATAAAATCCCTTTCTGGAGAAATAAAAGAACTAAAATCTAACCAAGTTGAACTCAAAAAAGCTATTAATGAGGTGTAATAAAAAACAGAGTCTCTTACTGCCTGGGTAAATGAAACAGAAGAGAGAATTAGTGATATAGAAGACCAAATGATGGAGAATAAAGAAGCTGAGAAAGAGAGAGATAAACAACTACTGGACCACAAGGGGGGAATTCAAGAGATAAGTGATACCATAAAATGAAACAATATTAGAATAATTGGGATCCCAGAAGAAGAAGAAAGAGGGAGGGGGGCAGAAGGTATGTTGGAGCACTTTATACTGGAGAACTTCCCTAATTTGGGGAAGGAAACAGGCACCGAAATCCAGGAGGCCCAGAGAATCCCCCTCAAAAATCAATAAAAATAGGTCCATACCCCATCATCTAATAGTAAAACTTACAAGTCTCAGTGACTAAGAGAAAACCCTGAATGCAGCTTGGGACAAGAGGTTTGTAACATATAATGGTAGAAATATTAGATTGGAGGCAGAACTATCCAGAGAGATCTGGCAGCCCAGAAAGGACTGGCGTGATATATTCAGAGCACTAAACTAGAAAAATATGGAGCCAAGAATACTATATCCAGCTAGGCTGTCATGGAAAATAGAAGGAGAGATAAAATCTTCCAGGACAAACAAAAATGAACAGAATTTGTAAACACCAAGCCAGCCCTATGGGAAATATTGAAAGGGGTCCTCTAAGCAAAGAGAGAGCCTAAAAGTAACGGACCAGAAAGGAACAGAGACAATATACAGTAACAGTCACCATACAGGCAATACAATGGCACTAAATTCATATCTTTCAATAGTTACCCTGAATGTAAATGGGCTAATGCCACAATCAAAAGACACAGGGTATCAGAATTGATAAAAAAAAACCAAAAACAACAGGTTAACCAAAAAAAATAGATTAAAAATAAAGGGATGGAGAAAAATATCCCCTGTTAACCCTGATCTAAGGAAACCTAGGGTAGCTATAGTAATTTTAATCAGAGTAGAGAGTGGGCAGCGAGGAAATGTCCAGAAAGGGCAAGTCAGCAATGGCAGAGGTTCATCCTGGGAGGATTACAAACTGGCTACAGAAAGAAAACCCAATTCCTTTCCCACACTGCAGTAATGTGATCCCTGTGACCTGATGCTGACCCAACTCTTCCCCATGGAGGTCTTCCAGATGTTTCCGTGGGTTTCAGCTTTACCTGACATCTCCATATCACAACCCATTCACGGGACAAACATTGTCCACTGCCATCCATGTAACCTCTGTAATCTTCCCTGGTTAGTGGTGATGGGAGTGGTGGTGGGGAGGAGGTGACATGTAGTTCTCTCTATTATTTATTACCTTGAAAGTCAGGTTTGGATCTAAGTGCTTCTAAATGAATGTCTCAATTCAACTCTGCTTTAAAAATCCTACTTCCCGAGGCAATACAGATGCCTTTGACAGTCATGAACAGGAACTGGGAGGGGCAAGAATTTTCTTGCTCAACAGGTATTCTGTCTTTTCCTTTCTTAATGGTAAAATAAACTTATTCCCTAAAAGTTATCTGTCATCGAAGTGTGTTGTGCCTTATTCTGTCTGCGGAAACAGTTAATTAGCACCTTGTGAAAATGAGCCCAGGCTTTGAGGACAAGCAGCAAGGTGGGACACTTGAAGGAGGGGAGAAGTCTTGTGGAAAGATGGGATTAGGAGGGGACTGGGCGAGTTTCATGAAAAAGGGTTTAATATAACCATTTTAAGGTATAATATGTCTTTCAAGTTACCTTCAAATGAAAGACAAACCTCAGAATAGAGATCTTAGTTATATATTGTCATTCCATTAGTAAAAAATTTAAAATTTTTTTTAAGATTTTTTAAAATTTATTTGTCAGAAAGAAAGAGAGAGCATAAGCAGGGGAAGGAGACAAAGGGAGAAGCATGCTCCTCCATGGGCAGGGTGTCCATCATAGGACTTGATCCCAGACCCTTGGATCAGGGCCTGAGCTAAAGGCCCATGCTTAACTGACTAAGCCACCAAGGCACTTCCATTAGCAAACTTCTGTTTTATACTGGGGATTAGGAATTTTAGGACATTTTTAACAGGCTAAGAAAGTGATCAGGTAAATCAATATTTCATTTTTAATCTATTTTTTTCCAAAGATTTTATTTATTTATTTGAGAGAGAGAGAGCACAGAAGGAGAGGGAGAACGAGACTCCCGGCTAAGCTGGGAGCCCAATACGGGGTTTGATCCCAGGATCCTGAGATCATAACCTGAGCCAAAGCCAGATGCTTGACCAGCTGAGTCACCCAGGTGCCCCTAAATCAACATTTTAATAACTTGTTGGAAAGATTTTTTTTTTTAAATTCCAATAAGAGATAGTTTCTAAAATTTTTATACTAGCCCTTGGCAGGGGTTGGGGGCTGATAGAAGACAAACCATTTTATGACAAATCAAAATCTATTTCTATGCTTTATTATTTTCCCCTCTTTGATTAAAATAAGTACAATGAATCAATGTAGGCCACAGATTATAGATGGAAATAAACGATATATTCCAGTCGGTCAAGTATATTGACTGAAGACTGACAAATGATCAGATTTTTATGGTGAAGTGGTATTTGGAAATCCTAAAAGGCACAGTTAGTGATGGAATCATCAAAAGACTCAACAATTATACTGCAGTAGAGCTTATAATTACAGATCTGAGGATTTTAATTATACACTCCTATTTTTTAACTCAGCTATAAAACAAACATTAAAGGGAAGAAAAAGACGAGTCTATTGAGTGAGAAACCAGAATATGTAAATCTTGCTTTATAATTTGAGGTGGCAATTCTGGTATTAATGGATTGTTTTTAAGTATAATCATTTCAGGATTATAAGTATAAGAAGTATAATATAAGAATATAAGAATATAATATAAGAAGTATAATATTTCAGGAAAGCGCCTATGTTTGCCTTTTGAATGGCAACTACATTTTCAGTTTTTTTATGTTTCATGTGTGGCAAGAAAATGTATCAAATAGGTAAAATGTATTCAACTGTTGAAAGTATCGGGTTTTTCATTTCTGTACCTATTTGGCAGACAGAATTAATAAGTAGGAGCCCATTTCTTCCTTTTGTGAGCCTTCCTCACTCAGAAACTATATTAAGATTCTCGTGGTTGGAGTTAGGAGAAATCTGGACCTTAATGAGATTTGTGGCTACAATAATCCAGAACCTTCAGTCTTTTCTGCCTTCGGTTGGGTAACATGTTCATGGTAGGAATGTGAGTCCCTGCAAGCTAATAGTTTTGGACACATCTGAAACCAGCCTACCGTCCAAAGCCAAATGCTCACTATAGTGAGACCGTTTGTACTGGATCAGCCTATCAAAACTTCCAAATCTTCCTTACCTTTACTCTGTTCTATACAGAACCTAATTGTAATTGGAAAATTTCAAAATCCTTTTTCATTTTGTCCATTTGGTCAATAATAAAACTGTCCCTATTCTCCTGAAAGTATTTATAGAAATACAAATGGTTCAAAATAATTCGCTTTTAGTGTGGGTTATTGTTTGGTAAAGAGATTATTTTTTTCTTGTCTTTTTATAACAGTGATCACACTTTGTCATTTAAAAAGTACCTCTCACGGAACTGTGCATTCCATTAAAGCAGGGATTGGGTTTCCCTTATTCACAATAGTAATCCAATGTCTGTGAAGCATTTAATAAATTTAACTTCAAATCAATGAGAAAGGTTATAAAATGAAATATTTTCCAGGAAAATAGCTTAAAATATTTTGTACTAAATCGAACTTCCAAACATTTTGAAAACCTATTTACTGTAAAGCAGTTAGAACTGTTTTGAAAACTCTAGGTATCCATTGTATGAGTAGTTCCTGAGTGCCTATTCTGGGTCTACGGTTCTAGGTGTTGAGAATGTAATATTAAATAAATATTGAATGAGGCATGTTTACTTATGACGTTTACAGTCTAGTGAGGAAAACTGACAACAACCCAAAGTATAAATAAATAAAATAATGTCAAATAGTAAGGGGTGTGGGGAAAAAAATAAAGTCGGGCAAAGGTGAAGAGAATGGTGTGGAAGAGGGATGATGGTGTGCATTATTTTGTATAGGGTGGTTAGGTAAGTTCTCTTTGAGCAGAGGATGTTTGCCCAGAGACCTGAATGAAGTAAGGGAGGGAACCATGTATATATCTTGAGGTAGAATACTTCAGACCAAGGCAACAGCAAGAGCAAATGCCCTGAGGCAGAAATAGGCTTAGCATATTTAAGGAACTACAAAATCCCAATTTGACTGAAAAGCAGAGTAACGACAGTTACAAAGTTGATGTTGGAATGTAGTCAGTAACCAGACTGCATAGGTCCTTTTAAACTTGGTAAGGTCTGAAGATCTTATGTTGATCAATGTGGAATTTCCTTGGAAGTTTTGGGGTAAGGGAATATATGTTATTTTTCATTTGTAATGTTATTTACATTTAAGAGATTGTGCTGGATTTCGTGTGAAATAATTGACTATCAAGAGGCAAGAGTGGAAGTAAGGAGACCATTTAGAGATGGTGGCAGAAGTCCAGGTGAGAGATGAGAGTGGCTTGGTCTAGAATTCAGGTAGCGAGAAATTGGGTTTTATAGGCTTTTTCTCTCTGATATTTTATTATGAAAAATTTCAAACATATAGGAGGGTTGAAAAGTTGGAAAATGAAGGAGTAAACTGTCATATATCCATCACTAGTTTCTGTCATTAATATCTTAGCATATCATACAGCTATCCATCCTTGTATTTGTCTATCAATCAATCCTCTTTTCTTTACCATTTCAGAGTAAGTTACAGACAATTACACCCTTTACTCCTAAACACTCTGACAGTTTGCATATATTTTATTTTACTTATTTTCTTAAAAGATTTATTTATATATTTTAGAGAGCATGAGAGAAAGAGCAGGGGAGGGGAAGAGGGAGAATGGGAGAAAATCTCAAGCAGACTCCACTCCTAACGCAGGGTTCAATCTCACAATCCTGAGATCATGACCTGAGCTGAAAACAAGAGTCAGATGTTCAACTGACTGCACGACCCAGATACCCCTACATATATTTTTAAAGTGACCTGTAGATCAGTTGTATGTAGGGTGTAAAGGAAAAACAGGAATCTAGATGGTTTCTAGGTTTTTTTTTTTAAGATTTTATTTATTTATTTGATAGAGATTACAAGCAGTCAGAGAGGCAGGCAGAGAGAGAGAGGAGGAAGCAAGCTCCCTGCTGAGCAGAGAGCCCGATGTGGGGCTTGATCCCAGGACCCTGAGATCATGACCTGAGCCGAAGGCAGAGGATTTAACCCACTGAGCCACCCAGACGCCCCGGTTTCTAGGTTTTTAACTGGAACAAAGCCCCATTGATGAGGAATGGGGTTGAGGAGGAAAACTAAGTGCTTTGTTGCTTACCTGTCGAGACTGAGAAGTCAAATAGACATCCAGAAAGAGTAGGCAGTTAGATTAAAAAATTTGATATTGGCTCTAGTGAATCAATTTGGAATCACTAGCTTGACTAACACTGGCACTGACCTCTGCAGAGTCAAAATTCCAAGTGAGCTTTGACTCGCCCAAAACTTAACTACTAATAGCTCACTATTGGCCAGAAGACTTACTGATAACATACACAGTCGATTAACATATTTTTGTGTGTTCTATGTATTATATACTGTATTATTATAATAAAGGAAGCTAGAGAAAATCATAAGGAAGAGGAAATACATTTACAGTCCTGTGCCATATTTATTGAAAAAAATCTACGTGTAAATGGACCCATGCAGTTCAAGCTCATGTTGTTCAAGGGTCAACT